>NW_027273852.1:800000-2000000 GCF_046630095.1 Trachinotus anak | reverse complement strand
AGAAAACTCCTTCCTCTACCTCATACATTTTCAAGGTCCCATATTGTATAAAGCAGGTCTAGGTTATGTATTAATACTGTAAAAGTATCAACGTGCTCAGTCCACAGAGAAATGGACACAGCCTGTATTCAGAAACTGAGCCTTAAAACAAGCCGTCAGGACTTCTTTAACTTTGTGATGTCACAAAAAAGCAGTCACTGTGCTCAGGCTTGCCACCTGGACCCACCATCAAGCTTTGCGGGATTTGGTTTCTCTTAGTCTTTACCTAAAATCTGCTATGTTTTGTTCAATCACTCAGAAAAAAGTCAGCCAATCAGAAGAGAGGCTCAGAGCTCCAGAGAGAAGCCTGAGAGAGGAGATGTAAAACTAAATTCAGATGTTTTTTGGTTCTTAAAACCACAAATGTATCTTCTTATGGACATCAACACTTCAAATAAAACACCAGACAATTGTAAAGTATTGGACCTTTAAGACTAATCTCTTGCTACAGACCAAATTTCAACAGTTAACTGGAGACCAGCTTGTTTGGTGGTGGTAAGGTTAAGGTTGCGAGGTGGAGGTGCTTTACCTAAGGTCTCTTTTGGAGTGGACTGATTTGCTGAGTGACATCAAGAAATGGACAGGGTTGGGGTCAGGTGGAGAGTGTGTTCAATTATGATCTTCTGAGTGGGAAAGGCACAAAGAGACTCCCTCTAAAGCAGAGTCATGGCCCAGCCCCCCACTGCTGTCTGAGAGGGTTAGAGGAGGTCTCTATGAGATCACACTGAGCTGGCCTATGTCACTTACCGTTGCAAATGTTACAAAACTCTATGGGAGCACTTGGGGATTAGGACATTCTTTATGTGATGTATTTTAGTGGCATCAAAAAGAGCTCATAAGAACTGTCAAGGGTTTAAAATGCACAGCAAGAAGTGTGCTGCCTGTGCGGCTGAGTTACAGTGTTAAAACAGCCACAAGGTCTACACAGCCGTCTGCTATTCTCCCTTCACACACACACACACACTTACACAAACACCAGAGATCTGTTTAATCATCCTTTTGGGGACGCTTTAAGTTATTTAATTGAACTGGCTGGATCCCGAGTTGACCTGTTATAATAACTGCAACTTGTTACAGCAGTAGACCTGCTGTAAAGAACACCCAACTGCACTCCATTAAAACACCGGAAACTCTACTATGTGAATAAAGAAGTTAAGAAGGGCACTTCAAAGTTAAATTTTCTAATTATGCACTTTCTGTTTAGGTTTTTTGCTCTTCAGTATCTTGGGTATCTGGTGATTCTGAGTCCCGTTCATTACAGGAGAACCTCATCTGTGGATGCACTAGATGTGCTTTAGCTGTCATTTGATCAATTCACTGCTCTGACACTTCAAAGACTCCAGGCTGCAGATTTCACTTCTAAACAAGTGAATTTATTACGCAAGTACCAGAAAAAAATCAGTTTCAGTTCTCGCTTTCTTTCCACTGTTTGCTCTTGTTATCTCTCTCACGTCTCTCACTCTTTTTAGATGAGTTAAATTTCACTTTGTGTTCAGTGATTATGTTAAAAACAGAATCACTTCATGAAATCCCACCAGCACCCAACCTTAAACCAAGCTTGGAGAGTTGAGAAGAATGTTTTTGTTTTTTTACTGGGTTGCAGATTACACATCTCTCAGTCTGGAAGGGGGTGGGTGAGTGATAACAAGCTATTACAAACTCATGTAACTGAGTCAGTGGGAAAGACGTACCACTGTTCCTGGGAATATAAAAGCTGGGGTGTATTCCAGAAAACAGGTTTAGTTTACTTTGAAGCAAACTCTAAAATCACTTTAACTCTGAATCAGTTACCACAGTAACTTACTCTGTGAAGCTAACCTGCAGGTCTTCTTGAACAAACCCTGAGTTTCTCTCTTGTCTCCTCCCCTCCTGTCAGACCTGAAGAAGCTGTCCTTGTTCCTACAGTTGATATCAAGGAGCATATCAGAGCGCATTCATTCACTGAAGTCTAGTGGAGAACAAGATTAAAATGCCAGATGGATATTAGTTAGTTGCCTCAGGCCTATCAGTCAGCTCAATCAGTCATGAATGTAAGGACACAGACAGAGATCTCTGCCCTTATGTATTTCACATTTATCCTCAGCTCTGAATAAAATCCATACACAGCTTTATAACACTGTCAGGTTGTCAGGTTGTCAGTCAGTAGCCTTGCTCTGAAACGTTAACTGTACATTCCTGTAGTAATCACTGTAAAAAATACTAATAATAATAAAAAAATCAATATGAAGCTTTAGACATATTCCTCATGTTGTGACTGGTCGCACTACCACAGTTACGATACTGCAGATTAAGTGATGTTTGTTATTATTATGTGAGGATGATCGTATGGCAGCTGACAAGATTTTAAAACCATCTAAATGAGTGAGTTTCTGAATATAAACTGCCAAGAGATTTAACTTCTTTTACCAGCAGTTCAGTTATTAATATATAGGAACATAACTATATAATGTATAAAATATGCTGTTGAGCAATATTTTAAATGTAAAATAGGCATCTACAAATGTACGCTACAATCACAGCTTTATGAATAAACTCATCTTTTATCTGTTTGATTTTTATCTTCTGCTGCCACCAGCACTTTGTCTCCATCAGGTTACAGCTGAATAAATATAGTTAAAAATGTCATCTATCAAACAGTAGGAATCCAGCATTATCATCCATTAAGGAAATTCAAGTCTGTTAAATAATGCATGAGTGGACTACGCTGAATAAAATGTGACAGTGTTAACTTGTTGACTCTTGTCTCCACTCCAGCTCCGGCTCTTTACCTGCTGCTGCAGTTGTTCCAAAGATAAACGTGGACAGTCGCACATGAATATTTCTAGCTTAGTGGAGGCTCTGCTACTAATTTACCTGTTGCCATGGTAAATCATAGTATCACACTTCTTTTCATTCACCATGCGCTAACTGAATTCAGAGTGAACATACTAAGAGATGACTTTACAAACTCTGAGCACCTGTTCAGGGGCCAGGCCCTGTCCCAGGATAGGTCAACTCAGAGGTCAGAGGTCAGGGTTAGGTTCAGAGTTTGTTAAACCTGGAACCTGTATTTTTAAATCATCACACCGCCACTGTGAGCACAAATCTGCAGGGAATGCCAGTCACACTGAACACAACAGCACCATGGGGCATTTCTTGCATTTTTAGTTCACCATGGCACACAACAGAGTTTGAAGGCCTCTGTTTCAGGGCTTATCCTCGGATTAGTGCCTGGAAAAGTTCATTCTGCCCTGGGAGACCCAGGGTGCACTGAGCCCTTCCTAACACGCATTGTGTAACTGCTGGGAACTTTTGATTTTGTTTTGTTCATAGAAGCAGGAGGATTACATCCTCAGGGACCCACCTGACCCGCCTCCCTCTTCTCCGCTGTCCTCTGTTGAACCCATACAGTGGATTGACCCTCTCAGCCAAATGGAAAATACAGCGGTGCAGGGATTCTCTACTCATACTGTACCATGGTTGTTTGTGGCACAAAGATCCCATAGACAATGTGACCTCTTGCATTTTACTGGTTCTATAAGCTTAGCAGCAGATGTGAATCCTTAGGGGTTAATCGTAAAGGTCTTGCATGTTCTTAATCTCCATATAGACTGGACATCTGGGCTATTCTGACTTCTGTGTAATGCCCTCAATAGTCACTAGCTGTATCTGTGTAGTTTTGGCTCAAATATAAATCCTATAACTGATTACTTGTCCCAGGCCTCAGTTCTAAGCTATAATCATACTTTTGCCACTGCAAGAAAACCCACTAAGCTTTAATTATATGTTTTTTTTTCCCACAAAGCAACAGCACCTGTGGTATGTATACAGCTTCAAGGCAACTCTCTTTACTGGCACATTGTTGAAAGCCAAACACACTAAACAAGACAAAAGGTAGAAACAAAAGGTCAAAATGTTAGTTATCTGAGCAAGTTAACAATCCAATGCCACGATGCCTAATTTAGCTGCCAAATCAGCCATAAAATCCTCAAATGACTGATAGCGAAAGAACAAAAAAGAAGAGCGGTGGATCTTTGTTTATTTGAAAGAACAGTGCACAGCACAAAACCGTAATTCAATTCTGAGCTTCTCCTCCGGCAGAAGCAAAGCTTTGAATGCTTAATAAATTCTTCCGAAGGCTAAATTGCACACTTGTTTCATCTGGCAATGAGATTACTTGAGTGGAATATTCTGGAAAACTGTGGGGAGAAAGACAATAATGAGGCAGTAATCTTATTTCTCCACAGCAGCTTCCATTGTTCTCTTAAAAAGTCTTCTGTTTATTCTGCCTCAGCTCTCATTCCCATCCATCTTTCCACTGAGGAAAATTTTTGCAGAGCCAAGGATAAATGAGAACAATAACATTTCTGCAGGACTCAAATGCATCAAACACAGATAGAAGAGGGTGGTATTGTGTCCCCCTGGCTCTTTGGACAATGGACAAACTAGATAGTAGCGGCAGCTATGAGCGCAGTTGCAAACGTACAAAAGCACAGGACAGATGAAAAGCATCACTGTCTGTAAAACTTCTTTAATAACTTCCTCTGAATAAGCTCTTACACTCAAACTTGCCTTGGTTGACTTCAGTCGCCTTTACACAACTTCCCAAACGTTCAGACTAAAACATATCAATTAACACTCCGAGCCTTTTCCTTATGACGGTGGCCTCTGTAAATGAGGAATAGTCAGAGTGGGCCAACAGAGGTTAAGCTCCCTTTTTGAAGATTATGCTTCACTTTCCAGTGGCCTGGCCCAGGACTAGCCACTCTCTTCTAATCCACAACTGCGGGCTTTTGATAGCTCCCACTGTGAGTCTTTATTACAGTTACTGATTAAAAGAGGGAGAGAGAGACGGATATGGAAATTAGAGTGACAGAAGAGAAGGAAGGGCAAAGGAGAGAATTAAAAATGAATCCTATATCACAAGCAGGGGCCTAAATTATACAGCAGCTGACTCTGATTACTTCTAAATCTAATACTTAAAGCAAAACTAGAACTGTACAAGGAGACACCAGTAACACACTCCATAGCAGCGGGTGGTGGTCGAGAGACACTTCACAGTTGCCAACTAAAAAAACTACAAGAAAGGAGGTGACAACAACAAACATGAAGACCCATCACAATGTCCCGAGCTGATCCTAAGTATCAGTATCGTGGCTGATCCAGGAATATTTCAGGGAATCGATTTATAAAAAAAAAAAAAAAAAAAAAAACACAGATCAAAATCAGATCCTTTAATAACATTTTAATATTAATTGGGTGCAAGAGTGACTGACTGAGTTCAGACACTGAGGTGACGACGCTAAGAATCATGAGCACTGAAAAGAACTTCAGATAGAGCTTCTCACTGTAGCCGCCACTGAGCGTCAATTTCAGTGGTGAAAATGACAAACGTCTCCGGTGGTATGTAGTATCAGCTGTAACTAATTAATTTTTATTAAACTTGGCTGCCGTCGTTCTGTGTGCTCGCTGCACGCCGCTGTTAGCACTTCTCAAAGACAGTTTGTGAGGGAAGAGCCTCCACTCTGTGACACAACTGTACAACCACAAATGAAATGAGAAGTGAGTGTTTCTTTAGTAAAATCCAACAGAGCGAGACGTCTACTGTCTAACTTTCATTCATATCGAATCAATAATATAAGCTCATAAACTTTATATTTTTGAACCACCACCTTCAGTATTTGGATCAAGAAGCTCATAAAAAGTGTGTGAGATGAACTAGTCTACAGCTGTGGTGTTGTATGTCAGCATATGTTTCCTCTCCTGGAGCTGTTAGCTGCTTGAGCTACGCTGCTTCCAGTACACTTCACCACTCAACAGAATTTAATGCACCAGCGTCCTGTAATTACCACTCTGGCTGCAGAGGCCATTGTTACTGCTGCTGCTGCTGCAAAAGACACATAGTCCTGCTTTAAGCTTTAATTCTGTTATATTAATACAAACTCATTTGCTTAGAATTTGCTTTAAAAAAGGACAAATGTGACTGAAAATGAAAAATGTCCAGATTTATTTCTTATTAGACAGAAAATAGTTTCCCCAAAAAAAGGCTTAGAAAATCACACCCCTGACATCTTAGTTGTACTGTAACATAAACATCCTCAAAGCACTAATACCAAAATACCAGAAACAGACATGGCCGCAAAATTGGCTCAGACAAACAAAACAGTGAATAACACAGCTGTAAAAGAAGAAACTTTGATCCCACCTACTGATGTCACAGGGCTCCATCAACCACGATGGAGAAAACAATAATGATATTCTTATCTGGCGTGAGCTGTTTACACTGCTCTACGTTTTGTGAGGCTTATTGTGCTGTCAGTCCTCTCCATCTTTTCTCCGCTCCTCTCACAGACTGAGTAATCTCTAGGAAAAATAAATAAATAAATCGACACATGAATAATTCACAACCATCTGCCACAGATCAGCGGTCTGAACGAGACTCGGAAAAGTGAGGCGGTGCGTTTCTTGTGTTTATCTTAAAAACCAACTCCTTGCAGCGGCCCCCACCCTCTGCCTCAACACTGCACGGCTGCAACAACCGACTACAAGACAACTGCAACTCCCCACATACTGACCAGCTCATCTATAAAACTGTAAGTTAAGGTGATGATTTTGTTTTTGCTCCATACCCTCACTGGACTCTACGCTTTTAGTGTTGATGCATGTGTAATGGTGAAAGGGTGTGAACGCATCTTGGGATGGACAGATGGATGAAAACACACAGTAAACAAAAGTTATTCACGGGATGAAAAGTAGTAGAACAAAGGGGAAAAAAAAGTCCAAAGGGACCCTCAGCAATTTATGACTCTTCTCTGGGTCTCACTCTGCAAACACACACAAACAGTCAATAAACAAAACCTGCAGATTCTCCACAGGCAGCCAGCTTAAAGCACAACTACGACCCTGCAATAACTATATAATCTATATACTATATAATCATGGATAAGATCAGTAGAAGAGGCTGGGATCTAAAAAGTCAAAACATGACTATAGCAAAACCTTAACCCAGAATTAGCTTTCTTTTTGGTCAGAGCATACAGACGGGTTTAACAAGCTCTACAAGGCCTCCAGCAGCAGACGGCCCCTTGCTCTGTTTGGGTTCCAGGCAGGGGAGCCGCTCAGCATGACGATTTATTGACGCAAGATCCCCCCCCTCCACCAGGACCGGCCTCACTGGGATGAGAGAGTTTGTCTGTGTGTGTGTTCTAACTCTGGCTCCAAGGCCATAAACCCTGTTCCAAAATGCCAAGTAGCATGTCAACATGCCAGCCTCTGCCACCCAAGTTTAAGACAGACAAAAGGCCCTTCAGTGCTCTAAATGGTGGTTTAAGAATAGGAAATGATGATCAGTCATATATGGAAAAGGGCTTAGCAATGCTGCGCGGCCTGGAGGGCGACGAGGGGAAAATGAACTGCTAACAGGAGGTGAAACTCAAGAGTGAAAGCTTCATTCTTAATTTCAGAGCTTTTCAGGGTGGAGAAAAGTCTGGAAGTTCAAGAGTTTTGGCTTCACACAACATTTCAACAGAACTACCCCTTATGGTGTTAATGGGGAAAAGTTGTGCGTGTGTTAGTGGAGAATTTAGCTTAGTTCATATCATAAGAAATGTGCTTCCCAAAAGTGGGATTATGTTTATCCATAAACTGACATATTGTGGGTGAGTGTAAAAAGGCTCCCTCCAAGTAAGATGGAAAACAGTCTGGTGATTACACTGACGACTGTGGACTCACGCTGGGTCCATTTTTCCATTACCTTTAAAGTAGATTTTTGTCTGTGAAAGCTCAAGAAGGTCAGGTGATGTTTGAGAAATAACCAGTAAACTGACAAAGGTGAAACTGTACTCCTGCACCTTGAAGTTATTTTTTAAACCAAAAGACCTTAAATCAAAGACTTTAAGGATAATAAACATCGTGTGAGAAATGAGAACAGACAGAGCATGGAAATGATCAGAATAGGAGGAAAGTAAAAGAGGAAAATATGACCCACGCCAAGGTTCAGCTTACATAACAATGTATTTCAGTGAAAAGAAGAAGAAGAAGAAAATCACAGATCATTTCTTGGCCTGTGCCAGCGTTCACAGCTATCTGGACGGCCTGAAGCATCCACTCTGACGCAAACCCTCCTGGCCACGACTCAACCACGTCTCAACTCGCAGTTCAAGAGAAAAGAAGGTGATGCCAGCAACCCACGCTGTGCCACACAAGACCAGTAGCACCACAACAATTAATCAATGGCTGTGACATCATTGCGTTGAATACGACCGCTAAGACAGCCAAAGCATGATGGGTAAGGAGGGACACAATTGGCCTTTTGTCCAGTTCGGTCAGAGGTTGAGAGAGAGGAAAATGCAGATCTGCATCATGGTTGTGATTAAAGAAAAAGAGGTTTGTGAGCTGGAGCATTGGTATCTCTCACTGATGGAGGTCAAACACACCGGGGAGCCTGTTTTAAAGCCTGCAACAAGAAACATACTGCGAAATATAATTCAGGACCAGTGAAGTGTCATAAATGGGGAGAGCTGATCGACAGACATGAAAATGGACTAACTGTCATGAAAGTAACTTCAGCCAAGGAAACAGTTAAAATGTAAATGAATGAATCACTCCTCTCCTTATTTATGTACATGATGTTCTGTTGTTGCAATTATTCAAAGAGGAAAAACACGATGAAGAAAAGATAAGTTTGGGTGACCAACATTAGGAGACATTCTCTTTAGGAAGCCAATACAAAGAGGTACAGTATGATGAGATATTGTCTATATAATAAGAGTGTACTTCACTGGTTTGCTACTATCATTAAAATGTCAGGGGCAGAATGTAGATACTTTAAAAGGACAGCTGTAGTAGGAAAGAGTGACACAGCATTATATGTTTAAGTACAGTTTTGCAGCAAAAAAAAAAAGAAAATTGTCCCCTGCATTTCTGTTGTGACTGAGGGCAGAGGACCACACTCCTCCCATTCTACTGTGCTTTCCTCTCTCAGGTGCTCAGGCAAGTTTCTTTACATTAAATTTAGTCACAGCTAAATCGCTTCTATATCAGTGAGAACCAATCACTGTCTTTTAGTGTTTTCTTGTTGGTGTTGCCTGGTTCCACTTTCATTACCCGACTTAAGACAGTGCAAATTTGCTTGACAGACAAGAGACAATAATAAATCTGCACCTTACAAATTAAAGTTGTAAATACCTGAATGAATAACTGCAAAATATTATAAAATACGACAAAAAGAGGACATTTCATGGCAACAGTCATATTTTTCTGCTTCTTGGCAGCAGTGAACATGAGCGAAATCAGTTACACCAACCACAAAAAAAAAAAATGCTTGGACAAACTGTGCCCTTTCTCAGATAGCACTGTGTAAGTGCTGTTTGAACAATGCAACGTGCTGGAGGTGGTGGTTTTGCCAACTCTCTCAGCCATATTCAATCACTCCTTGGAAGATTGAAGAGCTCTTGTAGAAAATGTTAACTCAAAGCAGCAGGTATGGTCTGTTCGCCAGGGTGAAATCAAGTGATCACAAACATAATCAAAATGGCAAGAGGCTACAAATCTACTTTTTCAACATCACTGTTCTCTGCAAATAAAAAAATGTCTTAACTTTAGCTAGGACCAAAATGTCTGGCATTTTAATAGCTCCCATCCAAGTCAAAGCCTATTCCTGTTAAAGACTTCAAAAGTCAGCTTTTTAAGTAATGACTTCACCCAGACGTTAAAAAAAAAGGATGTTGTCAGGAACAGGGTTTCACTTATCATTTTCTACTGTTCTAACAGAAACTTAACACGCAAAACATTGACTAGGTTTAGGGGTTAGGTTTAAAACCATACTGAAGAAAATGAAACAGATGTTCTGGTTCCCAAGAAAGGCACACACACAGTATATTAAGATAGAAACTGCTCATCATCACAGCATTACCCCATATTTGCCAGATGACTCTGAAAAACATTGCATGCAAAAACAAGCCTAAAACCAGGTGGTTTTCCAACTATTTCCATTTGAAGAACAAAAAAAAAAAAAACTATATGCCTCACAGTTATATGCCTCCACCAGTCAGACTAGTTTCAGATGACATCCCTGTTTATCTAGATTCATATTAAATAATAACTACTTGTGTGAAATATTTTCATAATTGCTATGTGTGCTGTCGCCAGCGCAGAGGCATAAAAAAAGAAGTGTTCACTACAGACAAGCTGTATCATAAAAAAATATACACTCATTATGCAAATTCATTAGTCATGATCATAATCCCTGATGCCAGATGCTATTTTTATTTGAATGGAAGAAGGTTTCTCCTTGTCACCTGCACTGACAAGCACAGAAGAGTTCCCGTTAAGAAATACAGTATTTTCTTTTTTTTTAACATCTTACCTTGTCGACTGTGAGAGCTCATTGCTATGGTTGCTGGTGCCAGGGAGACTTGACGGGGGGGAAGGGGGTGAGGGAGGGGGGGAGGGGGGAGGTGAGCAGTGACGGTGTCAGTGCACCTCCGCAGTGGCTGTAATGACCACCATGTGCTTCCCAGGTGCTGCCAGGTCAAGGAGGAACAGAGGGGTGTTGATTCTCAGGGCCCCATCACACCTCACCACAGGTGGAGACCTCAGCTGTGTGTTGTGGAAGGGTTCCTTCAACCAAACCGTCAGGCTGTGAGAGGTAGATGCAAAAAAAAAAGTGTTTTCCCATGAACGGGCTATTCCAGATAGAAGTTCATGTATCTATTAACGCTGTAAAATCCCAGCTGGCATATTGTTCATCAGGGGTCATCGTGGGCTGGTGCACTGTGGGCCTTTTATCCCTCTCTAGCAGTTACTGAGCTAAACCCGCTATGTGTGGCCATGTGTGCTAATTTTAACAGGCCAGGACAGACCAAAGACCTGCAGGTCACCAGCCTGACCCCTGTTGTTCTTATCACTTCATGTCTATCTCTGACCCCAAATAAATATGCATACATCTCCTTTATACCTAATAAAGGCTTTTTAATCATGTACAGGAAGGTGTGGCACATATTTCACTTGCTACATGAGTTAAGTTTTAAATATGTATGGTCAATGGCTTCTCTCTGGAGCTCTAATAACAACACGTCAGTGAGCCTGTCAGTCATCCAATCAGGAGAGAGGCTGATTGGATTGCTGTTTTCTGGGTGATTAAATAAAGGTATTTCAGGTAAACACTCAGAGAAACCATTTCCTGCAAGGTTGGATGGTGGGTCTAGTCGGGCGGGGCTTGGGACATTGCTGAGAGTGGTGACTGTTTTGTTGTGACATCACAAGGTTAAAGAGGTCCTGACGGCTCGTTTTAAGGCTCAGTTTCTGACTGTGTGCATTTCTCTGTGGACTGAGCGCTTTGATACTTTCACAGTATTAATACAGAACATAGACTTGCTTTATAATCAAAAAAGAAAAATCTCGCTTTACACAACATGGGACCTTTAAAACATGAATACATGTTTAGCTCTTGTTTGATGTGGGACATCAGTCATGAGTGTAGTCATAACTCCATTATTAAAAAAAATCATTTGGCTTATTTTGGGCAAGAGAAAAGAAGAAGTGATGTAAAAAGGCTATGGCTTCCTCCAAATAAAAGTCGTATCACATCTGGTTTTAATCAAATGAATTTGGTCTAATTTGGACCATTTGGGTTCACTAAAATCACAGCAATACAACGGCTAGCCTTGTAAGTCACTGTCAGTACTGTTGCCACACCCAGTCACACAAAGTTTTTGAATTTAGTCCAATAGCTACAGTGTCGACCAAAAGTTTTCAAACAGCCCCATTTTCACAGTTTCTATTGAAAGTTAAGTTGTTCAAATCAAGTGAACAACCTGAAATGGTACAAAGGTCAATGATAAACTGAGAAATCAAGTAAATTTCACAGAAAACAGGCTTTTATTTCAGGGATTAAGAAATTAGTGAATTTATACAGCTTTCCTGCAGCAACGGAAGTAAATGAGCCTTCAAAATTCATGGAAACAGGTTGATGACTGACAAACGCTCCATCTGTTCAAAGGCTGTGTTGTAAAAAGCTGTGCACGACACCCTCTGATGCATTATTAGGACTTTACTGTACTGCAGGAAGTGGTACTGTGTATTAAGTGAGTAAAAAAAGGCAAGTAACAAAAGGAGGAGAGACTGGGCTGGTCATACAGCAAGATAATGACCCAAAACATCAGAAGAAAAAAAAAACAGACGATGGCTTCACACGATGGAGGAGCAGCTCAGTCTCCAGACTTAAATCAAGCTGGATTGGGAAGAACTGGTCAGAAGATGAAAGCAAAGCAAACTACATGTGTAACACATTTATGGGAACTTCTGCAACAGTGCTGGGAAACTTTCTGGACATTGATTCATTTCCAATGTTGAAAGAACTTCATGAGTGTGTTCAGCTGCTTGGTGAGTCAAAACTTAAATTAAATTCAGGATTTAAGAGTCCATGATTCCTTGTTTTTCAGTCTTTACTATTTATTTATTCTAAGCTCTAATTTCAGAGTACATAGAGACCTATTCTGTTATTTAGAGTAACAAGTGGAAAAATGGAAGTGTTCTAAAATTTCTCGTTCTTATGAAAAAAATTACATTTCATTAAACACAATTAATAGAACGTGAATTTTCCAGAGTTTCAACATTTGCCAGCTTCTAGTAACATGACTCAGTTTTATTTTTACAGCTTACATGGTCAGCTGGGGAAGTCAGTGCCTTAATAAAAGCCTCTACCCTGTAGCAGAACCCAAAATGAAATGCAAACAGAGGCCTTCCTGAAGGCTTAGACTTACCTCAGAGTCAATAGCAGAAGAGAAAGAGGAAGAAAACTTCTCATACTGTCTAGTGTGTGTGTGTGTGTGTGTGTGTGTGTGTGTGTGTGTGTGTGTGTGTGTGTGTGTGTGTGTGTGTGTGTGTTATGCAATCAAAACTGCAAGAAGTACATAAACACACACAAACACATAAAGGAAAGCCTCTAGCTATTCATATATACCCAGCATAAACTAAAGCTCACCTCCGTCCCATCTAACAGGTGTCAACATAGCTGAATCCAAACAAGTGGTAATGAGAGCTGCAATCAGTCACTAGTAATACCACAGAAGCCACAATAAAGTGTGTATGTGCTCCCTTCCTCTTTCTCTAAAATACACACACGGTCTCTTCGCTGTCGTCGTTGTTAAAGCTGTTGAACTGAATTACTGTCAAATGAATGAGTTCAGTGGAAAGAGGGTGCAAGCTTTGCACGGCCAAATAAAACCTCATGGAAACGCACCGCTGCCAGGATTCTCCAGGGTCTTACTTCACTTATCAGGAATTATCGTAGAAGAAAAACAGTCCCTTAAGTGAGTGACAAATTCAATTGTGGCCCATCTTAATAATTAGTGTGGAATGTGAGGAAATAAAGGCACTGTACTGGAGGGATAAACAGATATTTGAGTTTTTAAATCTACTAAAAATGAGTTCCAGTTTTGCTCCCACAGTCTCAACGCAGTGACACTGACATTTAAGTGCAACCTGTCAGCTTTCGTTCTCGAGTTTGAGAAAACAAACATTGTTGTGTTGTTATGACAAAGTGCTTCCTGAGCATTTTGCATTCACTCTGAAATTTGAGGGGAGAACCTAATAGCATCCTTCAGGCCAGAAGAAAAAAATACAGAGGGGGGGGGGTTTAGATGTCTGTCTGAATGTTGCACATGAGTTTGTAATAAACAGTCACATGCATGCAGACAATACTTGGACGGCCAGGAGGGATGCTCAGTGGGAGGGCTGATGGATTTGCTGAGGCGTGATGTGTCAGAAAAAAGTCGACCGGAGGGCAGCGAAGCTAATCTCAGATCAAGCCGCCTATTTTTGTCAAGGGAGTCGTCTGTCACACAAGAATTCAGACTGTGCTTTTACAGCTTGTCATACAATGTCAGCAATGACCGCGGGCATCGAGTCCTCACACTTCTTCTGCCACACACAAACAAACAACCAAAAAAAAAATGTTAAAAAATGGGAAGGGAATCCAAAACTATTCCCTTTCTGATGCCATCAACCTGCAGTTAGTGGCACTGATCTGCTGTCAGCTGTGCAGTTCTTAATGTTCCTTCCATATGACTTCACTTTTTCTAAAATTTAAACTGTTCTTCAGGGATCCCATTAAAAAATGGAACTTTGTACAACACTGTGGGTATTTTTCCTGCACTGTAGGGCCATAAAATACACCACCTGCATCTCTTCATGCGTCTCATATCCACAGACTGACACTTCAGATTGGACGAGATTTATTGCTGCTGTGCAGCAAAGTTTGAATCTGGAAGCGTTTCATGGCACTTGACAGGAAAACAGCTCTCAGGACGCCTTAATGGACTTCATTTCCCAAGCACTCTGAGCGCTGCCGGGAGTAATCACGATGGCATAAAAATAACATGTGGTCGGATAGTGAGCAGTAAACAACAATTAAGAGACCCCTTGCATAGCTCATGAAATGAATCATTGAAAATGCACTTACGCCATGAAGACGGCTTCTGCCTCTCGACCCTAATTGACCATGAATTATTCAGCTGGCGAGTGGGATTAGCGGCACTGCGAGTACGCTACTGATTGACATGTTCCTGATTTTTCTTTGTTATTGGCAAAAATATTTGATGTACTACCTTAAAAAAAACACATTAATCTAGAACCTGCAAAAACACCTAGCAAGACAAGGAAATAACATGTCTGGACTGTTGATTGTTAAAGGAACAAGTCAAACTGAACCCATCTTCCTGGAGCGCAGGGAGGCCTGAAGTCAGTGTGACACAGGTGACATGAGAGTAAAAGTGGGTGAGTGGGAGAAACGTGGCAGAGGGTGTGAGTGAGGAGATACTTCATCTGGCATGAAAGGACCTGCAGTAACACAATACTCTCTGCGGCTTGTTTGCAAGTGAGCGAGACCTGATATGACGGCAGGACATCGCATCAATCAGCTGTCGGCTGAACAGGGACAAGGTGGCAACAGGAGGAGCGCACACATCAAGTGGCATGGAGGGATCATTTTGCCCTCAGAGCTCCGACAGCCTGAGGGCAGCTGTGTGTTAGGTTCGACCAGGCAGCAGCTCAAACACAAACCAGTGATGGATAGGATACAAATGATCCAGCTTTGTGTGATATCAGGTTGGAATAATAGGGCATCCAAACGAATGACTAAAGATCAGTCAGTGCTACAGTGCTGGAAGAAAATAATACTGAATACTGAGAAGTGGCACATGGCAGAAAATCTTGATGTAGTTGCGTGACCAGTTGATGGTCACAAGAACACAGTGAGAACGGGGTGCATCCTGTACTTCATTACAATATTTGACAAAAGACCCTGATACATTAAAAGGGGTCAATTATACTTATTTCCATATTTGTATGCCTCCACATGGGCGACAGCCAGAGGCATTATGTTTTCAGCTTGTCCCTTTTTCCCATTCTCGTGAACACAATAGTTCTGCAAGTTTGGCACAAAGAAAGATTTTGGTGGCCAAAGGTCAAAGGTCACCGTGACCTCACAAAACCCATTTTTTTGGCCTCATGAATGTGATATCTCAAGACGGCCTTGAGGGAATTTCTACAGATTTGGCAGAAACACTGCCAATCACTTCCAGACCTCATGTTCATGTGATATATCAGGAACACCCCAAGGGAGTTTCATCACATCTGGCAAAAATATTCACTTGGACTCAAAGATGAGCTGATTATAATTTGGTGGTAAAAGGTCAAAAGTTCAAGGTCACTGTGACCTCATGAAATTTTTCGCCATAACTCACAAATTCACGCACTTTGACACAATTTCACAAAAAAGTCTAATTGGATAAAATGATGAAGTGATGACATTTTATATCCAAATGGTAAAAGGTCATTTTCACTGTGACATCATGATGATCTGCAAAAACACTTGTGGCCACTATTCAATACTGTAACACTGGAAATGGAGATTGTGACCATATTTCCTTCAACTTGGCTGGTTGACGGAGGCATAGAACCACAAGGCGGTCATTGTAGTTACTGTAGGACTCCACTACAGTAGCTTTGCATGATTCATATTTCAAATAAAGTCCTTATTTATCTCAAACTTCCAGAGGCCTGGCGCAGGGCCGTGCACCCAGCTCTTGTGAGCACCACCTCACCCTCTTACCATTGTGGAGGTCCTGAATGCAAACTGATTAGAAATGAAAACTTGTCAAACCCATCCAGACATGTTTGAGCTCGACTCTGCTCTGGAACATGAGAGTGGACGGCAAGAACATCTACAGCAACAAAGGTTACAGCACAACATTTCTGTTCCATTGATATCACAATATCACCCAATACCTGCTTATTGTGTGAGAGAACCATGGATTTAGTCTTTCAGTCACAATCCTTATGTAAAATTTGTTCTATATATATCCCTGTTAATTGTCATACATGTGGGAAGGTGCTAAAAAGTAGAAACCCACACCGCTGGGTTTTTGCCTATAGTAACACTCAAGTATTTGTTTTGGGAGAACGGGCTCAGCTTGGAGCAGATGACCATATAAAGAATCAGCTCATCACAGAAGAATAAAAAACCATTAGAAACCAAGTGTTCAGACCAGTCTAATGTCGGAGTTTTTGTCTCTCAGGCATAAGTTTCATATACGTTTACTTCATTATTTGAAACTCTGGCCACATTTAATATGGTCATCTGATATTGTAACATTATATAAATATGACAGAAAATGAGGAAACGCATAAGGCCCCTTTGATAAAAAGGTGAATGTAGGAGTACAACGGTAACATGAAAAATATTTCATCATGCACATCCTCTCAGCTAAACGGACGTGGAAAGTATAGTTTTAATCCAACGGTGCCTGCAACCCAGTTGAGTCTGTCAGTTAAAGTCGCCTTGCTACAAACACACATGACATGCCCCCCACTCTCTGCATTACATATTCTATGCACCCATACAAATTGGTGATATATTCATCAAAACACCAGCCCCCCCCCCTCTGCTCTGCTGATGCCTCTGCGCGGAGTGACAATGTCAGAGCCAAGACACCGAACATTAATTGTTCTGCTGTGCTGTATTCTTATGTAAATAAACTTTTCTCTGTAAGCTTACTGCTTGAGTTGAATATTTCACAGAAGAATACAAACGAAGTAAGCGTTTCAAATGATGATGAGGAGACGGGAATGTGTTTGAGACCTGTCACTTCAGATGAGCACAAATGCAAATCAAGACAGAGACCTCCCATGCAGAATTCTTCCAAATTAGTCACTTGAAAACACATTTGTTATACAGATCTGTGATGAATTTTTGTGATGCATTTTGAAACTTTGGTACAAATTGTCTCTGAGCATTCAAATTTGAACAGAGGGGGGGCTTACAATTTCTAAACAGCAGAGCATAATAATCAGGCTTGTATCAAAATGAAACCTCTATTTCACGTTCAGTCACTTCATTAAGTCTTTCTTTCAGCTTTGCAACACAATATATACTAAATATCTGCAGAAATACACAATGGAGAGTGTCTGAAAGCAACAACACAAGCGACAGGCATAAAGATCCACTTCTTCTGCATTATCTGTAGGAGTGGCTGACAGGCTGAAATGTATCACCTACATGTAGACGGGGTCTTAATTTAAAAGGATACAGCACCCTCCCCAGATGTGGTAACTAACCTCAGCATATAAATTAATCTTTCTGATACTAGTAACGGCCAGCAGCTTCTGTTGAATAGCTGAGTTTAGGACAGTATTATCATTAATCTCATGCCTGAAAGTGATGGAAGTAAAATGTGAACTTTACTGAGGCCGACCATCGTGACTTCCTCAAACCCAGACTGCCTGAACTCAAAAGTATGTTTGTAAGTTTTAGGCTAGGGGGAAAAATACTGGGGAGTGCCATGTTTCCCTTGCATGTGTGAGTGTGCATTCCTTTGCAACCTGCATGGAGAGAAATGTGGGGTTGGGGATTCAAATTTGTGGCATCAAATATCATGGCACAGCATGATGAAGCACTTGGACCAGCCCCGTCTGTTGTTATATAAAAGTGATGTGTGGAGTCTTTAGCTTCAAACAACATATTGATGAACATTCGATCTATCATCAGCCACTTTAGAGTTATGAAAAAGGACAGTCGTAATACACACACATCTGCTGATGTCAACGGACAATGAAACAATCCCCATGTGTTGCTACCGTGGCAACAAATACCAACTGTTCTGAGTCAAATAAAAAGTAGGAAGTAGCATCTTCCCATGCAGTTTGTGAAGTCCTGGTAATAACAGCAGCCTACTCAACTTCCATTTCTTTATAACTCACATTCTTTAAATGTCACTCTCACTTTCTTACTCGTACTGGAGTCAACCATGGAGAAAATCGAGGTAGTGTAGAAACAAAGCGCTCTACCAGCGTTGTGAGATGTTTGAACCTGTACTTTGGCCCTTTTTATTGCTTTTACTGCCAGCGTCCCTGACTTCCCTTGAATCTCTTGTCTCACCCATTATAAATATTCTGTGTAAAGGGCAGACGTTGAGGCAGTATTATTGGTGAATTTGAAAGCAATGTGGCAAAAGGCACACACAACTCTAATAAGATAATGTATGAATACTAATATTGCATATATGAATATTAAGGTCACAGTTATTATTTGTCATCTACACTTGTTCTGCTTTCTTTTACAAACAGATAAGTTGAAGCACATAAATATAAACATAATATAAACATAAATATGTCATTATATAAGGTAAAAGGAATGTCCTTCAATAAAACTCTGACATCGTTGGTTCTCTATCCCCTGGAGAAGGCTGTGTAGAGCAGGCCGAGAGCGAACAGTGGTTGTGGGAAGTAGATGTCAACTCCATCATTTTCTTGCATTTAAGAACAAGGGCACAGGTTTGTATATGGACGTTAGGGACATGTCCCTACCAACATTTGATTGAACTCGTTTGCACTGTTTGGAGTTATGTCATATTAAAAAGTTCTGATGAGCCCTCCCAGAGGCTGATTTTGGCATGGTAGCATCTGATTGCCTGAGAGGGCGGAGACTATCTAGAGGCTTATGTCACATACAAATATCGCACTGACTGCCGAACACGGAGGAGGTGAGAGCAGGTCAGTGTGCTGCCATCGGTAAATTATTAATCATGGGCTGCCCAGGTGGCTCACCTGGTAGTGCACACGCCCCTAAGGCTCAGTCCTTACTGCAGCTTTGAATCCAGCTCAGGAACTTCACTGTATGTCCCCCAACTTTCCTGACACTCTCTCACTATTTCACATTAAAGGCAAATGACTTCAGAAATAAAACTGTCAGTGGTATCAATCCATACCTGAAGCATGGGCGAATATTTAATATTTCATGTATATGCCTCCAAAAAAGAGACACCAGGTTCTTTTCCACCACTCAGAGAGTAATAGGTAGTAAACTAACCAGCCATGAGCCAAAATGATTTAAAATGAAAACCTGTTGTAGCTCCTTAATTTTACCTGCCATATATTATTAGATTGTAAATACTGATGCATCACTGGATTAGCAGCATTTTACTGTTGAGGCCAAGGTGGAGCTAGTTTTAAATGTGAAATCGGGGGAAAGGGGGAAAGCAACACTGATAGTACTGCTGAGTATAAAAATGTTGATGTTGGATGCAAAAATATTTTTCCCTCTTTTTCGTTAACAAGTAATTTCCTTAAGTTTTCTTTGTTGTCTGTTTCTGTGTATAGTTTTTATTTGAATATAAATACAGATTGTATATGTCAGTAAACCATTCGGCCTTAAAAAGGCCTTTGATTTGGAGGGGTTGCTGTGTCCCTACCAAACCCACACCCTTGACTCTTGCAATCTGGTATCCTCACAACTTGCCGACTGTGTTGTTTGTTTCCTTTGTGCCATGATATAGAGCAGGGGGATTCAATTAAAATTCGATTAAAAGTCCAGTTAGACAAAATTTCACCAAGCAAAAGTCCAATAATATGTTCTTTTCTCATTTCAAGGAAAAAAAAGGGCTGTAATAAACTATAAAGCAGATAATAAATAATAATAAGGAATAAGGAATAATAATGTTAGCAGTGAACCATGAGCCTCGTCACAGTATTACCAGCCAGTACATGCACAATATGAGCAAAGGAAAAAAGAACAGAATGACTCAATTGAGCAAACTTGAAAGCGTCTTTTGAAAGGCCTCATTGAGAAATAGTTCCATTCAAAATTTGCTTCCTAGGTGGAACAGTTACACAGACACACCACACACACACACACACACACACACACTGTTCTCCAACTGTAGTGGTAGGGTTTTGCTCCAGCTTTCTCTCAGCATCTTTTCTAAAGCCTGTTTTAACTGCAGTTAAACCCAGCCTGTGAAGTTGCCCTCACATGACCAGACCATGAAGTCAAACCACTTTTTAATGGAGGGAGCACTGACGTCCAGCACTGTGACTTCACACTAAACTGCTCGAGAAAAACACTGAGCCACTGAGTTCAAATTCTTTCAACTTTGACCTAGACCACTTAGTTCCTCTCATTTGGACTCAGGGCCTGACCGGGTGAAGAACAGAGTGCTCGGCTTTTATCATGTGGAGCTCCTCTATAATTAGATGCTGCAAAGACTTTCACTGCATGGCTTTGCATCCAGTATTGTGAGCAGTGTAGAGAAACCAAAATTCAACCAAACTGGGACAGTGGGGGGAATCAAAATCTGCTGCTTAACAGTCATATGACCAGATAGATTAGCAAAAACCAGATTTGTGCATCGTTTGGGGTTTTTTTTTTCCTCAATACTGCTGCAAAAAACAGTACAAAAAAAAGCACAAAACGATGGAACATTACCACCTGTTCAACAAGCATCTAGAAAAGAGATATTTTCAACTATTTTGTCGGCTGGTTCCCCGTGTCTTTACACAACAACATCGCACTGGTTAAGATAATAGCAAATTGTTAGCAAAAGCTAAAATGAATATCACAATTCTTGAGTAATGATAAGGAACTAGTAATATTATGAGCTGGATCAATAAGGATATGGATGAGATAAAGATAAAATCCTAACAATGGCCATCCCTACAGCTGGTTAGTGGCTGACTTTGGGAGGATGAGCAAATCCCAGTTCAAATCCCTTCACTAAAAGCCTTGTTTAACCAGTGTTACTTTGCGACCAGTCACGGAAATGTGAGGGACAGCTTTGATATCTTTTGTCCTTGTAGCTGCTGAACACACTCATAGAGCCATAAAGTCTTCTGCCTGCTGCCTTAAAATTTCCACTAATTAAGTGTTTGAGAAAATGTTTAAGCTATAATCTGGATTTATTGTTCATTAATCGACAGTGTCAGTGTGTCAATTCGATTTTCTGGAGGACAATTAATCATTTAGATTAATCAACTAATTGCTGAAATAGTCTATAGATTAATTGATAGGAAAATAGTCATTAGTAGCACCAGCTACTAATTCAATCAACAGCTCAACTGTTAGAGTGGCACCAAAATGAGGCACAAAAAAATCTGCATTTTGATGAAGTGCAGCAGATTCTTGTCATGCAGGAACTGGTGCCACATTGGCAACAGGTTTTGGTACCAAACCCTAGCAACAACAGCAACTGCAATGTCAGCTTTTTTTTCCTGAGAGATGTATAAATGTTGACCATCACTTCATCTTTCAAGCTGCTCTGTGATCACTGAGAGCTCCTTAAATAATACAGAGACAAATACAGAGGTTTGGATATAAAACCCAACTTTGGAAGATGTAACAGAATATACTACAAATGAATGTAATTATGGCAGCGTAAATGACAGAGCAGGATCCAATCTGTGATATTGTGTCTGTTCATATAATCAGTGATCAGGACAGAGTGTGCCTATGCAGGACAGGGTCATCACACTAAGCTTGTATCCAACACTACAATGCCAGATTTAATTCATAGCCATTAACATAACATCCACAACAAACAAGGATGCCTTCACTAACTGCCCACCACTTGCTAACTGTGTGTGGGGAGAGGATGGGTTCAAGGTCAGGACAAGGTCCCAGCGAAGCACAAAGGAGCTAAAACTGGTTTATTATTGGAGTCGTGAGGCACACTGGGGCATCATGGGGTGAATCTGGGAGAATGATTCGCAGCCATGAACTGATTGGGTGCCCACAAGGATCAACACAATTCATCAAGCCTAAAATCACATCAGTTGAGGCTGAGAGCTTCAGCATAGTTGCCCATTAAAAGCTCTGTGTCCCTTTTACCTCTCTGAATCTTCCTCTTGTCTGCTTCTACTGGCCAATATCCAACTTCCTCCCTTTTATGAAGCTGCGCAGCGGTAAGCCTAATGAGAAAAAGCAAAGTTAACTGTGCAGTGATTGATTTCATTGACCTTTGCATTTTATGCCTACATAATCCAAAAGTTTCAAAATAAAATTCAAACTGGAGATGGGTCGTGTAAACAGATTTGCAAAAAAATTGCAAATAGGCTGTGGTGGCAAAAAAGATACTCCCAAGTTTCATTTAAACTGTGTTAGAGACAAATAAATCAACAAAGATACAATAATATGCTGGATGGCTCTGGGCTGAAGGGAAGATCCTGCCAAGCAGTTTACAAATTCCCGCTGGGAGAACATGTCTGTGCATTACAGGCTCCTGTCACCTTATTTGTCCCTGAGCACAGCAGTGACATTAATAAACCCCATCAGTAGCCATTAGCATGACAACACCCACAAAATATCCACAAACAAGCAAACTTTCCCAGTGCCAGGTTGTGCTGAATGATGGGAGGAAGTTGGAAAGTCAGGCCCGAGCCCTGACAAAGCACAATGGGACTGAGCTAAATGAGCTTATTAATGAGATTACAAGAGGCCAACTTTAGTACAAGAAAAGAACAAGAATAAAGTGCTCCTAAACTTTGGTAAGATAGTGAAAAGGAAGTTGGCTCAAGAGTTTAACAATGTAATGGGCTTGATTTGATTCAGAAAGCATTAGTTTGATTACAAAATAAAAGACATAAAGAATGTGAAGAAAAAGAACCTGTCAGCGAACCCTTGCTGAGATTCAAGATCCACACACAAGAGTAAGAGTGTGTTTAACGCTCCTCAGGTTGTCCTGAAAGACGCGTGTGAAAAATAAGCATTATTATATAGATTCTGTTCAGACCCGGTATTAACATGCGTCTCGAGTGATCCGATCACAAGCGGTCAGCTCCAAGATCATCAGTTCACACCTGGCTTTAAAATGTGTCTCCACATGTGTCTCAATCGGATCTCACTTCCCCGCTTTATATGCAAAAAAACAGGTATGTGGTGTTGTTTTTAGCAAATCCGACAGACGGGTCCTTTGTCAATGTGTTTCTGTGTGCGTGTGTGTGTGTGTGTGTGAGAGAGAGAGAGAGAGAGAGCACAGGCGGCTGTGGAGGGGAACTGTTGCCCTTAAATAGAGTAGTTGCACAAAAAAATCTATCTTTTGTGTGTCCAACACTCACAACTTGCAGGCTGGAAAGGCGGCTTTAAAAAGTCTCCTCAGAGATGGAGAGCAACAGTTACGGTCAATCTGAATTCAGTCTGTTGTAATTGACTCCAGTGTTGTGGTATGAGACATGATCCATGCAACCGCAACATCAGCAGTTTGATTACAGCTGGGGACCTGGAGACCACAGATGTTCCTTGTCTTTCTGTCACATAAGACAAAAAGTGCCACTCCATCCTTCTGCATGATGGACATTAAAGCCAAAACATGGCTGGACTTGCCATTACTCTAAGAAGTGGCTCAAATGCATAACAATGCCAATGTCAAAGTTTATGTTATCTATGGATAATACTTTAAGATAAGGTTTTAGCTTTTAGCTTTAAAAACAAATTTTATTTAACTGGGGAGCTGTGTGCAGTGCATTGATTCATGCAGCTTCTCCTGGTTCCCTCTCTCTCTCACTCTCTCTCTCTCTCTCACACACACACACATGTTCAACAGTCCTTTGGGTGCACCAAGAGAAATCCCGCCCCTTTATGTACAGTATATGTCAGCTAATAACTAGTCACAAAGTGAATGGCAATTTAAATGTTTGCAGTGGGGAACTAGAATCTAGCACTAGCAACAGAATCTGATTCTATGAGGAACACTGCAAACTCTTTATATTTGCCTGTGTGAAAGTGGATTTAGACATTGCAGGCATCCATCTACCGTCCTCCATTATGTTTGTGCATCAAAGTCCCACAAGATATAATTATCAGACAAGTGTGCACACACATGCAAACTTCAAAATGCGAGGCTGTTACTTCAATTTTCTGCAGGTGTTTCAGCTACAAAGAGGTTTTCTCAGAGGAGGAAATTCACTCTAAAATTCATTAGCTGCGTGAAGTTTCTATGAATAAGGATTTTCCCACTGTCTGAAACATCTCACTGAAATATCAGGTGTTTGTGTCTGTCTCTCAGAATCAAACTTGAAGAGCTACTTTCTAAACTTACATTTTGTTGCACACTCTATAAATAGCATGACCACTTGTCAGGAAACAGAAAGGTGATATACATCATATTACAAATAAAACAAGAGTGAGAGTGAACATCACACACCACAGAGTCACTTCAACACTTCCCTTGTGGTCAGAGTCCTCCTGGTGTGTAGCAGACGGCAGGTTTCAGTCACACCCATTATTCAAGATGCAACATTTCGTATGGCTGCTGTGTATTATGATCTATTGAAACCCTTGCAGAGAACAGGCCTCGTCACCCCTTATTCCGCTGCAGTGGATTTCTTCATTTGACTTGTCGATTATTAGAGCCTGTTGAGAGGAGATAGTCTAAAATTAATCTGATACGAGCTACTGATGTCAAAGATATGCATTTTTCTCATATCTGATGTCACTGTAGTGGAGCTGTCATGTCGCATCTATTTTCAGTTTCAGGGCTTTGCTCAACTGAGAAGCAAACATGTCAGAAACAAAAACAACGACAACAGCAAATATACTGTTTTACATCTGCTCCAATCAGGGCTCCGCTCTCAGCACATCATCTTTAAGGAGAAGCACTCAGCCAATTTTTTTGCAGGGCTGCTGTGACCTTGTTTCTGTGGGGCCTGGAGTTTACAAGCACACTCCTCCAGAGCTTGTAATGCTGAGGGAATAGTTTCCGCTGGTGAAGGCTTAAAGGAGTCTCAGCAGAGCAGGGACACAGCCCTGCTGCTGCTGCTGCTGCTGCTGCTGCTGCTCTGCTCTGTTTACACTTCATGAAGACACAAGTTTACACCCAAAGCTGTGGCAGCGGCGGTTCAACCTCAGCACAAACCTCTATCACACAAACACTGCTTCCTCCTCACACACACACACACACTGGCGCAAGGTCTGGTTGTGTTGTCTGAAGAAATACGTGCAGAGGACAGTGTGCAGCTCGGCTAGCGTTACGTTAATGGTTAATGGTAATATCTAGTTCCTTTAAACGAGTGAAGTAGCTCACTTGTACACAAAACAACTGTAACTGGGTGACAAATACATCTGGCAACACCGTGGGAGGAAACAATGTGAGAAAGTATGACTTGTAAATGGACACTGAAAAGAAAATAACAGTAATAGCTGTGTAGTTATCCGCTGCCTGGAAGCCGCTTTTCCGACCTGACAGCTTGTTTGAGTTTGAAACGATGAAGTTACTGAGATGAAACCGAGAAGCCGAGCTAAGGTCGAGGAGTAACAATGTTGCACAACATTAAAAAAAAACATTTTAAATCAACTCCAAATTGTTAACAATGAACAACAATGTCCGTATTGCGCAACTCTTACACTTTCCCCTTTGCTGGCTCTGAAACACGACAGAGAAAGACAAGTACAGAGTAACAGCAGCTCGGCTCCGAAGAGGAAAAGCGCTGAAACCAACTACAAGATAAACACTTTTTTTTTTTTTTCTTTTTTTTTTTTTGGGTTGTTCTCTCTACAAGTTCAAGTCAAAGAGGGAGCTGCGGGACAGCGTTTCACGAAGAAGAAAAGAAAGAGCCAAAGAGACACTACCTGGACTGGACGCGCTCTGAGCGCAGCGGGGCTGTCTCTCTCCCGGTCTGCAGGCGCATCCACGGTGCAGGAGTTTAGGACCCGTCGGTGCTGCAGGAGCCTCTCAGCCCGCAGCTCCGCCATGCTGAGGTCATCACGTGTCGGACAACCTCCTGCGTTTCCGTAGGAGGCGGGGTCTGCGGGACAGGATGACTGACAGCTGAGAGGAGAATCAAATTATGAGTCCTCTGTTTCCCAATCAGCTGAAGGACACACTGAACACACACTGGGCATGTTTGAGGTTTACATGATGTTCCTTTACTGCCATCTTTATATTCTTTTTAATTCTGTTTTATATGACTGTGGTAATGAACAGAAAGTTAGAGTATTTTCTGTTACCCATGTATCACTATAATATTTGATGCTCGGTAGTCTCTTTATATTTAACTCATCCAATCTGTTCTAAAGGGAAACTCTATAGGGACATGTATGTGTATGTAAAAATTTCTTCATCTCTATTGCAATAGGAAAATAAAATTTCAGCATTGGTTGTGTCTCTATTGAACTCAACAATGCAAGATGTTGACCAAAGAAATTTTATATATTATATTATTATTATTTATTTTTAAATTATTTCTCAATCTCAAGCAAACAGCCCCCTGACTGCCATAAGATTTAAGTGTTGCTATATTCTGATTGGTGTACAGAAGTAGGTGAGATCACCTGTTTTCATCTGAGCACCACCAGCTTCAAACCAGTAAAAAGAGCAAAGAGAAAATAAAAAATACAGAAATCTCTCACTGTGGAATAACCAATAGTGATGCACAATCATGCAAAAATAATTATATGATTATGCAAGCCCTAATTACTCTCGGTAATAAGCTGAGTTAAAAAAAGAATTGCATTTTTTCCGCACCTTTAAAGACATATCAAGAATATATAAGGAAAATAATCAAAAGGTAAAACAAATTCCATAGATTCAGAGCTCATTATGAAACCTTATATGCATGCAACATAAGCCAAGGTCCCTGTTTACTGAAACATTCAGTGTGACTCTTTTCAATGCAGCAGATAATATGAACTTCCAAGACCTTTCCCATTACTAATCTGCAAAGTTCAATGCACCACTGGCACTGAATATTATAATCAGCTTTCTTGTGTAACCACCTTCTGCCTCACCTTTTTCTATTTAAACTGGTGATTTCCAGGCAGCCTTTTCCAGGATTACTCTCCACGACTGCAGGAGAACATGTGTCAACTTGTCACACTCAGCAGTTGTTTTAATACTTAGGTGGAGAGACATTTATATACCAGCAGTAGATTTTCCAGTTGAGAAAAGTGAAGCTTGTGTTCGTTCTGTGAAGCACAACATGTTTGCTAACAGTGATGTCGCATCACTGTTGATGAAGAAAATGATAATCTGTCTCCTGGAAGGAACAAGACTTGTATTGGCACATTTGCTGATTTAAAAAAAAAATGTTTCTGGAAATGTAGGATTTATCACCGCTAGCTACTCGCAAACAGCTTAAACTCTCTTTAAGTGTTTAAAGGCTGATTCATTGTGTCCAGGGAACAACTCAACAAGACACTGAAACCTTACCCTGTAACAGTGCTTTTGATTATCCTTATTTTCACTTCGTCTGCCACACGTTCTCCTCACTTTATGGGTGAGAAGAACACTTCCTTCAAAGCAAAGAAGCTGCTGATGGTGGCTGGTGGTGTCATGTTGTTGGCTCACTGAGAAATCAGAAATAAAAAAAAAACTGTAAATAAAAAACTATTTAAATTCTTCCACACAAAAAGCAGATTCTCCTCCAACAAACGCTTTCTAAATATTCCCCTTGCACAACAGCTGGTTCATTATGTGATGCTGAATGATGATGGATGCAAATTGTTCCCCATTATGCAGCTTTATAACAGTTAGAGTGGCTGCGAACGAGCCATGGGTAACACAGAAACACTCTGTGAACTGTAAATCTTCAGAGCATAATCACGAGTGGGTCTTCATGTCTAATAATATATCAAAATAAGACTGAAAGATTTAATCTAAAATAAGTAGATTATGATTTATCTCCCATAACATTTTTGAAATAAATACCATTTGTCTTTATTATTATTTTGTATGGGAAAGTATAATTATAATTATAATTAATCCCCGTTTTAATTTTTAAAACAGGGATTTTTTTTTTTTTTTATCTTAGAATTAAATGATTTGAAACAGGCAGTAATTCTGTCCCTGAGGAGGCCTTTAATTATCAAGTCACATCTCCCCCCAACTATTAATAAACATCTCACAGCTTAAACAAGTAGCACAGAAATCACTGACAAGTGTTGTCTTGAAAACGAAAATGACACCAGTGAAAACAAAAAAGAAAAACAGTGCTTTATGGAAGAACAGTCCTGAGTTGAGTCATGAATCTCCTCATCCCCTTCAAACACTTTTCAGCTACTCAGCATCCAGATAATTGGTCTGGAGCTGATTATTAGGACTGGGCAGGAGGAAGATTTCTTTCACGATCAAAGCAGAAACTGTGAAGTCATTCATCGTGTGAAGGATGAAGCTCTCATGGAGAGTGGAGGCAGTGGAACCAGATAAGAAACACTTGCTAATACACACAGATTGACATGAAAATGTGATGAATTACAGTTATGTGGTAACTATGTCCTCCAGTAGTGTATAACGTATTACTGCCCAGGCATGAAGGGACGCCTGACGTTGCCACAAATAGAGCAACACTAAGACCAGGACTGTGTAACCACTGGCGCTCCAGCTTTAAGAGTGGGGACCCATCTGAAAAGCAGTGGAACAACTCAACCCAGTGGAGCTGGTCTCTAAAGAAAACACTGACAGCATAATAAGTATCCACTCAAGTGGGCCTGTCTACATAAGCAAGTAAAGAAAGCTGATTTGAACATAGATGGGACAATTCAACCCGGCCACACTCTCCTCCAAAGGGAGACTGCTGACAACATAATAAGTATCCTCTGAAACTTGTCCATGGCTTTGTAAAATGGGATGCATCCAGAGTTTATCTGCTCTAATGAAAGCAGATATTGCTCACACATGATGCCATACCATGCAATATGATATACCACTAGCTCTTGGGGCAATTATAGAAGACGATATTAGAGCTCTTTTCTTGTTTCTCTCCCAGGAGCAGACTCTACATCTATCTAATGCCACCAATGCATATGATGCATCCTGTTTTTTGTACAAGTTGTACTGTACAATTAATTTCTTGGTGTGCCTCTTGTGTATAGGAAAGATACTTACAGTATTAAAGTCAAACATTCAACAATTGTGCAAATCTGTACTAAAATTCTGTGCAAAAATTTGAACATTCACCTCAGAGACCAGTTGGATGCAGAGAGGTTAGAAGAGTTTATTCTGATAAGATTCATTTCCTATTTAAAACGTGTTTGTCCTGTCATCTTGGAGCAGATTCATGCATCATTATCTGAACAGACACATTTACCAGGAAGTACAATTATTTACTGTCTTGCCAAGTACAAACAAGACATAACATAGCTGCTAGTGGGCTAACAGGTTACCTGTTTCCCCTTGTTTCCAGACTTTAAGCTGAAATAAGTGAACAGGCAGCTGGTGGTGTGTAGCATACAGAGAGTGGTATTGATCTTATCCAGTGATTTCGCTGGGTTTCTTTGTGCAGGCTTTCATATCATCCAACGATCATATCAGCTGAAGAGTATTTAAAGAATATTTTTCTCTCTGCTGTCTGTGCAGTCTATGTCACTCCACAGCTTTGCCCCTCTGACACCACCAGTGTCAAGAGCCTGTCTGAATTCCTTTTTAAACGGGATAAATATATTTACTGTGAATGTAATTGCTGCAGTTTGTGAGTTTCAGTTCTTTGGGGTTCATTAGGCTGCATTATGTTCCTTAAATTAAAAGTTCCCAAGGTAAACTGTGTTAGCTTTTGGTGTCTATGACTGAAGGGAAAACAACTGGAACACTACACCTAATGGGGACTTTTACCAGGCATTTCATAACGCGTCAGAATGTCATTTTCTATGTTACTTCATTTGACAGAGAAATGTGCCAAAATTGATTGTTATATTTCTTATTTTTTAAGAGTTTGAATGACAAGAAAATGTGGCAGGAGACTTTTTCCCACCTGTGTTGGCACCCGTCTTGTCAGTCTTGTCAGAAGAGCTGACACCTGTCTGGGTTTCAGAAAAAAATAGTGACAGTGAATAGAGGCTTTTACTGGAAAATTTAGCTCAGTGTCAAAATAAAAAACCGTAACGCTACGACAAACTTGAATGTTGTTGTTGGTAGAGACCCTGCAGCTGTGTTGTACACTTTGATGTTATAACTCAGCAAAGTGATATTAACTTAAACCTAAATGAGTCACTGTCTTCACAGTAGCACATTTCCACTGTCATTTGTGATATTTCCACAGTAAACTTTGTGTCTCAGATGGTTGAGCAACTGAGATAATCTCTGTTGACACACTGGAAAACAGGGTGAGATGTTTTAAATGTAAAAATTTACTTTCATGTCATTTCTATTGATTGGCATTAAGCTCAGGTTTTGAGGCTGATGGAAAAGGTTATCCTCACTAAGGCTTTTCAGACAATGAATGAATGGACTGTACAATGTTAGAAAATAAGATTTCTGCAGCATAATGAATGACAGCATTCACACTTGGTAATGTGCAGCGATGTGCAGAGTAAGGATGAAAGGATTTGAGAGGAATGAAAATCAAGCTTTAGTGTTGTCCTGTTGGATAAAAGTGAGTAAATGTAAATGTAAATGTAAATGTAAATGTAAATGTAAATGTAAATGTAAATGTAAATGTAAATTCACCCTGAATCAGACCTCAAGCATGACTACAGATAAAGTGAGGGAGGAGCAAAGTGTTGCAGCAGGGTCTAAAACTTCTACTTATTATTTGTTGACTCTTAATTTAATTTTTCTATGTATGTATTAGTTGATCTTCCATTCGAGGAAATTATGAGTATCGCAGTGCATTCTGGGTAAGATGTCCTGCATGAATCCATGCACTCCTGTGGCTTTTGAAGAATAGACATCAAAACGGACTGCTTGAGATGCTGCTTAAGATGGAATCAAAGTGCTGAGGGGAGGTGAGTGAGGACTGGAGTGCACATCAGACGAAGCCTTCCTTACTGAACGGGTCCATTACATCATGAAATGAAAGGATAAAGAATCCTAGGACAAAATAGAAATAATTTTTGGTCTGTCTAGTTGGTTAAATCTTCGATTATCAAGTAAATAATTAAATAAAACTAAACTGAGAGTAAGATAGACGAGCACACACACACGCAGAGGAGGAGAGAAGCCCCTCCTGACAGATCAACGTCATTGTTTCACACCATGGTTTGGACTTTCTTACAGTCAAGAAGAAATAGCCATCTCACAGTAATCATTCATAAGACTCTACTGTTAAAGCTTCCAAACTACCTCACATCTCTGCTCTCATTTAGATCTAGTATCCACGGTACACGACCCAGTAACTACCTAACCCTTGATATCCCTCATGTTTGCACTGATTTTGGCAGGACTGGTTTCAGGTACTATGCACCATTTAAGTGGACTGAACTGCAAACTGCCCTAGAGTCTTACATTTCCCGTGGAGATTTTATTTAATGTTGACTATTGTCAATGTTATTCTTAGTTTCTTAGTTTCTTGTGCTGTGAAGTTGTATTATGTAAGAGATTGTAATCTCAATGAGACTGCCTTATTAAATTAAGATTAAATCATTTAAAAAAAAAAGGTTGTTGCAGAGGAAGTGACGCCTCGCTTATCCAGGAACACATAAAAATATGAACACAAAACATAAAAACTGTTTTTGAGGTAGAGCCATTTTGTATCAAACAGAATCCCATTGGCTTTAGTTCAGTTTCTGTTAAGAAAAACAATATGCATTTTATACTGATCACACAAAAATACTAATAAGCCACAACTAATTCCTCTCTGCTAACAGAAGCAGCTTGCACACCCAAACACTGTCAACAACGCTCCAGAAATGCCAGCGCAGGCCTTTCAAAACACCTGCTTCATCAAATCTAGCTGCTTTTCTTCCAAACACGACTGGTGATTCAATTTGAGCTCCCGAGTCATCCAAGATCTGCAGGAAACACACACTGTGTGCCTTCATTGTAATATTGCTTTGACAGCAGTGGATGGATTTCCTGCACGGTGTGATGGGCAGATCGATTTTTCCGATCCCACGATAGCAGAGCATTCTCCAGAGCATTATCTTTTAGGAGATAAGCTACCGTTGGCACATTTGCACGCTGTAGGTTAATACAATTCAAACTGGGAAAGAAGAGCACAGGGTGGATGCCAGGGTATGCAAATGTGGCACACATGATAGAAAGGGGAAATTGCTGGTACTGCTATAAACTGCTGTGAGAGAACAGGGTTTTACTTGTAACCCTTGTGGGTTAATCTAATCATTTCCCTCTTTTCCATTATCTTATTTAATTTCAAGATTTTAGCCACCCACTGAAGAGGGGAAAAGGCTAACAGGGCGTGTGTTTGTGCATCCAGCTAACTTAATTAAGGCCCAGGGTTTTAGTCGTTTCTGTCGTGAACGCTCAGCATGTTGATTTGGCCCACTCGTCCATTACAGAGACGACTTTCTTTCACTCTCAAGCAAGGTTTCTGACTAAAGATAACAGTAACAGTAAGCAGGATCTGCATGACTGCATACTGACTGCTACAGGTCAGCTGATACTGTGAATAGTCCTGCAGGCTGTAATTTGTTCCTCTGTCATCTCAGCTGTTCAATCACAACAGAGTCAGGAAAGACAGGAAACACTTATAAAGGAGTTCGTGTTGCATGTATCAAAGCACATGATACATGAAATCATTATCACTGTGAGATTTTTTGAGCATTACTGGACCATTTTAGAAGCAGATTTTTAAAAAGTGGAATGATTTTCGTCTTCCTCTGTGTCCAAGTAAAAAGAATAATCAAAAAAGTGTCTTTGAAACAACAACACGGAACAAGTGCATTCAGAGATTTCAGGATTTCAGGGATGCTTTTTGAAATAGAATTGAATAGAATACAATGCCATACAATGCACCAGAAATATCAACCAACCCCCTCCCTCCCTCCCAAACAAAAAGAAAAAATAATGTGTATAATGACTGGAGATATGCAATGCAATTCAAAACTCTGTAACACACACATAAGTGTGTTTGTAATATGTAAATCTTCCACAGATGCAGGTTTAAAGAAGGGATAACCAACAGGAAATAGCACCAGCTTGCTATAATGTATATCCTTCCTCCACAGTTTAAGGTGCAGTAAGTGGATAAGAGAGATTAATGGTATCCAAGTCACAAAACACCAGCCAATCCTATTAAACCAAGCCAGGCACTGTGGCAGTGGTTCAGATGTGTGCAGCTCCGGTGATCCCTCGTGGGTCTCCTGACACTGAGGATCGCTCAGATGACTGTTATCATGCCTGCCTGCATATGTACCATCTCCCCATTGTATGTTCTCCTGTGTGTTTCATTCTCTCTCTCCCTCTTCCTCTTCCTCTCAGTTTTCTTTTTTTCATTGCAGTTCACAAGACTCTGTTGGCCTCACCATGGTCAAGTGTGTATTTTCTGTCATTCTTTTTGTCCTTGTTTTACATTTTGTTTCTCCAGCAGCAATCTCTTGCCATAGTTCATGACATAACTTAAGATATAGTACATACCTCCTTTTGATATACCATTTAATCTGTGTTAAATTGTGTGACATACTTTAAGTGAAATGGTTTAGACCCATGCGAGCCAGATAAAGTAACTTATGTAAATGTAAAATCTTTCTGAGTATATCAGAAATGACAGAATTTCACTATAATCTACTCAATTTATAGCACATCCATCCAGAAAATCCTTCCTAGATTGACAGCAAAAGACTGAACAGTTTGCTTCTCACTTTTCACTCACTTAGTATTTTTCATTAGAAGTGGCTGAATAGATAAGAGCAATAAAAGGGCTCAATATTAAAAAATGAAATGTGTTATATCACTGCGTTAGGTGTATATTTGTTGTCGGAGTTGTGTTGCAGCAAACTTTTGTCCCCCAGGTTCTGAGCACCTACACAGAACCTGAAACAAGCAATATATAATATTTACTGTAAGTCTGACCCTCAAGACAAAAGCTTTACAGAGTACGTTCCAGATATTGTGCTTGTCCACATAAACCCACACAGTGAGGCTCCTCAGGAAGAAGAGCACTGAGAGGTGTGGAGAACACTTTGAGCAGACTCACAGTCCTGTGACAGTGGGACAAACAAAATGCAACTCTAACCCACCAACAACACCAACAGAGCTCGAGAAGTGACAGTGAGGGGGCAGAAGGCACTTTGATTTATGTTTTCAGTACAGTGTCCGAACCAGATGTGAGCAGCTTTCCACGGTAACAGTGGATTATCATCTGTTACATAACTGGGGCTGTACACTTAAACCTGTTGGATAAAGAGTCACATTGTGCAATATGCTTGTGCAGTATAGGCAGGACAGATTGCACTACATGTGTTACTTGAATCACAACACATTAGCGAGTATTTGTGCCGAATATGCACCCATTTTGCCTTAAATAAGTTACGCAATTGCAAATGTGCCATCAATAAATCTGTGAACAGAGTCTCAAAGACCAAATTAAATAAAGTGAAAATCAAGCACTAACCTTGGAACCCTGCAGCTGTGATCACACCATTTCTTGTAACCTTAACACTTGAGAGATAAGAATTAAAAAAAAGCAAAACATGTGGCAGCACAAAGTTACCTCTGATCTGTCAAAGGGATTCATAGCACACAACTGCCCGAGCCAATTAAGAGTGCAGTTCTTTCTAATTACTCCACTAGACAGCAGAGTTTGCATGCTGTCTTAGATGAGATCATATCAGGACAAACACATACGAGCAGAGTGGTCTGTCAGTCTGACTGCAGCTGAAACTGTGTCATAAAAGTCAAGATGATCTCTTACATGCACAAACCCCTGCAGCGTGTCACTCCGTGGCTCTAAATCAGTGTCTGATTGTCTAAGGAGGGCGACCTTTGAAATAAGAGCCACTCACGTAATTTAAACCCAAGACCTGCATGGTTCACCTTCACTGCTAATTGCATAAGTGGTTGATTAATACCAATGGAGCTTACAACACCATGTTGTGTAATTATAAAACAGCAGGTGTTTACTGTTGCACTTTATTGGTATATACAGTAAATGAGGAGGCAGAGATGTTATACTTCCCTACACACAAGAATTTGAGGAAAATAAAGTGATTTTAAAGTTAAACAAGGTTTTAAATGAATACAGTACAATAGCACTGTTAAACACAAAATCTTAACTAGACTGAGTGTAAGCAGTCACACGTGACAAGTTTGAATGGGCAGATTTTACAGATCAGGTCGTTCTGGAGGACTGATAAATCCATTTCCCCCTCTATAAGCCATGTTGTGTTCACTTCAGCACACAAAAGGAGCCAAACAGTGAACACCTACAGGGAATTTCACCATGCTCCAGTCAACAATGAAATCCACCAGGGCAAGTGTACCTCTCACTCCTAATTACAGTGTTCCCCAGTGAAATCCTTTTTGTTCAGTGAAAACACTTTTAATGCAGAGGCGAATGAAACACTTTGAAACACTTTCAAATCAAGAAAAGCAATTAAGCAGAGAACTAGTATTCACAGCAGAGTTGAGCCCCGTGTTACAACAGGTAGTTTCATTTAAGTAATCTGTTCTGTCAGAGACGTCCAGCTGATCCAGTTACACCTGATGAAATCTTTAGAGATCATTAAATATATGAGGAACATGAATGTTTGTAACAAATGTCATTACTATCTATCCAGTGGTTGTTGAGATATTTATCTTATGATGGCGTCACAAGAACAGTGGAGATCATCCTCAGTGTCTGCCTGAAATTCAGATAGTGGACTAAAGAGGTGGACTTTAGAGCCATACCACTGCATTAGAAAAAAAAAAAAAGTGCATTATTGCCACAAATAGAACTGTTGCCTGGGTTACAATCATTGACAACATTTCCCTTCAATCTAGGAGGTGTGACAGCCACAATATTACACCAAGGAAGCACAGAGCACATGTCTTTGACACCTCAGACCAGAGTCCAACATGTGGCTCCTCTGGTTAAGTTTAGGGAGTGATGCTGGTTTTTTTTTTTTGTGCCTCACTGAAAATGAAAACACATCCTGTCTTGTGAATGAATCCAACATGAATTCAGTTTAACTACACTTGACTCTGTCTCACATGCGCAGCAGTACAGGCAGTGAATGGCATATGAGTCATTCAGTGACTCATTTGGCGGCTCTGTTCACTTGTTCCTCTTTCCATTTTTTACATTTTTGTATTAACACAGAGTGAAAGAATAAGAAAAATGTGCACGGGAGAGATAGAGAGAGGGATGGAGAGGGAGAGAGATAGAGACGGCATGTGACCAGCTTGAATGTTGAGGCCAGTGATATAGAACCAGAAATGGTGCTGATAGAGTGATATTGTTTCTCTTTTTTTATTCTCAAGCACAGACGCTCAAATCCACAGTGTTGTTTCATATATATAGATATGTTCACAGTTAGAGTTGAAGCATGGACGTCGTATTTATGTGGTATACGTCTTAAAGGGGCTATTTGTAAGTTTTCTCTGCTGCTGAATGTGGTTTCTTGCCAGGAGCAGGTGGTGGTGGTTGTGGCTTGACAAGAGCTTCAGCCATCATTGTCTTTATAATAAAAGCACTAATAATACGCCATCTGAGCACTGCTGTGTCTTCTGGACAGACTGGAGGCTACAGTGAGTCGCTATGGGAAAGTAAGCAGAAGAAAAGACGTCATAGAAACTACAGTTAACATTGACGTTTCCACCACTGAAGACAGCTCTTGGCGGATAAAGTGAAGTTCAATGCTGAACTCGCAACATTTCCTTTATGCCAGGAACACACTGGAGGACTGGAGGACAACTCTTTTCAGCATGGCTACAAAATTAAAAAACTGGCCTTCACTGAAAGTAGTTGTGTGCTGTGCAGCTGTGTCAAGCTTGCACGTGGGCGGCAGAGGGACGCACTGACGTCAGTAGGTGGAAGTAAGGCCTGGATGTGTCGTGAGAACTTGCAGCGCGTTTGTGAGTTTGGTTGTGTTGTCAGTATTTGCAGCACATTTGTGGATTCGGTTGTGTTGTCAGTATTTGCACAATGTGCTGTCAGATTGATGAAGATGTTTTCTGAATTTGTTTATGTCTCACATGCCGTAGGAAAGGGAAAACTCAGAAAAGCACAACAGGTCCTCTTCATGCGCTGGGTTTCAGGCAAAGCGCACAAAGTCACACTTGCATCATTGGAGAAGCATCAGCTGCTTTATTCATGTGTTGTCATCAGTGGCTAATTCATCAGCTGCTTGGCTACCAGCTGAGTGGGTGTGTCCAGTCATATTCACTGAGGTTCAAGTCAGCTGTTATGACACTTCTACTCTGCTTCTGCCACCACATCAGCGCCGTTTGTTGCAGCAGCTCTCATCCTATTCGTTAAGCTTATGTTAACCAAGAGTGTTTGTTTAGGAGGATTAGTTTTCCCAGCAGTGTTTTTGTCGCTGCTCTGAGAGCTTCCCTAAACCCACTTGTAAAAGCGTTTGCTATACATGGTCAATTTATCAGTTTTTTCAGACCAAACCAGTACTTACAAAGATCAAGATTAACCTTGGATTAGATTCATCAATTCATCATTATCATCTCTTTGATGACACATGATCACAGACTGATGATATGCAATTTAATGATGTCATATAGCATCATCTCTATGTTTCACTTAAAATTTCCAACTCTTCTGCCGTTTGGAGACACTTACATGGATGCTTGCAGAGACTTATAAAGGTAGCTTGAAATGAGCGTGGTTTAAAATGACAACAATTATGATATCAATAAAACAATAAAAGAAAGGCTTTGCTTGAGTATATACATCTATAGCACCGCTCTCGTAGAGCTAATTAAATTGCTCTTGTCTGTGATGATGCAGAAAGTTCCTGAGTGTCTGTTTGTTTGTTTGCTTGTTTGCTTGTTTGTTTGTTTTGAGTGAGGAGAGTGCAGCGCAGGTTCTGCTCAGCAGGATGAGTGATCCCAGCAGGAGAACGGCGGACTGCATCCTGTCATGGTGGGGCTTTCGCTAATTGTTTCCTGGAGACCAGAGCTACACCAGACAGCCAGACCTAATTAGGATTTTCAAACAGTCCAACCTGCCAGACGAAGTTGTTCAAACCCGCGCTATGAGCAGAGGAGCACAATGACTTTGCAGTGATGCTGTCACAAACAAACAGTTATACTCTTGTACAGATGACACATACTGTTGCATAACAGCCTGACAGTTTATTCTGTTCTTTTGGTTAGAAATACTGTGCTGAAAAAAAGACATAATTATCATTTTTAACTTTAGATGACAAAATAATGACATTTTCATTTGCTGAAAGTTGATTGTTTGCATCTTGATTGTGTCTAGTCTTATCTGCCCCCCTTCAATCTCCCTTCTCACACTAACAACTTAAAGTAAAGCAAAAATCTCAACAAAAAAGTAAAATATAGTAACAAAAACAGACTATGGTAACTCAATTTTCTCAATTTACCCCTGAAAATGAAGTTTTCTAGTCCTCAGAGACTCTAAACTGGCGTTGGCACTCAGTAAACACTGGTGAACAGTCTGTGAGCCAAGCTGTATGCCAGCTGTTGTGTGCCATCCCGCTGCATGCCCTTTGAAGTGCCACAGCCAACCAGGCTGCATGAAGAATGAGCCAAGACAGACTGAGGATGCCAAATAGCATAGCTACTGCCATGTCAGTACCCTAACAATAAAATGTAATCGATCTTTGAGACAGCAACAGCGTTATGGATAATACTGCATCACATGTCTGACCAGAATTTCCCCCTCAAGGACTGTGAGGATTATTAAGACAGGGCATAAGTACATCTGGTGAGTGGAAGAGACTGGCATGTTCAGAGGAAATAGCAGTAGGCACAGCGGTCTCCACAACACAACAGGACCCCTCTTTTCAATTTCCTGCTCCAGTTTCCATTCCTGCTTTATTTCGTGCAGGGACCTGTAAAGTGGGATTTGCAAAGGAAGAATGCAACATTTAGCAGATATGGCACCGCAGAGCACAAAACAAGGAAATTGATTCTGTCAAAGGCAATATTTGTGATAATGATCTCAATAGAAACATAGGGTGATTTCAAACAGGGTTAGCAGGATTCCCTCTGGAAGTTTTACTCCTAACACAGCAGTGGTCTCTAACTGGCTTTAAAACAAGTGCTGTACACTTCAAGCTTTATACCAACCCGTTACCTGATGTGCATTTTATTTCCTTATTCAAACTGAAGCTTTTCTTTAGAAGTTTGACATCAGGCCTGAGTTAAACAGTGTTGATGTACATATATTTTCCAGTATGATTTAGTGGCCATTGCAAACAAGTCACATCTGGGTGGCAGATGTCAGTGTTTTCATGAGCTGTATCTAATGAGTTGTATCCACACGGTTAGAGAGGCCTCCTTCTGAACAAACATTACCACTAACTTTACCTTTTTTAAATTCAGTTTTACTGCACAGTGAGTAAGTATAAATAGACTTTGCTGAAACTAGTTTTTGAGACTAATGCCAATTTTACAGTACATAAAAAACATATAACAATATATTAGCTAATATTTATTTCATTAGATACACAACATGTAAAATTACAGAAAAACAAAGATATATGCATATGATATATAACTGTCCCAATTTTAGCCCCAAATTTGCTCATTTTCTGTCTTTGCCAACTGTTATTTGTCCAATAGAAGCAGAAACATCATGAAAACTGAACTGATCGGGACGTTTTACAGCTTCAAAATAAACTTGTCAGTGCTCTCTAGTGGACAAACTATGTAGTGCAACACTAGCCAAGTTTCCTTGCAAACTTAATGCTAATTTTAAATGAACTTCCAGAAAATCAGCAAAAGAAAATGTAAATTATGTGCATTTCCATCTACTACTATTATGTGAATATTAGGAGTTGGACGCATCAAGATAAACAGCTGGTGGTGCTAATTTTCCTGTCAGGGGCCATTAAACCATCGCAGAACGAGAGGGTGCAGTGAGATGATATAATTAGAAGAGCTCCAGTCGCCCTGCACTGATCTGGTGTTTTCATCTGCCATTATTTTTAGTCTCTTCAGTGGAGAAGAAGCTTCAGTGTTTGATTGAGTAACATGCTCCATGTACATCATGAGTAATTCTCTAAGTCTGTTTGCATTGTTTTTTGCCTCATTTTCCTTTTATTACAACTTTTCCACTTCAGCCAAGCGCTGAAACATTTTTGTATCATTTCAACTTTTTCAACTTTACCCAAATTGAAAATGGACATAAAAACAAGTGAATGTACGGTTTATTTTCCAAAACTACTGTAAACAGAATTTATCATATAATTTCTTTTTCTGTATTGGCAGACACACACACACACACACACACAGAAATATTTTTACTTTAAGCTCATATCTCCAGGTATACTGGGCCCGGCTGATTCATCAGTATAACTTTAAAAAAGACCCAACACACAGCAGCAACTCCTTGTTTTGCTGGGGTCGTGTGTTCTTCTGTGTGTGTGTGTGTGTGTGTGTGTGTTTGTGTGTGTGTGTGTGTGTGTGTGTGAAAGATACAGAGAGAGAGAGGACATGTGCTTCAGTAATTAGACTAAGAAACAGACACAACAACACCCAACAGCTATTTATTAGACTGATTATTTACAGATGGTATATTTGAATTTTTTTTTTTTTTTTGACTTTTTGACTTTTTGAAATCTCAGTTTTTCCGATGCGATGAATGCAGTCATGGCAACATCTTGGGAACAAATTGTAACACTGAAGACAGAAATGGTTGACAGAGCTTTTTATGTTATGTAGAATGTACAATCATTCAGAATTGTCCATTATGATGGTTTGATTTATGATTCGGATCATTTTGAATAATCCTCTACTGTACTAGGATATATATATATACTGGATATATACTGGCGCCTGGTATAACCTGAATATTTACTATATGTTGCAGAAGGTGCTGGCTTTGGCTCAGCTGGAAACATTCCTACAGTATCACACTGCAATTATTGGAATGAAAATATTCCCCCTCCATTTTGGTAAGCTCCAATTGCAGCGGCCCATCCCACACCTTTTTTTTTAAACAATAATGTTTTCCTGAGCTGGTATTTCAACAAGGAAGATCTCAGCCTCTTTCCTGGGAAGAATGGAAAACACTCCCACTTTTCTAAAAAAAAACAACAAAAAAAACACCTTCTGCTTTTGTAAGGTGTAATTTAAGCGCTCATTGTGTGTCAGACTAGATAAGAACATCAGACAAAAGCTCAAAATTTAAATGTAAAATGTGACTGCACATCGCACACAGCCTGAATGTACAGGAATAACACATCAAAACACGAGAGCAAAGTGTGAATTATTTTCTTTCCAACTTGAAAAAACTTGTGTTGAGAGTAACTGTTCCATCTTGTGCTCATAAAAGCAGAGGGCTTACCAGGGAGCGAAGATGGCATGCAGCAGTTTGTAATCACCATCACTCTGCCTCCATGACACTATGGGGAGACGTCCACCCAGCAAGCATTTGATTAAAGCAACAACATAGCATCAAGTCTCATCTTGGTGCCAGTGCCACACACGGCATGGAGAGGTTGTGCAGAGGAGCAGATGTGTAATACATTTCTTCTGTTTGCCTGTGCAAATGAAGTTGTCATGGACCCAGATGATGAACAAGTGTCTCAAGGGGCCAAAGACATAATGTGACAACTATTTTGATATAAGATGAAAATTAAATGTCATGTAAATGAGTCATTTCCATGAATGTACCATGATTTATCTGAACATACTTATCTTATTTATATTATATCCATATCCACATAACTGATGATAGTACAGTAATCTATAATAGTTTTCTCTTGTGTTAGTGGTATATTAAGTGAAGTGTTCAACTGTATGACAGTTCTTTGCCACTTAGTAGCCGACTTTGAACTTTAACAAAGTCAAAGTACTTTACAATAAAGTGTATGAAATAAAGTATGTGAGTGATGTAATGTTTTGGAAAGGTTTTGCACATTCAAGGGCTGGTGTTTTTGTTTCTGGTGTTTTATTTGAAGTGTTGATATCCATCCAAGACGACATATTTGTGTTTTTTTGTACCAAAAACCATCTCAATATAGTTTTACATCTCCTCTCTCAGCCTTCTCTCTGGAGCTCTATCAACAACAGGTTGTTGAGCAGCTTTCAGTCTCACTCAGAGAAACCAAATCCTGCAAGGTAGGATGGTGGGTCCAGGTGGGTGGGGTTTGGGGCATGGTTGAGAGTGGTAGCTGCTTTGTTGTGACATCACAGAGTTACAGAGGTCCTGACGGCTGGTTTTAAGGCTCAGTTTCTGAATACAGGCTGTGTGCATTTCTCTGTGGACTGAACACTTTGATACTTTCACAATATTAATAAAGAACCTAGACCTGCTTTATGATCTAAAAAGAAATGGAAAACTAATTTCATACAATATGGGATCTTTAATGCAGATGATTGTCTGACAATCAGAGTGTTTATGCCAGTTTGTGCAATAAATGTATACACATAAGCAAACATTTATTCAACCTCATTTTCAATGGTATTGAGAGTCCACTTAAAACAAGATAAATGCACACAAACATAACTGACAAGAAAACAAACAAACAACAGCATAGATGTAAAAAAAACATGCAAATTGTAATGTATGCTTCTCTGTATTTAATGAATTATTAGTTGAAGTTGCTACTCTGCATGCAGCCTATCATATTTTATTTACTGAATCTACTGTGTCCAATTATTTCAATTTATTATATCAGTTGCAGCTACTTAGTCTTAACAGTGTCTTATAGGAATGTGTATAACCCACAGATCAGCAGGTGCTCATACATGTGCAAGTCATCAAACTTTCATGCAAGTTACTCAACTTGACCTAAAAACATTTCATGAAAACTCTGAGTGAATGTGTTTTCCTCCAGTCTGACTCATACCCCGTCCGGACAGACTCTGGGGTGTCAGATACTGAACGGACCCCTTGTTGATCAGAGCTGTTGTGTAGCAAGCAGAGGAGAGCATGCAGAACAGACACCCACCGTGAGATAATGCGTACATCCTGTTGAGAAGATGGGTCGCCCTGGAGACCAGACGTAGGCATCCTAGCAGGAGTGCCGAGAGGATGTGCAGTTGCTCTGCTAACCCCTTCGTCAAAGAAGAGCTGTTTGTGTAGATCATGTTATTGAGTGGGGAAGACATGTCTGACTGGCTCCTCCGGGCCACTGACACTGTTTTACCACTAATTTTGAGCTAGAAATAATTGGTAAAACAGAAATCAGAAACAAAATCCTATAGGTGTTGAATTGTGTTCTGAAAGTCGCTGGTTCATAGAATCTTCAGCTCATGTACTGTCGAGACCTGGAGGAGGACGATGGAAGCACTTAAATACTTTGATTTAAAATTACTACTCTCCGCCCAGCAGTTAAAGATGTACCACAAACTATCTAATAAATAAATAAAATGCTTTATTAGTCCCAGTGGGATACTCTGTAAGTATTGCATCAGCATAAAGCAGGTTATGGTGTCAAAGCTTAGTTTAGAGAAGTCAAATCTATTTCTTATCCAGAGCTCGAATATAGTTCTTGAAATGGTACAAAAAGAGAAAAATGTGTTAAACTACACTGCATCTCATTACTTTTTTTTTTTTACTTTTGTTGGTTTATAACCTTAGATAGTGTTAGTTTTTGTTTCAGTTCAATATTAATATTTAACAAATATGAAACTGAGCAATAGCATTGCAGCCAGTGTACAGAAAGTGATTTACTGGCGCCTCCCAGAGGTCATTCATTGACAATGCCACAAGCATCTGAAAACAGTACAGGTATAGTCTTTATTTCACAAATAAATATTGTAAAACACTGCAATAATCACAACATTACACTGGCAAACTGGATGACAGACTCATGAATCCAATATTCAGGGACTGTTTTGGTACATCAACAAGTGAAAGACAGAAACTGCTGTAATGACACAGGGACTGGAGTGACTGAGTGACTGGAACCATACTCATTTCTTAGAGCATGTATTAAATTGGAAATACACAGGGTTTGAAAATATTTTTTCAAAATTACATATATATTAATTTACTTTCTGTTTATTAATTTACTACTGACAGTTTTAAATTAGATTGTTAAAAATAATGCCACTATTATCAAGTGTCTTAATAAAAAAGTTGAATCTGGGCATGATTGTAATTAGCTTCTTTTGACAAGAAGCTGTGCCCATACATGTTTTTTTATGTTGGCATCTAAATGGGCAACCATGAATTCATCAGCAACCCAGCTGGTATCACTCCTGATCTGGAGGACCTGATCTGGAGCTGGTCAAAAGCACCCAAGAGCTGACAGATCGCCCTTGACTGTTAACGGAAATTTCACCCTCTTCCAAAACCTTCCTCACATTCTCTCCATCTTAAACTCTACAGCTGCACTCTTTAACTTCCTTTTTGTTTTCAGGAGTCCATACACAACAAAGATGATCCCTTGTACACTTACAAGAAGAAACCCAAAGATGACATAAAGTGCTACTTCAGCATCACTAGGTGAAAGCTCCAGACCCAAGAAGTCCACAATGTCCAGAGGCAGAACAGGGACGGTTGTATGAACAGTGTTCTCTATTGTGGTCACAGTGGGCGCACTTGTAGCTGTTGCAAGACAGGAACATGAAACATGCAGAATTTCATTAATATTTCTGTGGTTTAAATAATAGTAATATTAAGACCAGCAGCAGTATGTGTAAAATGTGTATATATATGTTGTGTGTAAGTATGTTTCCCAGAATTGAAATCTAGAGGCAGCACTACTTCCTTCAGCCTACAGTAATTGCATTGCTTTTGATTCTGTGGCCTTAGCATTATATTACCTTCGGATTCAGGGTTCAAACATTCATGTGGCCCAAGGGCTGGATCTGGGAAGCCATTGCAGGTGATGATGGAGGTGTAGCGAGAGGCTGATTTTTTCGGTATACGAGGGAGTGTGGGGTCGGAGCGGTTCACATAGAAAAGTCCAAATCTCTCAGCGTAGCCTGCAGCCCACTCAAAGTTGTCCATTAATGACCACGCAGTGTAGCCTCTCAGATCGACTCCATCCAGAACATGGGCTGAAAGACAACAATGATAATGACTACATTTAAAATGCATGTACATCCATTAAAAACATTGGGATAATTATCTGCTGCTCATAATACATAATAATATATTTATCATTGTGGGGGTTTTTTTCCATAGTCTTTTCCAAACTAAATATGTCAAATATTTATTGGCTTTGGTACCTTTCAGGGCTTGGTTAATGTAGTTCTCATAATAGTATTTTCTGTGTATGTCATTCAAGTCCACTGCTCCTCTTTCTGAGATCCCGTTCTCTGTGACATAGACAGGTGGGTTTCCATACTCATCCTTGATGAACTTGAGGATCTTCCTGAATCCAAATGGTGTGATCTTCAACCAGAAGGAGCCAGATCCAATCCAGGTGCGGTCGTGTGTGGTTCTAGTACCCCTGGATTTAAGATTAGATATTCTCTCAGCATTGCTCATACATGTCATACACATTTTTTCATGATATTTTCTGCACTGTGAAGTTAAAAAATGCAACCATTTAAGGTTATCAAGGTGTCTTTTTTTAATTCAAGCTTACCTGTCACCTTCATAATCCTGCTGATTTCCCAAATCAACAGGGGATGCAAGAACCGAGGTGTAATGGTTAAAGCCAAAGTAATCATGAGTCCCTTTAATCCTCTTGATTTCCTCAGGAGTGAACTCAGGAAGCCTACATCAAGGAAATGTCTTTTTTAAAACCCAATCTAGGATTTCTCCACGTACATCAGTCCTCAGACCAAAAAAATTATATTCATCTGTCACTGACAGTGCATATTTCAGAGTAATTATTTTTAGTTTACTGAACCGAATCATAAACCAAACTAATTGTGGTAGTAGAGCATGACAGAATGCATTTATTGATTGAATATATAGCAAATGTCTGTGTATGCCGCAATAATATTTCTGTGCTTCTGATGGTATAAACTGTTATTAATTTACCGTGACTCAGGGAGACCTGCAGCAAGGCTTCTTTTGCGAATGATTGTTTTCATTAAGTCGGGATAATCACCATTGAAGATGGGGTGGGCAAACCAGCCAATGAAGAACTGCAGAATAAATCAAGTGTGTATCATATAATTCTGTGGTAGACTCAGTTCTGATGTTTGCATCTGTTTGTCTACCTGCAAGTAGCGCTTGGCTGCGTCCACATCCTCCTGCTTGTACGGGTTCTGAGGCTCCACCCAATCAGAATTAATGGTAATGGAAATGAGGCCATGCTGTGTTGCACGATACTTGTCATTGTAGAGGTGCCAAGCCTCAGCATGGGCCTTGATCAGGTTGTGAGCTGCAATATACTGCTTTCCCACAATGCCTGAAACATTTAAAACATTATTAACAGCGTTTTTAAGCAAATTTGTTGCTATACAATGTAAGGATATTGACAACCAATAGACCACATAAAGGATGGTTTTTGTGGTTTAGAATTCTTAATGGGATCTCAAAGTTAACCAAAACAAAACAAAACAAAACAATTCTCCAAAGGATGTTCATATGGATCTGATCTGGCTTGACAGTAGACATTTACTGCATGTATGGTTCAAGGTGGATTTACCCTCCCTATATGTGTTCACCCATATCCTTGGGCTTCAAGCATGATTTCACATGGCTAAGACTGGGGCCCAGAGGGGTTATATATAAGCCCACATGTGGTGCAGATATCAAAAGATTGGGCCTGGAAAAGGTGGGGCCTATACGGGTCTTGTATAAATAACCCAACTGGGCTGCAGCCTAGTCAAATTCCACAGGAGCCACTGTGGAACCCCAAGGCAATGCTGAATGGTTTGGTGCTGATTGCACCAAAGATAGTGAGACTGGATCATTTCTAAAACTTATAGTAAACAGTGCTGATCCATAGAAAAAGAATAATATCTACACTGTAAGATAAAAATTGGTTAATAAAGGGAGTATGTCAAAAGAATGTTGTTTGGTTACCTGGAGCAAAGGTCCCATATCCATAACCGAGGTTAGCTACAATGTAGGGTTCATTTAGAGTGATCCAGAACTTCACTCTGCTTCCAAGTTGGCTGAACAAAACATCAGCATAATCTCTAAATCTGTGTACAATGGTTTCATTCTCCCAGCCTCCCACTTTCTGTAAGGCCAGGGGAAGATCCCAGTGGTATAGAGTGACCTGAAAAATAGAGGAAAGAAAATGTTGACTATATTACGGAACACTTTTCACACAGGCAAAAATGTTTGCATACTACATATTTAATTAAACGTTCGGTATCTTTATATCAACAAGAACACTGCCTACCTGTGGCTGAATATTAGCAGCTTCCAAGGCATCCAGTAATCTATGGTAGTAATTCAGCCCAGCTTCATTAATGTGATTGTTGGTGCCATCAGGAAGCACCCTGGGCCAGGACACAGAGAAGCGATAGTGGGATACCTTCAGCTTTTTCAGCACTTCCACATCCTTGTCAATCTTATTGTAACTATCACAAGCAATATCGCCATTGTCACTGTTGTCCACTCTCAATGGAGTATGGGCAAACTTGTCCCAGATACTCAATCCTTTTCCATGGGCTCTCCAGCTCCCTTCGATCTGAAATGCAAAAAAAGTAATATTATAGTACCAGCCATGGGAAACAGCCTGTGCATCCTACAGCAGCACTGAAAGAGAATGCAAGAACTGACACTGCACAATGCTTCTGTGAAGTGATTTCCACCAATGTGCTGGCATTGCCTACCTGGTAAGAAGCACTGGCAGTACTCCAGTTAAAGGTTTTGGGAAAATGTCCATAAAGCACCTTCTCATCATCTGGTAATGGGAAGCCATTATCCTTCATGACCTGGTAATAATAGTGAGCTGAGCGTTTGGGTGTCCTCGGCCGGTTTGAGTTGGTGAAGTCCACTTGGTGCAGCCCAAATCCAATTTTATACCCATTAAGCCACTCAAAAGAATCCATGAGAGATGTTGCTATATATCCTTTCACCTTCACACCATCAAGATTATGAGCTGCATAAAGAACAACACAATTAGCAATAAAGATTTGACATTTGTGGATAGATGGCCTCTTTTTGTACTGATGCCACACAATATGGTGACTAGTCCACACGCCAATAAGCAGCCATCGGCCAGATTTCAGTCTCAGAATGTTTAGTTATGGGACTTAATCAATTTATATTTTCTAAATATCTAGTAACTGGTGTATGCACTCACCTTTTAAAGCCTCATCAACGTAGGTCTTGTAATAAAATACTCTGTCCGTGTCATCAACTGTGGTCCTAGTGTCTGTAGCTACTCCATTCTCAGTAATGTAAATCTCTGGATCTCCATACTCTTCTTTGATCCAATTGAGGAGTCTTCTCAAGCCCCATGCTACAGCTCTCTGTTTACTGATGGCAGTAGTTGGTGAATCACCTTCCTCTGCTTCTGACAAATCCCGATCATATTCATAAGATTGAGGGGTAAGCCTCAAGGTAGCATGGCTTGCAATCCTTGTAGTGTAGTGATTTACACAGAACATGTCAGCAGTTCCCCTGATAAAGCTCCTTTCTTCCTCAGTGAAGGAAGGTATTCTTGACTCTGAAAGACCTTGGAGTTCACTTTTGTTTCCAACTTGCCACTTCATTGCATCAGGATAGTCACCATTCTTGAAAATGGGATGTGCAAACCAGCCCAGTTGGAACTGCAGAGCGCGGTCAGCAGCAACCACTTCTCTGGGAACATTAACATCTTTAGGTTCAATCCAGTCAGCATTGAGGGCTATGGATACTAGACCACCTTGGGATTTGCGATACTTATCATCATATGTGTGGTAGGCTTTGGCGTGAGCTTTTATCAAGTTGTGTGCAACTCTGTATGGTGCAATTCCTGGCTTTTTAACATTTGGTGGAATCTGTCCAAGTCCATATCCTGACCATGCAATTGTTTGAGGCTGGTTGAAGGTCATCCAAAATTTCACTCTATTGCCAAAAGAGGCAAAGCAGAAATCACAAAAGTCATTAAAAATATTAATCATGTCTACATTGTCCCATCCACCGAGGTTCTGCAATGCTTGAGGGAGGTCCCAGTGATAGAGTGTCACCATGGGGGTAATGTTATGTGCTACAAGGCCATCAATGAGTCTATTGTAATAGTCAGCACCTTCCTGGTTCAGTGAAGAACGCTGACCATCAGGAAAGATCCTGGACCAGGACAGAGAGAATCTGTATGACTTCACCCTCAGAGCTCGTAGCATGTAAAGGTCTTCATCAAGTCTGTGGTAGCTGTCACAGGCCACATCTCCGTTGGAATTACCAGGAATACTCCCAGGTTTATGGGTGAATGTATCCCAGATGCTGGGCCCCTTCCCATTTGCATTCCACCCACCTTCAATCTGGTAAGCTGATGATGATACTCCCCAACTGAAACCTTGTGGGAAGGTACCATAGTGGTAGAGTTTTCTCTGAAATTTGGTTTGTTTTGAGAATTTCCTCCAGACATCCATGGCTTGTGATGGGACTGTGGAGGGTGGCATTGAGGAGACTTTATTTGACCTCATGTTTTTTGGTTCTGGTGGATAAAACAACTGGTTTTTGGAAGCAAAACCATTTTTCTCAATGACTTGGGAGTAGAAGTAGGCAGACTGCTTTGGAGTCCTGGGTCTGTCAGGCAGGTCAAAGTTGACATGGTGGAGTCCAAACCGTTCACTGTAGCCTTGTGGTCCTTCAAAGCCATCCATAAGTGACTGAACAGTAAACCGCTGCACATTTAATCCATCCAAATGTATAGCTGTTGAGAGAATCAATACATTGAGCCACTAAAACTCATTTAGCATGACCTTCTATGACAACTGTTGAAAAGTTTGAAAGTCGAAAAGAAGAATATAGTCATGTGTTTACATTGTCCAGGACACAAACAATAATTTTCTTATTTCATTTGATCATGTTTTGTGGAAAAAGGTGCACCTAAAATGTTAATAAAACAAATGACAGAATCAACAACTCCCAACAGCATACCTTTCAGGGCCTCATTGATGTAAGTCCTCATGTACTCTATTCTGCTGGTGTCATTAAAAGTGTCCCCACTGTGCTCAGTAGGCATCCCATTCCCAGTTATGTGGATAGGCACTTTGGTAACATTCAAGTATTCTGTGGAAATGTAGTTTAGAAGCCTTCGGAGACCCCATGGTGTTGAATATATCCAGTCAGAAGCTGTAGAGGACCATGATGGGTCCACATGTGCCTGGAAGTCACCAACCCCCTGAGGACCAGGGGTGCAGCCTCCATCACTGTTGTTGACCAAACGAGAGGTATAGTGGTTTAACCCTAAAAAGTCAGCCGTTCCATGTATCCTCTTTCTCTCATCAGGAGTGAAAATTGGGAGTCTTGCAGGCTCAGAGTGGGGACACTCTCTTCTTTTCTCTTCAACTTGAGTCTTCAGTGTTGCAGGATAATCTCCATCTACAAATATAGGATGTGCGAACCAGCCCAGCATGAACTGCAGGTAGCGATCTGCAGCTGCTATGTCTTCAGGTCTGGAGGGGTCCATGGGCTCAGCCCAGTCGGAGTTCAATGCAATGCCCACTTTCCCTCCTTGTTTCATCCGGTACTTGTCATTGTATGTATGCCAGGCCTCAGCATGGGACTTCAGCATATTGTGAGTGACCTGAAAAGGCAAAACAACTGAGCATCAGAATGATAATGAAACATTATATATTTATATCAGAGTAATGACATTGCTCTCACCTGATAGGATGCAACCACATAGTCCTTTACTCCAGGGGGATGCTCACCAGTGCCATAGCCAGCATGGCTCACTACCCAGGGGCTACTGAATGTGTTCCAGGTCTTAACCCTGTCTCCAAACCTGGAGAAGCAGAAGTCTGCATAGTCCTTGAAGGCTTCAATAATGGAAGTGTTGGTCCATCCACCATAGTCCTGAAGCGCCTGAGGCAGATCCCAGTGGTAGAGAGTGACAACAGGTTGTATGCCAGATTCAATGAGCGCATTGATGAGATTGTCATAGTAGAGAGCCCCTTTCTCTGATTGGCTGCCTCTGTGGCCTGAGGGAAAAATACGAGCCCAGGAGATGGAAAACTGGTAGGTGTTGACATGGAGACCTCTCAGGAGGTAGACATCATAATCCACCTTGTGGAAACTGTCACAAGCTAGATCAGCTGTCTGATTCGCAAAAGCCAGGCTTTCATGACCAAAGCGGTCCCAGATTGTCTCTCCCTTTCCACCTTCTGACCAGCCACCTTCAACCTTGAAGGACTCACTGGAAGTGGCCCATTGGAAGTCAGCAGGGAAGGATTCTTTGAGGAAAGCATCTCGCTCAGATGAGGTCATGGTGGCAAAATTGCTCCAGGTTTTGCAGTAGGTCGTGGAACATGATGATGTTAGAAGATCATTTCTGTTGGAGGCAGCATCCCTTTGATGTGATTGGATTAAGATAAAGAGAAAATGTTGAATGTTGAAATGTTGAAAGTGAGATGAGATGTAAATACTTCAGGAGAAATCCAACATATATTGTTTTGCATTGACTGCATTGTTTTTTGCTTCACAAATTAAATTATCACACATGTACACAGAAACATTTTCACAGAGGTGGGTCAAGATTAAATCATTTACTTTCTAAATACCTTTTTGGGAAAGACTCAGCTGGATGTAACATATCTGCCATGTCAAACCCAAGAACATTTTGGTCTGTATTGCTCAGTGCTGTAAGAGTATAATGAGATGCACATGTCCTTCAACATCATAAATCAATAAGAATCATTGAACCATTTTAATGACATGACATAATTATAGACAATTGCAATCTCCCTTATGTATTAGATACATTAATGTCTGATTTACTACCAAACATTACTTACATAATCACAATACATTAGAAATACTTGTATTTTTTAAAGGAAGGCAAATTAAAGTATTGACCTGTTATACAACTTGGTTTTCAACTTTGTAATTTAAGTTCCAGTAAGGAAACAAAACTGAACTCAGGTTGTGACCCTTTATTTAATACATTACCTTTTAATATCTTGGTATCTGACAGGAAGTGATAAGGAGAACAGTCAGTGATGTTCACCTGATAAATGAGAACTGGTTTCTTTCCACACTTTTCCTACAAGAAAACAGTACCATTCAGTACAAGTGAATGTAACACAGCTGTCAGATTAAGACAGAAAGGTCTTATCATTTATTATTTAAAGGACTGGAGACTGTTAAGTGCTACATACCATGACAGTTTGCAGCTCCTCAGCCAGGTTTTGCCCATTGGTGCAGTCATATTGAACCTTAATCGACAGGAAATCTAAAGATTTCTGAACGAGAGGTGCTTGTGAGTGTAGTGGAGAGTGGAATGTTTATCACTTGTCTCTCACACAAATGAAGAGCTTGTTTATCAAAAATCTATATCTGTTAGGAGAAGTCTTGACATAGTATTACTGACATATTATTATTATCACACTTATATTTGATGTGACTGAGTAATCTTACCAGTTGCTGGGTGCCACAGATGATGGAGATTTTTCTGCCCTTTACACCAATGGATACTTGTCCATCTGCAATAAATTATATTTGAGTTCAGTTATTAATTTACCCTTTCACATTCATCACATTCTCCTCCCCCTGCATCACAACATTCTCCTTATCATCACCTTTGGCACATAAGGTAAATAGATATGAAAACCATTATCTCATCAAACACTGCCATAATCATTGTGAATCTAATAAAACTGGACAGTGACAGCACAGCAGAAGATAAAAAAATAACTTTCCCAAATTGTGATTATGTGTCAAAACAACTACTTTTGTACTTTTCTAAGAATTTAGTGTCCGGTGGTGATTATTTGCCTCTGAGCTAAGATAAATAGAGTAAAAATAAACAAAAATCAAGTATGGAAATGTGCATAAAATATTGTGCATCATTAAATTTGAATGTTTGTAAAGCTTCAATAATGTATCAGGGCGAGCACAAGATTAGAGGAAAAAACAATGGCACAAGAGGTTAAAAAAATACTAACATTTGCATGCTTAAGTTTTTAAATAATGACTAAGCAAATATTTCCCCTTTCTCTGAATATGTAACCACAGATTTATATTTCACATTCCAAACAGAAGAAATTATTAATGTTCAGATTTCTGATTCTGCAAGCCCAACACAAAATAAAATACCGATCTCCTACCTCCCCCAGGAAACAGCTGGTGGTAACGCTGGTAGATCCTGGTGTGTGCATTGAGAGCGTTTTGCAGCTCAGCACCCCTCAGCTCATCCAAATCACTCAGTGTCACCCAGGAGTCTCCCAGCTCTCCAAACTCCCCAAACACAAACTCTGCGTACTGCTGAAACACGTGCACCAGCTCCTGGCTCTCCCAGCCTCCATACCTTGATCTCAGAGCGACTGGCACTGTGGAGCCATGAAGAACAACCAGAGGCTGAAGGCCCACCTCCAGCAGCTGTCTCAGCAGGGTCTGGTAACAGGTAACCACAGCCTGTTGGGGCTGGCTGGGGAGGCCTGTAGGGAGAAGTTGAGCCCATGAAAGCGGCACTTTGAAGTGAGTGACCCCTCTGCTCTGGAGGTACTCAAAGTACTGTCTAGAGCCAGGAGGTATGGGATGACTGCAGTCAAAGGTGTCCAGCAGTGCCCCCTCAGATGGTTTTCCATTCAGGCCTCTCACCTGTTCCTTGGTCATGGCACCTGCAAGGAACATGGCCTGATGTTGATCATCATGTTTCTGGCACATGCACCCATACAGAGTTATAAAACACAGAGGAAGAAGTTTCCCCAGTAAAGACATATTGCCAGTGTGAGGGGAAGTGAACGAGCCCTTGAGCAGCTAAGCATTTATAGTAGTCCTGTTTTAGTCACAACAGCGTTACATAATAGTCACTACTGTATGCTGGGGTCACCACTGCTATGACACTTTATGGAGTGTTTGGTAAGAGAAGTCACAGCCTTGAGAGCTTCTGATAAAATACAAAGGGTCAAACAGGAGGCAGAAGAGATTTATGATGAACGGTAACAAACATCTGTGTAAAGGTGAAGGAGAAAATTCTAGAAAAAAATAAAGGACACAGTTGGGTTTACAAAGTGCAACATTAAATGTCCATAGAGAGGCTGGCTGTAGTAGTTGTGTTTTGACTATGGATTATTATGTCAAACAGTGTGGAAAAAGTACAATATCCAATTTAAATGCTCTTCTTTTATAGAGACCTCTATTATATTATAAATGCTCAATCTATAAAGTAATTTAAAATATTATAAAATATTGTTTTTATGATTTATATTATTACTGTTAAAAAAAATGATGCAAAGCATTTTTGCACCACATGGATGCAATACAAATATCAATATTACTGCATAAAAGACTTCAGGAAAACTTAATTAAATGATAGAATTACAGCAGAATAGGAGAGAAAAAAAACTTACCCCTCCATCTATTAATATAGATCATTTTAAGACCATATTCAGTGCTTCATTTTGTCCACCTGTCTTATGTGAACTTTATTGACAGGTAAGGTAAACAACTGCTCAGACTCCTAAGAAAAGAGTTCATCCTGAGGTCTGACAGAAATAGATAAGAAATAGATAGGGTCTGTTAAGTCACTGCAGGAAAAGATAATAATTGTAACAGCTGTACAGACATGGATGTAAACTAATTCTAGTTGTATTATATTCAGGCACGAAGGCTTTCCTGTAAATCATTAGAAATTCCAGTCAACTGAGGTACGTTTTTTTAATCTGACATGAAAAAGTATGAAAGTTGCTCTTGGCAATGAAAATGCATGTTTTTTTGTTTTCGTTCACATTCGTGCCAGCATATCATTTGATGAGATTTATGGCTGCCTATCAAACTCTTACTCATCATTCTACCTTGAATGTCTAAGGAGGCAGAGGTAGTTATTTCCATCTGGAGGGTTACTTTGTGTCATCTGTTTTACTGGGAAAAGCAATAGAATTTTTGTGTTGAGGAAAAAGTGTTGTCAGTGCGGTCTGCACAATACACTTGCCAATGTACACACAAAGATGCCTTGAGATGAAACATGATTGAGACAGAGTCTGTACCCAGTAACATGAATCAATCATGTCTTCCAGCTGCTTGCAGGGTGTATAGGTGCTCCCCTTTCAGCAGCATGTGCATCAAAATATACTGTACAATGCAACTGGATTCAACCAATTAAATAACTAAGTTAAAAACCACATGCAGCATGCAAACAAAACATGATTTGTTAAATCTAAATGTATTCTATCCATTTATTATGCTCATCCTTTGTGACACAAATACCCATGTTTGATAAATCTGAAGAATCAGCTGCTGCTTTACCCTCATGCTTCCTAAAAATAGTACAATCTTTATTAACAAAACATAGTGAAACTACATTTTTCATGGCCTTCAAACACAAGCAGAAGAGAGGGATGTAATAATGACTTAACATGTGAGTCCAGAGTCTTTACAATTATCACACAGCTGCAATAAAACACTATAAATTGCACCACTTGGATGTGATATTGATCTTAATTGTGTAACGATGCAATAACAAGAGAACGCTATTGATTTAAATAGCGTGACTATCAGTGGATAATATCAGTCTATCCTTTTCAAGCCACAATGAAGAACCTGTTGTGGGTTGTTGTGTGGCTGTGTGTCTTGTGTGGGTATGAGTGCTGGAGCAGTGGGGTGGATGGACAAGAGGACTTCATGCTTCTTGCTGGCCCTCAGACAAAACAGTTAGTGAGAAGCTCAGGCAGTGGAGTGAATGGTGCCTTTGACTGCAGTCATCCCATACCTCCTGGCTCTAGACAGTACTTTGAATACCTCCAGAGCAGAGGGGTCACTCACTTCAAAGTGCCGCTTTCATGGGCTCAACTTCTACCCACAGGCCTCCCCAGCCAGCCCCAACAGGCTGTGGTTACCTGTTACCAGACCCTGCTGAGACAGCTGCTGGAGGTGGGCCTTCAGCCTCTGGTTGTTCTTCATGGCTCCACAGTGCCAGTCGCTCTGAGATCAAGGTATGGAGGCTGGGAGAGCCAGGAGCTGATGGACATGTTTCAGCAGTACGCAGAGTTTGCCTTTCAGGAGTTTGGAGCACTGGCACATTCATGGGTGACACTGAGTGACTTGGATGATGTTTGGCATGCCTGGCAGCCAGCAGATGCTCCCAAACTTCTGCAAAATGTCCTCCAGCTCAACAGGAACATTTACCAGCGCTACCATCAAAGGTTTCCTGACAAAGGTGGGTAAAATAAACAGCAGAGGAGGAGATGATATATTGACTTAGTTTACGTTTTTTATTGTTTTTAATAGTTAAATAGAACAGAAATTACCTTAATGATCAAAGGTATTATGTAACCATGAATAAATAAAGTTATATTAGACTGCATTTTCAATGTGTCTTGAGAGTCATGATGACTTTATGACTGCACTGATACTGAAACCCTTCACCCCATTAGATTAACATGTGTGCTCAGATTGCATGTGTAGATTATCATGCCTTTGACAGTGATCAGTCCAGGTGATATCAGCTTTTTATGCTAAGCTGCAAGGTAACAGAAGTCTGCCAGATATGGTCCTTAAAATACATTGTGTTAAGAGTGTCTTCATGCTTTGTATGTTCACAGGGAGACATCTGTCAATTGGGTTGAGAGCTGGAGATGTGGCTATTATTTCTCAGATCAAATCTTCAACAACAGTAAGCTGCATCTTCTGTTCTCTTCTGTATATGTGTCTTTTGAACTTTCACCTTCCATTACATAATATAGACCAGGTGCTATTGCTGTTAGGCTGACCATGAAATCCCATTTGAAAATAGTAAATCAACACAAGAAGACAAAAAGCTCATAGTCAGTCAATATTTTGTGGCCAAACTCATATAAATCTCAATAAACTCAATAAATATGTACATTTGGGTCAGAGAACTAAGACAAAAAATTCAACTTTTTTTTTCATTAGATTTTACATACAGCACTTAAACTGATACTACACAATGTGTTTCCTCATGTAAGATCAGTATTGTATAGATAGTGCATTCTAATATAATAGCTGTTGTTTGTATTGTTCTGGAGTTGTTTTACTGATTTGTCAAAATTCTTAGTGGCTTCCCTGTCAAGCTTCCTCTTTGTACAGGTGTCCGTCTGGAAGTAATGGTCCTAGTAGTATATCTATGCTAGGAAGCATGTTGACAACCTTTAAAAACCATTTTGAGCCTCTCCTTATTTTAACCCTTGAACAAAAAGCACTTCAAGGTAATGTGTCAGCAAATTGTTGCTGTGCCTGTCTATGCCCTCTTGTGGACATGCATCGTAATAACAACACCCTTAGTTTTAACTGAAGCTAAATCCCTTTTGTGTATTTATTGAGCACACATTTTGTCTGTGTGCATCAGGCATTTTCTGTGTGAAAATGTATGAGCTTTCTGTGTTGTAGATCGTTTCTTTTCACAATCTAATGGCCACATGTTTGCATGTCAGCCTGTCCAAGGTGTTTATCAGCTCAGTCTCTAATGTCTGCTGTTACCTGGTGCAATGTCCTACTGGCATATGCTTCAGCAAAAAAAAAAAAAAATTACCAATAACACTTGCACGTTTTGGAAAATTTCATAGTCATATTTTGAGCCAGTGTGTTACAGCAGATAGTCTCAAATGGATTTAACTGCACAAGCAGTTTGTTTTTCATTAAGGGACAGGAGTGTGATAACAACCTATTTCTGTACTTGTCACCTGTTCGGAACAGGTGGATTTCCTGTCAGTGCACATTGAATATAACTGTGCCTCCACATCAAACTTTGCAAAGGAGCTGAGGAGCATACAGGTACAGTGAACATTACAAAGTCTCTCTTTTCATTTTGCATTTCATAGCTTGTATTGCAACCACATGCATTTTATGTTATGTTGTAGATGTCCAGTGGGAACTTGCCTATACTGATATACAAGATGACTGTTCATGATTGTTCCTACAGTCAATTTCAGCTCCTTGGCAATTTCCTGCAAGGTAATGTCATTACAGCTTACTTAATATTACTCTGGTATCTACATATAACATACAGATAATTAGCAATACATGTAGAAATGTATATATTTTTATATATATTTACATATAAAAGTATTACCTTCCAGGCATCTTTCTTTAGGCATTAGTATACATTTATGTAAAAATCCTGATTAATAATCTCCTGTTATCACTATTTCTTTCTCTATGTTACAACGCTGCCTCTCAAGCAGGAATTGCACAGATCAAATTAAGCAAACTCTGTACTCTCAAAGCAACAAATCTCTTTGAAATAATAAATATGCCTGTGGTTGTAATACCACTGAATATTGTGTGCAGCAGCATAAATGCTATCAAAATAAACTTTGAAATAAAATTTGTTGTGACCTTTCAACACAATTATAACACAATCTGCAGTAAATGCAACAGTTAAAAGATTAAAAGTAACAACATTACCTGAACCTATGTGTTTTTAACAACCGAAGAAGATAATGTTTGAGGTTAGCCAAGGCTAGTCTGTTGTTAACTGGAATATCATAAACTTTTACAGTACAATAATCATAAAGGTTTATTTTCTTGGAGGTGTTATCATATGGCAGTGATTTGTATAAATTGTTCTTGCTATGGGCCAGTAAAGTTTTACAAGGAAAATCATGTGCGTGGTGGTGCACAGCCTTAGGACTAGGATTTTCTATCAATAAGTTCATGCATCAAACAACACAATTACAGTTAATTACACAATCTGGCCAGCATTCAATACATATTGTTGAAAATTGAAAAAAATTGTGTTTTTTGTCAAATTTGAGTGTGGTAAAGAAATTTCAGAAAGCTAATTGGATAGATGAGAAATTAAGTCTTAAAAATGATAGCCTGAATTATGTGTTTGTTGTGGATATTAGTTAAGGCAAACTTCTCCAAAAAAGACAACAAACATTTTAGTAAATATTTAAATATTTAGTCAACTTAAATGACTAACGTCTGAAACTCTGTTGTGAATGCCTTTACAGTCCTTAACAACAATGACCTGAATATTGCGGGGTGTGATGTAAAGGACATGTTGGGTAAGCTGGACATGGAGGATGCTCAAGCTGGGTAAGAGTTTGTCCAGATAGAAATGCACTTCTTCATGTTCATATATTACCAAGATTTCTTCATGTTTATTTTCTTTTTATGACCTTCATTTCTCCAAAACTGACAGCATTCCAGATTATACAGGGAAGACAGGGTTCAGAAACAGCTATCAGAGTGTGTGGGATAAATTTGAGGCCCAGAATACAACAGAGCGAGATGCTTTCTTCAAAGAATCCTTCCCTGCTGACTTCCAATGGGCCACTTCCAGTGAGTCCTTCAAGGTTGAAGGTGGCTGGTCAGAAGGTGGAAAGGGAGAGACCATTTGGGACCACTTTGGTCATGAAGGCCTGGCTTTTGTGAATCAGACAGCTGATCTAGCTTGTGACAGTTTCCACAAGGTGGATTATGATGTCTACCTCCTGAGAGGTCTCCATGTCAACACCTACCAGTTTTCCATCTCCTGGGCTCGTATTTTTCCCTCAGGCCACAGAGGCAGCCAATCAGAGAAAGGGGCTCTCTACTATGACAATCTCATCAATGCGCTCATTGAATCTGGCATACAACCTGTTGTCACTCTCTACCACTGGGATCTGCCTCAGGCGCTTCAGGACTATGGTGGATGGACCAACACTTCCATTATTGAAGCCTTCAAGGACTATGCAGACTTCTGCTTCTCCAGGTTTGGAGACAGGGTTAAGACCTGGAACACATTCAGTAGCCCCTGGGTAGTGAGCCATGCTGGCTATGGCACTGGTGAGCATCCCCCTGGAGTAAAGGACTATGTGGTTGCATCCTATCAGGTGAGAGCAATGTCATTACTCTGATGTAAATATTTAGCGTTTCATTATCATTCTGATGCTCAGTTGTTTTGCCTTTTCAGGTCACTCACAATATGCTGAAGTCCCATGCTGAGGCCTGGCATACATACAATGACAAGTACCGGATGAAACAAGGAGGGAAAGTGGGCATTGCATTGAACTCCGACTGGGCTGAGCCCATGGACCCCTCCAGACCTGAAGACATAGCAGCTGCAGATCGCTACCTGCAGTTCATGCTGGGCTGGTTCGCACATCCTATATTTGTAGATGGAGATTATCCTGCAACACTGAAGACTCAAATTGAAGAGAAAAGAAGAGAGTGTCCCCACTCTGAGCCTGCAAGACTCCCAATTTTCACTCCTGATGAGAGAAAGAGGATACATGGAACGGCTGACTTTTTAGGGTTAAACCACTATACCTCTCGTTTGGTCAACAACAGTGATGGAGGCTGCACCCCTGGTCCTCAGGGGGTTGGTGACTTCCAGGCACATGTGGACCCATCATGGTCCTCTACAGCTTCTGACTGGATATATTCAACACCATGGGGTCTCCGAAGGCTTCTAAACTACATTTCCACAGAATACTTGAATGTTACCAAAGTGCCTATCCACATAACTGGGAATGGGATGCCTACTGAGCACAGTGGGGACACTTTTAATGACACCAGCAGAATAGAGTACATGAGGACTTACATCAATGAGGCCCTGAAAGGTATGCTGTTGGGAGTTGTTGATTCTGTCATTTGTTTTATTAACATTTTAGGTGCACCTTTTTCCGCAAAACATGATCAAATGAAATAAGAAAATTATTGTTTGTGTCCTGGACAATGTAAACACATGACTATATTCTTCTTTTCGACTTTCAAACTTTTCAACAGTTGTCATAGAAGGTCATGCTAAATGAGTTTTAGTGGCTCAATGTATTGATTCTCTCAACAGCTATACATTTGGATGGATTAAATGTGCAGCGGTTTACTGTTCAGTCACTTATGGATGGCTTTGAAGGACCACAAGGCTACAGTGAACGGTTTGGACTCCACCATGTCAACTTTGACCTGCCTGACAGACCCAGGACTCCAAAGCAGTCTGCCTACTTCTACTCCCAAGTCATTGAGAAAAATGGTTTTGCTTCCAAAAACCAGTTGTTTTATCCACCAGAACCAAAAAACATGAGGTCAAATAAAGTCTCCTCAATGCCACCCTCCACCGTCCCATCACAAGCCATGGATGTCTGGAGGAAATTCTCAAAACAAACCAAATTTCAGAGAAAACTCTACCACTATGGTACCTTCCCACAAGGTTTCAGTTGGGGAGTATCATCATCAGCTTACCAGATTGAAGGTGGGTGGAATGCAAATGGGAAGGGGCCCAGCATCTGGGATACATTCACCCATAAACCTGGGAGTATTCCTGGTAATTCCAATGGAGATGTGGCCTGTGACAGCTACCACAGACTTGATGAAGACCTTTACATGCTGCGAGCTCTGAAGGTGAAGTCATACAGATTCTCTCTGTCCTGGTCCAGGATCTTTCCTGATGGTCAGCGTTCTTCACTGAACCAGGAAGGTGTTGACTATTACAATAGACTCATTGATGGCCTTGTAGCGCATAACATTACCCCCATGGTGACACTCTATCACTGGGACCTCCCTCAAGCATTGCAGAACCTCGGTGGATGGGACAATGTAGACATGATTAATATTTTTAATGACTTTTGTGATTTCTGCTTTGCCACTTTTGGCAATAGAGTGAAATTTTGGATGACCTTCAACCAGCCTCAAACAATTGCATGGTCAGGATATGGACTTGGACAGATTCCACCAAATGTTAAAAAGCCAGGAATTGCACCATACAGAGTTGCACACAACTTGATAAAAGCTCACGCCAAAGCCTACCACACATATGACGATAAGTATCGCAAATCCCAAGGTGGTCAGTTATCCATAGCCCTCAATGCTGACTGGATTGAACCTAAAGATGTTAATGTTCCCAGAGAAGTGGTTGCTGCTGACCGCGCTCTGCAGTTCCAACTGGGCTGGTTTGCACATCCCATTTTCAAGAATGGTGACTATCCTGATGCAATGAAGTGGCAAGTTGGAAACAAAAGTGAACTCCAAGGTCTTTCAGAGTCAAGACTACCTTCCTTCACTGAGGAAGAAAAGAGCTTTATCAGGGGAACTGCTGACATGTTCTGTGTAAATCACTACACTACAAGGATTGCAAGCCATGCTACCTTGAGGCTTACCCCTCAATCTTATGAATATGATCGGGATTTGTCAGAAGCAGAGGAAGGTGATTCACCAACTACTGCCATCAGTAAACAGAGAGCTGTAGCATGGGGCTTGAGAAGACTCCTCAACTGGATCAAAGAGGAATACGGAGATCCAGAGATTTATATTACCGAGAATGGAGTAGCTACAGAATCAAAGACTACTTGGGATGACTCTGCTCGAGTATTTTATTACAAGACCTATGTTGATGAGGCTCTCAAAGGTACACTGAAATAATTACATTTCTAAAGATAAATATTGATGAGTGTCAGGACTGTTTAGATTTTTATATCGTTTAATTCTGCATGTGTGTGTTTTGATAACAGCTTATGACCTTGATGGTGTGAAGGTGAAAGGATACATAGCAACATCTCTTATGGATTCCTTTGAGTGGCTTAATGGGTACAAGGTTGGATTTGGGCTGCACCATGTGGACTTCACCAACCCTAACCGACCAAGGACACCCAAGTACTCCGCTCATTTCTACTACCAAGTCATAAAGGACAATGGTTTCCCTACACCAGATGATGAGAAAATGCTCTATGGACATTTCCGCAAAGATTTCATTTGGAGTACTGCAACAGCATCATACCAGGTGAACTGTTTACATGAAGGCTCTTCATTAATACCTGATCAGGAAATTGCACATACATTCCCCACTCTGTTCTTGTCTACTAAATCTCTGTTTTACATTTACTGTTTCCAGATTGAAGGCGGATGGAGAGCGGATGGAAAAGGTCTCAGCATCTGGGACAAATTTGCTCACACTCCTCTCCGTGTTTTCAATAATGATGATGGGGACATAGCCTGTGACAGTTACAATAAAGTAGAAGAGGATGTTGCTATATTGAAACAACTTAAGGTGACCCATTATCGTTTCTCCATATCCTGGCCGAGGGTGCTTCCTGATGGCACCACCAAACACATCAATGAAGCTGGACTCAACTACTACCACAGACTGGTGGATGCACTGCTTGCTGCAAATATCCAACCACATGTATAACTCCACAATTCTTGTAGTTCTTGCCAGCATCTCAAAAAATGTTTGCAATACAAAAGTTGGTAAATTTGGTAAATCTTAATTGTCTCTCCTTTGCTGTCAGATCACTCTTTACCACTGGGACCTTCCACAAGCTCTACAGGATATTGGGGGCTGGGAGAACGAGACAATTATTGCCAAATTCAAGGATTATGCTGACCTAATCTTCAGCCGTCTGGGCCACAAAGTGAAATTTTGGATCACCATAAATGAGCCATACAATATAGCCAATGTAGGCCATGGCTATGGAGCAGCTGCCCCAGGTATGTCTTATTGCACTGCCCTCTATTTCACACTCTACCTCACACCAATGTACGTATGTTAATTTGGTGAGGAAAACAGGTTCATAAGTGGAATTTTATTAAAACAGTATTGCACACCAGCACTGCTATTTATCATTTTGTTGTACTGTAAGTAGCACAGTAGATAAGCTCATTAGGGAAACTGAAAATGTGGCCAAGTGAAACATTAGAATCTGTGTATTTTGAAACTGAATCTGTTTTTTGCAAACCAATCTTAAATCTTTCTAGACCTTTCTAAGCCACAATGACAAAAAGAAAACAAAGCTGCAAACATGGCTATTACTCTGTGTGTCCAGGGATCAGTTTCCGACCAGGCACTCTGCCCTACATTGTGGGTCACAACCTGCTAAAAGCTCATGCTGAGACCTGGCACCTCTACAATGACAAATACCGGGCCAAACAGAAAGGAATTATCTTCATCACCATCAACTCTGACTGGTCAGAACCCAGAAATCCCTACAAGCAGGAGGACATTGATGCTGCAAGACGTGTGGTACAGGTACAATAAAAAACACAAAATAAAAAACTGAATTCATAGGAAATTTTACAGGTCTTATAGTGTACAGGCTCTTCTGTATGCACATTCTTTTCATGTTTTCCTACAGACATATAATAATGGCTGGAGTTTCTAATAGATGTTGTGCGTCTCTTTGTACAGTTCTACATTGGCTGGTTTGCCCATCCCATATTTAATGGAGACTACAGCGACACGATGAAGACAATCATTCGAGAGAGAAGTTTAGCTGCTGGTCTGCTAAAATCTCGGTATTATAAAAACTAACGTTAAGTTCTGAAAGAGAAACAATGGAACATTGTAATATGTAGCATAACAATAAAATAACTATGAAGGAAGTCTTTACTGTGTAGTTGCCTTTAAAACCAATTAGGAAGTACCTATAATTAGCAAAGTCAATTTTTATCTTGCTATTTTAAATTATCAGGTAAATTCACCTGTTTAATTTCATTTCATTTCTTTAGGCTGCCTGAGTTTTCTCCTGAGGAGATTAAGAGAATTAAGGGTACCTATGATTATTTTGGGTTCAACCATTACACCACTGTCCTGGCATTCCCTGTGGATTATGGAAACCTTCAGCACTATGATGCTGACAGGTAAGCAAGAACAACATACCCAAAGTACAGTAACCTCATGAGCTGAGCTATTTCATGAATGCAGCTCATGATATAGCCCAGTCAAATTAACCCAGCTAATATTCATGTGAAGCCCATAAGTAATCCAAGTATATTTGAACTTTAATATGCTGGAAATTAAATCATTTCATTGATTTAATTTCCACAGGGGTGCAGGGACAGTTGCTGATCGTACCTGGCTGGATTCAGGCTCATCCTGGCTGAAGGTCTCACCATTTGGATTCCGGAAGATCTTAAATTTTATCAAGGAGGAGTATGGAAATCCACCTATTATCATCACTGAAAATGGCATCTCAGAGCGAGGGCCTATTGACCTAAATGATGTTCACAGGAGCTACTACTATGAAAAATACATCAACCAGGTGCTGAAAGGTATCAAACTACAACTTTCATGGAATATATTTAGGATCAGGTCAGGCAGAGAGAGACAATTACCAACAATTTGAGTAAAGATGTGTGAATTTGTATTCCCTAAGCTGTTGATTTTCTCCTTCCAGCTTACTTGCTAGATGATGTGGATATCCGTGGTTACACAGCTTGGTCACTCATGGACAACCTAGAATGGGCCACTGGCTTTTCAGAGAGATTTGGCCTTTTCTACGTCAATCGATCAGACCCTAAACTTCCCCGAGTGGCCAAGACCTCTGTCAACCTCTACTCTACCATCATCAACTGCAATGGATTCCCTGCGCCCTCCTCAGGGCCCCATGAATGTCTGAACCCTTTGCCCGAAGGTAAACTGATGCAGAGATGTTCAGATACCTGTTTTGATTGATGTGAAGAATGTACAGTAATTGGTGAGCTTTAGAGGTGCTGGTAGCTGGGTTTGGTACCTCTGGGCAGAACCAGGCCAGCTCTTTCCTCATGATTTCAGTTAAAAAAGCGAATAAGCATTTCTTTAACAGAGCACAACATTCCGTGATAGTAGAAGTACAGTCACTGTCAGCAATCTGTTCAATATGAAAATGAAAACCTTGGTGTCTTTTCTGCAGGAACGAGTGCACCAATCACTGATGACACCGTGAGATTCCTGGGTATGAAGCTCTCCACCAGTGATGCTGAAGTTGGACTTAACGCCACTTTTGCTCTACTAATTGTCGCAGTGCTCGGAGCTGTTGGTTCATCCATTTGCTTCTTTTTGGCAAGAAAGCAATCCATGAAAAAACTGCATGTAGATACCTACGACATGAAGATGAAATTTTGAGTGCAATTACCAAGAGCTGAATAGAAGTCCAACATACACCAAATTATATCAGTAAATGTCTGAGTTCCATCTTAATATAAACACCATTTTATAAAATTTCCTGCATGCTACTAGGGTTTAAAATAAAATGTTTTTTAGACATTCAAGGTTTCAAAATTTTAAATCCTGTCCTAGGGGCAAGAGTGAGCATGTGTATTTCCTTTTATTTAATAAAATATCCAGTAAGTTACTGCTGTTCTCAAGTCTCAGTTTGTCCCCACAATCAATATTATTTTATTTTACAGATCATCTATAACACACTGAAGCTCATAAGGTCTGTCCTTGAGCTTCTTTTTATGGTAGCTCTCCTTCCTGTATTCAATAAAAGTGCTCTGAATTCATTACCGCACGTTTGTAAAACAATGTAAATGTTTAAGTAAAAAAAAAAAAAGAACCAAACAAGCCCACACTCACATCTTTAAACGTTATTCTACCACTGGCTGGTGGATAACAAATTTGCCACCTAAGCATTTCTACCAGATAAACTGTGGTTTCTTTATAACCTCCATAACTTTCCAGCCCCCCTGTGAGAACATGTGGCAACCAGAAGAAATAATAACTACACTACCTGCAAGGAAGGGCGTTTAAATAAGAGAGGTTGATTGTGGCTGCCACCCTATTCTTTCCTAAATATCACCAAATATCAAATTATGATAAAACTACAATTCCTGGGCTTAACAACATACCTTATTAAATATTTCATAATTTTATTTAATAAATAGATATCAAACATAACAGCACCTTCTCACCATCCACCATCTTAAGTGTTGTAAAATGCAGTATCTTTAAATATAAATTTCTTCTGTACTGACATTGTGAAACCAAGATATTGCATCATGCATGAAATATGACTTTCATGGAACATCTGTTCAATTGCACAATAACGGCTGTATCTTCTGTTACTAATCATAAGTTTGGTATCAGGATGTTGAATTTGGTAATTTAATAAGAAAAAAAACCACAAAAAACTGTGTTCTCAGAAGATACAGTTTAAACTGCAACGTTGGTTTCACATTAACACTGTTGCAATAGTTTAAGAGACTTTCTAACTTAAAATCTTTTAACATGAATGATCCTGTGAGGCAAACACTATTATAGTGCCCAGTTTGTGATGTCAGAAAGACGGCTACCATTTATCTAACTGGAGTGGTCAAATCATGGCAGCGATTTATAAACTACTACACAACCTCCTATACCTGGACATGTGCAAAGTTAAGTTTATGCATAACTGGAATTGCACGTAGACAATTTTCAAGCCAATAATTACAAGAGACTCAAACCATTTGAAAACTGGTGTCTGTTGAAAAAATTTATTTTAAAAACTAACCACAAAGTACTATCAATACAAAAAGTATAAAAAGTACAAAAAGCATTGCTCAAAAATAACTTGAGATGACAATATTTGAGTTGGCACTAATGGCACTGTGGGTATGATTCAGAATACAAAAGATGGCATCTTAGAATGCATTCAAGCCACTGAATTCACATTGAAATGATTATATCATTTATAACCCTCACTGAGAGTCTGGAACGGTCAGCGCACTAATCCAAAAAATCAGCACTTGGAACATTAACAGACATGGAACATTAACATGACATTATAGTATTATCCTTTATCTAACCAACAGATACAATTTCATTTGGGTCCATACTGAAAAAGAAAACATCTGTTGGTCAGATGATGTGTACCCATTAAAATAAGCTGCAGGTTATTAAGTATCAAAAGATGTTTTTACTTAAAAGAAACAGAAGAAAATAATAATAATTTTGCAGCTGAAATGATTTGTACCAAACCATTTTCAGAATGCACTAGTCCATGGATTGAATCAGGCTTTGGGGAGCTAAGACTGTCATGAATGTCATTCTTTAAAAATAATTATTAAAAAAAAAAATGGCCACAGTGACAAGAGCCTTTTTCAATACCACAATACTCTAAACTAATACAAAAATAAAGAATAGTATCAAATACAAGTTTAAAACAATACAAGACAATATCAAGAGTTACATGTTTTTCAAGCATTACCCAGGTTTGTTTACTCCTTTGGACAAAGGCACCCCAAGTGTGTTCCAGTTGCTATACCAGGCACCAGACTTGGGATGTTGACTGGCCCAGTGCCAACATTGTGGGAAAAAAAAATATATATATTTCTGTGACACACTTGAAAGAATCTTTGTATGAAAACACCTTGAAAAGTCTTCATCAGCATGACAATAAATCCAGTACCTTTCTTTTATGAGTGGTGCCTCGTCCAATAAACTTTTGTTTGCGTCTGCAAGCACTCACTCACTGATTCACTTCCTCACAAAACACGAGATTCAGCTCTTACAGTTTGAGCTTTTTTTTTTTTTTGCACTACAATTGGCTTGGCCTTACCTTGACAAAATGCCAGAATATGAAATTCCAGTTTAGGTCTAAGGCAAACTTGAGATGCACTCACTGTGAATTTCCAACAGAGAACAAACTCATAAAAAGAACTAATAGCTCTAAGTCTCACAATAAAAATAACAAAAAAAAATAGCTGCCCTGAGGGAGAAGTACAAGTTGACCTTAACCGTCCTTGTTGCACAATGGTAGTTTGTAAGCACTTTGGATCTTCAGACAGGCTGGTGTCTCAAGTATTGCTGGGTTGAGACAACCATTCTCCTCCTTTACTCGATGCTCGACCGTAGCTGGCCGTAACACTGGAAGGCTTGGGCTGACTTCATCCACCTCAAGCAAAATCATGACGTCGCACGCGCACACACACACACACACACACACACACACACACACACACACACACACACACACACACGCTCCTTGTTTGATTCCCTTATGTGCGCTCACTGCTCCTGGTGTGAACTGATCAGCTGATGACAACCTATGCACGGAGACCTGTGAACAGAGAAGAGGTGTCGGTGTTAGTAAGCATTTTGTCTGCTGTCTGTCACAGTTACACAATAAAGATGAAAGCCATAGTGTAGTAGTAGTGTGTGGAAAGAAAAGAACCAATAAAGCCTCACCTTTCTCACACGTACTGCTCTGCTTCTCCTGGGCGAAGTTTAGTCTGTTCTGCTCGACTGCGGTGCCATTGGACTCTGGGCTGCTGCTGCGTGAGGGGCTGTTCTCCTCATTCTGGTAAGCCATATCCAGATGCTGCTGGGCCAGTTTTAGGTGTCTGCGCAGCCTCTCCAACTCCCGCGATGAAGCCTCATCACCGAACGATTCACGGCCCGAGTCTCCCAGGTTATCCCTAAAGCCCATTTTTCCTGTTGGGTCCTTCTTCAGAGCTGTGTGGTAGCCCGGAGGCGCGGAGGGTTGGCGGCAGATGGAAGACCTCTGGCTGGCCAGAGCTGGGTGACGTGGGGTGGGAGGCCGAGGCCGTGGTGCACAAAAGCAGTCACGAATACCACTGATGCCAAGGTGGAGGATCTCCAACATAGTGAAGAGCAGACACAAGGCGCTGACGGCATACATAATGAGCAGGAAGATTGTTTTCTCTGTAGGGCGGGAGACGAAGCAATCCACTGTGTGTGGGCAGGGAGAGCGTGTGCATACATACGACGGTGCCACCTCCAGCCCATAAAGGATGTACTGTCCAAAGAGGAACGAGAACTCAAAGATGGCACGTGATAGCAGCTGAAACACGTAGACCTTCATCAAGCCATCCCTCTTGATGCGACGGCGTCCATCGTGCTTTTTACTGGGCTTCTCCACAACGTCCTTTTCCTTCTCTGGCTCAATCTCCTCCAGGATCATGGGGTCCTCCTCCCCATTGTCCTCCGCTTCCTCGTAATCCCGGTTGGCACCACGGCTCACTATGGGCATCCTCTTCCTGCTCCGTGGCCGGTAGTCATCGTCCTCCATGCGGGCGATCTTATGCATAGCAAAGCCAAGGTACATGATGGTGGGGGTGGTGATCATAATCACCTGAAAGACCCAGAAGCGAATGTGCGACAGCGGGGCAAATGCATCGTAGCACACATTCTCGCAACCAGGTTGCTGGGTGTTACACACAAATTTACTCTGTTCATCATAGTAGATTGACTCGCCCCCGACTGCTGTCAGCACGATGCGAAAGACGATGAGGAGGGTGAGCCAGATTTTGCCCACGAAGGTGGAGTGATTGGAAATCTCGTCCAACAGACGTGTGAGGAAGCTCCAACTCATTTTGGCTCTGGAACAGGGGGGAACCTCTCAAACCTGTGCAGAAAAAGACAAAGATAGTATTCAGATGTTTCAAGTCTTTACAAAAGTTGTCACCAAAAATAAAAGAAAGCATTATTTACTCAACATTAAAAACACTATATCTCAATAAAAACATTTAGTCATAATCACAGATAAATATGCTCAAGCAAACAAAATAAGTGATTTTAAATGATAGAGACATAATGGAATAATCAGTTTAGCAGGTGAAATGCTGACAAATATCAAGTAAGCCAGAGACAAAATGAACTTAAATAAAAATATGAGCCATCACCTTTGCCTGTACTCCTACACAACTATCACTGACTTACATCAATTAAGTTATATTATTAATTTCACTTCATGACATATTAAACTTGCTCATAGTGAGTCCCCATGTTATTGCACAGGAGTGCCACAAGGTGGAGCTATTGTGTCACTGAAAACAAGCTCTCTCACACCAACCCTCGGTGCTGTGACAAGAACAGTTCAGGCAATGTGTCAGTGGCTGCTATTATCTGATCGTTCAACCACAGCCTCGTTCATCTGTAGACTGTGGAGTGAAGACAGCATATACCAGGGCAGTGAGGAGCGCGTGTGAGGCACAGCACAATGATTGTAAGAAAGAAGTTATAAAGTAAGAGGCATAAAAACAAAGTTACAGAAATTAGAGCCCAACCAGGATTACAACACTATTCTCACTATTTCAAAATAGCAATATTAGCGTACAGTGATTGGCGCTAAAAAACAAGTTCCATTGTCAACCACAAGTAAATTACCACAGCTATTGTGCATGATCATTCAAGTCTCGCCTGAACATTTCACAAACACTCACCCAATGTCACGTTCATGCTGTTAGTCATGGTTTAATAATGTGAGTGGTGCAGCAAAGACAAAGTAAGTGCTGCCTGTTAAAACACCACGGAGGTTTCACACCAACTGAGACCAACCTCATAACTTCTGAGTAATTACCCACTATCATTAACTATACTACCATGCTTGTGCCACGTAGCTACACAAGTGTTTATAGCAACGTATACTTTTCAGATTTATTACAATACATTTATGTCTTGAATTGGCAGCAAAAGAGGCCATAGAAAACCAAACTACATGCATTCAAGTCTGTTTTTGGTTCTTGTTGCTCTTCTGAGTTAAAAAGCAATCGTCCTAAGTGTGTATAAAAATATGTTTTTTAAATCTTTGAATCTGTTGATTTTCCTTCTGCAGCACCTCATCCTTTATTCTTTTTTTTTTTTTTTTATAAATTGCATTACTTCAAGGCCATTTAAACAATGTGATGGCTTATTAGGCTTTTCCATTCAAGCTGAAAGTACTGAATCTGAGCTAAAATTGACAGTACAGAACCAACTGAGGACCAGTAAAGTAAATCCAAAAAGGCAGAATCTTATCTACCTGAAGAGCCCCTGAAGAAACAAAGGTTCATCCACAATAGAAAACATAAAACTTAAAAATGATTCAATTCATCTAGTTTCAATATTCCACTATTCTAATTATTCAATTATTGTGTAAGCATAAGAGTTGAACCAATAGAGTGGACATTTACAATCATAATAAGATGAACAAAAAAGCTCCATCAGGAATAGAGCTGCATGATATAATTCATTTGCTCAACCTTCAGTGATGCAGAAAATCAATAGGAGAGTTAAATTCCATTACAGCAAACCAGCACGGGCTCTGAAGGTCGGCAGCCTCTATAACAGTTTTCACCTACATACATAACGTGTTAGGCCAAATTACCTTCCAAACTGAATCCAAACAACGGTATTTGGTTGGTTGGTTGTTAAATATGAAAAGACAACTGCAACACTGTGTACACGATGTCCAAAGAAAATAATCTGTGTAAATACGGCAGGAAACAGTTGTAGTTATATGATAAAATTTTGACTAGAAAGTCTTAATACACAAGGCAAATGGCAGTGTTGAGGGACCGGTATACTCCATCAGAGCTGCTTGTCGGATATCGTTGAATCACGCCAACTCAACCACCCGAACCTTTCCCACGTTGGCGGATGGGCGGCTTTGTCCTCCTATTTCTGTAACTTTCCGAAAGCAACCATCCAACATTCACACCCACTTTATGCTTTGACTGGCCAGATGTGCGGCGGTGAGAAAGTCTGCTGCATTTGAACCTTCCTCCTTTCTGTTCAGATTAGGTTTAAACACTGAAACTTAAACATGGTCAGACAACACATCTTACAGACCATTTCTTTTCTAGTATAACCTGGTCATTCGGCTCTGTAATGTCTACATGAACACAGTACAGAGGAGTGCTGGACATTAAAGCCCCACATTATTAATCCTGTCCCATGAACTGGCCAACCCAGCAATATTTACAATGTTGCTTTTCTGAGTTAAGATTTTTTTTAAATTTAAATGGGAAATACACTTCTACTTCGCTGTGTGCATGCTGTGATGGCAGTGGCGCATTTCTTTAAATGAGTTCAGTGATAGATTGAAAATGTACTAAATGAAAAATTTTTATTCTAATGAACCAAATAAGGCAAAAATGACAGAGTACTGCTCAAAGATCCCGTAACACACTACGTCTGTCAAGCCTCTAAAGATGATTCATCACCTTCGAAGTGCTCCAGCAGGGATGCTCACTAAGAACTGTTTGTGTTGGGCAACTCCCAGGTATGAATAGAAGTACTGTGTGAATGTTACATTTGGTCACGTTTGGAGGAAGCTATCCTTGTACAAATAAAGGGTTAGAATGAAGCACACTATTTTCCATTGTGCAACAGCAATTCAGGTACAATGAATAATCTGATGAATCATCTGCTTCAAGAAAGACGTTAATAAGAACTTAGTCTTCTGCTCTTAGCCTCTTTGAAGAGATCATACATTTTCAGTCTGTAGTGGCATCTGCATGTAAGCTTTACTGTCCTGTTGATCTGTCCTTACCAGTGATGTTAGTATGCAATTAAACTTATTTTTTGCAAAGATTCTCCATAATTATCTCCATATAGTTTTATTTATATAGCTATTTATTCACTACTGATGATGTTTGTCTATTTACTTCTCACAGTGGCTACCACTGATATTATCCTATATCTGTGGTTTCTGCAGAGCAGCCACTGTGCAGCTATATCCTGCATGACAAACACTTTCACCTGAACAACAATAAGACATTTCTACTGTCAGGTTTCCACATGAAGATAACTGACAAAACTTTACTCAGTGGTGATATGTGGTTTTAAGCTGAAAATGCAGACAGAGGAACGTTCCGCACCAACTCAATTATAAATGGTGAAACAAAGTTTATGAGCTACCACAAAGATGATCTTTTTCTAGATCATCTAGTTATATTCTGACATCACAACAGTCATCGCATCAGTTACCTAAAATGTTAAGCTACATTGCTTTTCTGTCAGGCTGCAGGGAGTACGAGTAAACAGCACACTCCACTGTTTGTACTCTTGGTTAACGGTTAGGAGTTGCCGCAAGCCACAGTCAGAGCTGATATCAATGTTGAAGGAAAACCACTGCCTCGCACGCAAGAGTCTGCAAATGTGTGTCGAACTTGATAAAAAAAGGCAAACAAAAAAACAAAAAACTGTCGGACTCCCTCACAGAAACCGCTAATCAGACAGCCAGAGTCTAGAACTCTTAGCTAAAATATTGTTCTTTGTCATCTCCATAGTCATGTGTTATTAAACCTGTTAGTGCTGCTGTTCAGTCTCGTGGCTCCTGGTAGCAACTTGCTAACATTCGTTGAGACAATGCAAACAAAGTCTGTTTAAACATGAGCCGTCAAAGAGAAGCTGCTGTGTTCTTAATGTTAGTCTGTCAATTCACATAACAACAAACAAGCATCTCTCAGATCCCTATGCAAATAAGCAGCAGGTTTTGAGAGCATGTGTGTACACTATGTCTGGTTGTAGGGCAGCCACACCTGACAATTAACTTGCTATATCAAATGATGAGGCAAGTTTTGCTGGTTGGTTAATGGCCCCTCTCTTCTTTCAGGAAGATAGCTGCACAGCACAATAAGGTGCAATGATATTGTGAGCTTTACTACATATGCTAAATCCTTTTAAAGCACAAATCAAATACCTCTTCCTATTATATAGTGCAACAATGTGTGGAAACCTTCAATATACAGATACATCAGATTCTGCTAACTCCATAACGTATTACTCTACCCTTGTATAAACTACTCTACTATACTAGATTTCTTATGGCTAATACCAATATTAATATTTGATTTCTGGGTTTAAAAACTATGATTAGTGTATTGGCAGATAGGCAGACAATTTCACACCCACTAAAACTACATCACATCAGCTTCGGTCCTTTTCATGCCCTGTCTAATGACGCAGCCACGGACTATATGTAGCACTTCAAAGAAAACAGCCTGCTTCCAAGCAAGGAGCTAAGTAAAGCAGCTGAGTTTCCACGCTGGCCCAGCCCTGCAGAACAGAGAGGCTTTTGTGGCTCTCACATCTGGGAGCCTAGATATGGTTATCCCTCCTGTATCCCCAAGCCCTAAAGCTGCGAGGCCATGTGCTTGGGAAGGGAAAATAATAACCAGCATATGAGTTGAACTTAGGAGTGAGCTTCACTGAATACTGCTGGTGAAACAAGGCGGGGTGAATAAAATCATCTGCTCCTCACATCAGCTTCCACAATACCATAAAAACCGAATAAACAAGTTGCTCATCTACTTCTGGAGCAGAAACAAAATAGGCAGACAGCAAATTAAGAGGATATAGGCCTGGCTCTGGTGATTTAATTAAACACTGTAATAATAATGGAAACTAATCCAATTTAAAAGGAGCTTAAGAAAAAAAAAAAAATCCTCCTCATGGCTGTGGGACGACGTCACCATGGTGCCGCACATGTTCCCGCAATTATACCCGCGGTTAATGACGCTGGCGGTGGGGACCGCTGCGTCATACTGTCGGGATAAAGTAACTAAGTGATAAACTTTTAAAATATTTATATGAATATTATCCTGAATATGTGATTTATAGAGGGGGGGGGGGGGGGAATTCAGAGAGGGGGGGGGCAAGGCACGATCCCTTTGCGTTCTCCCATCACCAAATCCAGTCGCCATAGTTCAGATTTCTCTTTATTACCCAGAATAATTCGCATACCTGGAGAATTGTCACGGCAGGTGATGCTAGTGGCAACACAGTTTGCGTCAATGTGTCGTTAATTACCAACAATTCCCCCCCCCAAAAAAAAAGAAAAAAAAAACGTGGCTCATTTACGTCCTGTAATTAGCGCCGCATCCTGCCAGCCTGTGCGCCTCCACTCCGCTTGGCGGTCACGCAGCACGTTTACCGACGCTGCTTTGGTGAACGCTGGTTATCGAAACACCTTAGAAAGCGACTCAGGGTGAAAAGTTAAAAGATAGAAACTTGAGCTCAGGCACCATTGTTAGCAGAAGCTAAAAGGCTGGACGGGATGCTGCCGCGTCTGCGCAGCCGCGCTGGCTCCTGCGTGTTGTTTTACCTTCAGTCGCGCTGTGGGCTCCTCTGTTGTTGAAGTTGTTTATTTCGGGAGCTTTTCCTCCGGTTTCTCTCTTCATGAAAAGAAAGCCCTCCCGCTCTAATGTCAAGCCATCCAGTTGTTTTTTTCCCCTACGAGGAGCCTGCGTCCTTCCTCGGTTGTGTTGGTTGTACTGCGGGGTGAGGACAAAGAGTATTCCCAAATCCCCCCCTTTTCTCCTCCCAGTTTTCAGCCGGGCACCCCACCCCCTGTCTACGCAGAGTGGAGGAAAAACGATGGTCCGCCTGCATTCCTGATGCAATCTTTGCTTCGTCTTTCGCCTATAACTTTACCCTGGATTCAGACACTGAGAATAACCCACTGAAATCTGTGACTGAAAGTAGGGGAGGGAGGGGGGGGGGGGCACAAAGGAAACAAAACATGTCCTGTCTTGAGTGAAAACATACATGAAGCTGTAGGGAATGTAATGCACCTTACCCTTGAAATACACATCTTCTTTCAAACAATGAAAAGCATTCTCATTGTTACCAAAAGACCAAACACAAAACTCTCCTGTGCCTCATGTTACAACCTGTAACCTGTGTGCTCTGCCTGCGTTGCTGAGAGCAGCAGGTGAGGGGAGCAGCAGTCGCAGGAGTTTGTGTGAGGCTGCAGCCCTGCACTGCTTAACCTTTCTGCTGGGGATATGTGCAACAACATACGACCTGCTGATAGTGTTTGCCCCTCTTCCTGCTGATGCAGATGTTCGGAAGTTGTTGCTATCACAGGGCCCCTTCCTCTATGTCACACTTTCTTTGGCAAGAGCAGCATGTGCATTTCCTCAGCCCCCCCCCCCCCCCCCCTCAGCATCTCTTTGAAGCAACATCCTAACGCTTAATTCTGCTCATTACATGAAGACAAAGGGAAGTGTGTGCTATTCAAAGCCAGGATTTATGTCCTGGACCAGCTTGTGTCATGACAAAGTGGATAGTCACTGGTCTGATCTCAGCACTGTATGGAGTTGTTATTCTGGAGAAATAATGTGGCATCTACCATCTGCACTATGCTATTAGACTTGTATTCAGTCCAAGGTGAGATTTCCTTTAAGCAGCTGCATTTTCAGTAGGCTTACGCTGCACTTTCCCCAGAGAAGTGACTTAAATGAGATATGTGCTGGTACCCAGATTAAATATATTGCAGGCATCCAGGCAGAATCTGTCTCCCGAGGTAGTCACTCAGATTGAATGATCACATTGTCCTTCCAGGATCTCCTGAAATGCCAGTCTTCATTGCTTATACCCTCCCCTCCAAAACAAAAACGCAGACAAAGCAGATCTGCTCTACTCTCACATATTGCTTGTTGTGAATGCACTGCGAAGATAAGGCACCGTGGTCCTTTGTCTCATCTTTTCGATGGCTGGTGAAAGCACATTAAAAGCAGCAGTTATTATTTAATATCTGCTGCAAACAGGAGGTCAGTGGAGGAATGCAATGCCCTTCCCCCTTCTTGGGGAGCAGCTTAGCTCTATTGTGAGCCACAAGCGTGCTTTTATTCATTGGGTGTAATGTGGGGTGCCCTGCTTCAACCGAATGACAGAGAAAAATAATCTGCAGACCGAGCAGCCTGGCCTCGTGTCTCCTTTGGACTGAAGTTGGTTCTCTTGTTGTTTACACAGAAAAAAATCAATATTCATCAATACAGTTATAATTGATGAAGCATACTGGTCAGGTTTTTGACCATGCATGTTTAACGTTAAAACGTGAATTTTAACAGTATAATCTGAATACACACTGGACTCAGACGACACATATTTGCAAAAGATACACCATTATTCCTATCATTAATGTACTGTAATGGCCACTTTAAACCAAGGCTGTTTTTTACTGCCTTTATTTTGGCGATCACGGTTGTAGTCAGTACTGTACAGTGTCATTTTGAGGACTGGATGCACAGAGCTGATGCGTGATATGTAGCATACAGTCTGGCTAAAAGCTGCTTGCTCAAGCTGCCTGTGATTTCCCATTAGAGGAGATTTAAATGTCCTCGTACTGTTGTGGTGTCTCAGTGTGGGCGTTAGAGTTTTTAAAAGCACCCACGCTGGTATGGCTATGGTCTAAAACTACTCTTGCGGTGCTGTTACTGTTTTTATGCTCCAACTTCTCTGTATTGCTTTGTTGACAGGCATTTTTTAGTTTGACCACAAAAAATGTCTGGATTTGTTCTTTTCCTGGCTGCTTACTAACAAAAACGTTGCCCTTACATATCCACACATATGATGTTGCAACATTTAACATTTCTAAAGAGGTGAAAGGGCTTTGCTCAAGCGTCGCCCCCTGTTTGCTCCAGAGCCTGACCCATTGTGAATCATCCCTTCTGCGATGTTTGCTTTACTGACACGCACACAAACACACACACACTCAACACCCACAACTGGTTTTGTGCCTGAATGCTTGTGCAAGTTCTACTGAGAGAGCCATAATGTTCCCCTCCTGGCAGTTGTGGCCAGATATTTTGTCAGCAGGAGGAGCTGAAATGCTTGAGAGGGTTATGAAGATGGAAAAAAATATGGCTCCCACCCCAGAACTCAGTCTCTGACAGCTGTGATTGTGTTTCCGAAACTGGGAGACGATGTGTGTATTCATTGCCATATTACAAATGAAGGGATTCCTTTTTGCGACTACCATGTTTGCAGAGTGTAGGAACCACATAGGCACAGAAATGCTGAGCTACAGTCACATTAGGGTTCAGAAATGCTTGCTGTGTGCTCCTGCTGGTTTTAATCTTTTAACTTGCATTCTTGAGGCAGTCTCCCTGCCAAATAGCACAAGGGCTCAGCTCATTTTATTAAATGGCATTAGCACAAGGTTAACCGGGCAACCGTCCAAGATGACTCTAGAAAAATGACCAGCAGTGTCTTTGCTGTGGCCCAAAAACGAATTCCTTTCTCTTGCAGCCCGGCAGTCATCTGTTAAACTTTTTATTATCATTATTATCCATTTGTCCACTCCTCATGGCTATTTTCCAACCTTTACAATTCCTTTCCACAACCATTGACACTAATGTGAACAGAAGCCTTTGTTAATGTTCCGGTAGCAAATCTACCTGCACTTGTACGGTTTTTGGCCGGTATTCACAGGACTGAGAGCAATTAAGATCAGCAGTAAACCTAGACCACACTGTTACATTTTAATTCACAGTACAGCAGGAAAGTTGAGTTTCCTGCCAGCAAGACTAATACTTTCCATCTGTGTGATGTTTAGGAGTCTGTGCATCTCAAATAGAGCCTAATAAGGTTCTGCCTCAGATCAGGGTAACTCACTTCAACTTAACCCTGGAATATGAGAGATAGAGGAGGACTGGACTTTCTGCCATTGCTCGAGATGTGTTCTTGACAACATGATCTCAGGCCTAAATCACAGAAAAGTTAAAACATTAGGCTGTTAATGTTCAGTTATCATAGCTACTGTCCCATATATAGCAAAACAATAGTCAGAGGTTTACAATTACAAAGAATTTGATGTTAGAGTAGCTTCATTTCAAGATAAATGCTGTCATATCAAATTAAATGAGAGCTAAGAAACTAAAGGTTATGGGTCATTAATTAAGTTTGAGTTTTTGGGGTTTTTTTTCGAGTGGCATTTATATCTCTTTGAAAACTGCAGAGGAACTTTCCTCCGTGCACTCTCTGAATTGTTGTCTCCTGGTTTGTTGCTCCTTCCTTGCCACTTTACTGCTTTTTCCTTCCTATTCCTGCCTATCACCCCACTTCACAGGCAGTCCACACGGAGGGACAGGGTGACTAGGCCTGATGGGGGGTGGGCAAGCGTAATTTGCAAGGTCACCTTGTTTTTCATGGGGGAGGGGACCTGATGCTCTCAACAGTGAGGTTTCTTGTAAGGTTTTTTGGTGTTTCTATGGTGTCCAGAGTCGTTAAAGTGCTGTAATGCTATAAAGCATCCCGTCTGTAACACCATCCTTGTTTCACAGTATAAGAGTGGACAAAAAGCTGCTTTATATTGTCTGTGGGTGCAGAACCTGCTGCAAAACCCCTCTGTCATGCAGTTAACACCAGCACCCCTCAGTAGCATGGTTGGGTTACAGTTGGAACAGACTGCACGTGGGACACACAAAAGAAGCCCCAGTGCTTATAGGGAGGAGGGGTACTGAGTTACCATGGAAACAGACAGCCCTACCCCCGTAGCAGATGGTGGTGGTGAGGGTATCGGGGGCTGGGTGTAGTGATGGCGGGACCCAGAGATGATTATCTGTCCCAGGTTCACATCCTGAACAACTGCTTGTGTGTGTCTTAACAAAACAGGTGGCATATGCTTGTTTGTGTTAATTGTTGTTATATTGTTGTTATAAGGAGGAAGCTTTGTCTATGGGTTACAGGAAATAATGAGGTATCACTCAGATCAAATTTAAAACACTGGGGTATTTTCAACCATCTATTTAAATGATTTTGTTTTTTAAGATTTGGAAATACTGAAATTGTTGGCTCTAAAATGAACCGATTTCACCAGTTTTAACTGAAAAGGAAAAGTTTATGTTGAAACATTACTCACATGCCCCTGTGTAAGTGAAAGGGATATTGGTTGCTGCAATCATTCCTCTTGTCCATACTGCCCATTAAGAAATCCTTGCCTTGCATAACTACTCTAATAGAGATATGGGTAATCCACAGGTCTTGTTCTGTACAACAAATGTTTTTATGTTCATCCACAGCTGGGATGTTCTGAATTAGTTCAATCAAGCAGGTGTTATTCAGATTCAAGGTCTTCTTAATACAAATTCCCTCTTTGTGTTTCACTAACTGCATTTGACGGATAGTGGCAGGAAAACATAATTTGATACAAAAAAAACCAAAACAGTAACTTTGGAAGATATCCACTGAATTGATTGGGCCCAGGCTGCAGAGGGCTAATTCTTTAAGTGCATTTTTACAAGCACTGTGGATTGGGCCATGTTAATTCAGCTCTGCATCAGGCCGGTTCAGCAGCACAGTGGTCAGGCCAATGCAGACATCTACCAAATCACACAGATTCATCTAGCGATAAAGTTGAACCTGGCTCAACTTTTGCTGAACCCCAACTTCGCTGCGGTGACCATTCATCTCGGGAGATTACTTTGTAATGTGAACACTTGCAGAAAATTAAAGAAATTGCTGAAACAGAAGCTTTTATCAACTTTCTCCAGTCAGTGCAATATGTGAGTTTTCCGGCTCAGCTTGTAGCGAGGACATGTGCAGCACTTTCCTGGTAGCTGCTGCAGTTAACAGGATTTGCCCTCTAATGTCAGTTGGGTTGTTAATCTCTTCCTGACATGAACAAAAAGGCGACATTTTGAAAAGGAAAAACTGAGTTTTTCAGGCTTTTAAATTAGTCATCACATTAATGTAAACTTCAAATGTGCTAGCCAGGGAGCTACTCTCCTGAAGTCATCTCAGATCAGCACATCACTCCAGCATATATAGTTCAATATCTCTTTCAGTGTAGATAAATGGGTACAGTATTAAGGCACTGTTGAACTGAAAAATCCAACCCTATCCCTTGAGTGCAAATTCTTAGGGAGCGACTGAAAGAGTTTTAAGCTCTGTTCAGTTTTCACATTTAGATCACTGGAGTATTACACCAATACAACTTAGAGCAGAGTTTCACACACGTATTAGAGGAACAATCTTCGATGTTTTGGAGCAAACACACTTCAGACAGAAGAGCAAAGGTCGAAAGAAACACTTCAAGGAGCAGGAAATGTGGTTATAGAGGATGGTCTCTATGCTCCGTTGGCCCCTGTCCCTGCTGCTTACAACACATCTCCGAGCAGCAGATCCTTCATTACATTTGCAGTGTAAGCGCCCATAAAATTACTTTTACTGTCAAAAATGATTTTGCTTGAATTTTAATGCATGAATGATTTAATTGCACTAATTTTAACACCTTAATGTTATTTTTACGGCGTTTTGCTGGAACAGCAGCAGTGGTAGATTTTACGAGAGAGTATTATTACTTGCCCAAAAATGTTTTAATGATTTCCCACAAAATTAATATCTGAGGTAAAAGAGAGATAAACGTCATGTTTTTAAGACCACTGATAACTGCATGGGAGTAGCAACTCCCACACATTTAGTTATGTCTGTGTTCATGTAGATACTCTCCCTTAACAGACTCCATGTGGAACTCAACTCTCCAGCTGCCCACATCTGGTTTGGAGGTTTTGCAACATTGTAATCACCCAGGCTTGCCTCCCTCTTGCACTGACTTTCCAAGCTCAGTGACACCCAATCTTCTGTCTTGTCAGAAAATCACTCTGGCTATGTTTTATGTCAATACAAAGCACCATATTTCTTCCAAAAAAATTCAACTTATTAACATTCACTGAAGGATTAAGCATCAAACAAATGCCAAGATACAAAAGTAATTGCCCTTAATTCAGACTGTTACAGCCTTGTGCCTTTTAGTCATAAACACGCTGCGCTGGTGATGTCAGCATGACTGCTCCAAAGAGTCATAAATGCGTAAAACACTTGGCAGCCATATTGCCAAGTCTTGGAGTGAGGTCGGACAGAGAGGAATTATGGGGGTGAGTAAAACTGCTAAGATCACCATTGATTCAGCTTGTACAGCACCTCTCCCCTGGATGATGGGAAAATGAGATGATCTATCAAAGCAGCAGCAAGAGACTGCAGAGGAAAAGATGATTTGTGGTCTGGCCGTCCTGCGAATACAAAGTAACTTAGGCTGAGCTTCAGTTTCAAACTTACAATGGAATAATTTGAATTCAGTGCATTTGAAAATCCCTAATTGTCATGTATATCAGGGTCAGTTGTGAATCTTTTTTTTCCATCAATCACCTCATGTATTGTTTTTAAATTCACTAACAAGTAACTGATGGAGTGACAAGCAGCATTCACTTTCAAAACACGAGTCCGGCTGAGGAGTGGTATGTCCTTGCACTTGTGTGGTAGCTTGGACATGGCTCTTGTCCTGCACATGTGTTTATTCCATCAGGCCCTGCCCTCTCATGTCTCAGTGGTGATGTCATGAAACAAGAGGTTTTTGGGTCTCACAGCTTCTTGTTACACCACAGTAATATGCACAAGGTCAAAGTTAGACTTATGGGAGACTTTAGGTTTTTTTCAGGTGTGGGCTGGATGGGACATATTACACACACACTCTCCTCATGGTCAAAATGATCCCGGATGCAGAACCATGACTACAGATTTGCCTCGTTTTTAAAAGAAAGATGACTTATACAAAACGTATCATCCGCGTGGAAACTATGCTGACGACTGTTGGATGACGTAGCCAATGACTCTTCCTATGCACATTTGAATTCAAGGGTTGACCAACTACAATTTACAGCATCAAGAAAAGGACTGAGAAAACTTAACAAAAGAATATGCAATGGTCTGTTACTTTTCACAGTCATGCGATACAGTTCTGGGGCCGTTGGTAGCTCCTCATTATCACCCCATTGTTGCTTCATAAATGGAAATAAAGAGAGCAGGGTGTAAAGAGGTAAACCTAATTGAATGCAAATGAATGATCTCAAAAGGGAAGTCACTTTTCTGAGGTAGCACTTTTTTCTGAGATTCTCCCATTTGAGATGGGTTTGCATTTAGTGTTTAAGACACTAAATTACCCACTGGTTGAAGATGAGAAAGCAATTATCAAAATCACTCAAAATGTAGGACCATACAAGGACGTTGTGACTTTGACTTCAGATGGGGATGGGAGGTGTCTGCGGCTTTCTTTACAGTGTGTCTATCATGTATTGAGTCCATTGTGTCAGAGCAAAGTCAGACCTCCTAAAAGGAACGTCTGACTTTGCGCTTTTAAACTCACCTCATAGACACCTCAAATGAGTTTTAAATCGAAAGCAACTGGACTTGGTTATTTGTCTAGGAAGACGTTTCACCTCTCATCCAAGAGGCTTCATCAGTTCTTTCTCGCACCTGACCAGGCTGGGACTGGTCCAACTATCTGGTGTGGAGACCAAGCTATTTTTATCCTCTGGGAGGGGCTTTCACAAGGCTGATGATGTCACTGGTTCCCTTTGTGCTCCATGTGCCAACGACAGTCGTAAGTGTGACTGTCTTGGTGGAGAGTTGGTTTCGACTTCGTTAGAGCCCTATTGTGTTATAACAACAGTCGTTGGAGTCACATGCCACTTGTGAACAGTTGTTTTTCTTTGAGGTTAAATTGTTGAATCTCCTGGGAAGGGATGAAAGGGCAGCATTGTAAATTGGAGATAGGTGGTGTCTGAGGCGTGTGGTGTTGGCGTGTGGTGTTCACACACCTTTCAGGTGTGTGAACACCACACACCCACAAAAGCAATGTGGTGTATGCAGTCCAGTGCAATGAGGAATGCAAAGACCTCTACATTGGAGAAACAAAACAACCACTGCATAAACGCATGGCCCAACACAGGAGAGCTAACTCCTCAGGCTTGGACTCTGCTGTCCATTTACATCTTAAGGAGAAAGCCCACTCCTTTGAGGACAGCAAGGTTCACATCCTGGACAGAGAGGACAGGTGGTTCGAAAGAGGAGTGAAAGAAGCCATCTTTGTGAAAGTAGAGAAACCATCCCTCAACAGGGGAGGAGGCCCCAGACACCACTAATGACACAGCTGAAACCAAAGCTCAGGAGAAACACCATACTGAAATGAACAGGTTTAAATAATAACAATGATCTCATTTATCTGTAGGTATCTTCAGAACTTTTTTAACCTGTTTCCTTCTTATTTTCACATGTTATTTCTGTTTGGAGAGTTTGCTAATTTTACTGGCATGAAAACACCATTGAGAGGAAGCAAAAGAAGAAAAGACTTTAGCAGGATCATGTCTGGCTGTCTACCCTTTATACCATAAAAATACAGTAATAAAGTGGAAGCAGTAATTCTAAGTTAAAACATCAATCATTTTCCACAGTATTGCAGTGTATTCCACAGTAAGAAGTGGACAATGGTTTCATTTTTTTTACTTATATGACACAGTATATTTGTGGCGGGTCCTCAGCCTAATAAGCTGACAGTCAATCAGTCACAGCAGCATTTCCTGTGCCTCTCGTGAAACTTTGCTGACAAGTCAGCATTTTTATGAATGTGTGTCTTGTGAAATTTACTTTCCAGTCATAGCACAGTAAAATTCACCAGTGTTGTCAATATCGATAATTGAACAATCCTTTGATCACAAATAGGAATAAAAACCTGGCATCTTCACAGTTCTTCTAATATGTCGCTTTACAAGGGGAAAGCTGATGAGAATTTACTGGGGTCAAAACTTCTGGTCTGAACCATAGTTATAACCCAAGTGTCCCCAACCTTAGTTGCCATGGTAATCATAATACCACCTGTAATAATGTACTAGCAGCAGACATGTTGGACCCCTGTTGTCATGGTAACAATAATAAACATGTGGTTAAGAGGTTACCATGGCCACTAGTGATTCCCATAACTATGTAAAACTTAATATGACTCATAATAAGCTGCTACAGACGACCTATGAGCTTGTTTTTTAGAGGTCAGTCCCTTATTATTAGATTTATGTTGTAAAACGACATGATTTGGTCCCAAATTAAAAATCTTATTAACATCTATAATTTCTCTACTTTGGAGTGTCACTTCTCAACGTTAAAGAGTAAAACATTTATTGGCCAGAGAATATATGTAATTGCCATTTCATATGCAAAATGTGCACAACGGCAAACAGTTTGGTACAGATTTTAAACTTGTAAATGTAATAGTATTAATGTGAAGAATCTTGGGTTGTTTTCAGAAAATCTTACCAGAACTCAACAATATGACTATGATGGCAAATTAGGACCATTATGAGTTGAAAAAAAATTAGGTCAAGGAACTACATCACTTCACTTCACAGGACTGGATGAACCTCATCTTCCTGCTGCCACTTGTCATGTATTATGCCTGCAGTGGATGACCTAATCAAATTGCACCTTAGGAATGAGGAAATACTCATGATTAAACAATACATTTTAACCATTTGTCAAACATGCATATACCCAGCCAATAAAAGACACTTATAAATTATGATGAACATCAAAGCAAAACAGTGTCGATAGATTGATTCGGCGGGATATAGGCTGATTCTTCCTTTCCTCAAGAAGTTAGTTCAAGGTGATTGTTGACGCTGGATGATCATCACATGGTTCCAACGGCCGTGACGTGGGCTGTATAGCAGGTTTCTGTGTTTTTAATGGGAGTGTCCTATTGGTGGTTGATGTTGTCAGGAAAAAGTTCCCTTTTCTTCCCATTGGCGCAGCTTGTAATGCGCTGTGAACACTCATTAGCAGCTATAATTAACACAGCGACAAAAGCTAAAAGTAGTCCACATGTAAAGCCCAAGTTTAAAGATTGTTTGTGCAGTGTTCACTATCTGAGTGATAAAACACACAAACTACTGTAGTTGTAATTAAACTGTAACATGTGTTTTTCTTACACAAAGTAATATTTCAGAGATGATCATAATCTAAATATGAACAGGTTCATATTCAATTCATGGCAATGTCTCTTTATAGTCTTATGATAACAGTGGGCTAACATTGTGGGCTAAAAACATTTCCTTATTGCCAAAGCATAATTTGATTAGGTCATCAGCTGCAGGCATAATAAACGGCAAGCTGTGGCATATGTGGTGTGATGAGACTGATTCAACCTTGCATGTGGTTCCTTTTTTATTTTTTATTTTACTCTCGTAAAGTAACGACTTCAATCAAAGAAATTCTCTGAATGTTCCCTCCTTACCCACTGAACCCGTTGTATATGGCAGACATTCATTGCTTTATTTAATTTTCTTATGTGTACACTGTTAAATCAAATGTAACTCAAAATGACTGTTTATGCAGGAACAATTTTTTTGTCTTCTTTCTTAATTTCTTAATCATTTTATGACCCTTATGACCCTTATGAACTCCTCGGGTGGTCCTGACCCCCTAAGATAATGTATATTATGATTTGGTGCTAAACAAATTAAATTTAATTTAATTTAATTTAATATGTTGGGATTCACTGCTGTACATTAGTGATGACGTGTGGTGGTGTGTGACTTCTTACAGGAACATGAACACTGAATTTCTGGGTGTGATTCATAAAGTATATCTCAGCTCTCTCAGTGACATCATGGAAGATCAAATGCTTTTCAAAGACAATGACCAATCTAATTAATTCAGTGGAAAGAAGTGTACATGTAGATGACGTGTTATCCATCATTGATGAATGTAATGATTCTCTCTGACATTAAAGCGCTTCTCACATCACTTGTGGTTCACAAACCAAGGGAGGGTCTGGTGGTTTGGCACACGGACCAAAGTGGGAAAGATGACCCTGTTGCTGAACCAGTTCCACAAGAGTTCAGACTGTCTGAGCATCATGAGCAAACCTTGTCTCACCAGCTGACTAGCAAAGTGGGTCCAAACATTTTTACTTGAACTAGTCATTGTACTATCTGTCTGTGTGGTGAATTTCCACTTGTGTCTGGCAGATAAGTAAGAATGGTTGTCCATATAATCCATAATAACAGATTTATAGTAACAGCTGTGCCTCTTCCATAAGAATTTATACTTTTTTTCTGGTGAAGCAATGAAACAGCTGTAGGGTTTTAAAGTGTAGGAACCAGGCCTATTTGTCCAATGAGCCATGAAAGAATCCACAAAGACTACCCACTGAATGAAAAATGGTATTTTCCATAGACTGAACTCTTATTCCTCATTAGCTTTTGTGTTCTTAACCATTGGCTCTTTACAAGGGACAGAGACAGTTCACCCACTTTATATTAGCATGGAGAGCAAAAACTCTAAGAGCTCTACTCTGTAGAGGAACCACCTGAAAAACATTTGCAATACTCAAACAAACATAAGGTGCTAATTACGCACTCTGAGCTATAGGCTATAGGCTAATGGAGGTTTTGTTCCTGGGATATTGAACACTTTTTGCCAATTCGTGATTCATGCAGTTTCAGGCAAAAAAAAACAAAACAGTAAAAAAACAAAAAAACTAAACGTTGATCTCTTTGCAAACTCTCAGTCATTAAGCCCATTGATGGGCACATCTATCTTAACTGCCCAAACAACTCTGGACATATTAATATGGAGCATAGTCTTACAGACCAAGATATATTACAGGGCAGTAGCTATATCCCATAGCTATATGATGTCTATTCAATAGTGTTGAGCAAATTAAAGTGACTATAATTGATATTTTTATAATCACAATGTACATGAAATGACAATGTGAGAGGGACCTTTAATTGTGGTGATTTATCACCAGAATCTGCAGTTCCGTTCTTTATTAAGAAGGTTTACAGCAAGTTTCAGCTCATTAGCCATCCAGACCACAACTTTGCTATTTTGGTTCTCCCTAACCACCTTCGCCCTAGTGTCATTAACGGGCACAGCAGGAACCTGTATGAGAGAAAATCGCTCAGCAAAACCCACTGCGTAACATTAGCTCAGCGGCAAACAGCAGACAGACCAAGAGACAAAGTTAGTGACTAGCTGGTGACATTGTGGAATATTTAGCAGTGAAAGAGCCAGATATTTTCCTCAGGGGTTGGTAGAGACCAAAATAGAGCTAAAAGAGAGTGAATATTGTCCTTGGATTGTTGCTCTATGCAACTGCTTAATGTCCAAACAGGAAACTGTTCACTGTTTTGCTAACCTTGATATCCGCTACTTTAAAGGTGCCATTTGTTTTCTCTGCTGCCCGACATGGTTTCTTGTCGGGAGAACAGGTGGTGGTTGTTGTTGCTTGACAAGAGCTTTGACCATCATTGCATTTACTAGACAAGAGGTTATAATATGCCCTCTGAGCAGTGCTACGTCCTCAGTGTAGATTGGAGGCTACAGTGGGTTGTTATTGGAAAATTACGAGATAGATACAGGCTAGCTGGTTAGCATGCTCACTTCACATGATAGAGACGAGAGCTAACATTGGCATTGCTTTCCACCACTGGAGACAGCTGTTGGATGCTAAAGTCACAACGTTTCTTCTCACAAAACTTATGAATAGCTTCTTTAAGGTTATATCAGTGTTGTAATGACATGTCAATTATGTGTTCACAACTTGTTTCCACTGCCCTTTAGTGACCAAAAATAAAATCAGTTATTACTGGTTTGAACAATTAAACAAACTGTACATGGATAATTGAATACTTCTCAGCAGTGTGATGCAGTGATGACATTTCCAAATACTTTGTCAGCTGATCAAGCATGATCTTAGCTATGTTTTCAGTCAACAGTTTGGTGCAGAAGGGATTGAGTTGCATAAGCCAAGCCTGAGGCTGTTACAAAGGCAGTTGTTGTTTCAGGGGTGAGCAACTTGTGCGTGTATGTGCATATGCCTTTTAAGTGTCTCTGTGCATGAGTGTGTGTGTCAGTGAGCAAAAGGCAGGGTGTGCTGTCTCTTGTTTTGCAGGGTTGTGCTTAAGTAAAACTAATATGGAGGGACAAAGATACTGGTGTTTTAACTCTGACTGCATGACCCTAACATTGAAGGATACGTGTCCACTCAACAACCTTCTGTTAAACAGGTATTCTATGCAAGGTCATCAACACGAGCACTGTGAACAAATGCCAGTGTTGAGTCATGAACTGCTGAAATAGAGGAGAGAAGAAGGACATTTATCCACTACATGCGTTCACTCAGAGCTCATAATAATTGAATGATTGAATTGATTGAATTACAATTGTCCATCATCCTTTGCTGTTTTCACTGTATATCCAGGCACTGTGCAAACAGTCAATATGTCACTATAGGTCAAACACACTTATAATGCCTGGTGTACAGTATGATGCTCATTCTTGACATGAAAGGTAAATATTTGGCTTTATGAAGTAGGACTGAACTGAAGTGGGCTGAACTGGTTCAACTGGATTCAGAAAAATAAAGTTTCCATGTCACTGACTCAATCTTGGTCTTTGTCAGATGGGCCTTTTCTTTGTACATTTCCTCTGGCACATTGGGCTGTTGCCTTATGGGATTTACTTAAACCTATTATGTCAATGATTTATTCACTGGGAAACAAAAAAGCCAACCACTTGGCTGACTTTAGTGCTCTGTCAATATCATGGTGATTGTTGAACATAATGTACTTGACCACAGGCATACAGAATATTTTCAGCTCATTGAGAATTAAAGGATTTCTTGTGAGCTGTCCGATTGATGTGGCATGTGCATTCAGTTCACTGGCCTCTAAACATAGCCCCACCTAGCATGATCATCTTGCTAGGTGGAGTGATGGTGTGCAATGCCTTGATTATGGTCCTAAGGGTGAATTACATATTTTCTAACAAGCTTCTCATCCTTAATAGCTTACAGGCCAAACCTTTTTCAAACACTGCCACTCCTGCATTGCACATAAACCACTTGTTTAGCAAGAAGCAAGTGAGAAGTAAGGTTGTTCTTCAGCCACCTGGCACTTCAGGGGTAGCATACCTTTTAGTAAACTGCTGGAGTAGGAAGAAACCCATTTTACCATTGTTCACAACATAGTCAACAGTACAAAACTTAAGAAACTGACTTTAAATTTATGTTTTGAAAACATTTGTGAAATTATCATTTTGTGGAAAACAGATCAGCTCAGAGCTTCAGTGTCAACGCTCAAGATTCACACTTACCAGATTTATGTCAAAAGACAGTGAGCACTGGACACTATGTTAAATGTGCTGATATTTTTATTAAAATAAAAGTGTATCTCTTGATTTAACTCCTCAGCTAACAAATTCCCATTAGAGTGATTCTCGATTTTCTGATATAAAAAACCATTTGGCTCCTCATGGAGAAAGAATTAATGGTTCCACTACAGTTTCCAGCATTTTTGAAGAGAAGAGAAACGTGTCAAGATAGAACAGAGATTCAATGGAAACAGTTATTGCTACACTAGAACTTGTCTATTTTTGTCTTGACATTACCTGGTGAACTACAGTAACATTGCTTGTTTATTATCGACCTTTACTTGCATGTTAAAGTTGCACTAATGAATATTTTTATATTACCTGTGCATGAAATGACTGTGATAATGACTGAGTGTAATAATAAAGAGGCCGCTCGTAGCATTGTTCTCCTCAGTTTAACAGGTTTCTTTTCGCTCACTGTAGCCTGTGGGGTTTGTGGAGCTCAGATTTAGACTCACATTGAACTCTGCAGCAGGGAGCTGGCAACTAGCCAGTGAATGTAATGGAACATTTAGCAGCTAAAGCTACTCATTTGAGTTGGTGGAGACCAAAATAAAGCCTAAAGGAGAGTGAGAGTGCTATTGTTATGTTGCTATTTTGCAGCTTTAAGTGTTACTAGATATATCAACATTCAGTTCATAATTAAATTAACTAATATTTGGATTTGTTTTAGTGTACACAGTCTGTTCGCAAACACAACCAGGTACATTAAAATAAATTATAAATAAAGCAAACAGCACAGGTTTGTCATGCTGCACATTTATTATTGTCCAACTCAGTTTTCACTGTGGGGTTGGGACTTGGGGTCATCACCAGACCCTGCTCTGTTGGTTCTTTAAATGTGAATGGCAGACAAACTTAAGGAGCTAAAGAGTAACTTTGTTTAAGAAAGTCAGATACCTTGAGCCTTTCTCAGCCACTTAACCACACAGACTTCTTTCTGTGTCAAGCAAAAAAAAAAAAAAAAAAAAACACACCACCAGTGTGTGGGTTAGCAAAACATTTCTATGGCTCCTTCCTGCTCTGTGATAGAACAGGCATGCTATTTTCAACTAGACTTGGATGCTTGAAAATATCCTAAATGGCACAGCGGTTGACCTTGATTAAGACTTGGTTTTTGGAACGTATAAGCTGTGGTTCAGGTTTTTTGTGAATCATGCAGAGCGTAATATAAAACTGGAAATCCAACCCAAAGCCTCTGGCTCATTGCGTGATGACCAGTAGACACATTTTAAAATAAAACCATCTACGTAAAAACAGATTCTAAGTTTTAACAATCTGTCCTTTTTGTTCTCATACGGTGTAGGATGACTACAGAGCCCAGTAAGGAAGTAGTATGAGTAAATGGGTATTATAATTAAATAAGTATGAGTAAATGGATACTGCCTCACAACAGTGACAAAACAAAACAATTTTCACAGCTTCCAAGGGTATTATAAGTTATGCACATAGAAAAACATCCCGTCTTCCACTGTCTGCAGAATCAAGTGAGGATATGACTTTATGCACTTATTACTGGTAAAACAGAACAAAAAAGGTGATTAAAAAAATAAGCTAAGATAAAAAAAAAATAAACAAATATTAATTTGACACATAGTTTTCTAAAACTCAGATGCTATCTCACTGTGAATGTGTCTTTTACCTCCATAATGAGTCAAACCCCTTGTGTGTGGTCGCACAAGTTGATTCTGAGTCATAGTGCTTGTTATTGCATGCTAGTCATGTTAGTAAGCGGAAAGATTGTTAAGGTAGTTAAAGAGAAAAACAATTTTTGGTACGAACTCTGAAGATATCAGTAAAAAGTAAAACGTCTTCTGTCTGGTTTCTGTTCAGTAAAAAAGAAAAGAAAGAGGATTTTGACTTTTTGCACAGAAAGGACATTAATAAAAGTGCTGAGTCATTCTGAGTGCTGACTTTCAAGGATCGAGTTTAAATTTTGAAAAAGGTACTTGTCCTTGTAAATGTCCCCAAACTGCACTGAGGAGAATGGTTTATGGCTATATAAAGCACTTTGAAAAACCACTGTTTAGCAGTACCTCAGTGTCAGATAAAAAAAAATGAAGGAACTAAACGGGACAGACAGTCATGAAGGAAGTTAGTCACTGATTCAGTCTTTAATTTACTTAAATCCAGCTGATGACCTGCAGCTCAAATGGCAGACAGCACAGGCTAAAGGGAGTTGTCACTGTCACAACAATAGAGATCTTCACTGTCAAGGAGGAGTGGATGCTGGCTACTGTTTTCTCATCCAACTTAACCCCCCCAGTGAAATAGACAGGACCCACCAGCAGTATGTCCACAACCTAATCTCCAGCCATCAAACAGACAAAAACTAAAGCAAACAGTGGAGGCTGGGTAGAGTGGAGGATTGTCTGGGTGGTCCCATTTAAAACTGACAGTTCAGAGGGAAAATAGACTGGATTGTACGCCGGGTTCTCATTTGTAATATAACTTGTTTTTTTAATAATCCAGTACTTAAATAGGAGGAAGTGTGAAGAAATGGTTTATTATTAAAGTATCAGGTTAGCACGTCCAAGGACAGATATTTAAATAGCACCTGCTTTTATTATTCTCGTTACTCTTGGCTCATTACAAGTTATGCAAACGCTTAAGCGCCTTAAATTTTTGCTAGGAAAAATGCATCACTGGAAAGTGCAGAGGTGAAGTGAAACATGCTTCCTATGAGTAATGATAATGTAAATGACTTTAAAAAAATGTAACATAACATTGCTTCAACAGTATATCAGGCAATTCATTCAATTTGCCTGCAGGGAGGGTAAATGCTCTTTCTTAGGGGCCTTAGTTAATTGCACATTTACTATATAAATATATTTACAGATTTACAAGCTACAACCTCAAAAACCACCATAAGGTTGAATCAACACCTCTCTAAAACGAAACTGAATATTAAAACTTTCCTGAAGGTAGGATTTACTGCACTGCGGTTTTATGAGACTTTATTATTATTATTAGGTATCTTATGTTGCATCAATTTCTGGACCTCACTTAAAAATCATCTATTGATGTGTCTCAATCAGCGGACACTGAAATATAATATGATATAATATAGATTGTCAATATAATGTGTGGTCTGTTTCCTCTCAACTGTGTGTGTGTGTGTGTGTGTGTATAAATAAAGTTATTGTGACAAGGAATGCCTGGAAACTTTAACTGACTCTTGGAAGGAACTAAGGGAGGCCTTGTTTTCTCTTGTGCGTAGCCCAATCCTGCAGAAAGAATTCATTTCTATAGAGCTATGAATCCACAGAGGGGAAAGAAATCCCCCTCAGACCCTGAAGTCTATTACTTAAGAAAGTGTTTCACAAATTTAACCATTTTGTCACCAAGGACTTAGATTATGTGACTTGCTTTCCTCCAAAAACAACCAAGATTCAGTTTGATTGTCTGTTGTAATTTTATATGGGAGGTCTAATTGTGTATATAAAACACTCTTTGTATTGGGTAATTTGAGCTCATGAGATGGCTATGGGGAAAAGGAATGACGTTTGCCTTCTGTCTGATCTTTCAGGCTAGAATGTGCTGATTAGATCAGCCTGTCGTCTGACAGATGGAAAAAGACCACAGTCTTTAAATGGATGTGGTAGGGTTATATTGGGAAACATTTCCTTTTAGTAGGTACTGAAAGCAGGTACAAGGGTGCTGCGGGGTCACCAGGATCCACCAGTGAGTGAGCCTCGTGGTTGGATGTCAGCCAAACAGTTTAACATCTGTGGTGGGAGGTGCTTACATTCCTGCTCTCTTGTTTGTGTCAGCGCCACACACTCAAGGAAACACAGCCTTATCTATCAAGACTTGTAGTCACACACTGTAAAAGTCTATCTGAAAAGAGATTTATGATGAATTTTGGTTTGTAGTTACAAATTTCAGTCACACACTAGTTGCTGCTTTATTTGTTAATGATAATTTCAGATAAAGGTTTTCCATACCCTTTGATTTACTCATTTTAAAATAAAAGAACAGCAGACTTCAGAGATGAGTGATGCCCTAGTTTTAGTCTGTGGTGTGAGTCAAACTTCAAGAACGCTGCGGCCTAACTGTTCCATAATGCAACTCAAAAGCATCTTTCATTAGACCCCCGCTGCCTAAATGACTGTTTCTTTCAAAGCCCACAACCCTCCCATTTGTTATGTAGGCTTTCTGTGCAAAATGTTAAGTCTCAAACCCAGACCAACATAACCGTCATGACATCATCAGGGTTATTTTCTTACATTTTAGAAAGCTCCTTTCAGAGCCACAGAAAACATTATACAACTGTTCTTACAGACTGAGACATGCCCCTCAAGACAACTTCAGAAAAACTGAAAGACTGCCCCTTTAATTGTTCTGTTGAAATGTCCTGCTCACTTAATTATCAGAACATTTTCAAGTGTTATTAGTTTTTATTCATTGACTTCCTACTCCAGGATGTCCCACTTAAGGTCTGCACTGAACACAGAGAGCAAGACTGCTGCTGCCCTCCAGTGGACAAAGAATCAAAAATAGCAGTGTTACTGTTCAAAAAAAGAAAGAAAAAAATAAGAATGAAAGCAGGGACTTACTCAAGCCTGACCTGCAAGTGGGCCAACAGGTCATTTGCAAAACAATATATTTTTGTTGACAATATGTAATTATAACATATATATTTATATAATTTCTTTAAATGTTTTAAAACAAAATGGTATTTAAATGATCTTTAAAAAATGTTTTAAAAAATTTCCTTTCATGGTTTTTTTCTTTTTCTTTTCCATGTATTAAGGCCTATCAGGAACTTTTATGTTGTCTACGGCTTTCTGTTTTAATTTTGGGTTAAATTAATTTTTTATTTATTTCATAGCTGAGCATCCTATCCTACTAGAATAGAATATCAGAAGAGTGAACTATTTAAAACAGCATCAAATCATACCAAGTTATAATGTTCCATCATCAGCTTTGTTCTGCAGGTTAAATCTACCATTTCAACATCCTGTCTTCCATTATCCTGCTGTGAGATCAAACATATTTTTACAGAAGAAACACCTGCTTTTGAGATTGCATTACTTATGCAGATTGCTCAAGACAAGATAATATCTGCGGTTTTTAAACTTCCCTTGAAGACATACAGTTCACTAATCTAGCATTAGCAACACTAGACTGCACACATTACACAAAGACCTGTACCACGTCTCGGAGTGAAGACACCGCTGCCAAATAAATAGCTGTCCTAATAGACCTGTGTCCATCAAGAAAGAAAAGATGAAGCTTCAGCTTTTCATTTTTACTGTTTTGAAGAATTTGGTCCTAACCATTCAAGATGAAGAAGAGTGGGAGGTAAGATATTGAACTGAAATTAGTTGTAAAGGTGAGCCAATGATAAACACCTGTGCACTGGGTTATGTAAGGCTCAGAAATAGTTAGGAAAAAAACTATGACATATGTATGTATATTAATCTAAATATATTCTATGATGGAGTGATATGTGATTCTGTTGTTTAAAGTGAGGATACTAAGCAAATGTTAATCAAAACTAACTCAAAATTGTTTAAGAAGCAATATTCAACTTCTTCAGATAAGTTTTGTTTGAAACCAAATTCAAAATTATTATACCTGCATTACACTTCTGACTAGAACTTCACCACCAGTGTCAGCCAGTAAGCTGCCGTCCATGGATCTAAATTTCGTTTCACACTTCAGGAAATATGCTTACTCGCTACATACCTACACACGTGCCACACAGTGATGTGAGGACTATAGAGTGCCACAGGGATGATGTATTTTTATAGGCCAACCCAGACGTTAGCATCACCCTGGTTCCATTAGCAAAAAGCCAATGGTGTTTTTCCATTGGCTTTTGGATTATTGCAGAAAATGAGTTCTGCAACAAACAAAAATTTGTGATACTTACACATTTTGTTTAGCAGGACAATCTTCACAAATGAACATATCTTTTATGATTTTTGAACTAAATACAATTGCCAGAAGAGCTAATGTTAGGCTATAAACAAACTACACCATGGTCGCATGACTTCAATGTCACCACCACTAAACTTCAACTTGTGGTTTCATTCAGCTCTGACCTCTTCAATAAAAGCCTTTCCCCTCACAAAGTTAGTGACAGCGGACTGGTTGTCGTGTTCGTTTATCAACCCTGGTAACCTATGTAGGCTCATTTAGCCATTTGTTAGCTACCGACCTTTTTTAAGAGACATAAAAGATTAAAATCATGACTAGTGTCTTTACTGACATATTTTATATCATAGAATAAAACATGAAAATGTCTTGCGCTTGTGTTAACCACAGACCTTATTTCAGCCATTTAACCAAAAAAATTTCAAAAAACCCATAGACTTTGGGACAAGTAAACCAGAAGTGCTAAAATGCTAACTAAATAGGTTTTAGGGTTCATGCCAACAATGTTGTTTTTTCAGCCAGTCCCAGAGTCTGACCTCCCAAAGTGTTAGTTTGTGAGCTTGAGAGGTGCAGGTTGGCAGAGCCAAGCTATCTGTTAGCAGAATTGTTATGCTAAGTTAAGATTCAGGATCATATTTGATAAAAAGATATGAGTGGCATTGATCTTTTCATTTAACTCTATGAAAAAAAGCATATTTCCGTTAAGTATTTTTCTAATTTCCTTGAAAGCCAATCTCTACTGTTCCACTTTGGTAACATTGAACTTTTACTTCTGCTAACTCATCTGCAATTAGTTCAGATTTTAATGACTTTGTTTTTATTTAACCACAGGCCACAGAATTCTACTTCAATGGAAGTTTGTTCAATTTGGATTACAATACTACACTTTCCACGGATGACGGCAGCTCATCCGCTCCTTGCGACGTAAAGCTGCCTGGATTCAGTGGCCTGGGCTTGATGATCACCTTCATCATTGTGTTCGTCTTCAGCGTGGTAGGCAACAGTATAGTTGTCTATGTAGTTTGCTGTATGAAGCAAGGCAGATCCACCACAGATATCTACTTGATGCACCTGGCACTGGCAGACCTTCTCTTCTGTTTAACGCTTCCGTTCTGGGCCGTCAATGCTAATTCTGGTTGGATCTTTGGGAACTTCATGTGCAAACTCCTGTCAGGCTGTCAGGAGGCATCATTATACAGTGGCGTCTTCCTTCTTGCATGCATCAGTGTGGACCGATACTTTGCCATTGTGAGAGCTACACGTGTCCTGTCCTCCCACCACCTGCTGGTGAACGTGGTGTGTGGCGTGGTGTGGCTGGTGAGTGGAGTACTGTCCTTACCTGTGGCAATCCAGAGGGAGAGCATAGACGCTGAAGAGCTGGGTCAGACCATTTGCTATGAAAACCTAACGGGTGAGAGCAGTGACCACTGGCGTGTTAACATGCGTGTTCTGCGCCATACCATGGGCTTTTTCCTGCCACTGCTGGTGATGTGCGTCTGCTACGGCTGGACTGTGATGACGCTGTTTCACACACGAAGTCAGCAAAAGCACAAGGCCATGCGCGTCATCCTGGCAGTGGTCTTAGCTTTCATTCTGTGCTGGCTGCCTTATAACATTACTTTATTGATTGACACACTCATACGAGGCAGATCACATGCAGCGTGTGACACTCACTATCAAGTGGAGGTGATGCTGAATGTGACCCAAGTGTTGGCCTTCATGCACTGTGCAGTGAATCCAGTGCTGTATGCCTTCATTGGGGAGAAGTTCCGCAACCAGCTGCTCTTAGCTCTTTACAAGCACGGCCTCATCAGTAAGAGGCTCCTGATGGCTTACAGGAAAAGCTCTGTCAGCAGTGTAGCCAGCACGAGATCTAGAAACACCTCAGTTACGATGTAAGTAACTACAATTGGATGATTATTTACAGGCTTGGATGGTGGTCATTTTTATTAGTCCCTGCAATCGGTGTAGTGTAGGAGAGTATTATAGACCAAAATTTATTACTCCATCCAAGTGTTTGTACGATTTAAAAAAATATTCTTGCCTTAGTGGTCATGATTAAGTCTAATTATTGAGTCAAGTAAGGAAAAACGAAAAGTGTTCTTCCTCAAAAACATGAATCAGTCGTCAATGGAGAAAAGTATGGCACACCAGCAAAGTAGTGAATGAACAGCATGGTGGTGAAACTGATGCAATTATTGAGATATCATTGTTTATGTGGAAAAAAAGTGTGGTTTTTCCAAGCAAAAACAGCCATTTTAGACCTCCAATGATGTCATTTCCTAGTGTTTTTGGTTCTGAGAAATTGAGGCCATCACTGAAGAACCATCTTCTTATTTTTCAGTATTTTAATTTGAACACTGTGAGGAAGTTTTTTTTTATGCAAGAGAGTGCTAAAAACAAATAAAAAAAAAAGTTTCTTGCAATCAGGTAACTGAATCTTTCAAACAGGAAGAGGTGATGAAATCAGTTTTCCCTTTTCAAAAACAAGGTACAGTCTGTCCCTTTGTTAGTCGGTGTTCATTTAGGTAGATCTCTATTGTCTTTTCAAACTGTCAGTAAATGAAACATAACTGTATTCTCTGTAATAAATGGTCTGCATTACCTATGACAAATGAATGATGTACTTTGTCTTTTTATCTGAATGTGTATGTTGATCACGTGTATTATGTGCAGGTTATACATGCTGATATGATGTTTGCGTGCCTGTGCGTACCTGTGTAGGTGGCTTTGTGGCTAATGTGAAGGAGAAGAGGGGGGAATGTGGCTTCATGATAAATTCTGCAGAAGCAATGGTTGCAAAACAAAACGAAACAGAAAGGATGGGAAGTTTTTTCATGTACTGTGAGCATATGAATTGTGTCCTATTATCTTGTGTCACAGTTGTTTATGCAAAACTAATTTGAGTCAAAAGCCAAGTGAGTGTTGTGTCAATATTTTCCTCTTCCCCCAAGAATGAGCTCTAATGGTTCAGTGTACAGTTTCCTTTATTTCCTTTCTTTATTTTGCTACATTACAAAACCCCCACATCTCTTACTCATTCTCTCACTAATACTTTCCATACATATCTGCACTGTTTTAGTTTGGTTTGATGTAGCTTGTCCTGTGATTAGCTGACAATAAATCCTTAAACCTAAACCATGTGTGATCTTGCATATAAGTGCTTTCTTTAGTTTGTACAACACCTAATTTCTTCATTCATTAAATCAGTCCCACTATTTATGTATTGTGACAGTCTAATTGGTCTAAGGAACAAGCAACACATAAAGAGTTAAAAGTTTAAAAAAAAGCTTTTTAATTTTTAACACTCCCTCAACATCCAAAATTACGAGATTTTGATTTAGTTTTCAACAGATATGAGTCGAAACAAAACAGAAACAGGTTTCTAACCAAAAACCTCAATAATTCATTGTTATCTGAAACTGAAACATAATTTGTTTTCTCATATTGTGAGGTAAATATTTCGTTAATACATTATGTATGAAATTTTTCTTTTTACAAAAGTGGAAAAGAGGAAATAAACAGAGGAAGTTCAATATTTAGCAACATATTTTCACATTCTTTTCTTATCCAACAACTCACTTTTGTTTCCCTCTATTTTTATTATTATTATAAAATAATAATAAAAAATTACAGTACTACGAAAAATGTCAAAGTTACATTGCCACTTATCTCCATCTTAATATGATCCCTGTGATCTTATATAATATGAATATGTGAATTAATTAAAAGCTACGTGAATGACATTCTCACATCATATCAGGGTTACTTAAAAAAAACAAAACAACTTGTAATGGAGTGGTTCGGTCCCAGTCATCCCTGCGTCACAGTGTTACAGTTTGCAATCACTCACCTCACTCACCGCATGTTACATGAAGCAATCATTAGATTGCCCCTCTGCCAGAAGATAGAGCCGTTTTTCACCAATTGTTCAGTTCGTGAATCACTGAACTTGTTTATGTGGAACAACAAGCTGCCAAAATTAAAGCAGAGGTCTAATAGCCAGAAAAACTGAAAATATGTGTGAGGGCAGTCAAGTATTCAGAAAGGCCTTTTTTTACATGTCATTTTAACAGTAGGAAAAGCATAGGTCTAAATAATAATAATATAAAAATGATGGCTGAATGTAGCTGCTTTTGTGTCAGTTGTGCACACTGTCACGGCTTACTGACTGGGACACTTGAATTCAAAGGTGCTATTAATAATGTTGCTCGTTACACCTGTGGTGAAGGTAGAAGTAAAAGTCATGAAGTAATGGGTAGACAGGTACTCAAGTAAAAGTATATAAGTATTGTTAGGAAAATGTAATAAAGTAAAAAAAAACACTCAATTCAGAAAATGGCCCCTAAGAGTGTTATATTCCGATCTTCCCCCAAGAATATTCCAGTTAATAGTAAGCGCACACATGGTGGACATCCTGTGTGTTTAATCAAATGATCACAGACTAAATAACAAAGCCTAGTTCTAGTTCTAGTAGGTATATCCAGCCCATGAAACCCTGACCCTTAACCCCAGATCAGGTGTCAGGTGTTAAAGCCAGCCTCGTCATAGTGGGCGTGGCCCAGCCCGTACGTAGGCGGATATCTCGTTACCATGGTAACGACACAGTCGCAGCTCGTCTGCGGTTAGCTAGTGAATAAACTGCGCTAAAGTGGCCTGCTTTTCGTTTATTAACCACGGAGCTAGAGCGCTTACTTCCGGACCGTTAAGGTAATCCCGATGTATAATGATGGATGATATCCCCTGCGCCAGCGTTTAAGGTTATCCCTTTAGCAGAGGAGGTAACGTTAGCGGCTAGAGCTAAAAAGGTACATAGCGTATAGCTTGACTGATGCAGTAGTGCTTCCGTTTTGTTTTCTTTCAAAATAAAACCCCTGTTTTGTTGCTGAAGAGCGCATTGGTCTATGTCTTGAAACGGTGTTAAAAATTGAAACTACTTGTTGGAATTATACATCTATGGGATCTTCATGCTAATATTTTATCTGTTACACATAAGATGAGATTTCATTAACGCTGTTCAAATTCCTTACATAAGTTACATATGTGGTTTTTCTAAGTTGAATGATTGTTGTCATTAATTAACACCTCAGAGATAATTTTTTTTATATATACGTATGTGTATATATGTGCATAGTTTATAATAAAAAATAAAAAAAACATTCCCTTTTGTGATTTTGAAGGTGCATCCCTGACACCGGAAGTCAGAAGGCAAGAAACAGCGATAACTTATGTAATCTTTAGCCATGTTTCTATCAAGAGTTAACTAATTGTCAGTGTTTTAACATTTTGCGCGAATCACTGTTGCTAGGCAGCAGTGTCTTTACGTGGAGATAAGCTTAAACCGACGCATTAATCGATATCACTTATTAGCCGAGTAACGTTATCCCCGTCCGTTAGCAAACAGTAGCCTTTAGCTTTAGCCTCGACGTTTGATGGTGTAGTTGTGGTTTCTGTCGTGTTCAGCAGGTTCTGAGGAAGTTAGGATGTCCAGTGATCTCGCTGGCGTGTGGGAGGTGGCACTGAGTGATGGGGTCCACAGAATAGAGTTTGAACATGGCACAACTACTGGAAAGAGGGTCATCTACGTCGATGGAAAGGTATGGATACTCACAGTTTCTCATTACAAGGTTCCGTTTTTATTAGCGGTTGTTAATTACTGGCTTCACGCCATGCCACAGGAGATACTGAGGCGGGACTGGATGTTCAAACTCGTCGGGAAGGAGGCGTTCAATGTGGGCAAGTCTGACACCAAAGCGACCATCAACATTGATGCAGTCAGTGGTTTTGCTTATGAGTACACCCTGGAGATCAACGGGAAGAGCTTGAAGAAGTACATGGAGAACAGATCAAAGGTCACCAGCACCTGGGTACTCAACTTGGATGGCATTGACTGCAGGGTGGTCCTGGGTGAGTTCCTCTGTTTGCATATGATTCACCTACTGTCCTGATCATTGTGTTATTGTGACATCTGATTATTACAATGTCTTTTTTTTTTAACCAGCGCAGCCATATTTCAATACTTGGCTCTACTGAGCATTGCTGCAAGAGAATCGGCCTGTAAAAGTAAATCCACCTTAAAATGTTATGAGTATTTGAGTGTCATTCATATAATCAGTCAGGGTAGATGTTGGATTGTTATTAAGCATCGTGTGATTTCTGCCCCTTCAGAACTACCCACTAATATTATGTCAGAGCTGAGGCTAAGCTCTTTAACTGCTTTAAGCCCCATGCCATCTTCAGTCACCTCTGTCATCTGGACAAGTTAATCCTTCTTATAATTACACTGCTTACAGTTGATCAGGCGGCAAACCACCTGAAGCATGTACAGCACATACTGTACATTAGTGTGCAGTAATGATCTATAAATCTGAGCAGCAACTCATTCAAATTAACCTTTCAGCTGTGTACAAATAACATCTAACCTCCAGAAGCTGAAGAAAATACATCTTAAGTCGTCAAAATTAAAGTCCAAGATAAAATATATATATATATATAAAATAAAATAAAAACAGCCACACAGACAAAAATATACAACTACACATTTCAGTTTTTACATACATTCATACATATAAGATTTACTCCATAAATTAGGGTTACAAATACTGTGCCTTTAAATACAATGGCTTTTTTTAAAAGCATCTTCCATGTAATCAAATTTAATTTGGGGATCTACATCAGTGGTTCCCAACCTTTTCCAACTCGTGGCCCACTTGTAAATCTCAAAAATGTTTGTGGCCCACATCCCACTCCTTAACATTATGGAGGCCAGATAACTCACATTCTCAAAACACTTTTTATTTTAATGATAACGATCGAACATTCAGGACTGAACTGAAAGCAGATCAATTTTTCAATCAATTTTTTAGTTGTTAAAGATTATATCATTTTAAAACATTTTAAAATATTATATATATATATATATATATTAATAAGTATACTGTTTTGCTAACGATTTGCCCACTTGCAATACCTTTGCGGCCACTGATATACACAAATAAAAATGTGTCAATAATTCAATAATAACTTTTCAGGGAAATCCACATCAATACATTTGGTTGTTCTTAGAATGTCACAAAAAGTCTGTATGGGTGCAAATTAGGGTCAACAAGATTTTTGATCTGGTTTGCAGTTGCAGAACAGAAACCACTCAGAGCATTTCTCTTTTGCTTGCTGTTCTAGGGAACCAAAGTATGATTAGACAAACTCGAATATTCTCACAACATCTAACAATATTAGAAACAAACAACAAATCAAAGCAAGCTGCACACATACTACAACTTGTTAAGCACCTGTTTACTGGCAGTCACGTGATATATTTCCGTGGATGTTTCACTGAATCTGTGTGTATCCTCTCTAGAGAAAGACACTATGGATGTTTGGTGTAATGGACAAAAGATTGAAACTGCAGTAAGTAAGATACCAGTTACTTTTTCATGTTTATATATTGATTTGTTATTTAGTAAATGGGTACACCACTGAATTTAAGAAGCTGCTCTGTAAATCAAAATCAACAATTATAAATATCTGTCTCCTAAAGTTAGAAACCAAAGCAGTATGGTTGGTCCACAACAGATATTTCTACCAAACAATAAATCCTTTATGCGTAAAAAGCCTCAAACACCTTGTGGTTCTGCAGTTGTCTGCATTTAGAGCAGCTTCAGAGCTGCCAACAAGGAAATAAATGTTCACTTTCTTTGTCTACACTTGTGCCTGTCTTGCGCCTGCAGGGGGAGTTTGTGGATGATGGCACAGAGACACATTTCACACTTGGAGACCACAACTGCTGTGTGAAGGCAGTGAGCAGCGGGAAGAGACGAGACGGGATCATTCACACGCTGCTCGTGGACGGCACAGAGATAGCTGAATGCACAGAGTGACTGTGTACGTGTGTTTACATTTGTATGGAAGCTGGAGGTCTGGTATGTATGTGTGACTCTTAGTGTCTGTAAAAATAAGAGAGGGTGTGGAGTTGAGGAATGTCATTTAAAGGTGTTGGAGTCAGGGACCAATTGACATTACTATTGTTCTGTTATGTTTTGAAGGCCATTCTGTGGAGGGTATATTAGCCATATTGGTAAAGGCTGTGACCAATTTTGTGACAGGACATGACCTACTGTTTTAGAAGAGAAGTTACAGCCACATTTTTTTAATCACAAAAAGGGATTTACTGTCTCAAAATGTCACCTCACAATGAAAAACTTTCTTGAGTTGTAAATTGGTACTTTATATTGATATAAATACTGTTAATTTCTGTAAGATTTTCTATAGTGGAGGCCTGATGTGCCATATTTATCTCATTCAACCTGGCTCAGTTTGCCCTCCAGTCATTAACATGAACAGCAGATGTTCTGTTACACATGTACTGTACCTGATGTTGGAGAACGCAGCCACCCACTTGACAAATAACCTGAACCAGTAAACCCCAGGCTCAGCCTGTTCTCCCTGTGCTTAATGCTCATTTTCTTGTATTTTTCAACATTGTGCAGTAGGAAGATTAAAAACAACATTATTCATTGAATGTAGCATCATTCCAATGTGCACTGCTCTGGAGTGATCTTTGCTGATGTGTTAAATGGACTTTCTTTGATTAGTTCAGCTAAGTGAATTTACAATAATGTGTTATTAGCTTTGCTAATAGCTGACTGCTGTAGATTTGTCATAACATACTTGGGTTCATTGTCTGCATTTTAATGATTGCAACAGTTTCACAGACAATCAATCAGATGCCATCACTTGCTGATACTTTGGAGACTCCCTCTTGTCCTTAGAGATGTGTGGAATTCTGTTGTGCTGTCAATCGTCTCTTTATTATGTGAAGGCCAGATGTTGTAGTTGGACAGAATTTAAGCTCAGTGGGTTTTTTTTTAATAAAGTCATGGTTACAAATTAAGGATGGCAAAGTTCTGTAGTGTATCTGTAATGTTTGTTTACATATTGCAAAGAGAGGCATTCACTATTTATTGAGCACAGGTTAAAACACTTTCCTTAGTTTTGTTGTTTTGACCAAGAGTAATAATAATAATAATAATAATAATAATAATAATAATAATAATAATAATAATAATAATAATAATGATGATGATGATGATATTAAAAGCAAAGGTCCACTCAGTTGTCAGGGTCTCCATGACAACTGAGTAATTTTCTGCTGATGACTGTGAGATGCAGCTCAAAGCTACAGTAAAAGCTACCAAATGGACCTTAAGGTAAGAACAGTTGTGTCACCTTATCATTAATATGAGATTTCGTTTTATGTCTTTTATATGTCCTGTATAAAAGCATTATGTTTATACATTTACTTGATTTTGTTTACTGTTACACTACATGTTCGTACAATGTAAATTCTATTTAATTTCAATAAAACTGTGTGGCTGATCAGGTTTTGTTGATGATCCTTAAATTTAAATATAAATTTAATATTCTCTTAAGTGGTGTCCTGACTTACAATAAGGTGTGAAAACAAACCATCTAGATACCTCAAAAAAAAAAAAAAAAAAAAAAATAGACAGTGAATCAAAATTGTTTACATTGTTTAATCAACATCTGCACACTGTATCTGCCTTTCATCATGAATTGGACATTCATTGTCATAATCATTTTACAATCAGGTTATGATTCTGTACTTGTAGTAGGACTGTAATGTATGTCCTTCACCATCAGCCAAAGCTTTTCACCTGTCACATGAAGGTTTATATTATAGTCCCCCCATAATCAGTTTTATGTATATAATCATTAGTAGCATGTGCTGCTTTAATGATGTTTGATAAATGGTATTATGTCACGAAACAAATAAATGTAAGAAGTATATTTTTGCAAGAAGACAGTGCATTTTTAAATCTGAAACTTTGTTTGATATACAAATGATTGTGTTACTTCAAGTAATACAACTGCTGCTATTTAGAATGTGATAATCACTGAAAATATAACAAACTTGAACCAAACACTCAAAACCTTTTTAAGCTGCAGTTACGCAATGTTCAACATCAAGAAAAACAAAGCTGACATCTGTGATTCCTCTGTATTAATGCGATACTGGCCTTACTGTATCACCCTACAGGTGATAATGTATCTGGGCAGAGCTTGATAACTACTAAATATGACGGAGATATCAGGTCCTCCACTCACACTGTCATACATAATTTTGGGGTCTGTCCCCACGGCAGGTGGCAGAATGAGACCTGGTTTACCAGAGGTGGAGTTTCCTGTCAGCACCTCAGCCTCCACAAGGTACAGATACTCCTCGTTTTGTTCCTTCCACACTTCCATGGCCTTCTGCAATGTGCTGAAGTAGATGCCCTCTCCATATGCTGGGTCTATACACAGAGGAACATGCAGAAGAAAAATAATTGAATTGTGCTTCAGTCTTTTTTCTATCCGTTCTTCTCCAATCAGAAGACCCTACAAATGATCATACAAAGAATTAGGTTACATTATCAAATGAACCATACCTGTAGGTGGAGCATACTCTCTCTGGAATCCAATACGGCCAACCATACCACAGAACTGTGCAGGTATGCGCTGAAACATTCTTCGAGAGTTGGGATCCTGCAGCTGTTTTTTCTTGAGATTAAACAGTGTCTCCAGTGTAGGATTCTGAACTGTTTCCAACTACACAGAATAAAATCATCATTAGTCAAGCAGTGGTGAAAAATAGGACACTTGCAGCAAAAAGTTACACATACTGTACCTTTGACATCCACAGCCCCTTCTTTTGGAGTTCAGAAAATCTGTTTGAGAATTTAGAGCTTTGGGAATCAACTGTCTTTCTTTCAAAGGACACATTTTCCATTGACATCATGAACATGGCATCCTCTTCCTCTTTGACAAATTCCCCCTGTGTGTTGCAGAGCAACGCCTCCACCTGCAACCCAGCTACCACAACATCTTCATAATCCCCGCTTACAGTTATTTCTGCATGGCCATTCTTGAAAGACTCATCAATACAAACGTCTTTGGTCAGACGGGACAGCTGGGCAAATTCTTTCTTGCCGAAGTGCAGGATGAAGTTGTTACGGATAGTGACAGTGCCAGAGGATTTGAGAAGGCCACTGAGCCACCGTTCAGCCTCTCGGGATGCTTCATCAGAGGGACCTCTCAGGCTGATCTGTGGAGTGGGAGGTTTGCGTTCACGTAACTCTTCCTTGTGCCCCAAAGCTGACGGAGAAGACATAAAGACAACAATCACTGCCACAACTTAGGATTACCTTTACTATTATTATGAATAATTTCAGAAACAGGATTAGTCAAACATGCAGTTCAACTATGCAAATAATTTTACATTAGCTGCCCTGCATTAGCTTCATTGGTTTCTATGGCAACTCCTGCAATATTCCTTGTATTCTAATGTTTTTATACTTTCATGTTACTTGGAAAGAACTTCTGCAGAACCCCTACAGTACATTAGCCATACTATAGAAATGTCTTAATAACTTTATGGGGATACTCTAGTATTTAATGTTTTAGCCCACTATATAAAGACAACTTACAAGTTTCTAAAACTGGTTTCCATTCTTCTTTGTAGCCAACTTTTAAGATTGAGATATGCTTTAGATTGGTAAGCCATTCCAGTGAACATTTGTCTGCCTTTCTTTGTCAATGTTACTCTTTTTTCATTAATGGAAGTCATGCAATTGGAAACATGGGAGATTTGGACATACTCATTGTTGGTGTATTTAAGGACAATCCCAGATCTGGGATTTTAAAATCAGAGTACAAGGATAATGTACATGTAGTTGCTTCCTAAATCGAACACTTTGCTGATCAGCAGCTGATGACAGCAATGTTTCTTCAGGACTGCTGCTGCTCAGGAGGTCAAAGGTCAGTGGTTATAAAATAATCAGGGTAACGAATTTCCCGTCTCGCCATTATATTATCAGTACAATGCCTCCAATAGCACTAAGCATTCCATCACCATGAACTCCCCATCAAAATGCTTGCATTAGCCCTTTAATGCAAGTACTTTGATGGGAAGTTGATAGTGGAGTTGAACCTTTGTGTGCATTTAATATAAATGGAAATTTTGTGTTGTTACCCTCTGTGAAGCTGGGATGAGATGCTTTTTGCTTGAGAATTCTCATTTCTTCCTCAAAAGCCTGCAAAGAAAAGGTCATTAATATAATTCTTCTTTTCCACGAAGATACAAACTTTCTTCTTCAGCAGGTGCATGTATGTTGTAATGACATTCAATTACAATACTACTGATTTCAAATTTAATAACTGTAACGTGAGCGAGATCAAAGAAACTTAATAGAAAGTGTCACCTTTAAAGTCACTCGTTAGTACATGTTCTTTTCACTGAGTGTCAACATTATTCTTCTGCCCCTGTTTTTGTTCTTTAGCGTATTGGTTTTTATATCTAACTATTTAAGTTGTCTTTCTATTATGATTACTGTAAAGGTATCTTTATTTTAGCCACCCGTGGCTTGTGTGGTAATATTAGTCTAATTTCATGACAGTATTTGTGCAATACAACCTGAAATGTGTCATTGTCATGGGGAAATATGACAAAATGAACTTCCATCATAGTTGGGTACTTCTGTGCGAAGTCAGCCACGGCATGTGACATGATCTGGGCAGCTTCTTTTTTAGTGAACTTGAGGAGCCCAGTGCCGATGGCGGGAAAGGCAATTGATTTGTGTTTATTTGTAGCTGCCGTCCATAAGCATTCCAATACTGATTCGAAAAGGATCTGTAATGAATGAATGAGCAGACAGAGACATAGACAAATACAAGCTCTTATTATAGTCCAACCATAACAGTTTATATATGGTACATTACAATTTTCTTTGTCAACATGTATTATAGTCTTTCTTTGTCACTATATTCTGTGCAATGAGCTGTGTTTAATGCCACTTAAAATATGTGCTCTCTTGATATAATTAAGAAAAAATCAAACTAACTTAGTCTTGCAAACTGGGATACAATATATTTTTTTAGATGTGACAAATTTAATATAAATTACATCATTTACACATTTAGATATATCAAATAATGAATATGATACGTTACCATTCAATATTTCTCACATGCCCTAATCAGGCTTAAATTCATAATGTACCTTTTGCGCTTCCATGTGTCCTTTTTCAGTGCAAAAAGTGTGGAACACTTCTTTACATGGCAGGGAGTAGCCTTTAGTGACGATGATCTTTCCTTTAGGTTTGGCTTCACGAATCTCCTTTTGTATTCCATAACCAGCTTTCTTCAACAAAGCGCTGGAGATTTGACCATTTTTCAAGTCTCGGTCTAATGATGCAGTGTTTACGATGACATCTGTCTGAGAAGATAAAAAAGTCCTGAAAATCAATAAATATAGAAAAATACCCTGTTGGACATCAATACACAAAAATACAAGTAGCAATTAGCACTAAAACACATGAATGCATAGTACACATAGTACATATTCCACTTAATGATGAGGAAACATTGCAGATTCTTACCTGCTGTTCCTCAATATGACCCCACTTCAGTGTCACACGGACCTCTCCCATCTGAACAGTAGGTCCTGAGGTTTTGCCAGCTGCTGCCTGGCTGTACATCATGGGCTTGCGGGAGGCTAGTGTCTGATGGCAGGCCCTCTCCATTTCCCGAACCGAAGGCTCATCGTTGTTCACAAGGAAGATCTCTTCAGGACGATGTCTACCAAAGGAAGGGCCGTCATAGTATTCTTTCACAGTTGACACTATGACATCTGCACATAGTGGCAGAGGGAAGTGGAACAGTCCCGAGCTTATAGCAGGAATGGCAACAGTCTTCAGATGGTTTTCCTTAACTCTGTCAAGAATGCTCCTGATGGCTTTCCTCAACAGTGGTTTAGCCTGTGAAACTTCAGGGCCAGAGGGTTGCGTTTGTAGTTCTGGACCCACAGCATGAATTATCTTGTTGTACGGTAGTAACCCAGCATTAGTGACAATAGCTTCTCCTGTTTGCAGGGGTCCATGCCGTTTGATGTAATCTTCACTCTCTCTTTTGATTTGAGAGCCACCTGCATGGGACAGAGCTGCAGCAAGGCCGCCACAATGCTGAAGATTGACATTCGCAGCATTTACAACAGCTTCCGCCCGGAAAGCAGTGAGATCAGCCCTCCACACAGAAATCTTCAGACCTGACGGCAGCTTAGCTTCAAACCTTTTCTCTTGGACAATGGTTGGCCTTTTCTGCTGTGCAGGCAGATCTTCTTCAAAATCCACACCCTCGATGATGGCTACACATTCAAATTTGCTTTGAAGGATCTCACTCAGAGCAGGTCCACATCTCCTCACAACGTTAACTGAAGGCCCATGAAGAGGAAAATGTAATTCGGCCATGGCTCCTAAACAGAGCCAAGGAAAAAATTGGTGTCAGTGAATTATACAACACTCGTGTCTGGTTAATATATCTGACACTCAGTGTTATCACACCTTAAACATCATGAATACACCTGTTGAGTTTCAAAGTGGATCAAGACAAGAAAAACAAACGACTGACTGACTTCACCTTTACATGCTCTAAAAACACTTGGATCTGAATATGATAGCCAACAATTCAACAGTAACTGCATGTGAAGCACTAATTGGAAATGGGATTATTATTATTATTATGGCATTTTTGTCAAATACAAGTTCACACAAACAGTCACTTTATCTTTTGTCTTTTAATGATATTTCACCCTGTTCAAAAACATTTAATACACTGTTTTAATTTCAAACTGCTGGTAGTGTCATCAGGTCTGAGATATCCTTTTATTGCATTATTGCACTGAAAAGAAACTTAACCTACAGGTGACGCTACAGTAAATGTTCATTCTCTATTTAAATGCTGTTTCCTTTCACTCCAGCAGAGGGAAACACAGACCACTAATGTGCAAGAAGGCTGTTGCACCTTTTGGTAGAAATGTATTGTTTGGAAATTGTTCAGAGAGAAAACAAAACTGTTTTCAATATGTTTTATAAGCTATAAGTTTGCATTGGTGCATTCATATTTCGACATTTTTATGCAGGCTATAATTTAACATCTCATTTCTGACAAATATCCAGTGGAAATTGTGTCCGTCTGCTTCACTGTTTCTAAGTTTCAACCTGACGCACCGAGTTCACGATCCGACGAAACAAAGGGATGCGTCGTTTCATTGTAACGTCAAGGTTTAGCATATTTCCACGATGATCTCCATTCCGACAAAGCATATTATTAACTTTAAAGAAGGAATATTGGCTGTAATGCTCAGATACTCACCTGTTTGCGTCTGGAAAGTCCCGAGAGAAAAGGAGAAAGCGAAAGAGAGAGAGAGGGCGCGGACTTACCAGACTATCTCCCGGGATGTTTGCCAAGTTTTGCACAGGTTTAACTTTATGGTTTTTTTTTTTTTTTCCAAATGGCCAATAATTATATCTGTGTCCTGTCTTTTAGTTACAGCCCATTTTGCGTCGGCGCTTTGAGGCTGTTCCCTCGACAGCAGCGTCGGAAACAAAGTCGCCACCGTTTCATTTCCCGAGAAACAAAAGTGAAAGTGAGGCAGAGGCGGACGGGCGGGCAGTCATGGCCGACGCGTACTCCTATCCTCTGCTCGTCGAGCTCGAAGACAACAACACACCGAGGTTAAGAATTAAGTTAGTCAAATACTTTCAGAGTAAGAAATCAAACGGCGGCGACTGTGAAGTTGACTATGAAAATGGCAGCAGAACAGCGGTGCTGCGCTTCCGCAAGAAGAAGGGTAAGTCCCATAAACCCGCCCTGCACTTTGTCATTACACAAGAAAAAGTAATATTACCTCCATTAATATCAGGTTACTTCTTTTCTGAGATTGCTTTAATGTTGTTGTTTTTACTGTCTCACAGACCAGCAGAATGTTTTGGGGAAAGAGGCGCATCAGATCGAGCTGAGTAAAGGCGTTTTGAAGATGACAGTGCGCGTCCTTCCGGATGAGGAAACAGCTCAGGTAAGGAGGCTGTCAGCAAGTGTGGTGTGTGTTCTGTCCCTGTGTGCTTAAACAGACTATTTATAAAGACCCCACCTGATGTCGGGCCTGTATATGGCCTGTATGAGGGGCTCAGAGAGCAAGACAAAAACTCAGTCATTTCTAAAACATTCACTTTATGTCTTAACCACAAATGAAGGAGCATAACTATTCCTCATTTGCAGTGGACCCTCCGTCCCCTCCTCCTATTCCAGGTTTTAGTTCTTGCGAGAGTAATCAAGCTGTATAAGAATAGAAAGGCTAGAGAGCTCCCCCTGTACAGCTTTTATCTCCCTGTCAGTCATGTGACTCATCATAAACCCAAGGTGGTGCTGTATACTGGGATTTCTCTTCTTATCACTTCCTGCTGTTTGGGTCTAAACCAGAGGTACAGAACACATTTCTGTGTCAGGTTGTTATTGACTCAGATACTGATTCCTTTTCAAACCAACTGACATTTAGGAGATTGTGCCAAGTGAAACTTGTTACACAAGATGCCACAGTAATCAGTAACCATGGCTAAAACACTTTTTATTCTGTTCAGGATGCTCCATCTGACAAACTCAACAAGAAGTGTAAGTACAATGGTTTTTTTTTTGTTTGTTAGTGATAAAATGTCAAGATTTACTTATACTTGCTGTGTAAATACTAACACACACACACACACACATGCTCAGGTTGCACTATGCAACATGAGAAGATGAAGGGAATTTGTGGTAGCTAATAATACAGATATACCATGAAGTTAAATTACTAATCTCCTAGTGTTGTTAAATATATCTGGATAGGTAGCACTATCCAAATATTTTTGTGCAATCATTTAAAAGTTTTTACACCAGAATGAGGTGAAAACATGAGGCCATTCCTCAAGTCATAGCCTGTATATCTTGGTCTGTCACTGTGTCCATTTTCTGTAGTCAAATATTATCTGCCTTTTTAAGTCAGTCTCGCTCTCGCCCAAGCCAAACTTTTGTATATTTTTCTGTTTTATTTTTATCATGTATTAGTACACTATTTAGTACAGATATCACACTTAAACTTGTTTTTGATGTAAGACAGACAGTCAAGCACTGAGAGTTCATTGTGGTGATTTGCGATTTGATTCATTTGGAAAATATCTTCTTTACTTTAAGACATCACTGTTTTAACAGCATCCTATTGGCAATATCCCTGCTGACTTTTCCTTTGCCGTCCGTGTTTGACTTTCAAACAGCTTGTTAATGTGCTGCTGTGAACCCATCAGAAAAGGCTCACTGTTTTTCAGCTTTATATTGTTTCTGATCACTTCACTGATAGATTCAGTTTTGAGAAACTTAACATTCTCCCACACTTCTTATACTGGCTCACACTGGCGTGGTCAGATTACTGCCTGACCCTTTCACACAAACACACTGCATATCAGAAAAGTTCATTTCAGTTTCAGTTCTCTCCTTCATGCTCTGTCTCTCTCACCCCTCTTTCTCAGTCTCCCTTTTCTTTTGTTTAATTATACTCTGTTTGGGTTAAGTTTCATATGAACTTTAATAACATGAAAATAAAGTACCACAGCCCTGTAGTGTCTGACTTGTTTTAAGTCACGATGATGATCGGTCTATATAAAATGGCTGGCGAGTCACTTCCTTTCTTTCTCCCAGTCAGTGTTAACAGGACACACACAGACTCCTACTAGTCAATAGGCTATAAAGACTTGCAAAATCTCAAGCGTTGTGCTTTAAGAAGTGCTGATAACTTTGCAGGCTTGGACAGGCTGTATCAGAAAATAATTTACAGGTTTATCTTAAATTTGTTACTGTCACGGTGCTTGAAACTGTCAAAACAGAGACGCAGGAGGAGCTGTAAAATGACTCTTACACTAACCTAAGCACCACTTTAAAATTTGCAAGTAAAAGACAATGAATTTATAACAATATTTTTTTCAGTTGTATAGAAATCTTTATGGCCTAAATAAATCCAACGTGCAAGAAACACTTGGAATGAACTTCCCACAAGCAGAGTTTTTATCCATGTTTGGTTGTTAATTAGGGTTTTTTTTCTAACAAAATTAATAAATGTGTGTTCAGTCACTTAACCTTTATGTCTCATGAACAGCAGCTGTTGAGGCGAACAACGAACAGTCAAGTGCTCCTGAACTCACACCTGAAGCTGAAGTTCAGGCAGAAGCAAAAGGCAGAGACGAGACTACAGCAGATGAAGAGCTGGGCTCCATCTCGGCTGTCTTAGGAAATCTTTCAGAGACGTTGAGCCAGGAGTTTTTGGAGATGCTGGTGGAGAACATTTTAAGGGATCTTGACTCTTCAGCCGGTTCCCAAGGGTTCACTTTGGAAGTCATTCCAGCCATTTCCTCCGCTGTGGTTACTTTCCGGAGTGGAAAAGGTACTCATTTAGTGTGCAGTTGTATGAGTGTGGGTAGTAATAGTTTCAAAAAGCACAACTTATACAGACGTTTTCCTTTCGCAAACAATCAAGGAGGTATCTGTATAATCTTCAGCATACCTGTGGTGATTTTTAGCATTTAGAAATAATGTAAAGAGTGAGGTAGCATATTTTTGACACTGCACACATCGATAGACAATTTACGGCACTTACTAACATGATCAGTGCAGTAAGACATAACACTTAACATAACACAACAGTTTTCTTGTGAACAAAGTTATGTTTAAATTCTGTGTTTTTCACCAAAATACATTGTATACTCTTCTTATGAATGTCTTGGCAAGGCTGATGTCTTTTAAACACAAAGAGCTGTGTATTGTTGGTGTTATTTTATAAAAGTCCAAACTACACTTAACTTTTTATTACTGTCTCACAGAAAACACTTACTTCGTGACAAGATGTCCTCAAAACAGGATGTTCACAAATAAGCGGTTATCAGTCCGGCCTCTTGAAGTCACAGAGCAAGTTGCAGTTGAAGACTTAGAGACTTTCAATGAAGATCTCCTACAAATGTACTTTGAAAAGGAAGGTGGGGATGTGGAAGATGTCATGCTTAATGAAGTGGAACAGTCTGCCATCATCACCTTTAAAGACCATAAAGGTAGTGCGGTTACAGTACATGTTAAATATTACTGTGTCAGTATATGTGTTTAATAAAATCAGAGATTACCTTCTTCATATGAATTATAGATAATTTGACAGTTCATGTTTTTTTTCCGTAGCTGTTCAGAAAATCATGAAGAAGAAGCATCACATCAAACAGAAAGAGATCAGAGTGTATCCCTTCTATAAATCTCTGGGAACTGCCCTCTATGGCAAAGACAAGCCTTCACTAAAACTCCCTGCTACTATTCTTGAACCCATTGACAATACTGTCTGGAGATACCTCAGACTCAGTCAATCAGCAGCAGAGACCATTCACAGTGACTTAGGTAAACACTTCTGTACCGTAAACCTTGACCAGTCTCCTGTTTGCTTGAGCCCCACATCTGCACTACTTAAGGAAAAGGATGCCAAAGCCATCATCAAAGAGTGGGGGGATACTGTGAAGTCAGCCTTTGCACAAGCTGTGTCAAAATTCAAATCCCTGAAATTTCAGCCAGACCCAGAGGTATGGGAAGAGTCTGAGAAGAACATCAGACAGATCCTACAGCATAAGGATGTGGCTGTTGTACCTGATAAAGCCGGTGGTGTCTTATCAGTGGTTGGCCCTATGGATGATGTCAACAGACTTGAGCAAACTCTTCGTGAAGTTGTCAACAAGATTGTCAAAAGGGTGCAGAGGGAGAAATTGAGTGTAACCCAAGTGATTAAGGTCTTACCATCGATTTTCCACATCCTGTGTCAAGATGGTCTTCAGGACAAGTTGCTACGTGTGTACCCAGAACTCAAAATGTCTTTCAGGAAAGACAGTCCAGATTTGACACTAACTGGCTTAAGTGATGAGATCGTGGCAGCAAACAAAGTTATATATAATGAGATATTTGCATTAAAACGGCAGACATTAGAAATGGATAGCTTTGTGATTGATTTGTTGAAGGGTGAAGATCAAGAGGAGCTTACAAATGCCCTCCTGACATCTAATGGAATAAATGCAGCATTTGAGATCAATGGGCAGAGGGTACAGCTCCTTGCTGTTTCAGATGGAGATCTGAAGGATGCTGAAGACCACCTGGGAAAGCTGCTAATGTCTCAGTACATTAATGTTGAAGACAGTAATGTCCTGCACAAGCCAGAGTGGCTGTCTCTGGTCAGTCAGTTAGAAAATGCCAACAGTAAGTCATGCCGGAGTCTTCAAATCCGCACCACAGGTCAGCAAGTCGTGGTGACTGGCCACAAGGATAGTGTCATAAAAGTTAGTAGTGAGCTTGACGACTTCTTAAAGAAGAATGCTAAAGTTGAAGAAATTCTTGTGGTCAAGCCCAATGCCATAGTTGAGTATGTTAAAAAACTTAAAACATCTTTTGTGGAGCAGGTGGTGGTATCTTACAATACTGAGGCCATCTGTCTAAGTGGTTGTAGAGTTGATGTTGCAAAGTGCAAGACCTTGTTCGAAGAGTTGGTCTCTTCTGTGTACTTTGAAAGTTTAAAAGTCTCCAAGCCTGGAGTCAAGAAGTTCTTCCAGGATAAAGAAACTATGTATATTTCATCACTGTTAAATGAAACTGGCTGCTTGGTCCAACTGGTTGATGAGACAAGAGGTGGACAGGGTGATTTTGACCAAGGACATGTACCAAAACCTGTGTATCAGCTTAAGACACCTGAAGGAGTGGAAATAGCTGTTTGCAAGGCAGATATGTGCAGTTACCCAGTGCATGCAGTTGTCAATGCTTCTAATCATGATTTGAAACATAGCGGAGGTCTTGCCCAAGCACTTTTGAAAGCTGCTGGCCGTCAGTTGCAGGATGAATGTGACAAAATAATAAGCTTGCGGGGACAGCTCAAGCCTGGAGATTGTGTCATAACTGATGCGGGGGGGAAGCTTTGTTGCAAAAAAGTCATCCATGCAGTGGGACCCGCGTTTGATCCAGCTAAATCCCAGAAGGCTCAGGCGCAGCTGAAAAAAGCTGTTAAGGGAAGCTTAGAACTAGCTGAAAAGCACGGCTGCCTCTCTGTGGCCCTGCCTGCCATCAGCAGAAGCCAAGGCTTTGCTCTTGATTTGTGTGCAATAACCATCATCAAAGCAGTAAAGGAGTACTGTGATGAGAAGTACGATGACAACACCCTGAAGAAGATCCATTTGGTGAACAATGATGACGCAGCTGTTCAGGCGATGGACGGAGCTGTCAGACTTGAGTTTGGAAATCATGGTGTGAGTCATTCTCAACAGACTCTCCCTACCAAACCCACCAAGTCTCTACTGAAACAGGCTGGATCTGACACCAATTGCTTGGGTCAAGTGAAGACTAAAGAGGGCTTGGAGATCATTCTTACCCAAGGTCAAATTCAGGATGCTACGGTAATTTTTGATTTTTTTATTATCTTTAACTGAGATTAAGAAATTAGTTTGAGTCAAACATTCCCGCAGAGGGACTACAAATGACTGGAGTATGTAGCATTAGTTGTCATTAATTAATAGCTCTGACTCTCTGTAAAGAAAGTTGTAAAAAGAAGAACATGCAACTGATAACATTCTCTTACCACATTCTTAGACGGACGTGACGGTGAATACTGTGTTTGAAGACCTTGCACTGAACAGAGGGGCAGTTTCAAATGCCATCTTGAGTGCAGCTGGACCCAAACTTCAGCAGTTGGTAAATGCAAAGAATGCCAGTGGAAACGCTGGTGAGATCATTGTTACTGACGGCTGTAACCTGAAGAGCAAACACGTCTTTCATGCAGTTGCGCCTCATTGGGACAAAGGACAAGGCACATCTGAAAAGGTAAATTGTTGTATCTATGAAAAGACAAAACACACCATAAGGAATATGGCTTTCAGCTGTTGTGTGCGTAGTTTGAGATCACATGATTATGTCCTAGTTGCAATGGCTAGTAAATCAATATCTTGCTCCTACATATTAAAAGCATTTATGCTTTACCGTACAGATCTTGAGTGCCATTTTCAAGGACTGCTTGGAGAAGGCAGAGGATAGTGGTCTGACTTCCATATCCTTCCCTGCCATTGGCACTGGAAACCTGGGATTCCCAAGAGACCGTGTGACCTCTTTGATCTTCAATGAAATTTCAGCGTTTAGCAGTAAGAAACAACCTAAGCACCTGAAGAAGGTTGTGATCATCCTTTACTCAGGAGATGCAAAGACTATCCAGGTAAAGAAACAAAAGAAACTTTGTAGAACTTTTGTGTTCAGAGTGCTTAACAAAAAAAATTACCAGGGAAATTAACTTAATGACAAATCAGTAATATCGACCAGTAATATCTCACCTCTGCAAAGAGGCAGTGTTGATTATGTCTTTATTATTATGATCATGTTTGTTTGTTTCATTTGCATATATACAACATATTCCTAATATTTGTAAGAGCTTTGAAGGAAGATATCTCTCTGATTCTGTCAATAGGTTTTTAGTGATGAATTTAAGAAGATGTTCCCCAGTGCCTCAGGTGGTCCAGTGTCCACGAGTTCCCCACAAACTCCGGGTAGGCAACATTTTTTTCAACATTGTTATGTGCAATTACAATATAATTCTGTATGTTGGATTAGCAGATGTTCCCAAAACAAATATATCATTATGGGGTGAAATGCTTTAAACAGTGCATTTAAATGAACAAAAAAATTAATAACCTGCTTGTAAATGATAGACTTTATAAAGTAAAGTAACTGAAAAATGCTTTGTGTGTTAACTTATCAAAAGACTTAAATGCCTCAGCAAATTATACTGTACTTTTGTTGATCAATCAGACCAATATTTTGTTATTTGACAAAAAAAGCTTTACCCAGTGGGTTGTAGCCCTGCTCTTAATCCTTTACTTGTGTCTGTTGCCACAAGGTCCCTTCTCTAAAGTTGTCTCCAGCTCAGGAATGTATGAGACCAAAATGGGAAGTGTGGCTATACAGGTGGTCACAGGAGACATAACCAAGGAGACCAGTGATGTCATTGTCAACTCCTCCAATGAAACATTCTCTCTTAAATCAGGTAAATGACAGGGAGAACTGGGATATTTCATTCATGCACAGTAGTTATAATCTAGTCTAGCTCCCTATTTTGATTTAAATATAATTATTTATATACTGTATATTGGATAATACTTTAAAAGTAACAACAAGGCGACATATTGGACACATGATATTTACAAATTTATACATTAAAAAAGTACTCCTCACATTCGTCATGCCATCAAATTACTTACGATTTACGATTTTGTATGATATATGATATTTATTATCTTTCCCTCTCCTAGGAGTATCCAAGGCTATTCTGGATGCAGCTGGTCAGGCTGTTGAAACAGAATGCCAAAACCTTGGTACGAAAACATTTACACTTTTATGCTTTTATGACACTATAACACAGCCTTGACATCAGCCACAGTATAACCATATTCTTGCTTCATCAATTATTAACCCATTTCTGTAGTGCACTTCATAACACATGGTTGGTTAGAAAAGAGGTGTGGCCTAAATCGGCAAAAACATGGTTGTAATGGTTGAAAATCATTCATATCCACTGTCAATACCTTTAGGTGCCCAGGCCAACACAGGCATGATATTGACTCAGCCAGGTAACCTACGGTGTAAGAAGATCCTCCACCTGGTTGGACAGACGGACCCAGTTAAAATCAATAAGGTTGTGAAAGATGCTATTCAGATGTGTGTGAGAAACTCATACACTTCTGTCTCATTCCCTGCTATTGGCACAGGTAAGATTTACGTCTTCACTTTTATCCTCAAGTCCATCTCAGTGAAGGGGTTGGTTTATATAAATAAAACTCAGAAATTCTATGTTTGAAATTTTAGAAGATAATTTGGGTTTGCAGTCAGTTGGGATTTAATTAGGTTTGTATTCAAAAATATTTTCTTTCTTATTTCATGCTACAGAAAAATTTGAAAGAAATGTTCATGCATAAATTTTATTGTTTCAGAAAGAATGGTCACAGTAAAGACTTCTTGTTTAGTGTGTGTTTTTACAAGTTTTTTACAGTGTACCTTTATTCTGATGGTGCTTTTCTGCCCTCCTGCAGATATGGATTATCACAAGAGTCTGTAATTTATGCTCTACCATTTTAGGTCAAGGCAATGTACAGGCAAGGCAGGTGGCAGATGCTATGTTGGACGCAGTAATTGATGTGTTCAGCCAGTATACTACTGCCCCCCTGAAGACAGTTCGGATAGTTATTTTCCAGCAACCAATGCTGAAAGAGTTCTACAACAGTATGCATCAAAGAGAAAGCACTGACCCTAAGGATAAACGCGGGTTCTGGGGAAACTTTGGCACCAAAATCAAATGTAAGTACAGAGAAGAGAATAATTTTGGTTTTCATATTCCTCAATTCGTAATCAGTTTTGAAAGTTAAATTCTAAGGCAGAGCTTGAAATGTGTTCTTTCAGCATTCTTTATTAGTGACACAGCCAGCAAGCCACAGAAAGAGGGAGATTTCGTCATCGAGGCTCTGAAAATAGACCCAGCTTGCTTCCATATCTGCGGTGACTCTCAGGCTGACGTAGACTCAGCCAAGAAGTGGATCAACGACCTGATCACCAGTGAGCAAGACATGGACTTGATTTCAGACTCTGCCATCCTTAGCCTCTCTGATGCAGACTATCAGCGCATTGCTGACATCCAGAAGACCATGGGTGTGAGCATAAGGACTGAAAGCAAGAAGAACAAAGCCACAATCAGCATTGAGGGACTCAGCAAGGATGTACTCAAAGCCAGCAAGGAGATCAACGGCATGCTGAAAAAGGCGAGAGAGGAGGAGGAGCTGAAGAAGAAAGTGGAGCTGACAGGCACAATGGCAGACTGGCAGTACCAAATGCAAGGACATCAGTTTCAGAGTTTTGATTCAATGACCAACTTCCATCTTGAGCAAGCATTTGAAAATGAGCAACCCAATGTAAAAGTTACAGTCCAGGGTCAAGACTACACCGTCACCATACCAAATGGACCGGCCACTGATAGCCAGGGACGCACTCTGCAGATAAAGAGAATTGACAAGCTGAAAGGTATTCCACTAGTGGATGGAGACTTGCCATTTGTTGAAGCTCTGCTTGTATTATAAAAACTAAATTGTTTATTTTGCCACTAGATGAAGATGTACCTGAGCACTGGGAAACTATGCCAGCCAACACTTTGTGTCATGCTGTTACCATCAAGGCTGGAACAGCAGAGTACACCGAAGTCCAGAATCTGTTCCTGGCCACATGCAGACGGACCATTATAAAGGTAGTCCACGATTAACATGCTCAGTATTTAGTGCATAATATTTTTTGTGCCGTTACTGCCACTGATTACAGTAGAAAGTATTTATGAAGTCATTTACTTGCTTCTCCTCCATGCAACCACTCAGCCACTTAATTCCTTTATTTCCCTTGTCTTAGATCGAGAGGATCCAGAACCCTGTACTGTGGAAGAGCCTCCAGATCAAGAGGCGTGAGATGGATCAGAGAAACGGTCATCAAAACAACGAGAGACGTCTCTTCCATGGCACCTGCCACACCACTGTGAATCACATCAACCATTACGGCTTCAACAGGAGTTATGCAGGAAAGAATGGTGAGAACACCTTAAAAAACAGGGAATTGCAGCTAGTATGACAAAGAGTAACTAAATAACTTTCTGCTGTTGTTTCATTTTCAGCTGCTTGTTATGGCAATGGAACATACTTTGCTGTTGATGCTAATTACTCTGCCAGTAACACCTACTCCAGGCCGAATCAAAACGGTGAGAAGTTCATGTATCTCTGCCGGGTGTTAACAGGGGATTACACTCGTGGACAGCAAAACATGATCGTACCACCTGCCAAGGGCCCCGTCTCCATCCATAAGTACGACAGCGTCGTGGACAATGTGACCAAACCCAGCATGTATGTTATTTTCCACGACAGCCAGGCTTGCCCTGAATATTTGATCACATTCAAGTGATGCACTAAGATCAAAACAAATGCCTTAACTTTTACACTGCCTTCCGAACTTAAATAACTATTTGCTTATTATCAGCTGATTAATGTAGGTGTTTTCCCATTTACTGAACAGATTTGGTTTAAGTGAACAATGACTGTAACATTATTACAGTTATTTGGTTTACGAGTAGTCAGTAATGATCACGTTGGTCAGGTATTAGTAATAAGATCCATATAGTGCCTTGAAATGATCTCTGTGAACATACCATGGTATGGTCATAAAGAAGAAATTCAACCATGAAAAGAAGGAGGGGTGGGTTGCTTTGCTAACACAAATCTTTCTGCCTGTATGTTTACTGCACTGGACATTGTGCACAGAGTTCAGAGGCTGATGGAAATTACCAGCTCTCCTCTGGGAAATCATGTGACAGTAAACGTTTGACTGTGTATCCTTGTGCAAATCTGGTTAGCAATCACTTTTGGTTTAGAATGGGAAAATTGAAAGTTAACTGCTGTTCCAATAAACAAGCCTTCAGAAATAAAAGTTAATAAAAGCCCACTATGTTGACTGTTTTCTTTATATTCGATTTAAAGTGAATTAATCAAGCTCTCTTTGTGTCCATTTTTTGTCTATTAGAGCAACATACATGTCAGTTCAATTTTTGTGGTCAATTTCCTCTAACAAATATTTCCATCCATATTCAGTGAGTACTCATTTCCTGCTATAATGTGATGCTACACTTGTTACAGTTTCCCCAGAGCTCAGAAGTGAGTCACCTCTGTAGATCATGAACATCTTCAGGCCCTTGCTTTGATTTTGAAGGGTTGAGATTCTTGAGCTTGACAGATAACAGGAGGACCACACCGACGTTTACTGACGTTTGATGTTCATCGATGTTTTGGGAAGACTGTTTCAGTTTCAGTATCTTTTATGTAGTTTGCACACACTGTACATAAAACACATAGAATATGACTCATGGTCATGGATTGAACACAGTAATTAGTTTTACTTGGATCAGCCACAGCATAACTTTGCTGTTAATACATTTTGATATCCCAGTAATATAATAAAGATGTATATGTGTGTTAAAGTACATATGTACATTTTACTGATATTGCTTAAATACTTTTGCTTGCAGGATTTACTGAATTGTTTTAATTATAGGATTTATTGAGTATCCAATTGAGCACTTTTATACTTTTTTCTTTTTCTTTTTATACTTAAATTAAAGAATGTCTCCCACCCCTGGGATATCTCTCCCTGTCAACTTATGTAACTTACAAATTGAAAGCCTACTTTCAAGTCTACTTTTCTAATGCATTTAAAATATAAAAAATCGTGGATATTAATATTTCAATTTTTTTTACATTCAGTTGTAACTTAGGCATACAGTCTGCAATGGCAATACAACAAATTTGAATATGAAAACAAAACTGAGGGAAAGAGTGCAAGGAAATCTTATAATAAACAGAGCAGCAAATGGGATAAACTGTTGAAGTTTTGTATCAACTTGCCAATGTCACAAGAACCAGTCACACAGCAGCCAGTGAATTTCAAACCTCGACAGGTTTTTTTTTCTTGCTTTTTTAAATGTTTCATTCACATCGCATGTACACAGCGACCACCAGACTGCAGACATGTTCGTCCTGTATGTGTGGAGGTGCTTCCCTCTTGTGGTCAAAGTCTGCAAACAGTGCAATCTAGGGGCCAAGTTCACCACATTAAACCCATCCTGTCATCTGCTGTTTCACAACACTAAAGCTGTTTGGTTTTTTTTAAACTTAAAATCACTCATAAGTTTTTAAAAAATGATTATATTTATTGGCCATAATTTGCACTTTTTTTCGATTTTTTATTTCATGGCTCCCAGAGTGCGGATTGAAATCACAATAAACCCAGTTTCACAGATTTTATTTGACAGGGACGCTCACACACAGGATCTTTCTTTTTTCTTTACGACATAACCACCCTTTTTAAAGTTCTCCATGAACATTATTGGCATTCATTTTTAGGGTGGACTTCCTTTTTTTTGTCACGCACACTTCCCACCCACGGGCGCAGGTGTGCCTACCTGCGCTGTGGAAGTTTGCAACACGGAAGTCTTTACAGCTGCACCCACAGGGACTGTGGGAGATAAGTCTGATTTAGCTTTTATTCTTTCAGAGAGCCGCTCAGAAGTGAGGTGCAACAAGCAGAACATAAATCTGCACAGGCAGCGGTCGCTAACTTATTTTGGGCTTTTGACGAACCGGGTTCCAGCGGGAGTCCGACCCAATGGCATCCGCCGGACAAACGCATCCAAGCGGCCCGGAGAGCGGAGCGCGGCCCGGTGAGAGCGCGTCTGTCCACGGCAGCACCGAGAAGCTGAGCCCCGCCGCTGTCAATCGCATCCTGATGGAGTTCCTGATCTACTTTGGGAGAGCCGTGGTGTTCTTCTACCCGGTCTACCTGACGGGGTACCTGGGCCTCAGCATCAGCTGGGTGCTGCTGTGCATGGTGATGATCACCTGGTGGAAGAAGAATCGGCAGCTGAAAGACGTCCGCATCGGGACCGCTATTGAATTTGTGGACAATGAAACACATGTGATCGACAAGGAGCTGAAAAGTGCTTTACAAATGGCATCATGGGTATGTATCGCGCTGAAATCTAACACAGGGGCTTCTGCTTGGTAAAAGGCTTAAATGGGGCAAAAGCCTGTAAGGGCGCTTCTGCAGCCAGGCAGGAGAGGGGTCCAGATCAGCAGCACTCCAGCTACCACACAGAGACCAAACCCTGGATGTCAAAGCTGTGTTGTTTTGTTTTTTCTGTGTTTTTTGGTCACTGATATCTGTGTTGGTCAACCTAAACAGCCCCATATCCAGCAAAGTCGTGTAAAACATCCAGAAACAAGCGTCGCTCTGCAGGGCCGGTCACACCCGCTGCACCTCATTTGCATGACATGCCAGCTTTGGGCTGAACCTCCCGTACCCGGGGAGGGACGGGGAGAGCCGGGGAGAGCCGGCCAAATGTGCTGCTGACACCACACCCACTCATGACTCATGTGAGCTCAGAGGGGAATAACATGAAGGAAGAGGAGGAATGTAACTTGTACAGTAGATGTGAACTCAGATCAGATTTGACTGGTGGGGGCCTGGTGTGTGAGACACAGAGATGATGATGGTGACATACTTTACAGTGTTATGGCTTAAAACCTAAAAGTTTTTAATACATGCAGAGTTGCATTTTAAGACTTGCAGAGTTCTGACTTTATCCCACTGAGTAAGTTACTGTCAGCAGAACTCACTGAAGGTCTATTTATTCATTTATTTATCTTTATTTATTCAGGCAGTCTCACTGAGATTTCAATCTCTTTTTCAAGAGAAACCTGAGAACAAGAATCAGTCACAATCCACAGTCAACAACAAAGACAACACAACTACACAACACAAGAAACCAAGAAACGAATAATTAACAATAACAATTACAGTAATCATAAAATGTAACAAATAATAAAGCTTTATCATCTCCAAGGGAAATGTAAGAGTCTAGTTTGAGGGCGGTTTGCAGCTCATTCCCTTTAAATGGTGCATAGTAACTGAGGTTTTGTCTGGATAATGGGTGGACACATCACATCAATGATTCACAGTCTCTGTTACGGTCCACAGTTATGATGCAGCAGAGAAGCCTTGGTAAGCCCAGAAATAACCGCTGTGTTACAATTAAATTTATTTTTTAAAAAAATGTTAATTTGCATCTAACAGAGAGACCTTTTTAATTTGGTAAATTGACTCATTTTACAACATTTTTCAATTTGCATGATGGATAATTAATAATCAAAAACTGAATTATCTACATAATTTGAACAGAATAAGCAATAACTTTATGAACAGCACGATTCTCACCGTCACCGCCTTCAAGTCCAGCTCTGTGATTACTGCTGACTGGAAATTGGACTGAACTAACTGAACTGTCACGTCTCGTTTTTCAGGTCCATTTTCCTGATGTGGAGAAAGTTGACTGGATCAACAAGGTAACAAGTTATTTCTGTTAAAAATAAAGAGTCAGTCCTTATGGGATATCTTTCAGTCTTTACAGATCTAACTTTCCACCCCACATTTGAAGGCTTCATCTGTGTCTGAGTACAACTGTGCTTTGAAAATGGCTTAGAAACAGTTTGATGCATAGTGCTTTTACATATTCAACCAAGCTGTTCTCACACGCTCTGTTTTGCCATGTATCCAGCTCCTGGAGCAGGCGTGGCCTTTCTTTGGGATGTACATGGAAAAGCTCCTCAAAGAAAACATCCAGCCCGCTGTCAGGCTCTCCAGCGGCGCGCTCAAAATGTTCACTTTCACTAAAATCCATTTTGGACACGTAGTGAGTTTAAATTCGTTTACTATTTATATTTTTCCTCTTTTACTCACTTTCACACTCAAAGCCGTTTAAATCCTCCTGAATATTCCTATTTTCAGTTAAATAAATATCCTCCTGGCTGCATGTTTTATAAAGCAGGTAGAAATGACGGCATCACTCCTGTATCTTATAAACACAGGGTGTGGTGTCTTATTAAAGGAGGTTCCTTTAAAATGTTTTCCTAATTCCAGCCTCTCAGGATCACCGGGATCAAAGCCTACACCCATGAAGTGGATCAGAAGGAGGTGGTTCTGGACATGAACCTGTGGTTGGTTGGAGGCATTTTTCTCATCAGAGCTGTGTCTGTCTTATCATCAGGTGTTAAACATGTTTCTGCCCCGCTGTTGCAGCTTCACTGTGAGCAGTAGCCCAGTGGGTGTGCAGGTTGCTTCTCCTCCGCAGTCATTTAGCTCTCACCACCACTGTTCACTTTGCAGTTATGATGGTGACGTGGACATCGACGCTGAGGTGCAGCCGCCAATCGTAGCTGGTGTCAAAGGACTTAAAGTGAGCGTGTCACTCTTCTCTTCTCTCTTATCAGCATCACACTGTATGTGTTTGTTTCTCTTGTAAAAACTGCCCTCAATCCTCCAGCTCAAGGGGACAATCAGGGTCATTTTGGAGCCCCTCATTGGTCAAGTACCACTGGTAGGAGGAGTCACCTTCTTTTTCATTCGGCCCCCGGTGAGTAAATACAGACGTTTCCATTATCATATTGTGAAAGCTTTATGATTATTCATTGTTAAAACTCTAAATAACTTTTTTTCAGACCCTAGAAATCAACTGGACTGGCATGACCAACCTTTTGGACAGTCCTGCCTTCAGGTTAGTTTCCACAGAGCCCTCCAACCTTTTTTTTTTTTATTGGCTTAAGCAGTCTTAATAGTCACCTCAATCTTTCGCTGTTTAGTTATTTGGATGTAAAGCTCTCTCGTCTCATCTGTCCCCTTCCAGTTCGTTGTCTGAGGAGACCATCGTAGACGTCATTTCCTCGTTCATGGTGTTGCCCAACCGCATGTGTTTTCCCCTCGTAGACCAGGTCAAAGTGGACCAGATGAGGTTCCCACTGCCTCGTGTATGTAAGACATGCTTTACCATTTCCGTTTTATGCAGTCACCAACTTCAGTCGCATTACATATGGTAGGACAAAACCCCCTACCAAAATAAAAGTTTATGCTACTTTGACCACTGCAGCCTTTTAAAATATGCTTCGTTTTTATTTTTTATTGATTTATTTTTTTATCACGTGGGATGATGTTCTTAGTTTAAACCCTGCTTCCCTCCTCTGCTCCTCAGGGTGTGGTGAGGGTCCACTTGCTGGAGGCCAGAGACCTGTTGGCTAAGGATACATACATGATGGGTTTGGTGAAAGGCAAATCAGACCCCTACGCAAAACTCAGAGTCGGCAACCGGCATTTCAAAAGCAAGACCATCAAAGAGAATTTGCACCCGAAATGGAATGAGGTGTATGAGGTAGTGTAACACTGACATACTCATGTGAACTTCAGTCATTTTAGTATAAGTATTTTAATTTTTTAATTATGCTTTCAATAATAGGATTACTACTTTATTCAACCAGTGTATGTACGGTATGAACATTTTTTCTCTTACTCTGTAATCCTGCCAAGGGCATAGGTTTGGTCTCAACATTGGCAGGGACACAACAAAACAAGAGGACTTTTTAATGCTGTCAACCAGATTATTTAACAACTTATTTATTTACATATTATCATTTTTGTGTATTCATATTCCCATTAAATTCAGTTTACTACCTATTACTGATGCTCTGGGTGGGGAAAAAGCTCCTGATGCCTCTTTTTTGGTGGCATGATGTACAAAACATGCTGGGATGAACAGAATTCAGTTACGTCCCCTGCAGTTAAGGCAATAGAGGAAGAGGAGGGACATCTGAAAAACAAAAATTTTCACTCATGCTTGAGGTATGGACTGACATGGATAACTCATGGCCTCCTCCTTGTCTGGCAGTAAGTGCTTTATTTGTACATGAAGTGAGCCTCCAGATATTCCCCGCAATCAAATGCCTAAATCAGTCACCTCCAAGACGTAACCTCTGGGAGGGCACATCGGAAATATCTAATGAATTCACTCAAATATTGGTGCTGTCAATATGCAAACCTATGCCCTTGAATCCTGCATTTACTCTGGTATGCTGCTCTGCAAAACAGGCAAACTACTAAAACTCCATTACACATTGTTTGTAAAAAGGCAAAGACAAATCCTTTCTGACTGACAGATTGCAAAGAAAATCACTGTTAGCAACTCATTGTTTGAACGCTGAGGTTTCCACCTATTTTCTTGGAATTTCAGGGGTGATTCTCATCAAATAAGATTATGTTTATTATGTATAATCTTCTAAAGCTTTTCCCTAAATTTTAAATCCAGTATGCTGAGCTGGGCCATGGACCTAGACATCAACTGTCTCATCTGAGAGACTTTTCATAAACACCCAGCTTTTCTTTCTGTGCGCAGTTTGTCATCCATGAAGCCCCAGGGCAAGAGTTGGAGGTGGAGCTATATGATGAGGACACAGATAGAGATGATTTCCTTGGAGGGTAAGACACTGCCTAATAACACGATCGATGCAGTTTGAGTCACACGTATTGTATTCACTATACCACATTCCAGTCATGTCATTTTAACACTCACTGTTTAGTATATTTAATCCTTTACACTGAAACACATATCCCACCCTGGCACTACGTAACAAAACCCAAGGTAAAAAGATTACATTCAAATGTCAAAAATGTATTAATACCATTACTGGCTTGATTACTGTGTAATTATTATTAGATATGACTACCCAAGGAGCAAATAATAAAAATAAACCCACAAATCTTAATAAAGTGACCTAGCATGGTGGCTAAACACATTTTCCACTCATATACTTCCATGTAGGAAGATGACAAAAAACTTTCGGGAATATTTTCCCACTGTATATGTGCTTACAACTTGACTTCAGCTTTCTTGTGTCGAATAGAGTCATCATCCTCCAGTAATCTAATACAGCAACTTTGTCTGTGTGATTTATTGCAATTTGAAAATGAATCTTTGAATTAATGAAACTAGAAACTGTGGTTGAACTTGAGAGTTGGCAAGAACCATAAGCTAAATAATGTCTTCATGTGATGGGTCAACATTAATTCAAAATAGTTATTTGATAAAAAATACTATATTGCAGTATTTAATTTATACAAACATTGTTTTTACAGAATATAACTGAGTGGTGAAGTATACTGAGGCAAAAGTATATAGTTTGCTCACTTCTGGTGTTAGTGCTGAAAATATTAGTTTTTATTGTTAGTGGTATAAGGTTTTCACTCGCTGACATCATCATATTTCATTATGAAACATTGCCTTTCTGCATTAGGTATCACCTTGATTTCGGAGTGGTGAAGAGGGAGAAAGAAATGGATCAGGTGAGCTTTTATTTAATGTTGTGGTTACACTAAATGAAGTTAGTTGTCTCTTGTTTGTACAGTCTCTCTTCTACTGCAGGAAAAAAAAGTGGTATTCACAGGATAGTACAGAGAACTGTTTCCTGTTTTGATTGCCTTCAAAATAAATTGACACTTTGCATCAATAAAATTTCTAAAATGGAAAAAAAACTCCCAGATGCCGCTGTATTTGTAACCATTTTCACCAGTTTTCCATCTAAATTAAGTCTTAATATGAATGTCATGTTGATAAATGAATCTCTCTCACTGTTATAGTGGTTTCCGCTGGAAGGGGTCCAGCATGGAGAAGTTCATCTCAAGCTCCAGTGGCTTTCCCTGAATACTGACTCCAGCCTGCTGAATCAGGTGCAGTAGCCCCGTCTTTGCTTACATCTTATCTTATTCAACTTGACAGTCTCCTGGCCACCGCTCTTAACTGTTGGTTGCTCCTGTGTGTGACTGAGTTACCGTCAGTTGTGTGAATTACGTATTGCTCCCTCCCTTGACTCTCTTCCAGTCTGCCGATGGCCTTGCTTGTGCGATGCTTGCGGTGTATCTGGACAATGCCTCAAACATACCAGTAAGTGGCTTCTAACAGGGAGCGTTGCTGTTGAGAGCTGATGATGCAACATGGATTAAGGTATGTGCTGATGTGCATTTTTGTGGTTGTCCCCAGAAAGACCACAAGGAGATCGCTGAGCATCACAAACATGGGAAGCACTCAAAGGAAGTTCGGGTAAGACAAGATTGGGATGGGAACGGGAAAGTGGTACATATATATATATATATATATATATATATATATATATATATATATATATATATATAATTGTTAAGAATAGAAATAGACTTTGGTATGCTGTTTTCTTTGTCATAGGAACCTGAGAATAACATTGCATTACATATATATATACACAATCAATATGAATGCACATTTGATTTCTTATCAATCCAATGATCTTGATAACATGTTTTGAATTGGTGGTGATTTTACATTATTTTCTTCTCCAATACCAACATAACTGTTTCCACAAGAACCAAACTGTTTCAAAGACATTAGTCTGTACTTGATTTAACACCAGAATATGAGAACACATAATCCAGGGATCTTTGGTATGCAGAGGCCCAACCCCTCTTCCAACAGAACCTGTTCATATAAAGGTTTTATCTCTTGACATTCCCCATATGGTGTGGAGGAAACTTCACTTGTGTTCTCTTACATCTACAGCACACACAATCTCCCTTTTAAAAAAACGTTTCTGTTGCATAATGGGCTGCAGATGGACATATGCATTATGGGTTGTCAAATGCTTTTTAGACATCTGCTGTAATATGAAAATTTCTGTTTCTTTTTTATTTCTCATGAGCAATTATACGTGAAAAGTGTAGTATGTTAGAAAAATACAGCAACTCTGTATTTGAATCGGTAGCTCATGTCAAAAGAGGATTGTGTGTTGGATTTAGAGTAAGGACAATATGTGATGGAGAATATTTTATCAATGTTTATTCTTTAAGGGTTAAATGAAGCAGTCAGATAGTTTCCTTTTCACTTTACTACTTAACAGCTGAAGATCCTTTTGTATCTTGATATCAGGCAAAGGCCTGGTCACGTCCCATACTTTCTGCTGGGGCAGAGGTGTATTTGTCCCAGTTCATAGCTGGTATTTCCTGTTTGTCTGGTACATGGCTGTCATTTTATGAGGGTGTGTTATTACCAGCTGATGTTCATGTGGCTAGATTTCCTCCTTTAGCTGAGGCTTGTTCAGGGATTGTTTCAATGCCTATAGAAACACGCGGAGAAGAGCTGATGTGTAAAAGAACATATTTGTGTTGAGGACAGTAGCTAAATAGTCATTAAATCAATACACATATAGGCTGTTTTTTTTTAAGGTCCCATATTGTAACAGTGAGATTTTCATGTCTTTTTCGATTATAAAGCATTCAGGAAACTGAGCCTTAGAAGAAGATGCCTGGATTTCTGTATCTTTGTGATGTCACAACAAGGCAGCCCTCAGCCATGCCACTGTCCAACCTTGCAGGATTTGGTTTCTCTGAGTGTTCACCTGAAATCCGCTTTATATTTATCTTATCACTCAATGAACTCAGAAACTCTCTTCTGACCTTTTGTTACTAGACACCAGAAAAGTGTAAAATATGGGACCTTTAAATTCTATCTATCTGGTCATTTAAGCAGTGCTCAACAAATTGTGAAAGCTATTAGAAAGAAAACTGTGTTCCATCCTGTTTAACAAACCTACTTCATTTCAAGGTGTCCTAATTTGACCTGTGAACAGAGACCATTGCCTCTGAAAGCCCTCTGCTGGCCACTGTGTCAAAATACACTCTCCAAAGTGAGAAATGAAGTGTTTTAGGTTTCACTATCCTGGAATGTTAAAATGACACTCAGCCACACCCGTGCTAGCTGTGCAGCATTCAAACCAGTCGCATTCAGTCATAATGAAAGGCTGCGTAAACATCTGTTTTACGTGTCCCAGATGGTGTGCAGTGTCTGCACTGTATTAGGGAGTGGAATGCAGAACCTACCTGACCTGGAGGGCATCAGACTGCCTGCAAACAGACTCCCAACACCAGCTTGTTGCATGACTAAAAGCAGCATTTTAATGGCAGAATTCTGTGTATTATGGGAAAGAAGCACAGTATGAGAGATGTGATCAAGTAGTTGTAAATTACTATTTTAATTCAGTTCATATTTTCCTGATACACAATGTAACCAAAGCATTCAGATGTTAGCATCTCAAAATGTTATTTATTATACACAGTTTTTGATGATCTAAATCTATTTATCAGTCAGACAAATTCTACCATCATTTTACACTTGATGGATGATCCCAACCTTGTTTCTTCAAACTGCATCAGCACAACAATGACTTAGTTCACTTTTTAAAATCAGTCAGTTTGCTACCTCCCCTGGGTGTATAAACTCAGATATCAGATATTTGTCTATGTTTTCCTGTCAGCAAAAGGAGATAGACATCATACCAACCACTTCTCTATCCTTGTGTCAGATTGTAAACTGTGTTCTTAATATTGAGACTGACAGAAACACAGACTCGATGAAGCAGTGATAATAGATTTTCAGAATTTGCCTCACTCATTTGTTTTCAGCTCACAAGGAAAACTGCCAACCCCAACTCCTTTGTGGAATTTTCCATCGGTGAGGAAGTTCAGAAAAGCAAGGTACTCCTCTCACTTCATCACATTCAGCACTATTTTCTCTTCAGTTCACTAAAGTAATAGTCATATTTGTTCATTACTAAACAAGAAAGCGGGAATGTCACTGACAGATTGAAATGCTTTACTCCAAGATGACATGTCTGAGGTGTAAAGATGTGTCAGCACCTAACGCTATAGTTGTCTGTCTAGTTGCAACAAAAACAACTCATTATCTTCTTTCCACAGATTATCTTTGCATCCAAAGACCCGGTGTGGGAGGAGGGCTTCACCTTCTTTGTGCATAATGTTCAAACACAGCAGCTCAGTGTTAAGGTTTGTTATATATTGCTGCATACACAGCATACAGATGATTTCTAAGTACCTCCACTGTGTCTTAAAACATTGTAAAACACTTTACACATAAATTAATCTCCAGCATGGTCATCGTCAGTGTTTAAAATCTCTCAGATCTGAGCTGAGGAGAACTGCTGTGAAAGCATCACTATGTATGTAGCTGGACAGTAGTCAGACCCCAAAATAATCTATCAATATGATAATAAAGTTGTTCCAATCCTAATACTACATTTACATTTACTCATTTGGCAGATGCTTTTATCCAAAGTGACTTACAAGTGAAACTAGTATCAGAAATGCCTCAAATACTTCCTAAGTAATGGCACTGAGTAACAGTGAGTACGCGAGCCCATGAACCAATCCAATACCACATAACTTATAAATAATTTTTATAGTTTTACACTCGGACAAAACAGCAGTTTTCCCGGAAATCATCTTCTCTGCTCTAAAACAGTAGCTTACACAGGAAGTTTGGTTGTGCAGCCAGTGGCAACTACTGTTTTAGAGCAGCGAAGAATTGATTGCTGGCAAATAGTGTAACGTTAGTCATGTCAGCAATATGCTGCATTGGAAAGTCCCACCAGTAAAAAGGCAACATGTACAGTAGGTGAATCTTTAATCTTGAGGGGTGGCATAATTGACAGTCAAATCAGATGATAAAAGATAGATTTTATGGCATTCATGTATTTGTTCATGTTTACAAAGGGTTTAACCTGAGCCATGCCATACAACACTGAAAACCATCATATCACATACAGGGTTAGTAGTTTACAGCTGGTAATGTTATTTTAATGCATTGGTATTGGATCATTACTTGGTATTGGCTGATAAGCAAGTTTAGGTATCGGAATCAATATCGGGAAGGAAAAAAAGTTTTTGGAACATCTCTAATCATAAGTTTGTACGTAACAAAGCTGGCATTACTAGATGAAGGCTTCAAACCTTAATCGGCATCTCCACATTAAGAAATCATGGAGTTTTTTCCTGTACCTTTTTAAACTTTAATTTATTCACTGCTTCAGTATCTTTATGTCTGTGTTTGTGTGGTTCAGGTCAAAGAGCATGAGAAGAAGACTCTGCTTGGCTCTCTGAACTTGCCCCTGAGTCGTCTCCTCAACACCTCCAACATGACCCTGGACCAGCGCTTCCCGCTGGAGCGCTCCGGAGCAAACAGCCAGATCAAGCTAAAGGCCACTCTCAGGGTGGGTACATAGAAACTCATTCTCATACCAAAACAACATTCAGCTGCTTTCTGTTCAAAGCTAATCATCTCTTTCATTTGAAGTTAGTTTCCCTTTTGCTGTTATCCGTTTCTAGCGGATATAAGTCAGATGTTATTTAATCAAGCGTTCATGAGAACTTGCAAGTGAGCACTATTGCATTCATCTTTTTACATTTACCATTTTCTCAATCCCACGCTAGATTCTTACTTTGGAAAAGCCTCCACCCAAGATTATCCTCAATCCTCCACAAGCCACACAACAAAAACCACAGACCAACCAAGGAAGTAATGGCTCTGTATCCAATCCCTCCATTGCTACGTCCTCCTCTTCAGCACTTCCCTCCAACAACACACCTGCTACCCAAGCTTCATCTCAAAATTTGGCAGCTGATTCCAAGAATGGCTTTAATGAAGGTTATTTAACTCACCGCCGTGGTTCCTTCCTGGCTAATGAAACGTGGCGGACATCTTCTTCCACGTCAAACATGCGTCGGTACGACTCCCACAGCCTGCTGTCGGACAACTCCATTGCTTCGTCACGTTTTGACCTCTCAGAGGGAGCCTCATATCCAGAGTGAGTCTAGAGCTTGGTTCTGTATGCATCCACACATCTTTTTCAGGCGTATAGTGTGCTGACTTCTCACCTTTCCACGTCATGTTCTGAACTCTATGTATTTTAGCAACCGGAATAAAATTAATAAAAGTGTGATTGAAGAAATGTTTTTTAATCAATGCAGGGCCCTTAGGAAACATCAGGGTTCATTTGGGGAGATCCACCTGACTGTACGCTATGCCAACCTGAGGAACAAACTCATCATTGTGGTTAACGCTTGCAGGTACAGTAGAGGTTTCTGTTCATCTACTTCCAAGCTGCATGGAGAAAGGAAAAAGTCAAAACTCCAGGAACACTTGCAGCATACAGAAGAACTTTACTATTACACCTACATGATGAAGGCCACAAGCTGAAACATGTCACACTAATAACAAAGTTCTTCCGCATACTGCAAGTGTTGCTGGAATTTTGACATCTATTGTTTGCAGGTGCACCAGAAAAAGCGAGCCTCTCTAGTGCTGCCCAACAGCACTAATACTGACTAGAAACTTACTCAACCTTTAATGAAATGCACATGCATAGAGTAGCTAAGCCTAGCCTAACTTCTTTGTCAGCAGCTGGTAGAATAAAAAAAATACTTTTATGGTGTGAATTGTTGGATGCCATTATTCTGTATTTACTTGGTTTGAAACCAACATAACAAAACAAGAGATTTTCTGTCACTCATTGTGTGTACCTGTTGCCAACAGGAACTTATTCCCCTGCAGTGACAATGGCACAGACTCTTATGTCCGCCTATATTTGCTGCCTGACCAAACCTGGAGACACCGCAAGAAGACACAGGTCAAGAAGAGGACGGTCAATCCTGTCTTCAATGACAAGTACGCTCATTTTCATCACTTCAGTTCTGATCATCAAACTCATGTAGATTCTGTGTTTTTAAAGGCTCAGAGGTTGAGAATAAGCCTGGCCCTCTTTCTGCCAACTCTCTTTCATCACAGGTTTGAGTTTGATGTGTCACTTGAGGAGGCGCAAACGAGGAAGCTGGATGTGGCGGTGAAAAACAACAAAATGTTCCTCACACGGGAGAGGAAGGACATTGGCATGGTAGTTACTGCAGCTTGTGTTCGACCGTGTCCTTTTATTCCTCACACATGCTTTAAAAGGCAGTTTTTAATTTGTAAGACACTGTCATTGTTGAGACAAATATACAGCCGCTACATCTCCAGATTCATTAGGGTTCAATGACGTCAATGTTTTCTTTTCATATATAAAGTGCAGAACCAGTGTCCTGACTGTTGTGGTTGTCACACTTTTGGAGTTTGCTGCTCAGTCTGGATATTTGACAGAATTTTCAACTTCTGCTTCTGTCCACAGGTGATGATAAATCTTTCAGAGTTGGATCTGGTCAAAGGCTCCACAGAATGGTATGGTCCAGAGTTTTCTACTTTTTCATGATTTGGATGAAACAGTAGATTACAGAGGTGTGAGATTTAAGTCAAATGACTTAAGTCATACTAAGTCACAAATTAGAGGACTTGAGACTTGCTCAACCAACATTGATAAAACACTTGACTTGGCTTTTGACTCAGTATCATGACTCGAGACTTGAGACCTTGCATTATTTTAGATGACATGATCGGGTGATTTCTAGTGCCATGACCTGGCAACCTACGAGGATGGAGCAGACCAGCAGAGACCAATGCACAAGGCAGCTATTATGGGGAGGGGTTATCTTCAGAAATACTGAGATTTGGATTGCGGGACTTTGTTCTACGCTCAGGACACTGTCACTCCACTATATCTTTTACATAGAAAATAGTTGTTTACAGCTACATTATTTAAAATCTTGTTTAATCTTGTTTACAGAACCTTGAACTGGTTATGTGCTGGGCTATTATATAAGTCTGGTTGCAAAGGCCCTCTCTGATGAGCAGTAATGATGTATGGAAATGTATGTGAGGAAACAAATGGTAAAAGTATAAGAATATGTCACATCTCTTTCCCCTTAAGGTATGAGCTCACACTGCCCGGGCTGAAGAAATCCAGCTAGCAGGTGGAACTATGAAGAGCAGCCTCCCAGTCACTGCAAATACTTGCAGAATTGCATATTCATTTGTCTGCCTTATCATCTCCGGTCAGATTCTGGTTTTCCAAACGCAGCACTAAACTCATCTCAGGTAGTGGACATGCTTGGTGTTTATATGTCAAAGTGTGTATAGTCAGAAGCACATACTGTACAGATATGTTCCAAACCCCAGTCCTACTTCAGGTTTTACTGGGAATAATTGATTCAAGTGCATCTCAGCTCACTTATGTATATCTGACATGATTTTAAAATATATTTAGATTTGAATATACTGTTCTAAATGATCTTGAGCAGACAGACAGACAGACAGTTACAAAAAGGACTGTTAAACATACTTGGGTATGGCAGATAATGTTAGCATAAGCATTTCTAAGTATTATTTTGGTTTACAGGTAGAAATCAAATGATTCTGAACAACAATGCTATTACTAAACATTTTTTTTTCTCCATACAAAGAATGTAATTCATCAGAAAATGTTTGTATTTCTACTCTATTGATAAACAAGGTGTATATTTTGGATTGATATTTTTTTGTGAGAGGTTTGGTTTTTGAGTTGATCTAAGCCAAAGTTATCCTTTTGTATTTTAATGTAAATAGCTGTATTTACAGTTTTATGTAATATATTAAGGGGAATAAGGTAAAGAAAATGTGTTTGTTGCAACAGTCCATGAGAGTCATTGCATGGTGAGGAAGGGTTACATGCCTAAATACAAACTGACACCGATATATTCACAGCTGAAAGGTGTGGCGTGTGGGCAGCTGAGCTGTTCTACTGGAGCAGTAGGTTCATTTGAAGTGAAACTGCACCCAAGCAAGGCACACTGAGATACAATCCTTACTCAAGTGCAGCAGTGTGGCCAATGTTACTGAAGGAAGTAAAGAGTACATCTATTAAACCACCTGATCTTTGAGTCATCTTCAGTTTCAATATTTAAAATACATTCACTCCACTTTTATGAGTAGTTTACACGTGTTTCCAGGAAAAAGGATTGTACAAGTTGATTAACAAGCTTGTATATCCCCCGTTTCATTATTGTTTTGGTTTTGAGATGGTTTTCTGTAGAATTTAACTTGAAGACCATATAAATACATTAAGACATGGAAAAATTATTTGTTAGAACCATCATCTCGATACATCTCCATAGGTCTATATGTAAAAAATGTTGTTGACAACTAAGTGTGAAACGTTAAGCCAAAGATTTCAGTCTTAATCCTGAGCTGTTTATCTCTTGTCCATTTAAATTATTCGGTTGCTGGGAAATTTATGAAAACTTTCCAATTCTGATGTTTTTCGGTTGACACTCTCATTGACTGTAAAAGTTGTTTTCAGCTAACATTTTTCTGACAAATAAATGCCTTGAAGCAAATACATACAGATTTTTCACTTTGAATATGAGTGTGATTGGTTGTCTAATTACATACTATTTCCTACAGTCTATGAGTTGCTTGTCTGTTTGTATAAGCCCATGTACCCTGCCTTTCAACCTAATTAGTTGCTGGGCTTCAGCCCTTATTAGCCCTCAGACAGTCCTGGCTCCAGCCAGGGGGAGAACATGCTTGGGCATTCAACTCAAAGGAAAGGTGCATTTTCAAATTTGGGAAAGTTGGAGACTGCCCGGGGCCTTCAGCTCATAGAGCCAACTATACTATGATGATTTGGCTTCACGAATTTCAGTTCGTTTCAGTAAACAGAAAATTGCACACATATCTAAACATCCCTGTTGTTAAAGTCATTGAAACTAGAGTATGCAGACTCCAGACACTACCAGGTATTGTACTCGAAGTCAGACACTGAAGCAGAGCTATCACAGTGGACATTTTAAAATAAAACACATGCACATAAATAGCAAAACTCCCAGCAGTAACCTTCATTTGAAGATACACAGTCGGTCTAGCTCAGTATTAGTAGAAACAGAATAAAGGTTTCGCAAATCTGAAACTGTGTTTTAAAGAGTCTTTAGTCTTTCTGGGATAATCTAGTCCACATTTGACCAATAGTGGTTTCTGTTCTGGAACTGGTCTGATGTGGTCTAGATGGCAGTGAAATCACCCGTTTTGCATTTTCACAGATAAATAACAGCTTCACAAATTTGCACAATAAAAGGTCCTTGTCTCTCTGGGGTAATCTAGTCCAGATTTGACTGGTGCAAACATAGTGGTTTTTGACCTGAACCTTGTTCCAATATGGTCTGGACGTGGGAAAAAAAAAAACAGTGAAATCTCCCTTGTTTTGCATTTTAATATATTTAGATTTGAATATACTGCTCTAAATGATCTTGAGCAGACAGACAGTTACACAAAGGACTGTTAAACATACTTGGGTATGGCAGATAATGTTAGCATAAGCATTTGTAAGTATTATTTTGGTTTACAGGTAGGAACCAGAAAAAAAAAAAAAAAAAAATCAGAAAATGTTTGTATTTCTATTCTATTGATAAACAAGGTGTATATTTTGGATTGATATTTTTTTGTGAGAGGTTTAAAAAGAAAGGAAAAAAGTTATCCTTTTGTATTTTTATGTAAATAGCTGTATTTACAGTCCAGACTTGACTGGTACAAACATAGAGGTTTTTGACCTGAACCTTGTTCTAATGTGATCTAGACGTGGGGAAAAAAAAAAACAAAAAAAAACAGTGAAATCTTGTTTTGCATTTTACACAAATAAAGGCTTCACGTATTTATTTATAAAGCGGGTTTCCTGCAGCGTTAAGGCTTTTTCTTATCCACAGTAACAGGTGCAAAAGTTAAGTTAAAAGTTTCCCTTAACTTTACCCTTAACTGCCGAGTCGGAAACGGACTTCAGCGTCATCAACACCATTGCTTACTTAGCAACGGCCCTAGCAACGGCACAAGCTAACGTTAGCTTATGATAACTTTGCTAGTTCCAGTATGAGTTTATCGAGGAAAAACACGACTAATACAGATAGTGTAGCATTCTTACCACAAACCCGACCACAGGTAAGTTTAGCAAACTTAACCAGTAACCATCCAACTGAGTTACTTGTCTGTCGACGTTTTGAGGTTTTGACTTTTAGTTGACTATCTGCCTCTTTAACTGCCTCTTACACCAAGCTAACGTTTTCAGTTATTGTGTAGTTAAAATAACGATAACGATAGAATAAATAAAAAGTGAGTATCTTTTACCAGTCATTTTCCAGGTTGTTAGGTTGCTTGCTTATTTTAACCAAGACACATCTAACGTAGCTGTGTCAATTCTCCAGGTCCACAGAAAACAACCGTGGATGGAAACCAGACCTTCATTTTCGCTGTATCCCCCACTCAAGCAGAAACCTCAAGGAACTGACGACGCTTTGAAAAGTGGGTTCAGTTTTTAATATTTTGAGTTGGTAATCATTTTTCACTGAGATAACATATATTGGTTTTATGCCAATTTATATATATATGTTCTTAAATACTGCTGTGATATGTAAGTGTTATAGAAGTTCTGTTTTTGGTTGCTGTGTGTGTTATGTAGGAGATGTGCTTAGTGGAGTGACAGACTGTAGACCTGTTAAAAGTTATGGCAGAAGCCAGACCCTGTTACAGAAGAGAAAGGCAGGGCAGATCCCCGGGGCCTTCAAGCCCTGCAGCAGCAGCCGCACACAACTCAAGCAAAAGCACAAGAACCTCCGTGAAACTCTGGTTAAATTCATATGGTGAGTTGCACCTACATCACTGTTTCCTCTATGTGGGTTTAGGTTAACTAACTAACTAACTAACTAACTAACTAACTAATAAGGCACTTAAATTAAATTAGATTGTGAATTTTGTTTCTTATTATAAAGCCTTTAGGTGGCAGTAAAGTATTTAATAGCAGTTTTGTACTGTAAACTATAGATAAGGCCAAACAATAGCTACATTACACTGCCCAGGAAATTAAAGGCTATATAATAAGGAGGTTTTTGACATTTTTTTTGTGTTCTATTTAGTCAACAGGAGGAGGAAGATGGCAGCTGTCCACCATGTGGCTCTACCAAATTTACAGCACAGAGTGACACTGAAATGGTGAAATGCAGCACACACTTTATGAAATATATTTGTAAGAATACAGGCCCTCTGTTGTTGTGCACATGTCCATAATGAAGACATTGTGCTCATCATTCTTTCACATAATCTTTTCAAGACACTTGATATGGTGGTGTTTGTCACAGTTTTGTTTGGTTGGTGTCAGTGGTTGTAGTTGCTAGGTACTGTATGTCTCTTTTTTAATGCAGTCTTTTTTCTTCACTTAAAAATATCTATCATTAATAACTTTTAATGACACCTATTTCGTGAACTTTTAAAATTCTTGCCTATACTGAGGCCAAGCAATAACACTATCACATTTTTTTTATTTTAGCATTTTGATGTGTGTCAGGTCACAGTTGACAAATTAATCAGTGAACTCTCAATGAAAAGACAGCTTTAGCTCAGGTACACGGCATGGAATTTTTTCATCATCCAGTGGCACTGTCACAAAAGATCATGTCAGAAATTGTTTGTTTAAAAAGTCCCTACAGTTACTAAAAGTATAATATTCTGTCCAATCAGAGATACAACTACTACATCCAGAAAGGGATAGACCTGGAGAATGTGTCTCCCCTGGAGGACTCTTGCCTTGAGACCATTCTGGACATGGTGCCATGCTACCTAAAGAGCCTGAACACACCACTGGAGCTGTTGGTCGATGAGATCAAGGAGGACTACTTGCTCAGCGTCAAGAAAGCAATCCGTATTTATTTTACTTACCCTAAAATCTTAAGTGACTGGATAATTTGCCATTCAAAACAATGTCATAATCAAATATTGTTTATTGTCTTTTGTTTGTGATTTCAGTTAAATATACATTCAGAGATGCAAGAGAAAGTGACAATGACAAAGTAAAAGATCTGCCACCTCACAGAGTTGAGTAAGTCAGCAGGATGTGACGGAGAATGTTGCATGTTTATCTTGTGAGAAGTATACAGTGCTTCTACCTAAACATCTTGTGAAGCATGGCTTTCATGACCAGGCCATACAGACATTCCTCGTTTTCTTTTGTACAAGGGAAACCTAGGTTTCAATAAGTGGTGCCTGGAAGCCTGTAGAATGAAGAATCATATATTTTGCCAGAGTAAAAAAGTCTGTTTTTCTCAGTCCCTCTGTTATCTTTCACTGGCAGAGTGGAAGTATTGCCAAAACCATGGAACAAATCCTTTGTCCATGCGCGAAAGAGGATGAGAGATAAGCTTCACTCTATCAACCCCACTATGCAGCAAGTGCTGTGCCTTTGGCATTTCTCTTACAAGTAAGTATGCTGGATATATATTTTTTACTTTACAGTTAAAGCTCCATCCCATCATTAAGTTTACTATTTTAACTAAAATAAAAATGTAGGTGTTGAGTGAGTTTGATAATCTTTGGTCGAGTTAGGCTCTTAAAAATCACTGTTAATAATATACTGGAAAATTATTTTTTTTAGAAATGTTATTTTGACTTTTTAAAATATTTTTCATCATTTGAGGATTGTGTTCATAATTCTTCATATTTTTTATTGTGTAATGCTTATACTACAAGCCAGAAGCACAACATGTGAGGAGTAAACAGAAGTTGGTGACTCACATAGTATGAAGACCATAAAAACATGCAGTGCCAGACACAATATGAATATTGTAAATATACTAAATAAATGCATTCAGTGCTAGGTTTACCTTTACTAATCATGGCATTTTTGCACAATTGAATGTTACTCCATACATTATGTTATCCATAAATTCTATTTATACAGCAATTGTGGGAATATTTGTATGCTAACATTACAACATAGTAGCATTTGGAAGCACCTATCCTGCTGAAAATAAAAAAATTTGCACTGAGCAAAAGACAAACATGTGCATTATATATTGTATAAATCATTTCCTCTATTCATGAGGAATAGTATTCCTGGTTTCTGAAATTTCTGGGGACTGCTTTCCAAACCTTTCATAGTATTTGTACGCTCGTGAGCAGTATTTGGAAATAAAAGCTGCTGTTTTAATGGCCTGGACATGCACTAATGTTTAAGAAGTGATAGTAATAGAAAATGGTGCTAGATTGACAATTTATGATGTTTTCATGTTTTCATGCTTTCTGGTTTGTGGCTCCACTATACAGAATTATCATGTTTCACACGCATTACAATAATGTATGATTGCTGTCATCTTACAATCATCTTAACCTCTTGGATGACCTGCTTTCAGAAATGTCCGTCTGGTAGATGTACGGGAGTTCCACAGCAGAGAGGAGTCCATGGAGCTGTCTGTGTTTCAGCAAATTGTCACTAGACATGTTGATAATGCCAGAGGAATCCTCGTCGGAGAGTGAGTCCACATGATCATTTATCACCAAGATACCGGATCTCAGTTAAATAACCAGTAGAATCAAAATTGCTTTTCTTTGTGGATTTGATGAACAGACGTAATGGATGTGCAATGAACAGAGTTCAGGAGTACTGTTAACTAGAAAAAAAACACAATTTCATCTTTGAAAAGCAAAAGCATTGATACATTATATTTGTACTGCTCAGGACTTTAAATGATATTTAAATGATGTGAACAAAGAGATCTTTAAGATGGCATGGGTAAAATATGACTCCTCAGCAGTAATATCATTCATCACTCCCTGGATGGTGAGTAGGGAGTAGTGAATGAGTGATTTCTTCCACAACCTCATACTTGAGTTCTTGCAAATTTTCTGCATATCAGTACTCCATAAAGTTTGACCTAAGGTTGTATATCACAATAGAATAAATTATATATTCACACCCTAATGAAATTTTACACTATTTAAGATGAGTTTAATGTAACAAATTGAGCTTTCATTATGTTGCTTCAGGAAACACATTAGCATGTGACTAACCTTAGCTACATTATAAATAGTTAACCTCACCAGCAAATAACTCTGCATCAGCACAGAAGTTTTAATTGAAGTTCCCTTCACCTTTCACAAGTTGACCTGAAGTTCAGAGAAGTAGAGGCTAGTTCAAGGGGCCTGTGACATTGGGGCCATCCCAGCATGAACACAGAGCTGGACTGGCTCTGCCTCTTTAGAAGGCTTGTAATCAGCAGCTGTTGAGGTTACATGAGTTCAATCCAGCATATGACATGGTTATTTTGTGGCTGGTATATGTCTCTCTGACATTTGCTTGTGTAGTTTGGGTATTGAGTACATTTTAACAAATTTATTGAATATAATCTTGAAAGTTATTTTTTTGCTGTTTTCTATCCTAGTTGGATTCCTGCAGTGCAAAACATTTACTACTCTGGGTACAGGCACAAGCAGGTTCCTGACTTTAACAACATGGCCAAGATGTGTTCTTTCTTCAACTGTGCGGCTGCACTAATGACCACCCAGCTGCAGAGCCTTGCATTAGATTCAATAAGGGACTATACGAACCTAATTTCGCAGGACCTGGTAGGAGAAAGCATAAAAACTTCACAGACTAGGCTTAAAAAATGATTTCATTAAATTCTAGATTTTGACTTCGATGAATAGGTGGACACTTTTAAAGTTGTTTTTTTTTTCTTTTTCTTGTTTTGGTTTGTTCTCCATCATTGTAGCAATCAGAGCGAGTGTACGAGCATCCAGGCTTTGTGCTGCATCTGATCCTGGAAGACAGGGAGATTAAGTTTGAGCCTGACTTCAAACTGTATGAGGAGGCCCTCATTAATGTGTATGAGTTAATGCTCAGGTCTATCAGCATGGTACCTCGTGTGGAGACCAAACTGTTCCCTGACTGGGTAAGAAGAAATGTGGATGTGTGTTTGTGGTATTTATGAAAAAATTAACTGTATTAAGTCACGTTGTATTATGCTTTCCATGCAGTGAATGAGACACAAAAGGGGTCTTCTGTGCCTCAGTAATTATATAACACAGTGTGTATGCTCTAAATATTGGCAGTGGTTGGTAGGTTTCCCTGCTGATATGCTATTTGGATGCTCTGTTTTGTGTTTTTAAAATTCCAGTAGCTAATCATAGCATTGCATTCATTTTCTACTTGCACCACTGAACAAAAACTTTGGTTTTCTGCCTGGATGTAAACCCCACTTCATGTGTTTCCAGCCAAGCTCACAGTTTGGGAGCACTCTGAAACCCGTCATCCTGCCAGAGATCCTTGAGGCCCAGCAGGAGGAGGTGCACAGGGTGTTCTGGGCTGAGTGTGTCAGGCCCAAGGAGTATGTCCATGAGTATGATAAATATGCCACACTGGTATCCAGACAGGCAGAGGAAGATGTGGAGCAGTTCCTCAGTGAGAAGCACTCCTTTCAGGAACTTATGGAAGAGGTGGTACACTACCAGCATCTCGCTGACCAGATCCAGTACACATCATGCAAGGTACTTAATCAGCAAGGTGGAACTTGTCAAAAATGACAATCCAATTGTATGAACGTACAAAAGACAGGTCTAATGTAAGGAAACGTCAACTTAACAATCTGAGGTGATTTTGAGCATTTAAGGTGTAGATCTAATGTTTCTTCACTCTCTAAGTCCAGTACTAACTATTATTCCCCACAGGACACTATCTAATAAATCCTGAAAACAGAAACCATTTTAAAAACTCAAAAGCAACAGTCTTGATGATTACCATGATTACTACTGACTATGCTTATTTGAAAATTAGCTGTATTATAGGTGTATCACTTGACATTTTTAAAATATTTACTGATACTGACCTACACTGTGGGGTTTAGGTGGTACGCCTCGGAATGTTTGAGGTCCAGTCCCATAAGCTCATCCACTCTCTTGTCAAGCATGCTCAGGAGCTTCAGCAGAAACTGATTACACGCATGCTACAGGACCATCAGGAACTCAACAAGAAGTCAGTTGATTCTTTTTTTTTTTCACTTTTTCATTTATAGCATCATAGCAGGAGAATTTTCTCACCACATCCATGAAGACATTTTGAAATACAGCTGAAGCAAATGATCATTTTACAAACAGTTGACAGGGATTAACAGCAATTTTGACACGTACCACTGAAATGTGTGCCATTCTCTCTCAAAATAAACAGCGGGCCTTGAGGAAGAACCAGTTGTACAAAAAGACACATGTGCATTAAGATGCATGTGTGAGCAATTTGAGAGACTTAGTAGCATTCACCAATTTTCCGAAATCTATGATTTAAAAAATTCATGAGTAGTTCTGACCAGTCATGCGAGTCATGAACAATTAGACTACTTTTCTAGATAGGGGGTGAAAGACACTTGTTTAACTTAAAGGCACTATTTCTAAGTTTTGCCATTCTATATATTCTATATATTCTATATATTCTATATATTCTATATATATATATATATATATATATATATATATATATATATATATATTTTATGCCTTTATTTATTATAGTTGCAGTGAGAGAGGGACAGGAAAGTTGCGGAGAGAGAGAGGGGGGATGACATACAGCAAAGGCTGTGCTAACTCTTGTCTCTATCACGTTTCTTCTGCTGAAGTTAGCACGCTCTTGTCAAGTGACCATCACCACCACCTGCTCCCGGCGAAAAAAACAAAGCATGTTTTGCAATAGAGAAAATTTACAAATAGTCCCTGTAAGAATTATAGTGGCTTATGTGTTTCGAGTTTAAATATGAAAGTGAAATTGATTTGATTAAAAAATATCTGTAATAAACTTAATGCAAAATTTATATTCTGTTCATCATATTATCATCATCTTGGCTTGTCACTCTACTGGAAAATTTTGAAGATTCTAGTATTTTTATTGGAATATTTCATTGCAGCAGTTTGGAAAGTACATTTCAGTAGTTGCTGGAATTATCTCACTCCAACAGCTTCCTCAGGGTCTTTATACGGGTTGCTGGCCTTTATCATCCTGTTATAATACCTGACAGTCTGTCAAAGTGCAGTGCTGTTCCGATGACATGTCATTGACAGATACACTATTAACATTGTCTGATTGTTTTGGGACTTCTAATATGACTCTAAATTTGTTATGTTTTTGTTTCCTGATTTTCTTTTTTGTGCAGTTAAGAGAGTTTGGTGAATCCCACTTGGATCACTTGTAGTAACAAGCCTCACAGAAAATAGATAATTTTAGGACAAGAATATGAAAATGTTTTTGCATGAGGCCCAATGTGCAGGTCACAGGGGGTGTACAGTTGTACCCTTTTTGCTTTTAGATCCAGAGTTAGCTGCTCTGTCTCAGTGGTGCTTCTTAGCTCCAAGCTGTGCCATAATAAGATTGTAAGTCTGTGAAACCCCTCGTATATGTCACTGAATTAATTCTCTCCCTCTCACAGTCTCTGTAATGAATTTGAGAAGATTGCAGAGAAGGCATTGAGCACACCACCTGACACACAGAAACTAATGGAGCTTAAGGTAACTACCCCATATTCTTGTCACACAAACCAGCTTGGTGCAGTCTGCTGTGTACAGGTGTCTCTCACACCTTGTCCACAAAGCAGTTAGGAATGACATTGCACATTAAAGTCTCAGTTTAATGATCAGTTTAATTATAGATGAAATTTAGTATTTTTGTTTGTCTTTGGTGCATGGTGTTTTTTTGTTAAAGCCCGTTGGACTAATATAAACCTTATGCCATTGAAAACCTACAATATTTTAAATTCCAGGCTTTCTTTCATTTCACACTTTCTTTTATTATAAAATATTCTTGTGGTATGAATGGAATACTACACGAGTTTGTATTGTTACCCTAATGTTCCCATCCAGGCCTACATGAACAAGGTGGAGACCACAGAGCTGCCTATGTTGGAGCAAAGATTAGCAGACTCCAACACACAGTTGTGTTTCCTGATGGACTTTGTCACCTTCTCATCAGTGGACATGAAGCTCAACACAGAGACCATCCAGTGGCTTAGGCGCATGCCATCCATCTTTAAAGAACACCAACAGATCATTACTGAAAAGACAGAGCAATATCAGAGCGGCCTCAAGGTCTGTATTTCTTTATCTTTTTGTCTATTGTTGTCTGTTGAATTATTTTCAATAGAATCTGGATATTTTTGTATCCAAAAACTGTGATCTATCCCATTTAAATAATTAAAGGCAAGATAAAGTGAAAAAAGTTAATTGCAAGAAAACAAACTATGTGTTTCTGTATTTACACTCATTCCAGTTTTACCGTGAGCGTTTTGTGGAAGAATTGAAGAGCTATACTGTACAGACAGTGGAGTTTACCACCTTTGGTGAGCTGACTGATCTCAGCAAGTACTTGAAGAAAGCCCAGGCCCTTAATGCTAAGCTGGAGTTAGCCATGGAGAAGGTACATCAGGACTTCATTGCTCTAAAATATAGGTCTGTAGAAAAAATTGGTTTGGTCAGTCAAGGATTAATCTGTAGCAACAGTTCTGTCAAATAAAAAGCTACAGTGAGTGACAGTTGATGAATATTGTATATTGAGTTGATGCAGAAGGAGTGTAGTTATACTGATGCCCAAACAATGATATATCATATAACATGTCATAGCTGAGCATAATCTTTGATTTTATTCTGCATTCACTGTTCAGTGTATTGCTGCATTGAGTTGCAGTATGTGCATTCCAACATTTAACCTCTAGAGGGCATCATTGGCTATATTAATATTTCAGTCACAGGAGCTGTAATATGCTTTACCAGATGTTCATCATCCATACATTGACACTTACTTACTCATCCATCTATCTATTGTTTGCATGACTTTGTTATTTCTTTCTTCCTTCTATCCTTCCTTGTCTTCCAACCCTTCTAACACTCTGGAAAGATTAATGATTTCAACCAAGAGGAGGAGGCCTTTGGCTGGCCTGTTTCCCAGTACCCAGAGCGTAAGAAGATCCAGGACAAGCTCATACCTTTCCTGCGGCTCTATGAGACAGCCACAGATTTCCTAAACCAGTATGAGCAGTGGCTCCATGGGCCGCTGTCCGGTGTGAACCCAGACAAGGTATGAGCTGTGGAAAATGACTTTATATCGGTTCTGACTTGACAATGACATACTTTATCTTCATTACAGTGTTTCTTGGAATACCATCATACAGGTCATGAAAATGTGTGTCTATTAGGAAAACAGAAATCAGATTTTTAGTTGTGCCACTGAATGCACCTTTAAGTTTTTCTTTAAGTCTACATGTTACATGCGTTACATGTAGGTGTGGATGTTGGGGAGGTTATAGAAGCCATTTTAAATCCTATTAATGTTTGTTGTTTGGAGACACTCTTGAGTTTGTTTAGCAAGATATATGAGAACAGTGTGATCTTGTAATGTTGGGGCTATCAGGAGGGAATACTGGGTATAACTGATAACTTTATATTTATTTGCATGACAATTCATGCAATCTCTTGAAAGACCTGACAGATTACAGAAATACTAAACATATGTTGGAAGTCCATAAGTTGACCTGAGAAAGCTGTTACTGTGCAACAAACTTAGTTTAATTTGCCTGCCAATGAAGTGTAATATGAATGATTAAAGTCATTTCCAAAAATAGAATATTTCAGCACTGTGAAAGATGTGTATATCTCCATATCTCTGTGTCTGAATATACCAATGTGTTAAAGCAAGACAACTCTCTTTTTTTAATGACAGCCGTTTTGTTTTCATAAAGCATAAAACCACAAGACAAGATATAGAAATACAAAGTGATAAAAAGTCAGAGACCACTTTCCTTCTCATTTGAATGGGAAAGTGGTATATATATATCCACTATATTTATGTATCCTATACCCAAAAGTCTGAGACAGTTCTCCCATTCAAGTGAAGGGGAAAGTGCTCTCATATGCGTATGTATATAGATGCATGCTGTTCTAGTTAGTTACAGTGTCTTTGTCATACTAAACCCCATCCATGTAGGTAGAAGGGGATGTTGGCAACTACTGGCGCACACTATATAAGCTGGAGAAAGGCTTCGCTGAAGTTCCCAAAGCTCTGAACATAGCCACAACTATGAAGGCAAAGGTGGAGGACTTCAAGGAGCACATTCCTATTGTGCAGGTACGACACTAAAATAATAATTTATTATCTACACAGGTCAAAATAACAATTTTAAATAAATCATAGTTTAAACTGAAATGTCTTTGTATCTTTGTACTATTCTTGCGTTCTTCATAGGTATTGTGCAACCCAGGCCTGCGTGACCGCCACTGGGATGCCATGTCAGAAATGGCTGGTATCTCCCTGCAGCCAGCTGATGACCAGGCATGTGTGGCTCACTTCCTATCCATGAACCTGGATCAGCACCTGAGCAGCTTTGAAGGCATTAGTGAAGCAGCCAGCAAGGAGTACTCCCTGGAGAAGGCCATGGAGAAAATGGCCAGTGAGTGGGGTGACATTGAGTTCAGCCTCCTGGTGTACCGAGAGACAGGCACCTTCATCCTATCATCTGTTGATGAAGTCCAGATGCTGTTGGATGATCATATTGTGAAGACACAAACTATGAGGGGCTCACCCTTCATTAAGCCATTTGAGGTGGAGATACGGTAAGAAATATGAAGATTTGCTTGAAAATCATTTTGTCAAGTAGTTAAGTGTCAAGGGTATATTGTTTGGAAAAGCAACTCACTCATGAACTCATTAAGTCCATAGGAAAAGAAATTCTATAAAACACCTGTTGAGCTACATTCAATGCATATACATTCCTTCCTACAGGGCTACAAAGAACTTACATAGCAAATAAAGCTATCTGTGCCCCACCATCCTAAGCTCTTATGTTAACTTCCATAGTTTAACAGCCAGAGCTATGCATCCCTGTACAAGTAGCAAATTGTAGCAAACAAACAGAGAGATGTATATTCATAGATTCTGAAACTGACTGCTGAACAAATGCCACAGCATGTGGACTTATTGAAGTACCTACTTACAACCGTTTGGAAGGAGTAATGAAAGGTCTATGTGAAAGTTTTAATTGGATACATTTGAATCTTTTTGATTTAGATATTGGTTAAGTCCTTCAATATTCTGCCCCACTCTGCAGTGGTGTGACAGTTTTTCTCCTATGATATCCTAGCTGGAGCATTTAAATTTGTGAACAAATAGCTCTTTCTGAAGACCGAAATTGTTTGTTTGTCATAGAATTGTAGTTAATACTCTCTGTGAAACTTACAAAACAAAGGTTTCAGTTGAGCATACTGTATACTTCATTCATTGCGTTTCACTTATTTATCTCCCTCAGACTTCATCAAATAATAAAAATTCCTCATCCTCTATAATGTGTGAGATTGTTGCTGCCAGGCACAGTTTGACACAGGACTCTCTGCAACTCTTAAAAATCTATTGTGCATTATTGGGCAGGATGCTAAAGCTGTTACTATAATGCCAAGTTTTTGACTTTTTTTTGTAATTTCACATGAAGACTTTAAAGTGCCATTATCTACCCTGCAGGGTGGGAGAGGACGTTAAAGTAGTGAGGATAAATAAATCAGTTTGTCAGTATTCTGTACAAGGTACTACTTGAGCCAGTCTCATCTACCTTTTCAACTGCTTGCACTAACTACATGGCAGAGAATATCTGGAAATAAATGCAAAATACCTATATACATCTAGTGTTCCCAAATACTTTTCACCTCAGTGAAGTGATAATAATTAGAGGGTTCTTGTTATTCCACAAAAATGAGAGAATGATTTTGTTGAATTGAAATATCTGTAAGCCTAGTTATTTTCATTAGATAATTGGTCAATTAAATTTTTTAAAACCTTCTTGGTAAAGTGAAAATGGCAGAGATGTGTGTAAAGTGATATGAATTATGATTTGCATTTGTATCCACATATTCTCATTATGCCTCATCACCAGCGACAGCCAGTGGGTTTTTTCGGGTTGTCAATCCATCCCATTCTTGTGGATGATATCTCAGTAACACCTTGAGAGAACTTCTTCAAATTTGGCATAAACATTCAATAGGACTCAGGGAGGAATTGATTAGATTTTGGTGGTCAAAGGTCCAAGGTCACTGTGACCTCACAAAACACATTTTTTGCCATAAACCAAGAAATCATACACTAATTGTGACACAATTTAACACAAATTTCTAATAGGATAAAATGATGACGTGATGACATTTTATATCCAAATGGCCAAAGGTCAACTTCACTGTGACATCATAATGTTCTACAAAAACAAAAGAAGGAGAGATTGTGACCATGTCTCCTGCAATTTGACTGGTTGGCAGAGGGATACAACCACAAGGCCGTAATTCTGTTTTTTTCTTGTAGGGATTGGGAGGGCAAATTGCTGCTCCTCCAAGAGATCCTGGATGAATGGTTAAAGGTGCAGTCCACTTGGCTTTACCTTGAGCCCATATTCAGCTCCCCAGACATCATGACTCAGATGCCTGAAGAGGGACGCCGTTTCACAACTGTTGACAAAACCTGGAGGGACACCATGAAACAAGTTTCCCTGGTAAGTTGTTTGACTTTGTTTTGTTTTGTTGTGATTTTATCACTACATCAGGATGCAATAATGATTAGGGAGACCATTTGTAATACAAAGAACTCTCTGTGGAGGCGTTTTAGCAAAAAGATGAGCTTTTCCTTGGGTGGATCAGTATCCAGAAGGAGGAATAGGGAGGAGGATCTATTCTCAGGACAGATATTTCCAAGATAAGAGGACTGTATTTCATTACTGACAGGGGGACTATTATAACTATAAGGGGAACAACAATACATAAGGCAAATATGTCAGAAATAACCATGAATGGTAATAGGTACATGTTATAGTACATTTTAGTGGAGTCTGTGAGGTTGAACTTGAAGAGTTTTGAAAAGGCTGATAAATAGGCAAACATTACAGTAACTCATCTGAACATATATCTGAACATATATCTATAGACGAACAAAAACACTACCCCAAAGACCTGTTGGCCAGACATCTACTGTCGAAGTCAGAGCACTAGAGCCGGGGGGAATACTAAAAATATTTATATTTGATACTACTATCTTGAAACTAGACATGATCATATTCGTTACATTGAATATGTGCAGTATTGGCTGAGCAGGTCTCTCTCTCTCTCTCTCTCTCTGTCTGTCTCTCTGTCTGTCTCTCTCTCTCTCTCTCTCACTAATTGGTGCACACACAAGCACTCGCAGACCCAACTGTTACAACACTCATGTCAGTGCTGCTGCAAATTCCACCACTTTCCTACACTCTCTTAGCATCGTAAAGCAATGCTCACAAAGATCAGCCATTTGGCAAAAACTTTACTTCTGTGTCCCGGCCATGAGTTCCCTTCTGAAGGGTGTTTAGCACCAGTGGTAACGTTGTGACATTCCACAGGGCATCCTCGAAACCAGATACTGTTGACAGGTTCGTATTCCTGTTGCAAAACCTCAGTAGAGACTGGAGAGGCACAGTGGACATCTTTTGCACACTGTTTTTGTTAAAACGTATTTTTGTTTATGCACAGAAACTCTTCTTATTTAAATAAAGTTTGGGTTTTTGAGTTTGTATGCTGTAATATATGGGAAATAGTGACATGCTGCAAACCACGAAGTGGCCTAGCATAAGAAGTATAAGATCCAAATCTAAATATTTATTTTATATTTCTATGTAAATTTGTTGAACAGTAACAGATGGATAGTTCGGAAGAGCACAAAATCTCATACAACCATTCAATTGCTGTATTGATCTTACAGAGCAAATTCCTTCAGAATGGTTGTTGTGTTTGGATAATTTCTCTTTAATCTGAGTGATAATGATCCTCTGTAACTGTACACATTCAATGATGAAGAAAACAATAAAACAGAACCAGTAGTGGGAAATAGTGACATGCTGCAAATCATGAAATTTTGCTTGTTATGTCAGCAGAGAGCTGGGTTTAATGTTCAGAGGCAACAAAGAAGGTAGGTCTGAAAATCTTTTTCTCATAACTTGTAATATAGTCAGGAGTCCTGTGGCTTGAACTCCAAATAAAGATCTGAATTCAGATACGACATGCACAGTTCACGCCTGGTATATTACCAGGCAGTGAAAAATACAAGAATAAAATATATGATTGTCTATAATCAGATGAAAATCATTACACAGCACTGACTTGTATGACAGCATAAACCTGACCAGGTGGAGTAAACAAACTCACAATCATTCCCAAGCGTGAGAGTGACAGCAGGGTGAGAGTGACTCTGGTAAAAGGTAAATGGAGGGTCACAGAAATATATAGCAGAGGCAAAAAAGATTATTTAAACAAAGCTAGGTAGGGAAAGACAGAGCAGGGAGAGGAGAGAATCAGGAGGAAAAGGATAGAGAGCAAGGCAAAAACAACAGAGCGAGGATAGAAAGTGAGTGTTGCACCAGCCTCCTCAAAGAGTTTCCAAAGGGTAATTGGCGTCCTCAGTAGACCTGAAATGAGACACATCAATTTCAGGCAGTGTCCTCCAGAAAGCCCAGGCTGACTGCACCATCAAATAGAAATTATGGATTTTGTCTGGAAGGGGCAGGGCTGTACTGCGCCACAAAGAAAATGAGGTCACCAAGGGATAGGGAGCCTACACACAGAGATGAGCATGCATACTGTCTAGTCTAACTTGAGTTGTGTGTGCAGTTATGGAGCATGTTTGCACAAATGTTGGCACTATAATATGGCCTTATTTTGCCTATCAATCAACCTTATTATCTAGTTAACGTTCAGTCTTTAATATTTATTTATTTATTATTTCTATTGTTTATATTATTTATTGTCCCTGTTTCAAACATGGATCCTTCTGTGTTATTTGTTATGTTAATGTACTATGAACACATTTATTGTACAAAAAATGTGACAAGGTAGCTTTTGAGCTTTTCCTTATGTGTATAATAGTACTGCTGCATATTTGTGTTTTGTTAAACTGCTAAGCCTCTACAAAGCTGCTTAGTTACCTTAATGGGCTTAGACAGTCAGGAATGATTTTCCATTGTTACCGACTGTTAATCAGAAAGTAAATAAGCTATATTAATTTGGCATTTTCTTCCTTAGTAAGGCAGTTATATAGCCTCAGGGCCCTGAAGATAGTCAAAAATTTTGTCCTGTTTTACTTAGTGCTTACTGTGTCAAAACACTGATCAGAAGTACAGGTAATAACAGTGCACAATGAATTTCATCCTTTTCACCACACTAGCAACTCACACTGGTTGGAGACAAATTCTGTTGTTCTCTGAATTGTCTCTTAGAATGACCTTTTAATGCACATCACAACAAACAATTAGGTAATTCTTCCAGGTAAATTGTAACCTGTTGCCACCTCTCTCTGTGTATTAAAACATCCAGTCTGCTCTTTTTTACACAATAAGTCTGGTAAATGTCAACACTAAGGAATTTAATATTTGTGCCAAACTATGGTAAGAAATTAAGAGGATCCTGAACTGACTGGTAAGTGTGTACTTTACAAGAAAGACTACACACTTGATATACTATAACATAATACCACTTTTTAGCTGACCTCAGTTTTTTAGTGTTAAGAAAGACGTGAGCACAATTTGCTGCATAACATGTCAACATGAATGAATTTGAGAGCCAAAAGCTAACTTCCACCATCCTCGATATGTCCTTAAACATACTTTATTTGGGACTTCACAATCACATGTAGTTGTAGCTGTAGTGGTATGCTCATCATTGAACTTGTCTTTGTCATCTGACTCAGCAGTGAACACAGGAGCTGCATTAAGTACTCTGCAAACATACATTTTTTTCCTAATGATTGTGCCACCCACAGACAGTAAGTTACTATTTTCCCAAAGGATGTTCATGTTCAGTGCTCATTTGGACACAACAGTTAGAAATTCATGAAAGACATTTCCTTCCATTTATTCTGGAACAGTTTGAAGACCTCCTTCCTATAACTTTAACATCGCTTGAGGGGAATAATTCACACTGATAACGAGTTTTTGAGGATTTTGATTTGATAAAGTTTTTTTTTCTATGCTTGACTTGAGTTGAGCTGCTTACTGTCAATCTCTTGAAACCTCACATGAAAACTAAAGTCTCTGTGAGAAAGAAAGCCATCAAAACATGTTGGTTTACAACTAAATCATCATTTTTTAGGGCATCTCAGGAGTTGGGATAGCACTTAATGAAAGAAAAGGTGTGTCTGTGCAAAGTTCATATGACAAAATCAAAAAATTAATAAATAATGAATATAATAGAGGCAGTAAAAAAATATGTGGGAAATATAAACGAGGTTCAGAAACTAGAAAACCGGCTACTTTTTACCAGAAATGTCCTTCAGTTAACCTGAGGAGCATCCTACTAATGATTTTTGTTTTCTATACACTGAATGGCTACCAATCTGGATAGGACTGTTGAAAGTTTGACAATTCTAAATCATAATCTTGGGAATCCCAAATCTACTTGCTCTCCAGGACATTACAACAGTTTTAATTCTCAGCCCAGCTATTTGTCAAAATAATTTTAGAAACAAGATTGATGTTGAGTTTTGTGTCTTTTATCCACATTCTAAATATATATGGGAGACATACCAGTAGTAAAAGATGAAATCATTGTGGAAAGTAAAATTGTGATTATCATTTTGCTCTTCTTCTGAAATGAAAAATATTTTGCAATTTTTAAAGCTAATGATTGTACTTCACTACACTATATAGGCAAGTAATGGGAAAAACACACCCATCATAGGCATATACTGCATCCAAATCTGACAAATAACACTTTCCTTCACCTCACCCATAGCATTGGTTAGCAGTGCATAAAATTGGAATCGTCTCCACTCCATAATACCACAGAACAGTGTAATGTAAGGCGGGCTATGGGCTCCCCTACCCTAAAATCACACAAGGGTGTAATTCTTTGTACAACCAACCACTGGGAGCTGCTCAAGATCCACTGATCTTTGAGCGCCTTCACATGTCATTTTCCTCCACTTTTTTTTAATTTGCTGTCTTCTTTAATGTGTCATTTATCTGCTATTGCATGCACATTTGCAGATAAAACAGGGCCAAATCAATTTAAAAGACTTCTTTCAATTTGCCTGCGTCTGTTGAACTATGCAGCACACCACATCCTTGCAGGATGTGGTGTGCTGCATAGGGAGGGACATACAATTGACCCTCTAATGCTCATGGGGAAGATGACTAACATATTGTTTACTAATAGACTCAAGGATTCAGTCAGTAATAACACAACAGTAGACAGTAAAAGAATACCTCATTGAATATTACATTCACACTTTTGAAGATGTAATAGTCTGCAGAATGTGCCTTAAACACACAAGACATTTTATGTTGTGGATGTGTGGGGTGTATCAGTGTAGAACAAAAAAAAATGTTTCTTTAGGTCATGTTTTTTACCTGCACAGACTGAAGTCCTTCTATATCAGCTGTGGACAGGGGAAAAGAAAAAGTGCCTCTGTTGCAGTCATCATAAGAAATCAAAACTAATCACGGGAGATCAGAAGCGATTATCTCATTCTATATAGCCTTTACAATTCCACAGCATTCTTTTGAACAGAAGTCTTTCAGTGGACAGTGACCCTGTTACAAAGCAGAAGCTGTACCAAGTCAAAGCAGTGTGATACCATTAATCCTCTTTTTTGTAGCCTTTCCTATAATATTAATCATAGATTTTCCCAGAGAATCCGTTACTGTATGGTTGTGGCTGAACATTACATGTTGCATGTGGAGATGTGAAAACTCTTGGACATCCGGTCGTTTATAGATACAAAGCAAAAACAGGCTCAAGGCAAATAGATCATTCATCAAAGATTAAAGTATTCGGGGCTACCTATTAACCATCATCCATTTCCCTTACAGTTCATACTGTTTCCCTTTACAAAAGCTAGAAATCATGTTGACAATTGTAGATTCAGAAAATTGTTTCTTGCAGGTTTATCTATATGACTTATTTTATTATCAGGGTGGGTTAGTGATTAAAAGGCAGCAGAGTAACAGGTAACAGTAACAAAGGAAGTAAACCTTTTTTGATGCATCTGCCTTTTATTCCTATTAGGAATTTTCAGCAATAAAAGGCAAATAAGGGAGGCATGTCCTTATGTTACTCCACAGTAGCTCAACATTATGCCCCCTCTTGCATTTTATTTCATTCCATTCAGAGGATATCAGGCTGTGCACTTCATTTCAGAATCGCCAACGTTTTCATATGAGCAGATTCAGCATATGAGCTTTTTCATATGAGCAGGTTCAGGCATTCAGTGTCCAACCTTGAAGATTAGATAGACTTTTTATTTAGGCACTTCCTGGGGCTGACAGTTCCAGAGGATATTGAATTAGTGTACAGATGAGATGATATCAGAGCTGAAATATTTCATAGGTGCTAGACAGGCCTCAGGTAAAATCTCTATTACTGTCCCATCACAGATTTTTCTAGGGTGCTGTGTGACAAGTGGGCCTCACTGTGAAGCACAGAGTGGATGTTGCTAAAGGAAGATATTGCAGTTTTTTTGTGTTACCTTCAAGGCAGCAATGACAACACTGCACCACTGGAAAAATATGAGCACAACAAACCATCTTCCTGTCATATGTTTCCTTGATAAACTAACAATGTGCAGTGTATTTTAAATGTTATTTGTATTTTGGGATTAAAATTTGTGTTTAATTGAAACAGACACTTAAGTGCAACTCGTATCAACCGTGATGCAGAGCATTGTGTCATTTCATATACATCAGTTCTTATAGAAGAAGCAGCCATGGTACAAAAGTAAGGGTGTGCCTATTTGGGGGACAAATGTGATACAATTGCTGTTTTTTTTGTAGTGAGCCTTTGTGGCCTTGATTGCTCCATTGGAAAAATGATTCACAGTCCAAAGATGCCAAGGACATAGATATTTTCTTAGCAATGGGTAGTTACAGTATCAGCTGCTAGTGCCAATTTACCACCTTTAGAGACCTGAAACTAGGATTCTGAAATAATTCGGCATGGACCTAAAATTGTCAAAAGGGGTCGAACATGCTCATTTTTGTGTTTCTAATGTATATATATCCTTACTACTGCATCCATTGTTAAATGTTGGTGATGACAATAAAATGACCCATGTTGGTTTTTGACCTCTGAAACCATTGTTGAAGTAAAAGTACTTTTGATTACTTGCTTTTTTCTTCCTTCTCCTGTAGGACAAGCATGTGTTGGTAGTGATAACCATTGAAAAGATGCTGGAGAGGCTAAAAAAGTCCAACGAGCTTCTGGAGATGATCCTCAAAGGTCTTAATAACTACCTGGAGAAGAAACGTCTCTATTTTCCTCGCTTCTTCTTCCTGTCTAATGAGGAGCTGCTTGAAATCCTCTCTGAGACCAAAGACCCCACAAGGTAAACAGACAAATTTGTGCCCACAATCATAATTATATGTTTTATGATAATAATCATTATACTTGAGTACAATTAGTAGCAGTATCAGTTTTTGTGTGTCGTTGGTATACTTGGTTAGCCCAGGAAAATACTTAAGTCCACTTGTAGCCTGCTCTGAAAGAGTTTTAATTGATTTTCAGTTCACACAACGCTTAAAACTAGTCTGTGTACTGTGTGTAGACAGTGATAAATGAACTTAAACCCAAACCTGCTTCAGTACAACGATATTAGGTGAAGGAAATGATGGAAGAGATTCAAACAGAGATTCAGCATGTGAAAGGAACAAAGCTAGAAAATGAAATAGAACACACTTTAAAGGAGTTATGGCCTTCGAGAAACTGATGTTAGGGTTGGGAAATATTCAGCCAGCAATTGGATTTTTTTTACCACTAAAGTGTTCCTCCAGAAGCCAAGTTCTTACTGATAACCAACCCTTGTCCCATTTCACCCAGGTCGTTTGGTTAAATGTGAATCCAGACAAAATATGTTCCAGCCTCTTACTTTCTTCCTGCTTTCTATTTCTCCTTTCGTTTTCATTTTGCTATCCTTCAGTCCTCTCTCTGACTGTTGGGATTCCCATCACATCAGTAAAGGTGCACACAATCATCAGCTCTTCTGAAAAGACCAGATTTCTTCTGTACAGACTGGCTGAGTTTTGAGGTCTGCTGTGGAGGGCAGTGTAATGTTGGGGAAAGAGGGGAAAAATGTCTATGGCTTTTTTGAGTTATTGGTCACAGAATACATTGTTGGACTAATAAAGCAGCATAATAACAAAACACCCAGATGCCAAAGTAATAATATCTTAGCATCAGAACACTTGTTCCTATTTCCTATTTTCCTGAATGTTTTTTGCATACTGAGGCAATATGCCTATGCTTTGCAGCTACAGAAACATAGAAATGATGAAAGAACTTGTTCATTGTGTAACAAACAATAAAAATTGGCAAAAACAAGAACAATTTGTTACATTAATCAGGACCAAGGACAAGTTTGAGATTTGGGGAATGACAGAACTTACAGGATGTGGTGTGCACAAGAAAGAAAAACCTTTTTCATGTAAACAGTGGGACTCAATCAAAGCAGAAATTCCTATATATGTATATATGTGTGTATGTGTGTGTGTGTGTGTGTGTGTGTGTGTGTGTGTGTGTGCGCCTATACACACTTCTGTTTGAAGTAGTATATATATATAAATACTATAGATATTATACAATACCATACCAAGTGATTCCATTTTCTTGCTTTCCTCTCCTCCAGGGTGAAGCCCCATCTAAAGAAGTGCTTTGAAGGTATCGCTAGTGTGGTGTTCACTGATGTGCTGGACATCACTCACATGAAGAGCAGTGAGGGAGAAGTGGTGCAGCTGCTGGATATCATTTCCACCTCCAAAGCCAGGGGTCAGGTGGAGAAGTGGCTTTTGGAGCTAGAAAATGGCATGATTGCCTCGCTGCATAAGGTGTTGTGTGGACTGTTATTGCGCTTTATTGTTTGTTTGTTTTTAATGTTTCCTTTTATATTCACTCATATAAGCAACTGAACAAATGCAAAGTTGAGCCTGCACATTCAAGGTCTCTCCTGGTATCATTTCTAATAATCTCCGTGATAGAGAAACCCCGTAGTTAAAGCCTTTCTCCATTGCAGGTAATTGGCGAAGCAATCCAGGCATATCCCAATGAGTTGAGGATCAACTGGGTGCGTGCTTGGCCAGGCCAGACTGTGTTGTGTGTCTCACAGGTCTACTGGACGAAGGACATCCATGAAGCCATCAGTTCAGGACAGAAGGTGATCAGCTCTGTACTGTATTTGTTTGGGCCTCTCATGTATAGTATTTAATTACATTTGAGAAACAGAGTTGAGCATCTGGCTGACTTTGAAAAACAAAGATGATCATTTCACAAAACCTACTAGTGTTTTGGAGGAAAAAGACTCAAAGACTCTTCTAACCATCTGAATAGAAAGATAGCCCATCCTCTGCATGCACTGTTTCTAAATTTTGGTTCAAATCAGAATTCAAATGTTTTTATACATAGAGTTAACCCACATAGTTTTATTTGGTTAAAAAACAGACAGGCCAACATGTTTTGCTGAAACACATTATCTACAATATGCCCTGAAGTTCCATGATGTGTCACTGCTTACTGTAGCTGTAACCATGGTAACAACTGGTATCTGAAAAACATCATCTACAGTATGCTCTGATGTTGCATGATGTCTGTATCAAAGTTGTTACCATGGTAACGGAAACTGTGCAGTATACAATCTCAAGCAGAGGATTTAGTTTAAAGAAAAGATTTAAAAGGTTCCCAAAATGAGGTCAACACAGTCTGATGACTCTTGGACAAACAGATTACGTCCCAATGAATTTGTTACTTAGAGTAATGACTAACCTTGTGACACTACCTCCAAGCTTTTATCTACAGTGTTTTAAAACACTTAGGCTTTAAACACATAGGCATAGATGAATATGGGTTGAACAGCTGGCATGAATGAGAATTACAAACATCACATTGAATGAAGACCAACTATAGCTTATGAGCTGACATGTCTTATTTAGTTGATCTGGCCAGCAGAGGTCTGCTGCCACAACCAGGTGTGGTATAATGCTATTTTATAAAGGTGGAAAGGGAAGCCCCTTTGTATCACATGTTACATTTTTCTTTTGATAAACCTCAAGACACAACAGTTTGTTTTACTTCACAGGCTGAAGATCATACCCAGCTAGCAAAAGCACTTCCAAAAGAAGGAAAAGTGTGGTGTCTTTCTTGTAGACATCTCGACAGTGATGGACTTTGTAGTTGTTGCAGGGTTTAAACTTGTGACCTTCAGTTTATAGATGGGGCCTTGATAGCATCCTCTCTCTGTCTTGATAAACTCCAACAAGCTCTGCCTTCTCTTTAATGATGCCTCTCTCCCTCAGGCCCTAGATGCCTATCTGGAGCAGAACAATAGACAGATTGACGACATTGTGGCACTTGTACGTGGCAAGCTGTCCAAGCAAAACCGTGTGACCCTTGGAGCCCTTGTTGTGCTGGACGTCCATGCCAGGGATGTGTTGGCTGTGCTGGTGCAAAAAGGAATAAGTGACGAGAATGACTTTGAGTGGCTTAGCCAACTGCGCTACTACTGGGTGGTAGGTGGAAGCGGTAGAAGATTTGGTGCAAGTCTTTAGTGAGCCATTAGGGCCACAGTGATTAATAAAGGTACAGCTTAAATGATTTATTTCATTCATAAAAAATACTGAGTGATTGATCTCCGAATTCTGCATCACATCTTCTGCAGGAAAACCACCTCCAGACCAAGATGATCAATGCTGGTTTGCCTTATGGTTATGAGTACCTCGGCAACACGCCACGTCTGGTTATAACCCCTCTCACTGACCGCTGCTACCGGTAAAGCTACTACACAACCACCCTTGACAGTTCACTGTCTGCTTTTTTCTCAGATAAAAGTTCTGTCTGTAATGACTCCACAAAGCCTAAGTGGGAGATAGCTACATACATCCCAACCAACCAACCAAAAACCAACCAACCTCATTGTGTACCTGGCATTAATCTGGAAATAATTGATGCTTATCAAACCTATCCATTTGTGCACAATGCTCCTCAGCTAGCCACTAGAGCAGTTTACCCAGTTTTGAAAGATTACTATTAGAACTTGGCTGACTACTATTCCCATGAGACAATGTCAACTTTATGTAACTAAATGTATATAAATAAGAGTATGGATGTGCATTGTTGATGGGGAACACAGTAATTTTTTTTTACATCGTAAAACAAATATACACTCACCTGAGCTCTTTATTAGGAACACCTGGAGACCTGCTTATTCAATGCAACTGTCCCGTCAGCCAATCATATGGCAGCAGTGCTATGCATTAAATCATGCAGAGACAGGTCTGGAACTTCAGTTAATATAATAATAAATAACAAAGTGAAGAGGTTTAAATATGAGCACAGATATTTGGGTGGTCTATCATACCATTACATTTGTGACAATGAAATGTATACAATATGATGCACCTTGCAGAAACTTCACCACACCTCAGTTATGGTTTCAAACATGTTCTGTGAAAACATTAACAACAGTAATTTCCTTAATTCACTTTTAACTTATTAGTAAGTTCCTGTATTGCAGTGCAAACACTACCCATATTACAGTATAGGAAAATAATATATACTAAATAACAGTTTTGTCAGCAAGCTGGAGGAGACCTTTTCTGACATGTTCCTGTTGATAAAGATAGTAAATATGAGTGAAATCACACTGTATCTGAAATCACATTCCATAAGCTTTGTCCTGTCTCTTCATCCTCCCTCAGCACTTTGTTTGGTGCCCTCCACCTCCATTTGGGAGGGGCACCTGAGGGACCTGCTGGCACAGGAAAAACAGAGACAACTAAAGACTTGGCTAAAGCTGTGGCCAAGCAGTGTGTGGTCTTCAACTGCTCTGATGGACTGGACTACATTGCTCTGGGCAAATTCTTCAAAGTGAGTGAATTCTCTTACTATGACTTTCTGCAACTAGTTACAGTTAAATTTAAACACTCACAGATTCTTGAAAGCATGTTCACCTTGAAATCGCACACACATTGAAAGAGTGAAACACTAAGGCCCTATCCTACACCTGGTGAAAAGTGCAACACAAGTGTCTTTGGTTCTTTCAGACCAACACAATCATTTTCCTGTCCGGCGCCCATTGTTTAAATAGCAAACATACTTGCGCCCATTTGAGTGCCAATGGACGTTTTGGTCTTACAATGAGGTGTGGTCAGGCGCATTGTTGGCGCATTGCTATCTTGAGGTAGCAGGAAGTGATTGCACGATTGACCAAGAAAGACTGGTCTTAAATCAGTGGCGCATTGTCAAGAGAGTAATATGTTCCTAGATAAGCAGGAGCACAACGCGCCTGTTACGCACAAGCAGAGTGTACTGAAAATGCGCTTAGATGTTGGGATAAGTCAGGTGGAACATTACCATACAGCCTCAGAGGATTGGAGCATTCTTTGTGACATATTGTGCGTTGTATAACATTGTCATGTGTTATGCGTCATGGATGTCTCCTGCATGATGCTCTGCAGAGGAGTGTTCTTTCTTACTACCTGGTAAATCCACCACAGTGTGCCCCATTCTTCACCTAGATTTGTCCACCAAAATTTCATAATTAATTGAAGATTTATTCACTCTTCTCATCATATAACATATGATAACATATATTGTGATTTGTGCCAGTACGTCTCTGTAGAGCTGTGCGCAGCTCACTGATTCACTCAGCCCTCCCTTGCCCCTCAGAGTGCACAGAGCTGCTGTGTGTGGACTGGGCTCTCTGGTCAGTCACAATATTTAATCAACTCCCCACAAATAGAATCTAATTCTTTGTGAAACACTGCAGCATTATAATAACAATGCACCAAGGTCCAAGCACGCCTCACTTTCGAAGGGAATGGGAGATGGCACTCTGATTGGTTTAATGTATGTTACGCCAAAACCCATGAATAATTAAGAGATTTAGTACAAGCCTTTTGAACAATGTGCCTGGTGCAGCGTCTGTTTTTTCTGCCATTAAAATAGCAAAATTGATAGGGACACACCCAGAGTGTACTTGCACCATGCGCTCTAGACCAGGGTTTTTGGATCATTAAAATAGAGCTCTTTCCTACAAGTTAAACCAAGCATTAAAAAATATTTAACTTCTAATAATTGATTCATAAATAGATATGCCCACATGCTGTTACCCTCTTCTTTCTGATAGAAGTGTGCCAGAACAGATACTTCCACCACACTTGCATAACTGAGCATTTCAAAGAGTCTGATAGTACAAGGTGACACGGGTAAAAAAAAAAAACAAAACACTGATGGCTCAGTCAGGGGGCCTTGTTTACTGCCCCCAAATACTGCTGCAGTAGATCAGTGTCATGTAATTAAAGTTACATATGTGTGTTGAAGCCACATAAGCTACACTAAGTGATAGCAAGAAAACACTGATGTGTTTGTGTGTAATTGCATATGCCAATGTGTGTGTGTGTGTGTGTGTGTGTGTGTGTGTGTGCAGGGCCTTTTGTCTTGCGGAGCTTGGGCCTGCTTTGATGAGTTTAACCGCATTGATTTGGAGGTGCTGTCTGTGGTGGCTCAACAGATTCTCACCATTCAGAGAGGTTTGTGCTTTTTTTTCAGTCTTTCCCTTTGATTCTTGTGTACACAGGCAGTGTACCAGAAACAAATTTGGCAATCTCTCACCAGTGAAAAAGCTTTAGAAACTTTAGACTACAAAGAAGTGCAACATGGAGCTAAGGTTATTTGTGTAGGCTGGCCAGCAGGACTTCAAGCACAGCTTTGTTCACTGTAGCACAACATCTCCTATGGGTGCTATGAGTATCGAATGACTTGCCTGATAAGATGCAAGGGCCAAAGGGCCATACAGATTTTTCTTAGCCCAAAACTGCTGTTACTTAAGTGCTGTTGTTGTTTTCAGACCAGGACTTTGTCCTTATCTGAATCGAGGATTGAGGTTGTTGCATGTTGTACTGGTTATAAAGCCTTTATATGCAAATTAGAGAGTTGTAGGTTTTAATGTGAGACATTTTAAAGCTTCTAAGCCTATGGCTTAAGTGTTAAGGTTTGCATTTGTATTTGTATGTGCGCAGGCCCATGACATGTCTCTAATGGGCATGTGCAGTTATCATGTGATATGGCATACAGGTTTGGTGGACTTGGCTTCTATGGATATCATCCTCAAGGTGCTCATTACAAAAAGTGTACAAAGAAGTGGCAGTCCAAAACTGAAGTGGGAATAAAGAAATGAGCTATCTCAGCAGAGATAAAAGGTATAAGGTAAAGGTATAAGGCAAATACTCATTTAGTATCTGTGTATCCAGGGATTGCTGCCCATTCTGAGATGCTGTTGTTTGAAGGAACAGAGCTAAAATTGGACCCCTCCTGTGCTGTGTTCATTACTATGAATCCTGGCTACGCTGGACGCTCTGAGCTACCAGACAACCTCAAGGCACAGTATCAGTTCTCAGGCATTCTTTCTATTTTAAATGCCCACACTATAATAAGCATGTTTTCATTTATCAAAACTGCCTCTTTACACCAGGCTCTGTTCAGGACTGTGGCTATGATGGTACCAGACTATGCAATGATCGCAGAGATTGTCCTCTACTCGTGCGGCTTTGTGACTGCACGGCCGCTGTCGGTGAAAATTGTGGCTACCTATCGACTCTGTTCGGAGCAGCTGTCCTCACAGCATCACTATGACTATGGGATGAGAGCTGTCAAGTCTGTGCTTACTGCTGCCGGAAACCTCAAGGTCTCAAAACAGAATTACTTGGATATGATGGAATTCATTGTTCATTGTTTATCAGAATTTTTTCCCACAAAATAATTTCAGTCTGCTGCACTGTAACCGTGCTGCCACTATGAACATGTTTGTATTTCAATTTTTAGATGTCCCATACTGTTATTGTGACACTTTTGAGAATTTAAAGATGATTTCTTTTCAGGGAAGTAGGACAATCTGTGATCATAAGGCAACAGTAAGAAGAGTGTCTAACTGGGGTGCAACAGTTTCTCAACTCTTGCTCACTGTGTTGCTGAAAGTAGAGCTGAGCTAGCCAAAATGAAAACAAGCACATAGCAGAGTGTAATGTCTTACCTAATCTTCAAAACAGATTTGGTTAAATTTTTAATGCAGCGGAAGCACGTTTGTTTTAAGTAGGGTTGGGTTACATATTGCTAGTATTTTTATACTATTTGGACTGTATGCACAATTAAAAATTCCTTATCTACTGTGCAGGAGTAATCTTTCAAACACAGTAGGGAAAATTAGTATTGCCCCCTACCTACATATTTTCCAAGCACAACATGACAAACTTTTTTTATATACTGCAAACATGGGATATGCCCCCAGTTTGGTAACCTGATGCAAAGGTGTATGTTTTTTTTTAAACAAGGTTCTATCTAGAGTTGTCACTTAGACCCCTGGCTATAGCTAAGTCTTCTTGAATTGAATGGTTGGTTGACAGCTACATATAGCACAGATAAACAGTTTACAGTGAAACTTGTCTTCATAAAGCCCCATAATTCAACTGCTTTACATCTGTCCCTATTTTACCTTTGTTTATGTCTCTTATCTTCTACTTTTTCTCCTCCCTCCTCCTTGGGGCAGCTCGCTTTTCCAGAGGAGAATGAAGACATGCTGTTGCTGAGATCCATTATTGATGTCAATCTGCCCAAGTTCCTGGCCCATGATCTGAAGCTGTTTGAGGTGCGATAAAGTGGAGCTCCTCTTGTCTTGATTAACGGGTGGTACACATCAACTGATGTCAGCACATGTTAATGCTGGTCAGTTCATTTGGAACCACCATGCATGAGGAGGATTTAAGCCTGTTAAAGATTTCACTAGAATGTGTGTGTATGCAAATGGCTGTTTACACTGAGTTTCTGAATATGTGTGTCTATCATTCGTCTGTGCTCACCCCAAATATCTCAAGGTGAATGTGAAACTTGTGAAACTTATTTCCATCGTAAGTTATGTTTATTATGTATGTGTGTTCCCTCATTCAACCACGAGATTCCCTTCTCGCTGTTCTCTAACAACTTTACCTTTACATCACAGGGTATCACCTCTGACCTCTTCCCGGGGGTCAAGCTCCCACAACGAGACTACCGCATCCTGCTGGAGGCCATTGAGGAAAACTGCAGACGCATGAACCTGCAAGTCACTGATTTCTTCGCTGAGAAAATCCTGCAGATCTTTGAGATGATGATAGTGAGGCATGGTTTCATGCTGGTGGGTGAGCCCTTTGGAGGAAAGACCAGTGCCTACCGTGTCCTGGCAGCAGCCCTTCATGATGTCTGTGAAAAGGTATGATGTCCCAAATCTAACCAAGAGGCTGTAGAAACACGTGGACTCTGTGCTCTTAATCTGTTGACAAATGATAAAAGCTGGATATGCTAACTTTGAAAGCTGGAGAAATTAGAAAAGATATGATTTAAGATAACGGCAACTGAACTTGAGAAAAGACGCATTTTAGGCTTCAAGTTGTATGTAAGCCTATACAGTATACACTGTGCAGTATTTCTTACCAGGGAGGCAGCAAAGGCTCTGTAGCTCACGGCAAGGAAGCAAGTCTTGATCAATAGCGACTTTAAACCACTTTGTTTTCTTGGTTGCTTGGTAGTTGTCCTTGAGGTCCAACTTATCTGTTGTGTTCATGTCAGGTATTAGTCTGCTCACTTTGTCAGAAATTTTGAAAAAAAATAGCCTTATATTCAGATGGTTGACCAAGCATTTCTTAATTGTATTTCATTATGAATTTTGATGGGGTTTCCTGAGTCCTTGGGAATCACTCAGTCTGTAAAAAAAAAAAAAACAAAACAAAAACTCTAAACCTTCATGACAAGTAAAAATATGCATTACAATCAATATCCAAGGCTTATCTGCACTACATGTTTGTCCCAAGTAAACACATCCATCCAATTTGTCAGAGCTGTAGTCTTTGTTTAGTAGTTATCGATCTCACAGAGAAGAGCAGAACTGGCTTGTTGTATTTACATGGCTGAGAGGGCCGAGAGGCATCCCACCAAGGAGACAGATGAAGGCCTGCTGATGGAACGCCTGGGAATGCTACATTTATCATCGTCATCCTTGTCGCTGCACATCCACTGATCATGTCAAACCCCCCCTCCCCTCCCTATCCTTTTTGTATTGTTTTTTTTTTTTTTGTCAGCAGCTCACTCTCTCATTGTTTTTAACTCAAAGCGACACCTTGTCTGAAAAGCCTTTTTTCGCAGTTTTTGCTTTTCTCCCTCAGTTAGCAGAAGTCTTGTCATACAAACACTAGTCGTCTAAGCAATTTATGAGTCTTAGCGTCGACAAGTTAGTCAAATGACCAGCCATCATGCTCATTTATGCACATTTTTGTTTGTTTTTGCTGTTTCTTTTTTAAAAAGAAAATCCATAATCCATAACCTTTGAAGTAAATAATTCTTATATACATATATATATATATATATATATATATATATATATATATATATATATATATTTTACATACTGTATATGTGTGTATGTACATACTGGATCTATTCAGAATTTGCCTGTCCATCGATTTTTCTTTCGTTTATGATATCTCTATGTGCTTGATCTTTTTTTTATGCCAGGGTCTAATGGAGGAGAACCAGGTACAGATCACTGTTATCAACCCCAAGTCCATCACCATGGGCCAGCTGTACGGCCAGTTTGACCCCGTCTCTCACGAGTGGTCCGATGGCATCCTTGCCGTGAGCTACAGAGCCTTTGCGTCCTCTTTGGTAAGATTGCTGCCCATATGCATTTTAAACAGATTTTGATTCAGACACAACCAATCAAATAAGCAAACAAACACAAAGTATGGTCTAACTTGTGAAGCATCATGTTAATTTGGAGACTTGCTTTAAATGGTAATTAAGCACAAAGCACAAGTGCTATATTAATTTGATATCTGTTGATATCTGTTGTCCTGTTAAAGTATTTTAACTTTCCCCTGCCAGCTAATCAGAAACACATATTTTCTCTTGACTTGGTATTAATACATACAATTTAAATATTTCACTGGGTTTTTATGTTGGAATTCAAAAGCTGAAAACCTTTTGGTGCTGACCAGTGTGGTTGCTTCAGTCATGATGGAGGGTTGGAAACCCACATCATTTATCCTTGTGGAGATGCCACACCTCCTGGTGGATGAGGACATGGTTGAGGAGACAGAAGGAAGGTGCTTTACTGCTGGCACCCTCAGAGAGTGATGTTGCTTCTCAAGGTCATTGATTGAGTCTGTGGCTTTGAAACAACTTTGTGTTTATATAGTCTGCCAAACAGCTCCTCTTAGATCCACTGTCAGCAGCAAGATTTTTGTGATAAACAATATGGCCAGATATGTAGTCACTATCCTGTAAAAGACTGGGAGCAGATGGGGCCATAGTTTCATATGATTTTAAGGTCACTTTTCACATCTGTGCTAACACAGCCTAATGTGCTGTCTCTCTAATTTTGTAACATTTTTGCACTTTTTTACTAAAGTAGGCAAATTTAACTCTTGAACTACTGAACAGTAATATGAGAGGTTTGAATACTCCACCTTTGATAGCTAATTGGAGGATCTAGTGGAGGTATTTGTTGTCAATATTGTTTTGTGTCTTTCGGGTTGTGACAGTTTAGTTTTAGCAGTTTAGTTTTGTTATTGAGCTGAATTAGTATTACAGTGGAAGTTATGTAATGTCTGCTTATATCACAGGCATTTAAACCAATGCTGTCTCTGTGGAAACAAGGTATTTGAAGCAACTTCTTATTCCCAGTTAAAACAAATAGTATTTTTGAATCTCTGCTTCAGCCACATTGTGCTATACAGATATATAACTACTGTGATCTTGTGATCTGAATCACTTAGGGGAAGTGCGTCTGCACTTCTCCCTGTGGGTTAAAACACTAAAGCATGTTGCACTTGTGGTACATTAGGGTGTAACCAGAGGTCATACAGTATGTTCTGTATTATAGGTAGCTGTGCAGCAAGAAGGTGAGACTGAGATTGCATTATCATCTCCTCAGTCTTTGTTTACAAGTTTGGGATGGAACATTGTATAACAGACATGACATTCCAATTAATTGCAAGCTGATAGAAACAAAAGCTGCAGTGGCAGGGTAAATAAAAAAAAACATTTTGCTGTCTTGTTAAATTTAGATCTTTAATAACTCTCTTCCCGTCATGTGCATACACAGCCACAGACACATTGCAGTGGAGGCATGTCATAATGAAAAATCATTTGTTTGCCCTTTTGTCAGATTGTTTTCCAATGAACTTGTCATTTTTAAAATTGTCTATGTATATAAAGTTGTCATTTTACAAATTGTTTTTTTTGTCAATGAATAGGGGTGCAAGGAGTGGTTATGACAACCGAGGCAGTATATACGGATGCAATAAAAATAGAAAACAAGAACAAACCTTGTCTTAATTCAGTCTCAAAAAAGTCATTTTCCTCTTTGGGCTGTCTTTGTTTTTCCCTTTTTTTTCCGGCATTGTATTTTACTAAACTAATTGTTCGTGTGCTAATCTGGAGTCAGCAGCAATGTAGTGTTTTAAACTCTCTGCGTACACAATGAGATTTTTTTTTTTCAGTGCCAGTGCTCTCTGTCAGATCATTACATTACAGCATACTCACTTCCCTCTCAAGCACCAGATGGCCCCAGCCCAGGCATATCCATTTGTTTATATTACAACAAATCAATTTAAAACAGAGCTCTTGCCAGGCCATTTAACTGGAGAGCTGACACTTTTGTCAGCCTCTATTATGACAGTGTAGGTGTTAATTTTATTCATTTACCAAACATTCTTCGCTTAGATTATAATGCACATGAGTTCTTTGGCGACCTTGAAAGTACGCACAGGGATTTCTGTCAGTGGGAAAGAAGTAAATGCAGTATGTGTTATATGATTTGAGGATACAGGCACTGAACTTATAAACCCAGCCCAGAACACGACTTTCAATGCACTTTTAAGCCCTTCGTCTTAACTCTCCATGAATACTTTTAAAATTCTGTATATTTTAGCACTGCAGGGGCCCTCTGGTAGACTGAGCTTGATTTTTTCATGTAAAAGTTAAATGTTTTATGTATTTATTTGTCTATGTATTTGTCTGTATACGTGTTTGTGTCTCTTTACATCCATAATTTCATCCTTCCATCTGTCAAGCTGCCTCAACATCAAGAATTACATACATTTATATGGCTCCATTTTAGCCTGTATTTGTCTGATATGATTATCTTTTGGTTACCTACAGCCAACAAAAAAAAAGATAAGCCAGGTGGTCCGTGGTGTGGCCAATATTTTCAGTACAGTCAGTGGACTGTACTGAAAATATTCCATCATTGATGTGAGCATTCTCATTTCTTTTGTCTCTCAGAGCCCCGACAGAAAATGGCTGATCTTTGACGGCCCAGTGGATGCAGTTTGGATTGAGAATATGAACACAGTACTCGATGACAACAAGAAGCTGTGTCTGATGAGCGGTGAGATCATTCAGATGTCCCCGCAAATGAGCCTCATCTTTGAACCCATGGACCTGGAGGTGGCATCGCCAGCCACGGTGAGAAGCATCTTTACTTTGATTCAGGGTTTCATCACAATGTATCCTGCTGTTCCATTTTATGGCAGTGATGGTTTTCAATCTCTGGATATTCTTGAGGATGTATCACTTACACTTCTTATTAAGAAAAAAAATTGTTGTACAGAGATGGTAATTTTCTTACTGTAACATTGTACTGCACCGGTTCAGGCCAAATTTCGGGTAATACACTGCTCGGGTAATATATAATATATATTCGGGTAACATAACACCCTAACCCAGATTATTTTATCATCCCTTCAGTTACACAAAGGGTGTCTTAATGATGCCCTTGATCTCTGTCTTTATTATATACATTTTCTACTATTTATCTAAGTGATGGTGGCCTGTGGCTGTCTGTTTTGATTTTTTTGTTATCTACTCAAATAGTTTAGAAATTGTCAAAAAAGGATCAACCAACATTTTTTGGTTTTAACTATTACATCCTTGGGTCAGTATTTGCATATCATCTTTTTTTTCATCTATTTTTGATTGGCTAACCATTCCTTGAGTTCATGTCCTAACCAAGTCCCGTTCTCACCTTTCATGCCAGTTGGCAATAGATACAAAATTGTTTTGTGTGGATTTTCTCCTGTTTTCTCAGATTTTGGAATGCTTAGTTCCCTTTGCACTGCAGTTATTGCCACTGCTGCCTCTGTTGTTGGCCTGTGGGAGTGTAGACAACCATGTGCTAAGCCTGTAGTGTTGCTAGCTATTTCTTTTTACCAGCTAATGATGACATTTACCAGGAGGGAAAAACACACTGGAGTTTGATACTGTCCCTCCCCAGCTACACTCTTTTCAGATATGCTCAAGGATATGTCCAGCATAGTCTTTTTATTAAATGATGTCAGTTGTCAAATTTTGCAAAAAATAAAAAAGAGATGACAGGTGCTACACACCTCTCCATTCTTTTGAGATAAACTGCTGTCTTCGTATAGATATTATGCAGTATATAGAAAAGGTGTTTTAATTGTACCATTCTTTGTAGTTTGTTGTGATGTGGTAACAAAGGCTTGTCCTTGCAATACACACAGTCTTGAGAGAATATCATCTCTGCCAGACTCTACTTTTTTATTAAACAGACTTCCATTTTTGATTCTCTATAGCCTGGCATCTGCTCCTTTCATCATGCTGAATGCACAGGCATCATGCTTTTTTGTGATCACTGTGAATCCCCTCCACTTTGTTCATGGTCCCTTTTGTGCACTGTTAATCTCTCTTTCTCTTTTTGTCTATGGAACATATTTATCTTAAAACTTTTAACATTTTCTTTTTTTCATTTTCTCTACTACAATATTTTTATGTATATTAGATGTTTCTTGTGTGTCTTGACCCATTTCTGCTCATCTTGTCTTTTAACTTTTCTTGTACTCCTTTGTTAAACTATTCCTTGTGTGGGACTTGGAGCTATCGGATCTCATTAATGGCTACTCTTTGGAAAAAGGCTGTAATATAGTCATCAGACACTTTGTCACATATGCAGCCCACTCATAGTTACAGTATTTACCAGGATGATGTAACTACAGGGATGAACTGTTACAATGCTCCGTTGAATTAGGACAACAACACACACACACACACACACTAAAAACCATGAGAATGCTTATCTACACCATGTTGCATGTCCACACCTAGTTCACAGTATTTGATAAAGTTATTTTAATTCTGGGTCCTGGCCAGATACTTACGCTCAATAGTTAAGATATACATGATACTACATGAAGATTGATACTCTGATACACTGCTTCTGTTTTTAAATACTTAAGTACCACAGATATGGATGTGTGTTTTCAGATGTGATATATGTTTGTGGCAGGTGTCTCGCTGTGGTATGATCTACATGGAGCCTCATATGCTGGGCTGGCGGCCTCTTATGCTGTCCTGGCTCAATACCCTGCCAACCACAGTTAATGCCACGCACAAAGACCTCATCACTGGCCTTTTCGACCGTGTAGTGCCAGCCTGCATACAGCTCATTCGAAAGGCCACCAAGGTAGTGAACCATTCTCAGGAAATACTATTTCCTGAGAATACTAATACTATACATCAGTGGTTTGCAAATCAATAATATGTTCTCTTTACTCAAAAGGGACATTTTCAGTCTACTTGAGGATTTTACTTTAGTTTCTCATTACAAGAATGTTCAAATAATACATTGATGTATGTGTATTCCTTCTTGCATGTTTTAGAAGCAAAGCTTAAGAATTTTCAGTTTCTTACAGCAGTGATTCTTTGTTGACTGGTTTCATCAACTATATTGTCTCTTTTTGCTTTATTTCAGGAGCTGTCCCCGACTTCTGACACCAATCTAGTCAAGTCCATAATGAATCTGATGGACTGCATGATGGATGAGTTTCATGATGAAGCAAAGATGAAGAGCATGAATGAAAAAGATGCTTGCTCCTGGTTGGAGGTTTCTATTACTACTAATGTGCTACTGATTAGTATGATAGTATTATTAACAACAGCAACATATTGAATGTGTAAACCCATAGGAGGCTGCACCATTATTGAGGTCAACAACCCTATGAGAAGGTTTCAGCCCAGTTTCCTTGAAACAGTCTTCATGTACAATATCCGCTTCCCGTTCTCAGAAGTCTCAGCACAGCTTAATTAATAGTTAAATATGTAATTGCATGATGCAACATATACCATTCTTCCATTCTTGCCAGATCAGTGAATATGATACAGTACAAAGAAACAAAAAAATACTGAACTGATGCCCACAACCTCCAAGACTGACTGATCCGTCGTTTCACATCTCCCTCTGACTGTATCCTTTGTCTGTGTCCTCTGCACTTGAACACAAAGACTACTATCTGACCATTCACTTATGTTCTGTGCCTGCAAAAAACAGTTGCAGTAAAACAAACAAAATGAACTAGCCAAACATTTTCATGCCACTGTGAATCAAGATAAACAATCTTTATCATTATATAATATAATAATATCATAAGAATACAATCTATGTCTGACAAAAAAAATTGGAACTGGCACTGTCAAGTTTTGTTTTGCTTTGCATTTATATTGTAAGCCTGTGGTTTTGCTCTTAAAGCAAGCATAAATAAATAGTGGGGGCAAACAAAAAGGCATACATTAAGGGAGAAACTGCACTTTATGGTTAGAATTATTGGTTTGCTAGGCTGAACTGTGCAAGAAAACAGGCAGACAGTGACAGAAAACAGCTCTACATCATGACAGAGACTGTCAAGGGCCAATACTGCAAGATATATTACAAATTTACAGGCAAAATCCTGATGCCTGACCCAACAGCAGCTTTAAAACTTTTAGGACAACATTCTTACAGACCAAGGAAACCAATTTGACCTAATTTTACAAAGGGTACTTTGTAGCTTGATTGAGTTATTATCATCTTAATTCACACTGCTTGTTATGAACTGAAAAAAAGAATGTAACATTAGCTTTGGCTCATGTGGTACATTGAAAACCTTTTTATTTTACCCAATAACACAGTATTTACAGTATACTCCAAAGAGCTTGTCTTTTCCCTTTTAAATGTACTGTTCTAATCAGGTCTGCCTCCACACAGGCTCACTAAGAATGGAAAAGTTTTAGCAGATGAGCCCTCTCTTCTGCCCCCTGCATGAGTTCCAATTGATTTTTTTGCCTCTGAATCATGTCTTTTGAAAGCACTGCTATTATCCCCCTGTGGCAGGCTGCACTGATGAATGTCTTTCAACCTTCTCTCCCATGATTCTTAGCCAGTCATTATCAAAGTGCTGAATTAATCAGCCTTTTAACAGCAGGAGCTATCATGAGGCTGCTAAGCCTCATTTCCAATTCCTACAGTATTCCTGCTGTTTTTTCCAACAAAGTCATCTCTTCTCTGTGGATTCTGGTATTTGTCTCATAAAATAATCTGTGCACTGGTTGAGACACTTAATTGCAAACTTTTGTCTGCACCATGAGGTCTTTGAGTGCAAACCCTGTCTATGGACAGGGATTCTTTATGTTTGACTTGTTAGACTTGTTACAGTGTAATGGTATCTATTAATACCTCCATTTCTAACTCAATTTACACAATCTTGAACATAATTTTTTTGTGGGTCATGGTCCACTGGTAAGTAAACTATAATGAAACATACAGTAAGGGACTACTCAAACCTAAATAAATGTAAATTTACTTCAGTAACAATTAAATGCTGCTTTAGCTTTAGCTTTAGCAAAACTTTTTCACAATTGCCTCCCTGGTCCAATTGGCACACATTATATACAAGTACAATTCAAGTGAATGGGAAGGTGTGTTCAAAATCACTTGAATGGAAAGGTGTATCCAGACTTTTGACTGATACTGTACACTGATTCATCTGATTTAGCAGCGAAAACACCATGACATTTTGTCCTTTCCTTTTTACACAGGGCATTTTTGTGTTCTGTCTGGTGTGGTCAGTGGGTGCCAGCTGTGATGATTCAGGCCGGCTCAAGTTTGATGCTGTGGTAAGGGAAGTACTAATGGGTCCTCTAAGTGAGGAGACCCAGGCCCGCCACGGCATTCTGGCCACTGCTGAGGCTCCAACTAAACAGCTAACAGTTCCCCTGCCAACTGAGGGAACAGTCTACCAGTATCACTTCATTAAAGAGGTAAGTTTGTTACTGATTTTTGTGCAACTTTGCTGTATATTTTTTGGTCTCAAAAATACATTGTGATATTTATAAAAATGTGAGGGAAATTTTATTTGTGGTTTCCATTATTCTGAGTTAAAAATTGGATAAAAAGTAAGTAGAAGTATTTCTCTCACACAGTGAAGAATGTAAATGGTTATAATATACAGTAATTTTGTTTACACCACCATTATCACATTAACTGACAAGGGATAGCCCCCTCTTCACTGAGCACTTGTGGACTGGATAAAGTGATATACCACTAAAACAGCTGGGGAAGAGGGATGGTTATTTTTTGTCTATGTGGCCTTTCTTCAGTGTCAGCTTAAATTGTGCTTCAGTCACATTCCTCTACCTGCCTTGAATTTGCTCTCAGTAAATTCAGTTTTTATCAGGGAGGATAGTGAGCAAAGAGATGTTTTCACAGTAAGGAAAAATACTTTCCAGTTACCTCATCAAAGTGGATATTGGAGATATTCTTCTTTAAAACCTGTTTTGAAAAAGGTGTTGACTACCACTATTACATACAAAAATAGATTAATGGCACATCTGAACCTTGAAACCGGCATTTTATTTGGTTTTTTTGCACCATGTTTCTGTATTTATCAATGTTATATTCTGCTGAGATAACTGTAAAAGGAAATTTTAATTAGCACAGGGCTGGTCAGAGTAATCTGTTTAGCAGTTGTTAACTTTTTCTTCTTCTTTTACAATGTGATTAGAGAAGAAGAGCTTATATGGATTTAACCAAGAAGTACACAATGAGTTTGTCTTTAGTATAAAAAGCTTTGGGATGGTTGATGACACGTTTTGGTTCTGAGCCATTTATTTTATATACATAAATTATTGATGATGTTGTAGACTATTGATATAAATCAATAATGTTATGGGAGCAAAGGCATTTGTGTGCTGCATTTTGTCAATACAGTATTCTCACCTACAGATATATACATTGCCTGCTGGTGTGATTTGGTTAAATGAGAGCGCAATGGCCTATTTCTCCTAACATTTAAAAAAACATTTCTCTTCAGGGCCCGGGCCGGTGGGAGCTGTGGACAGATGTGTTGAAGGCTGCTCCCCCCATTTGCAAAGACATGCAATTCAATGAGATCATTGTGCCCACTGAGAACACAGTACGCTACATGGCACTGATGGAACTCCTCGTCACCCACCAGAAGCCCACCATTTTTATCGGTCCCACTGGTACTGGCAAGAGTGTCTACATTACAGTGAGTAGTCTGCTAGGTATTATTTCAGTGGCATAATGTTTGGAAAGCACTAAGGTATTTTATGTTAAAAAGAAAGGAATATAAATATAAATATTATATTTACATTATTTCTGTCTCATCAAACTGCATTATGTACATCATTGAGCAATTTTTCCACAACCATTGTCTTGGGTGGAGGCACCCCAAATCAAATGGGTCCTCTTGCCCTCCCAATCTAAGAAAATCTAAGGAAAAAAAAGTTGCCGTTTTTGGAAATAGTAGCCCATTTTCTCCAGAGATCCCACTATACTGCCATTCAGAAAACCTGTTATGCTGCTTATTTGCTTGTTTAACCTGAACCAAACAAAGGTGGTATGTTTTTGCTCCATGTGTGATTTTAAGCCCCTTTTACACAGCTTGTTCAAGGTGAGAATGTTGTGCCTTTCCACCTCTCCATTATGTATAGAAAGGTCTGAACACGGAATGGGGGGTCATTGTTGTTCTGTCTTTAAGCAGTGGGGGTAGTCACAGAGTTGGATTGATATCTGTGTAGGAGAAGCCAGCAGGCCACTGATAGCGTGCTGCTGTTCTGGAATCAGAGGCATTACATGTAACACAACAGAGTTTTATACAGATGTTGATAAGGCTCTGTGACTACTTCTGCTGCCAGCATAATAGCGAAACAACAATGACCCCTATTCAATTGAACCTTTTATACAGAATGGCAAGGCGGAATAAAGGTGCACCATTCCCACCTTCAACAGGCTGTTTAAAAGATGTTACTGCTTGAAAATGGCCTTATACTATACTTATAAATTCAGCCTGGGCATATACACTGTGTATTAAAGCGAAATTATTTTGAATTATTATTTTGTGGATTTGGTCTTTTTTAGCTGTATTTTGCCTCTGTTTCTGTCTTGTCTCTGTGCTCCTGGGGAATTGGGGATTGGACTTGCATTTTTAATAGAAGAAATTATTATTATTGTATGTAGCAAAACACAGCCAATGCTACCAATAACATCATTCTGTAATATGAGTGGGCATTCAGTAGAGCCCCAGTCTCAGGAAACTGGAGAAAGTGCTTTCAACACACAAATCATCTGGAAGCAACACAGCTACAGGCACCAGGTGTGAAACAGCCACTTTGGAGAAATAATGAGTGTCTCTGAGCAGACCCTTGACTATTTATATCAGGGACTAATCCCCCTTTCTTCCCTTTCCTTCATTAGTCCATCCATTAGTGCACTCAGACTTAGGACCCTTGGGAGAATAGAGGTCATCTCAGTGGAGAGTCTGCCTTGTTCTCTACTTCTTGCCTTTCTGTGTGGGGGAGAAGCTTTGTCCCATGCCACAATCAACAGACCAAGGCTGAATCCCAAATCTAGCAGGAGTGATAAAGGAGCATCAGCAGTCAGAGCATAAGAATGACTGGCGCTGTCTGCACTAGTGCCATCAGACAAATGTACACAAGGTTCTGTCACCTACCCCAGAATACTCTGAAGTGAGACGGAGACAAGCTGTGCTGTTGGTTTATAATTTAGATAAGAGGATGATGGCGCACTTTGACGGTATCCTGTGATCACTCATATCACAAGTCCACTTCAATTATAGAACTCATTGCCCACATGATTTCACAAGCATGTGCGTGTGCACAGGGAAGCTGGAGAGTGTGCTCTGAACGCACACAGTATAAAAGCACCATGGAAATAGATCAGATCATAATTAAATGCATCAGATCACCTATGACTGTGTTCTCTGCTCTATGTTCTGTGTTCGTAGAGAAAGAAGGGACCATTTAATCAAAATGACCTTTTGTTAAAGCCTCTTTTAGCTTTTAGTAAAATGCCCTTTTGTAAACCGTCATGCAGAATCTAAAATTCTTTGATTTTACCCTTTTGACCTGCAGAACATTACTTTAGAACATGTCCTCAGAGGGCAAGTAATTTCTTACTTCATTTCATAGACATTTACAGGGATTAACTGAGATCCAGTTTGTATATAATGAGATGCATACATTCCCACATTTAGTTAGATTAAAAAGTTTATCACAACCATTTGCCAGAATAAAACTGGAAATTATCATTTTATATGTACTCTACCTGTATATGGTATCTCTTTCATGGTGATTCAGAGGAGAGTGAAAATACTCATTTTCAACCAAATGAGCATTTGTGTCTTTACAAATTCTAGTTTGTACCCTTATTAAATGTATTTTTTAATTAAGTCCATGACATTCCTAGACCTTAATAAGTCATTTCCAGTCAGTCAGTTAGTTCCAAATATTCCATAAAAAACATACACAAACTACATATATTTTACAAAGAGTGTAATTTGTAAACATGTAATTATTCCATTATTTTATACTCAGTACTTGTTTTCTACAAGTCACTTTTTCAGATAGTATCTTTTTGTTTTTGCATTGCGTCATGATTACATTATTGTGTTGCTTATGTATAGATACTCATTGTGACAATATGCAGCATATGATATATTTCCATACTATGAGATTTGATGATAATCCGTGCTCTTATTTCTTATTTCTCTTATTTCTTATCTCTTGACCAGGACTTCCTATTGAATCAGCTGCAGAAGGATGTGTACAGCCCCTTATTTATCAACTTTTCTGCCCAGACTACAGCCGCCCAGACCCAAAACATTATTTTGTCCAGGCTAGATAAGCGGCGCAAAGGAGTTTTTGGCCCTCCAGTAGGGAAGAAAATGGTACATCCTCTTATGTTCATTTGATGTTTTATGTTGTAATGATTTGTTTGTTTTTCAGTTTACACTTCTATCAATTAAGTGAGTTGTTAAAATGTTGCAGTTGTAGAGATCTGTATACCTTTTATGACAGCACTATTTTATTTTGAGATGAGTCTGTAAAAAGTGTACTGAACAAAAATGTAGTTTTAAATATCACATACTTTCTGGTATTATCTGTATTTATTCTTGTTCCAAGTATACTAATGTTATGTCTTCTCAGGTTGTATTTGTGGATGATGTGAACATGCCAGCCAGGGAGGTTTATGGTGCCCAACCCCCTGTGGAGCTGCTACGACAGTGGCTGGACCATTGGAACTGGTATGACATGAAGGACTGCTCCATGATCAACCTGGTGGATATCCAGATCATATGTGCTATGGGACCACCTGGTAAGTAGCAGCTGTACTGTTTCAAAGCCAAGATTGCTTGACAAATGGCATTTTTTTCTGTCTTTTCTCTGCTGCTCAACTGCTGTGGAGACAATGTCACAAACCACTACCTGCTGTTTTGTGGAGCTCCTCACTGCCTTAAGGTGCTTACAAATAACAAGTGTTTACCACTTCCACCTCCACTACAACTACCAGTGTAAGCACAAAGGCACGCCTGTCCACTGAGGCAGCTGGCAGTAACAGCTGCAAGAGAAAGAGGGTGGGTGCCACTCTCAGGTACTCACACAGCTCCAGTATTTGCTGCTGGTGCCTGTGCTGTTCTGATAGAAAAGACTAGAAACCACCAGTGTCCACGATGGAGACATAATACATGTATTCATAAGCACGTTAAACAAATTGTAAGTGAGCACCATAAAAAACTGGGTACTGAGTTAAAGTACCAGGGACACTCAGTTGAGCATCAGAATATTATAATTTATCTTCCTTTTTTTTCTTGTTCTGCTTGTTGATTAGGTGGAGGGCGAAACCCTGTCACACCTCGTTATCTGCGCCACTTCAACATGATTACCATTAATGATTTTGATGAGAAGACAATGTATACAATCTTCTCCAGGATCATAGACTGGCATTTCACCATACGGTAACCACACAGAATATGGAACTTACATGGTGCTTTTATTGAATTGACACAGACTGTGTGTATATGTGTAGGAATGTTCATAGCCAAACCTCTGTATTATCCATTGAGCTTCTCTGTAGCACAGAAGGTGCTGTCAGGTCTTTTTGAGCTACATGGTTAAATTTCAGTTTTCAGTATATGGCAGTTGACCCACCACTTTTCAACTATCAAGAGAGCATCCCACAACATTTAGTAGAAGAATGCAATGTAAATCACTACAAATTAAAGATCATTATGCAGCTAAGACTGCAAAATTCAACATAAAGTTAAAAGGATAAATGTTAGCCATTAAAAAATTATTCTGTAATTAGAAGATGAAAGGTTTTCCTACACTCTTCTTGCACTGCTACAGTGCTTGCCTCAGAGACTGCAAGTCCTAAAGCAATCAAAGCTGTTGGAAAGGTTTCAAATTTACCCAAGCACTCATGCAGACAGTAATATCACTTGCATTTTAACATTTTTGGTATTTTGGAATCACCTTTTTCATACTAAATGTTCTTTTTGACTTATATGTATGTGATGTGTATACACAAAGAATGAGAAATGTGTGTGTGTGTGTGTGTGTGTGTGTGTGTGTGTATGTATCTGTGTATGTATTTTCCTAACTAATGTGTAGGAAACAATCTTCACAGGATCTGAACAGTGAATCAATCATTTCATCTACAGGTTTGCTTTCCCCAAGTCATTTGCAGGGCTCACCTCTCAGATTGTTAATAGCACTATGTCAGTGTACCAAGAGGCCACCAAGAACCTGCTACCAACCCCCGCAAAGTCTCATTACCTGTTCAATCTTCGCGACGTCTCCCGAGTCATCCAGGGCATCTGCCTAACACGGCCAGAGACTGCAGATGAACCATCTGCCATCAAACGGCTTTGGGTGCATGAGGTAATGTTGTACACTACAGAAAAGCAGTAGAAAACACCTGAGACCTCCATAACTTGTAACACTTGCCTGTCTTACTTGTTGCACTTAAAAATAAATTCCTCAGCAACCTCCTGTGTTGATCTCACTGTATCTGTCTCTCTCCTTGTCTCCTCCACTCTTTCTTTGTCTTGTTGGTCCTCAGGTCCTGAGGGTATACTATGATCGACTGGTCCACGACACAGATCGGTCTTGGCTTGTAAGCCATTTACAGGTGGTGACTCAGAGTCACATGAAGGAAAACTTCCATCAGCTGTTCCAACATCTGGACCAGGACCATGATGGAAAGGTCACTGAGGATGACCTGCGCAGCCTTATGTTTTGTGACTTCCATGACCCTAAGGGTGAGGACCGCAACTACCGTGAGGTGCGCAATCTCAACCAGCTCCGACAAGTGGTGGAGTCCCACCTGGAGGAATACAACAACATCAGCAAGGCGCCTATGAATCTCGTACTCTTTCGTTTTGCCATTGAGCATGTTTGCCGCATTTCTCGCATCCTCAAGCAGCCAAGTGGACACGCTCTGCTGGTGGGTGTGGGCGGGAGTGGGCGTCAGTCACTCACCCGTTTGGCTGCCTACATGGCAGAGGCAGAGCTTTTCCAGGTGGAGATCTCAAAGACTTATGGAACCACTGAATGGCGTGATGATCTGAAGCTAATAATGAGGAAGTCCACACAGGGTGAAGCCCACGGCGTGTTCCTTTTCACAGACACACAAATCAAAATGGAGTCATTTCTGGAGGACATTGGTAACCTGCTCAACACTGGCGAGGTAAAAAGGGAGGGAGGGGACACAAAAAAAGCCATGATGGATCAAAAGATTAATTAATGTGCGTGGATAGACTGATGAATGATTTGAGGTATAGATAACTTTTACAAGCAGGTGGGAAGATCGGTCAGTGAATAAAGATTTGGATGAATGGTTAAAAAGAAGTAATTATGGATGGTGGACAGATGGATGTGTTTAGAGACTGAGAAATGGATGAATGCCTGATGAATATATGGTTAGACAAATGGATGTCAATAGATAGATTGTGATACAGAGAGGAATGGTTTAAAGAGGTTCTACTTTACAAAGTTAATACCCAAATGCAGACCATTCTGTTATCCTTTGGTTGTTTCCAGGTGCCTAACCTGTTTGCAGTTGATGAGAAGCAGGAAATCTGTGAGCGAATGCGTGTGCTGGACCGGCAGCGTGACCGTGACAAGCAGACAGACGGCAGTCCCTTGTCCCTTTTCAACATGTTTATCGAGCGCTGTCGCACACAACTGCATGTCGTGTTGGCCATGAGTCCCATCGGAGACGCTTTTAGGAACCGTTTGAGACGTTTCCCTGCCCTCATTAACTGCTGCACCATTAACTGGTTCCAGGTGTGTATGTATGTTGAATGAGTTTGGGGTGGTCGCACCACAAAAGGCTTCAGGTAATTAATGAAAAGACAGGGACATTATATTCTCCATGAGTGTTATTGCCTCATCATAGAGGGTGAATAGAATTGTAAGACAAAAAGCTGCATAATAATTTTTGTTGACATAACAAGAAAACCATAGCAAAGAGTAAAATACACTCTATGTATGGTGGCTATAAAGCTTATTCTCTTCCTTGCCAGACCTGGCCCGAGGATGCTCTGCAGGCAGTGGCTTGCCGCTTCCTGGAGGATGTTGAGATGACAGATGAGTCCAGAGAAGGCTGCATCAACATGTGCAAGAGCTTCCACACCTCAACTATTGAGCTGTCAGTCCGGTTTTTGTCTGAGTTGGAGCGCCATAATTATGTCACACCAACCTCATACCTGGAGCTCATTTCCACCTTTAAAGCCCTGCTGAAGACAAAAAGAGAGTAAGATCAAGATTTAGGATATACTGCATGTGTACATCTGTTATTTGATGTTTTTGTTACTTCAGATGGTACTTAAGATTTAAAAAAATCGGACTCTGGATCATATGTCTTGTAGTTATAAATGGCTTCAATAGGAAACAGGGCCAAAAAGATAAAAGATTGTTCTTATCTCTTCGTGTCCTCTGCCCAGTGAGGTGATGAAGCTGAAACGTCGTTATGAGGTAGGCCTTGAGAAACTAGAGTCAGCTGCAGACCAGGTGGCCACCATGCAAGTTGAGCTGGAGGCTCTACAGCCACAGCTGCTTGTGGCCAGCAAAGAGGTAGATGAAATGATGGTTGTGATCGAGCATGAATCTGTGGAGGTGGCTGAGACAGAGAAGGTGGTGAAAGTGGATGAGGCTGTGGCCAACGAGCAAGCTATGGCTGCCAAGGCGATCAAGGATGAGTGTGATGCTGACCTGGCTGAAGCCATGCCTATCCTGGAGTCAGCCCTGGCTGCCTTGAATACTCTCACAACTCAGGTAAAAGGAAAAATGCGTTTTTTAAAATGTAAGATAAAGCTCTTACATTTTGCTCAAAAGCCAGGTGTACTGGAATAGTGAAGAGGGGGATCTACTGATGTGGTTCTTTTTATCTACAGGATATCACAGTGGTGAAGTCCATGAAAAGCCCACCCACAGCTGTCAAACTGGTGATGGAGGCAATCTGCATTCTCAAAGGCATCAAGCCAGATCGTGTGCCAGACCCCTCAGGTTCTGGTAAAAAAGTGGAGGACTATTGGGGCCCAGCCAAAAAGCTTCTGGGAGACATGAGATTTCTGCAGAGCCTTCATGAGTATGACAAGGACAACATCTCACCAAATCTCATTGCTGTCATCCGTAATAAGTACATCACTAATCCAGACTTTGTACCAGAGAAGATTCGAACTGCTTCCACTGCAGCTGAGGGCATGTGTAAGTGGGTCTGTGCCATGGAAAAGTATGACAAGTAAGTAATGTTCTCCTCCTTCTGTGTATGAAAACTGATGTATATCTGCAATGCCTGGGATAGCTTTCATCTGTCTTAGTGATTAACATGAAGCTCGGTTACTGGTTACTGAATAATCATTTTCCTGGTGCTGGTGATTCATGTAACAAGCTAAATCCAAGATGCGAATAATGTCAAGGGAAACATTTACATCATTATTGTTCTGACAATCTTAAAATACTACCATAATTTATAGAAGCTTAAGTCCATGTTTTGTCTGACAAAATTTCAGAATCAGATACATTTTATGATATTATACTTAATTTGTATAGATGAAAAAAGATTTAGGGCACCTTCTGTGCCAAACAGTGTTTTGAAATTTTTGTTCTTTTCACCCCTGGTTCACGCATCTATGAAATCCAACCAATTCAAGAATGCTTCATGTGTTCTTCAGGGTGGCCAAGGTGGTGGCTCCAAAGAAGGAGAAGCTAGCACAGGCAGAGGGGGAGCTGAAGGTGGCTATGGAGAGCCTGCAGAAAAAGCAGGCTGCTCTTAAAGAAGTCCAGGATAAACTCGCAAAGCTTCAGGAAACTTTGGATGCTAATAAAAACAAGAAGGCTGACTTGGAGAATCAGGTTTATGCTTTTTCTATGTGTGTGTGATTGTAGACAGTTGTCAATTTAGTTAAATATTTTGCAGAAGTTTATGCTAACAACAGTTTTCTTGAGATAGTAGTTCTACTTTAAAGTTAAAAGAGTTAAAAGTTGTTGCAGTGTCAGATAAAAGCCTGAGAACAGCCAGGCAAAGATAATTGACTCATAACCCATGGACTCCACCAAACAGCCAGTTTAAGTCAACGGTTACAGAATTACACAAACTTGCTGTGATTACCATGACAGTCATTCATTTCCTAAACCTAGGTCAGACCACAACAGCGCATTATTGCATTCCTCTTTTGATTATACCTCACAGGTGGATCTGTGCAGTAAGAAGCTTGAGCGAGCGGAGCAGCTGATTGGAGGCCTGGGTGGAGAGAAAACGCGCTGGAGTGAAATGGCCTCCGATCTTGGGAACCTCTATAATAACCTGACGGGGGACATCCTCATCTCAGCAGGCGTAGTAGCTTACCTGGGAGCCTTCACTTCCAGCTACAGACAAGTAAGATAGTGGACCAGATACTACATATTTAGGAAGATGAGTTAAGTCTCTGTAACATGTTCTGAAGCAGAGCTGCTACATTGGGAGTTTTCATTAATTTTGAGGCACTTCTACCAGAACAGTTTTAGGCCAAGGAAATCCAAAGGGCTTGAGAGCAGTTGAGAGCAGGTGAAAAATAAATACTGTGGGGCTACCAAGGCACATTGCTTTCTCTTCTTTCTTAGCCTCACAGATTTCCAAGACCAAGCCAGTATTTAAAGGTCATCTTTTATACTGTGTGACATACAGGGCCATTGTGATGCGGCAAAACACTAAGGAGGAGAATGAATTTGTTATTTTTATCATATAAGTGCATACTTGTGTTTGTGACTGGAGGTATGTGTGATTAGCTGCGTATGCTTGTATGTACATATATTGTGACCAGCATAATTATTCACTTGCATATGCTCTTATTTGTTTACAGGTTAGTGTGTTGTGTGTTTGTTTCTGTGCATGCAGTAAAGTGAAAATAAAGTAATTAACAGTAAGTGTGCTCCTCTACAGAATCAGACAGAGGAGTGGATGAATCTTTGTAAGAGGAAAGAGATCCCATGCTCCCCCAACATGTCTCTGATGAACTCGCTGGGCAATCCAGTAAAGATTCGTGCATGGACCATCGCTGGCCTACCATCAGACAGCTTCTCCATAGACAACGGTATCATAATCTCGTGAGTATTGAAGACAAACTTTTCGTTGACATGAAAAAGGTACCAGTATTTTCTTAGCACTTAGTAATTTATTATTAAGTGTTTATTGCACAAACAATCAATATCTCAGGCAACTTTTCTGCTGTTCTTGAACATAAAGCATCTGCCAACAGCCAGTCTTGATACAGATATATATTCCTATGCAATAAAGCTGTACCATGCAGTGCATAAAAAAAATTACTTGAATTGCAAAAAGAATTAGACAGTATCTCAAAATCATAAAATGATGAGCACTAACAGAAAACTGAAGCTCAAATGTATTTTTCACAAAAGCAGCTTTTTGGGGGTGTGGTACACCTGTAAATTGTTCCTAAATATAAGCAAAGGGATCAATGTTGTTTTTTTTTAAACCCGAAAGGCCTCTTCTTACTATGATTGAATGAATCAATGAATATCTTCATTGAAACTGCTAGATACTATTTATTTCTCACACCACTTCACTTTCCACTCACTCACTGTGCATATGGGATAAGTTCCAATGTTTTAATGGGGTGCAAAGCAGTGTTTTTGATAGCTGAGAGACCTGAATCACAATGGGTTTCTGGTAACAAAGGATCAGCAATAGACTGCCCATCGTGTGTACCCTAAAAAAAAGGAGACTGTGACAGAACTTTGTAACCTATTGTAGAATTGCCCATGTGACATTGTCTGATTCAACGTTAAGGTGCAGAAAAAAAACATTACAAAACATCTGCTTGTTTGTGTAAATGAAGCAGCAACATTGCTTTTTAATCACAATACTGTAGCCCCTGGTGTGCTATCCAACTGTGAGCTGTCTAACTGTGCTGAGAGTGAATGTTCACCCCTAAGCTGCTCTCTACATCTCAATTCTTGTCTCTGAACATCCCCCCTATTGTTGTGATGGTACACATTTGAGAGTTACAGGATCTTTCACTCTGACAAGACTGCACCGTTTGATCATGCACTGCTCTGTGTGTGTGTGTGTGTGTGTGTGTGTGTGTGTGTGTGTGTGTGTGTGTGTGTGTGTGTGTGTGTGTGTGTGTGTGTGTGTGTGTGTGTGTGTGTGTGTAGTAATGCCAGGCGGTGGCCTCTGATGATCGATCCCCAGGGCCAGGCCAACAAGTGGGTGAAAAACATGGAGAAGGCCAACAGCCTGCATATTATTAAACTGAGTGATGCTGACTTTGTACGCACTCTGGAGAATTGCATCCAGTTTGGCACACCCGGTGAGTAGAAGTATTTCTCTGGTATGATGTCTCTGCTGTTGCTGCCTACTGTTGTGCGCATGGGCTTCATTCACATTATTGCAGTTCCTCTTACCACCTGCTGAGGTCTATCTTTACCACAAAGTCCAGCTACTGCTGTGCACAGAATGTTTTTCTCCATTGTTCTCAGTTCTGCAGTGGAAGAATTCATATAAGGAATATTTCTGAGTGAGGTGTCTTCCCTGTCCACTATGGGGACATGTGCTAGCTGACATGACCATTTTTGTTTGTTTTTGTTTTGTTTTGTTTTCCAGTGTTTGTGTGTCTTAAATGATTTGTCTTTAACCTTAAATTGCAACAGCTTTGCTTCACTCTCCAGTGCTACCGTGTGGCTGTGACCTTGGTTCATAAACTGATTTCAGAACAAACCCCACTATCTTTTTACAAAAGCACACAACATAACAACAAACCCTGGAAAAACATTTTGTGCTTTTGTCTTCTCATAGGATTTTGAGAGGCTATGAAAGGGAACAGCAAGACAAGAATTAGAATTAGAAGCAGAGACAGCTATACAGCCATTAAAAAGACATCTAAATAATGACCTGACTCAGCCAGCCGTTGGGTCTTTGCTTACTGGCAGACTACAAGGCTAACAGTTCAGAGAGTAGCTTGTCCTTGGAGGGTGCAAAACAGTCCCCAGAGGGCACAGTTCCACCCTCCATAGCCTGTTTATTTCACAGTTTTACAGTTTCTTGATGTTTGTATTGTAGCCTATAATCCCGATTATGTGCCAGGATTCTTTCTTTCATAATGATTGAGCTAATGTTTCCCTACCAAATCTCTAGGCATATGTTTATTAAACAGTACAAAATACTGTTTACAAAGTACTGTTTAATCTGCTGAAAATATTAGCAGTGTTGATGTGATGTACCAAGACAAAATGATCCTTCAAAGCAATTCAGAGAGGGTTGCCTGATATGGTTGAAGGTGGTTCAGCAGTTGTCACTGCCTCTAAATGCTGTATGAAAATGAGACATAATTTCATATATGTTATAGAAGAGCCAATGTTCTTAACATGAGGACAGCATTATCACACTTAAGGAGAGATCACATCAAAAATGATGTCATGGAAAGAAGGCATTTCTAACTAGTAATGTTGACTTGCTTCACTGATTTCTTGGTATCGCATGTGTATGCAAATGTTCATGGAGCTACTTGGGCTGGAGTGTTGAGTGCTAGTCATGATCAAGGATGGTGAAGATTATGCTTTTGTTAGTCTTGTATATTGTGGCAATGTATTGCACATTATTTACAGTCCAGATTGATTTCATTTGGACAGTTATACATTTATTGTTGTTCAGATTCTGAGCTTCAGCACATTCAATTTGGGCAGATAAAAATGAAGTCAAACAAAATCATCATTTTTAATATTTTTTGGTAAATCCAGTCAGTATTTGGTCAACAGACATCAGCAGAAGCTTTGTATCTTCCCTGGTGATGTTCCCCCAGAGCTTGACTGCAGCTCCATCAGCTCTTGCTTGTTCTGGAGTCTCTCTGCCTTTAGTCTGAGCTTCAACAGGTTGAATCCAGCTCAGTCAGACTGAGATCAGATGATTGACTCAGTCACTCAAGGATATTCCACCTCTTCACCCTGAGATGGTGCCTTGGCTGTATGTTTAGAATTGTTGTCTTGCTGAATGATGAAATGTTTTCCAATGAGTTTTGATGCATTTGGCTGAATCTGAGCACAGAATGCTTCTGTGTACCTTGCTTCTGTCAGCAGTGAAATCATCAATAAATGCCTATTTGTCTGTTCCATTGGAGCCATATATGCCCCTGTCATAAAAGGACCAGCCCTATGTTTCACAGATAATGTTGTGGCTTTCAGTCATAAGTAGTACTGTTCTTTTTTTTCTCCACTCTTTGTTCCTTCCATCATTTTGATAGAGGTTGATTTCTCTTTCATGAGTCCATAGAACTTGTATGTGTGTGTGTGTGTGTGTGTGTGTGTGTGTGTGTGTGTGTGTGTGTGTGTGTGTGTGTGTGTGTGTGTGTGTGTGTGTGTGTGTGTGTTAGAAGAGTTGAGAGTATAGTACAGTAAAAGTTTGATCACCTTTTTTTAACTTTGACAGAGGAACAGCTAAAAGACTGCAAAGCTAAGAGTTGAAAGTTGTGGGAAACATTCCAGCTCTACCCTCTTTATCTTGTCTGGCAGCAAAATATTTGTGCGAGGGCTCAGCTGTTAAGGCAGCAGAGTTGGTCAACAGTAGACAACTGTGGTGAATTTGACAGCTCCCAGGTGGGGTTGTTTGTAAATGTATCAGTATAAAGGTCTCTCCTGAAAATAGTCAGCCTCCTGTGGTTAGAAAATATTGATAAACATTTTGTTTCAGTGCTGCTGGAGAATGTCGGTGAGGAGCTGGACCCTATCCTGGAGCCTCTGCTGCTGAGACAGACTTTTAAACAGGGTGGTGCCATGTGTATCCGCTTGGGAGACTCTACCATTGAATACGCTCCCGACTTTCGCTTCTACATCACCACCAAGCTACGCAACCCCCACTACCTGCCTGAGACCGCCGTCAAGGTAGTCTAGAGGGACACTGCCTTAGGCACTGTTGTATTTTTTGTATCCCAGTACACTTTCACACATTTCACATTGTAGAAACACATTTTGTTATTATCATGGAAAACGCAGTCATTGTAATACTTAATCACTTTACGGGAAGCAACTCTGCTGTGCATATTGAAGTCAATATTTTTTTAGAAAAGCCAAATCATGTTAATCAGAGCAATGTGGATTCGCAGCAGTTTCATGTGTGTTTTGTACCACAGTGTAATGGCCTGCCACTTATTCCACTGGTCAGCTTACTACAGTCTGACAAGTAAGAAGGGGCATCAGCCGTGTCAGTATTGTAATAACCTGCACACCAATGCTAAAGCGCCTTTAGTTGAATTTTATTTTATTAATGCCACAATGTTAGGACACATAGATATACACCTGTGTGCAAGGGATCTGATACCCCCAACCCTTCTAGTTATGACAGTCAGTGTAGTCAGAGTATTCCCTGACAGTAGCCACACATACCATGGTAGTTTTTAGCAGTTGTCTGTGTGGTTGTAATGAGCCGGGAGCAATCCTCCATGCCTCCTATACCCACAACCTCCACACAGATGGAGCAGGTGCCCTTTTAATCCCACCACAACTAAGGATAGATGTACTGTATCTTCCACAACAGTGCTGCTGCCAACACTGACGGGAGTAATAAAACACAGACTCTCACAGCGACCATACAGACATATACTTACTCTGCCTTTAAAATATTACATTTTTAAGCACACCTTGTAGTAACAAGCAGCCTAGGTTACTGTGCTATCTCAAGTGATTGTCACACATTACATTGTTATTGAAGTGTCGGGGCACTGTATTTTCTCTTTGCACCACACAACCTGAAATATGTAGATTGTTCCAGGCCATTTTGACAAAGGAGAGTTTTGGTCTAGGTTGGTCAGTCACACTGTGTCACTCTCACAGTTTGGGCTGTGTTGTGTTAATTTGAAAGTTAAACTTGAAAATTATGTAAACCTTTATTCCAAAACAAACCTTAGTTCTGCCGTTAGATGAGTGATACTCGTTAGGTCTTACTTATTGCATCATACCACTCAAATGTTAGCACATTTTTACCCTAGCAATACAGTGAATCATTATTCACTGATGCCACCTCCCCAGTGGAACAGAGTCTCCCAAAAAAGTATTCCAAGGAAAGGAGCATTAAAGGAAATTGCATTTCAGAGAGGCAAGGGGTTGGAAAGCATTACCGAAGATCACATTTCAAGCATCTATTTGCAGGGCCCCGCTCTTTATGGGCTGCTATTAGATAGATTCCACTCATTTTTCACAACTGGCTCAATCTTTTTTTTTCTCTTTTTATTTAAGCCTTTTTTTGCCTACAGTACAGTACAGTATGGGGCTTCCATTATTCCCACTAAAAGCACTACTTTCAAATACAAGAGGCAAGCATCTAGGAAACTAGCCCTTATGAAGCTCAAGGGACGAAAAGGAGCCAAGGAGGGTGTATGTGTGAAAAGGACGAATGGGAGATTTATGTGGGCTCTGAGTCTTTACCATCAGCTCAGTAGGTCCGCAGCATCAATAGAAATAGAATTAGGCCCCGGAGAAGTGCACTCGTTTATTAGGGCAGAGAGTAGATAGCAGATATAGGCTTTTAACCTCTGGGTAAGTGCAAAGCAGGATGAGTAAGGCTGTGGTAAAAGACACTCCTTCACTTCAAGCTGTAACACCTTTTTACAGAAAAGAAAAAAGGTAAAAGCATCCTACCTGTACTTTCCCAAGACTGGAGTGGATATTAGAATTGATTAGGTACGTGATTAGTGGGGAGAACAGCACTGGGGCAAGGTAATCAACACTGCACTGTAAATGTCTGAAAGCAAGGATGGGTTTACACAACCTCACCCCCAAATACACACAAACACACATTTGTGCCTGTCTATGCCTGTAAACTCTATTCATTTCTTCCTCTGTGCTGTAGGTGACCCTTCTGAACTTTATGATCACCCCGGAGGGCATTCAGGACCAGCTGCTGGGCATTGTGGTGGCCCGGGATAGGCCCAACCTGGAGGAAGAGAAACAGGCTCTCATCCTGCAGGGAGCAGAGAACAAAAGGTACAGCAGCTCACACCAAACCCAAATCAAATTTTAACAAATAAAATAAAAATTCTTTGTCAAAGTGCAAACTGCATACTTGTTACATTTGCCCTTGTATTTTATTTCAGACAATTGAAGGAGATTGAGGACAAAATCTTACAGGTGCTTTCCTCTTCTGAGGGCAACATCCTGGAAGACGAGACGGCCGTCAAGATCCTCTCCTGCTCCAAGGTGCTAGCCAATGAAATCACAGAGAAGCAGGCTGTGGCTGAGGTGACAGAGCGGAAGATTGATGAGACCCGTATGGGCTACACACCAATTGCCGTGCATTCAGCCATCTTGTTCTTCTCCATTGCTGACCTGGCTAACATTGAGCCCATGTACCAATACTCCCTCACCTGGTTTATTAACCTCTTCATCAGCTCCATCGACAGCTCAGAGAAGAGTGACGACTTGGAGAAGAGGTAAGCAGGCCTGACAAATGCTGTGGCCAAATACCAGTTCCTACAAGTCACTTAAGCTGATTATCGAACCATAGAGGTTTCTCTCCTCTTGTAAACTGTTAAGAATATTTTGAATGTAACACTAGTAATAGCTCATGATTTTGGATGAGTTTATGAATTATGTTTGATTTGGAACAAGATTATTAAAATGCCACCATATGCATCTTCTTCAGGTTACAGATCCTGGAAAACCACTTTACCTACACACTATATGTCAATGTGTGTCGCTCACTGTTTGAGAAGGATAAGCTGCTCTTTTCCTTCTGCCTCACTGTCAACCTGCTCATGCACAACAAGCTGGTAGGAATATACACACCCTCCACACACATATAAACATTTTCAATGCTTTTCTTAAAAGAATGTTTAAGTTATTTGGTAACACATTCAATATGGCTATTTGATTGGTTTATTAGTAAGTGATTATCTGATCAAAAAAAGCTGAGGGGACTAATTTTTTGGAGTCAGCCCTCTGTGTGATTGCTTTAGATTATCTGTATTTTGCATTTTCAATTTGCATAAGGTCGTTACCCGAGATAATCCCCAGGATGGTGAACTTTTAAATCACTTACAGTGGAGAATCCTCTGCTGCTGTAACTCTTTAACAGTAATTAATGTTGCAGGTGGATGAGGGGGAGTGGCGCTTCCTTCTGACAGGTGGTGTGGGCCTGGACAACCCCCACTCAAACCCCTGCACCTGGCTCCCCAAGAAGTCTTGGGATGAGATTTGCCGCCTGGATGAGATGGAGTGTTTCAAAGGTCTGCGGCGCGACATGGCTCGCCTCAGGGATGAGTGGAAGAAGGTCTACGACAGCCCAGTGAGTGTCATTAAGCCGACTGGTGGTCTGGGTGGGGCTCTGTCCGTGGATGTTGAATATAATTCTGTGTTGGTAACATTAGGTGCGTTTTGTCCCGTCTCTCTTTGAAAAGATTCGTAAGGTTGAATACCTGATAAGACACCAGTTAATCTTGGTTAATTCTGATATATTTGAAAATCAGCATGTACAGGCACCAATTACATCAAAATACCCAAGACAACTGGAGAGAGAAGAAAACCTGTAAATCCATTTAATCAATACGCACCCTAATAGTGCTGGCATGGCTGGGGTCTGCAAATCTGTAAACATGTTGACTTTCTGCTGAAGATGTGGTTGTGTTTAGCAGTTTAGCAGGTAAGCAGTCTTGAAAGTAGGTCACATTTAGCACTGACAACAACATTTGAATTCTGGATGTTTCGCAGGAACAAAGTCCATAAATCAAAAAGGTGAAGATTAAAGACTAAAGGTTTTTACCCAAGATTTTGCCAATATACACTGTATGTGAACAATAATGCAAACAGTCTTCGGCAGAACTGTTCAGCACCAGCTTGAGCAGTCATTTTCTTGTGAAGAGCAAACCTCGCATCAATACCACTTGGGGTGTTGTGTACTGCTTTGATTTAATAGGCTCAAAGATCAAATTATTCAAAATGTAACACTTTTTGCAGCTGACCTTTCAAAGTGCACCAAATCAGATTATGGATGACCAAGTCGGTGAAATATGGAGAAAACATCTCTGACTTTCCACAAATATAGTATTAGTCTCATTTAAAAATAACGGTGCATTGTTTTTTCCTCTCCTCTTCTTCCTTTGAAAGTTGTGTAAAAGACAAAAAAAAGCAAACAAAATCAGATTTCTCCTCCCTATGAAAGAGAGGGCTTTGGTGGACTGTGGAAGAGAGAGGAAGTAAGGTATGATAGAGGGAAAGAAGTTATTTAAACTTACAGGCAAACCTCAGGAAAACTGTTAACGTGTGGAGTGGGATGAAAAAGGAAACAAAGCTAGAGTGAATAGGTTGCACCAACAAGCCAGCCTCACCCACCCTGCAGCTCAACAGGATTCCACAACACTCTTACATCCCCCAACACAACAACAGTGTGACAGAGCTCACCCTTATCTTGCCCCATACATCAGGGAGCACCTGCTACTGCTACCTCCATATCAGATGTGTTGAGATATGAATGTAACACATTTTCATTATTAATATCTGCCAAACAGGTTTTGCATTTGTTCATTTTTTAGAAAATGGTCATTGTGTGACAAATTATTTTATTAGCTTGTCAATTACAATCTTACAGTCCTTAAAATTCACAGTCTATTAATTTTTTACAGTGTCTTGTAACTATTTACTGATTGATTAGATGATGCAGATTCCCCAAAGACCTTGTTAAAGCTTTGGCCTATTATTGTATTATTATTAATTCATATCAAATGAATGAGTTAAATTATTTTTAATGTGGAGTAGAAAAAGTGCACAGTGAAGAAAAAGAAGATGGAGAGAAACATAATTTGCCTGTCAGGTACAGGTGATGCACATATGTGCTCCCTCCATCTCTGAAATATAAAGAATCTGAAATTGAAGTTTTATCTAATTAAATCTATTCTGTTCCTGTTGTGTTAGCCACCTCTATGCAATCTAGATGCAAGAACAGCTGTTTAATCAATGTGTGGTGCACACATGCTTGTGTCTTTGCTGTCATACACACATACACACAAAGACACACACACACAGGCACCATCTTTGATTTATAATCAACAGAATCAGCCATAACGCTTCTATCTAATTAAATCTAGTTTGTTCCAGTTGTAGAATTCACATTTATTCAATCTTGATGTAACAACAGCTGTTCAATCAAGCACACAGGCACTCCGACTCACACACGCTAACACACCCCTGTACACACGGAGAATCCCCAGGAGATCCTAAATAGGTGTATCTGTCTCAAAGCACCTGCCAACACACATAGCCAGAAGTCTCCCGACAAACAGCCTGAGGGAAATAATTCCAAAGTTTCCTGCTACCATTGCTCACTTCTTCTGTTAATCAAACATATTGCTCTGACCCAGTGCCCGATGGTTTTTCTGTTTCCCCACCTCTTTTTCTTTTCACTTTTTTCTTTTCCCCAGTCTGTCCCTTTTCATACATATTTATCTTTCTCCCCGCATTACTCTCCTTCCCATTCACATTACAGATTACGCCTCTTTTTGCTTAATTAAATAGCTTAATCTTGCAACAGCTCAATACTGTGCAACGCCACCCCAAACCCCCCCTCAAAAGTTGACAAAAGGGCCTTTAGCTACATGTTTCTTGAAGGTAACATGATGAGGGGCATGATTCCTTTACTGATGAATAAAAATGACTGAATTTCCTCAGTCTAACCCGCATTAAAAGATGTAATTTGTTCATCTCTGTGACTTCACAGGTTCTCCTCTGATTTGCTTGATTATATTCTACGCCAATCACTAGAGTATTTTATTAGACTTTATGTTTATGAAACAGATAATGGTGGAAGATAGGTGATGAGATATCTGCAGTATATCTTCTTCCTAGAAAAGGTCATTTTAAAGTGAGTCATGCTAATATTTAGAAGCAAATGCACTGTGCTCCAGTGTGGAGTCTGAAGTAATTTCTATTTACCTACAGTGTAATTTCAGTCTGGGTTGTGCTGTGTGCATTTGCAGAATCCCCATCAGACTCCCTTCCCTGATGAGTGGCAGGAGAAGCTGAGCCATTTTCAGAAGATGCTGGTCATTCGTTGTCTCAGACCAGACAAGGTCAGTTCATATGGTGTTTTTTGGATTGTATAACGTTCTTTGGTTACTGAGTTGTGAATCCATTTCCTTAAACAAACAATTCTAAATACTTTGGGAACTGTTTCACACAATAAACACATTCCTTTAATTTGTCCTCCAGATTATTCCCATGGTACAGGAGTTTGTTTCCAACAGTTTGGGTCGTCCTTTCATTGAAGCACCACCCTTCAACCTGAGTGAGGCCTTTGTTGATAGCCACTGCTGTGCCCCCCTCATCTTCATCCTCTCCCCTGGCTCAGACCCCATGGCTGCATTGCTGAAGTTTGGAGATGAAAAGGTACAGAGACATCTGGGAAATTCAGCGGCTTTGAAGCCTGCTGTGTGTACAAACTCAAAATGAAAGGAGAAATTGAATCCTCCAGATTTGCCAGGCTCCCACACAAGCACTGAAAATTATTTTGACTCCTTCCAGGGTAAAAAGCAGCTACATGAGTGAATGTGTGCATGTGCACAACTGTTCTTATCCCTTAGGGCTTTACTGGTAACAAGCTGACCTCCCTCTCCCTGGGCCAAGGCCAGGGTCCTATTGCTATGCGCATGATTGAGACAGGCATTAAAGAGGGCACCTGGGTGGTTCTGCAGAACTGCCACTTGGCCACTTCATGGATGTCAACGCTGGAGAGGGTCTGTGAGGTCAGAACACACACATGTTTTCTATACACAGACTGTACATTCAATGGTTAAAAGGCTAATACATTACTTCCAGTAGGTTCATTTATTTACTTGGTCTTTGTGGCTGTGAGCAGGAGCTGAACCCAGATACCACCCACCCAGACTTTCGGCTGTGGCTGACTAGTTACCCATCTCCCACCTTCCCTGTGGCTGTGCTTCAGAATGGGGTGAAGATGACCAACGAGGCTCCAAAGGGCCTCCGCGCCAACATTGCACGCTCCTTCTTAATGGATCCTATCTCTGACCCAGAGTTTTTTGGCAGCTGTAGCAAGCCGGTCAGTGTGTGCGTGCGTGCATGTCTGCGTGCATGTGTATGCCTTGTTGGCTTGCTGTGTTTATCTATCATGCCTATATCAGTGGGTGTCCTATGTTTCTTTGTGTCTGTTATCACCCTGCTGTGCATTTCAGTATGTGTTTGTTTTACCTGTAGAAATACTAAACAACTGCTACTATTCATCTAAGACTATGTTTTTCCATTTGTGCTTATCCTCCTCTCAGGTTGTATTCAAGAAGCTACTGTATGGCCTGTGCTTCTTCCACGCCCTCACCCAGGAGAGGAGGAAGTTTGGACCTTTAGGCTGGAACATTCCTTATGAGTTCAATGAAACCGACCTCCGGATCTCTGTACAACAGCTGCACATGTTCCTGGAACAGTACCAGGTAGGTAGCTCTTTCCTTTCATGGATGATCCTTATATTTCTTGAATTACTGACAGTATTGTTCTTATTAAAGTCCCTCCATTTCCTCAATTGAAGTTAGTTACCAGAAACACCGTCAAATGTTTCCCCAATTACAGAATTCCATATTACATATATATATAAAGTTAATCTTCACAAGATACACAACTCTTCACAAGATAAAACTTGGTCACACACAGATATACATTCACCATCCATATATACAGTATTCAACATCTAAGGAGATAATGGAAATTCTAGCTTTTACAAGTGGTTTCCTCTTAACACAAGTGTCTGTTTTTATTCTCCATATTCAAAACCCCTCTTGACATTTTTCCACAAACAGATAGCACTCCAGCCCTCCACCAGTCTCAGTTCCTCTGCTGTAACTGAAAAAAAGTGGCAGAAATTAACTACTGAGGATATCTTTTGTGAAGAGTGACATTTTCATCTTGTAAGCAAGTATCGCTCAGTGAATTTGTAAGTGAAACCCTCCAGCAGAAAATGTCACAGTGGCCACAGCCCTACCCTTTCACCAAGTATTACATCAGCTTCTTTTTCAAGTCCAGCTTCTGAAGTGAATATCAGCCAGGTCTCCTGTTGCATAGGAAAGTACACACGCAGAGGGAAATCCTGCATCTGTCAATGCTCACCTCCTCCTAAAATGTGCAACCCTATCGCAAGATCATTCTTTGTTTCCTGTGTTAAATACCTGGTTTCTTGTTTCCTGCAGGAAGTGCCATTTGATGCCCTCCGCTACATGACTGGTGAGTGTAACTATGGAGGGCGTGTGACAGATGACTGGGACAGACGGACTCTTCGTACAATCCTCTCAATCTTCTACACTTCCAAGATCATTGAGGACCCTGACTATAAGTTTGATCCCAGTGGGATTTACTATGCACCAGCTGAGGAAGATGTAAGAAACAGACACAAAATTGCTATAAATCGTAGCCAACACCAGCCTTAGTATCAAGAAGGGTTCTTTATAAATTCACAGCTTTAGCTTAGATTTGGCTGTAACCACATTAATATACATAGGGTTTTACAAAGATTAGGCAATGCCATGGTATTACCTGGGAAACTTTTCACAGTATTTCACATTGAGTGGGGCAAAGTCTGTTTTAGATGCAAAGCACCTCAGTGAACTGACTTGTCACTCAGTCACATTTAGCAGGCTGCAGATTCACCACAAGGGGGTGCTGTTCGCTGTTATGTAGCTCTCTTTGATCATCTGTGAAATGCCACTATTTTCACTGTCTGTGATTGTGCGAAAATACAATCCTTTGTTAACAAGGTGGCTCCCCTCCTTCCATTATCAAGTATTTATTCTACACAAACCTACATATTCCGGTTAGAGATTACAACATACACTTGGAGCTGATATGTAAGAGCTGTGCATCAAGGACACTGTGTTTTTGTTGTATTCAAGATAGTTGGTCCTTTGTGAGATAAAATACACTGCAGTACAGAGATGTTAATTAGCGTGTTATTGGAATATACATATCAGAAGTCTTCTTTAAATATCCTCCAACAATATGGCTTCCACTTACAACAGCAGATCAGAAACAGTTCTTTGACCACAGACCTATCAGCTACACAAAGCCCAGAATATCACTACCTTAAAAACTCAAGAAAAGTTAAACTCTCTTTAATGTGTTTGTTTCTAAACTAAGCATATTATAGGACTCACAGTTGCTTAGCACTGTTGTTGAGCTACCTTTAAAAAGTCATTAGGAGATAAAATGTGTGTAACAAGGCACAGCAGGCAACCACCATCAGTGAAGGTTGATATATTTGTTAACACAAGTGCAATCTATGGCGCGCTCCATTTTATTTGGCATTTTGTTCTCCAGTGCTGCACCCCCCTCCAGCCACATCTTTTATTCATGAAGTCACATTTACATAGTCATTATCATAAATGTCAGCAATCTAAGGAGCCAACTTGTTTTTCAGAGACTGTTATTACTGGAGATGTTTCCTGATGTTGCGTTAAAAATTGTTCTCTTTCTTCACTTCTCTCCTCGCCCACTGTTTCTCTGCATCTCTGTTGCAGTACAACAGCTACATAGTATACACCAAGTCGCTGCCACTCAACCCGTCACCAGAGATTTTCGGCATGAACGCCAATGCAGATATCACCAAGGATCAGGCCGAGACACAACTACTCTTTGACAGCATCTTGCTTACACAGGTAAATCCACCTAGACCTATGAGACAACGGGGATTATATTGAATAGCTGCAAGTCAGTAACTAAGCAGCTGTTGGTCGCTTCCCAAACCAACATGACCCCCCTCTTGGCCAGCATCCAGATGTTTAGCGAGAATGTCAGTACTCAGTTGGTTGATTTTCAAATTATAGTTAACATGCATCACACTCTTACCCAGCAAATACATGACATGAACATACACACACAACCAATAGACTAAAGTACATGCATTAAAACACATTTACCTAGACACTGAAATACTGTCTCACACAAACACACACTCAGCATCAATATGCTTCCGCTTTTTTAGGATCTTTGCCAGCCTTAGATATTTCACTGTCCTCCACTAAAATAATCTATGCAACATTAATTAAAGTGAAAAATAAAAATAAACATTTCAGTTGTTTGTTGAGAGACTTCTCAAAGAACAAAAAGTCAGACTCCAAAGACACAGTGTGACTCACTGTGGCAGATCTGTGTGATCCCACATCATTATATCTCAGCTCTGTAGAGTTAGACTGTGTTGGTTTGCTGAGGATTATAGTTTACAGCTTCCTGGTTTCAGTTAATGTCTGCTGCAAATCAAATCTAAGGCATTTCACATCAAGGCCAACTTGACACAAGTACGGCTTCTCCTGCAAAGTGGAAAGAGATATTTATTTATCCGTGTATCCATTTATTTATTTTAAGATATAGTGCACTGCCTCTCCATTATCAAAAATTTCTCAAAGTTTAAATTGTCTGAATTCCTGTGGGAATTAAACTTGATATGAAACAAGTGCTAGGGATCAAGATATAACACCAAGCAAGAGTGTCTCTATATGTGCCTCTTTCAGCTCCTTATGTACAGACCTGACTTGCTACAAACAAATAGAAAATTATTTCCGTAGGCATTGCCACTTCTAGACTTCAAGTTAAAATTAGAGTCCAATGGAGTCTGACATTTATTCACATAAACTCCATTCAACAAGATTAATAATGGCTTCAGTCATGTGTGAACTTTATTAGCATCTAATACAGTCTCATCCGTCTCAATGACCGATAAACATGGAGATGCTTCAAATGGAATGAAGCAACTATTTGTCATTCCCCTACTGTAACCCCAATGTCATTAGCCAATGATTATCCATTACCGCTGGCTACTGAATGAGCATCAAATAGGTAAATGTTGCAAGTTGGACTGAGAGGAAAGTGGAGGAATCATAGATGAGAGTGAATAATTATCAGCATGAATGAATATTATAATTGTTGATAAGACTGTGTCAAATCAGTGTGTGGGAGAAAATTGAGGAAAATGCTGTGAAGACTCTGTGTGTGTGTGTGTGTGTGTGTGTGTGTGTGTGTGTGTGTGTGTGTGTGTGTGTGTGTGTGTGTGTGTGTGTGTGTGTGTGTGTGTTTAAAGATGACATCCTAAGATTATACTTGCTCGAATCCCTCTGAGCCTGAGAAATGACCACAAATTAAGAAGGGGAAGGTAACTGATAAGACTGTGATATTCTGTGCCATTTTGTGTCCTTTTAAAAGCATAAATCTTAATCAACCTGGCACAAAGATGATGAAATATACGCAAAGTAAAGTCAGAAGTCAAAACCTCTTTAACATCAGGGTCTTTTCAGAATAGCAAAGGAGTCCTAAAAAGAGAATACATAATTTGACAAGTCAAAGGCAGCAAAAGATAATTTTTCCCAAAAAATGATGAACTGTCAAAGCAATCCAAGCCATGAGTCCTTCCTCCCCTTCTCATCCATCCTCTGATGCTCTGTGTCTCTGATCAGTCCCGCTCTTCAGGCGGAGACGCCAAATCCTCAGATGACATGGTCTTTGATGTGGCAGCTGACATCCTAAGCAAGCTGCCTGAAGACTTTGACTTGGAGGCAGCAATGAGGCGCTTTCCCACCAGCTACAATCAGAGCATGAACACAGTGCTGGTGCAGGAGATGGGCCGCTTCAACAACCTGCTCTGCACCATCCGAGACTCCTGTGTCAACATCCAGAAGGCCATTAAGGTACATACTTACATGGAGCTGATAAAAAGGGGGGGGTGTATTATACTGTCACATTTCCACTGATTGAAATTTGATGCCATTGCCAGGAGTTTTAGCCCATATGTGAGATGTACAACACTTTTCATATTAGCACAAAGGGCTGGCAGTTATGTCTTTAAACTTATTCCTCGTCCCCTTGATCCCGTGATCCTTATTATTTGGATAGTTATTATATGATATAAGGCCTTGTGCACTGTAATTACACTTAATTTGTTTGTTTTAAATAAACAGTAAGGCCAAATGATGAATTATTATTGATTTTACATTTCTGTGCAGTGAAAGCAATATTTCTTCAGTAGTGGCACACCTCTGCTGAAAGATTACAGGCGAAACGCTGGTAATACATCCTCAGAAATCAAATGCTGTAAGCATCAGAACAACACACCGAATGCACTAATGTAACACTATAATTTCGCTATTAGTTAAACACTGGGGAAATGTGTGGAAATTAACTACTGTACAGAAAAACTGCTTCCACCTACATGTCACTCTGTGTTATTGGTTTGTAGCATTTTAAAAGGCACTGTCTTTATATTATGCAGTAAGTAAATGTATGAGCAATGAGCAGTCTGAAAAAATTAAATGGACACTTTTACAGAAATGTTGATGACCCTTAGGAAATAACTGGGCTGAAGCAGCTATCTAAATTTTGAAATCACGAAGTAGTGCTTTGACCTTCTCTTCAGAAAGTGCTCTTTCTTCTGAGAACTGAGCCGACCCTGCTGCATATAGTGTCTCCATTCTTGCAGTGCTATTATGTATTCTAGCCACTTCCCTATGCCTGGACTAAAGACTTTACAGTACAATCTACAGCAGTGCATGCAGCTCTGTGAGGGGGTAGGGCACAGTGGTGCTTTGAGCTATATACTATCATTAACACAGTCACAATGACAAAGCTGATCAGATGCTGATTAGCAGGCATAATGTTTATCATTTTCATCATATTAGTTTAGCATATTAGCACACATAGTGCAACTCAGATGGAAATGCTGTGTTTTTTAAAGGATTTGGTCATAAACCTGTAGCAGAAACAGAGGGAGATTACTGAACTTATTACTGTTCGTCATCTCTGCACCATGTATCTCTGTCTAAAATTTCATGGTAATTCTTCCAGTAGCTGTCGAGACGTTTCATTTTAGATCACGGTGGTGGAATAATGTTACCATCTCTACAGCCACCCTGCTAACACAGCTATAAATATGTGTGTGTCTGGTGCCAGGTTTCCGAAGGAGTAGTTTGAAACTTAAGTTGTGGTTGTGCAGTCACTTGATCCATAAATAAACAAGGGGGAAGGTGCCTAAGTGGTAGGAGAGTGTAGGTAGTTGGCACTAACCACATCTGCTGTGTCTGATTAGCTATGAATCTGCAGACTCCCAAATAAATCGAAAAGCCTTAATATTATTTTGTTGTGTTGTTTTTCTTTTTCTTTTTTCTTCAAATTGTTACCAAGACACACTTGAAGTGAAACTAGCTATTTCGACCATAAAATCCATCCCTCCAGCCTTGTATTTCAAAAGTTTGAAAAATTTTGTTTATACCAGGACATAGACTTTACTTAGTTTGTGTTAGACTAGTAAGGCTGCAATTATTTGGTCATAGAGTCATCTGAATATGTGTAGCATTGCACTCAATTACACCACATAAAGAAAATAATTAAAAAAAAAAAAAACATCCCTGAACACACACATGCTTTACACCATTTAATAAACAAAATTTCTACATGTTTACTCTCCTCCTGAGATGCAACTTTCTCATAGGATTGAATTGGAGAGACCATAAAAGAACATGATGTTTCATCATATTGGTATTAAAGACCCCCTACAGAGTAACAAGAGTTCTCATAATTTGGTGGGCCGTCACCTATCTCCAGAGAGAGGTTTTTAAGTGACAAGCTTAGATTTCTCTCATATGACTTCCCTCTCATGTTCATTTCAGTGTTATAACAATGCTTGAACAACTTCACATTTTCAGGTAGCAAAGATGTTAATCATGTGTTTGTAGGTGATTGTAGGTTTGTAAATGTGTGTGTGTGTGTGTGTGTGTGTGTGTGTGTGTGTGTGTGTGTGTGTGTGTGTGTGTGTGTGCAGGGGCTGGTAGTGATGTCTGCTGAGCTGGAGGAGGTGGTCAGCAGCATCCTGAAGGGTCGTATACCAGGGATGTGGATGAAGAAGTCCTACCCCAGCCTCAAACCACTGGGAAGCTACGTCAATGACTTCCTGGAACGACTCAAATTCTTACAGGTACTGAAACCTGCCATAGCGCCGATTACCAGACGCTGCATTATTAAAGAAGTGTTTTGGGTTATTTGTAACACAAGGACACGAGGAAGAAGAAAGTGTCTTCTTTATTACACTGCTTGTAGAGTCAGATGAGTACAAATATATCACCATGGTCATCCTGCACTGGAAGGCAAATACCCAACAAGCAGCTTGCTCTTGGAAAAAAATAAAGAACACAGAACACACTCCTTAAATGGTCACGTCTCTACAAGTCTCTGGAACCCCGTTGGCTTGTTTGGCCTCAGAGGTGAGGAGCTGGTGTCACATGGAAGAGTTCACTTCAGTACATACTGTACCCTCTATAGTCAACTTCAACCCTGCCTTGAGCTGTGTCACATTTGAGTTGCACAAGACCACTTAATTTCACTGTGGCTTATCAACACATAGGAGGTAGGTGGACCTATCACAGTTGGTAGAGGAAACACATGTAGAGACACACGGTCTGTCATGTGAGTCTGCAAAGTGAACTGCTTCATTAACTGTCAGTTCCCATGTTTCCCTTTTCAATCTCCACTGCTTAAATATCCCCCTGTTCATCATTACTCAGCTGAGTGAAAAGAACTGTGTGTGTGTGTCTGTCTGTGTGATAGTTATCCAACTGAAATGTCCACCCTTGACTCCTCTCAGGGTGAACTGGAAAGTCTTGGCTTCCTTATCTGTGGCAGCAGGTTTCTGGACAGACTACATCCACACTTAAAGAAATGTGGGAATAGTTTACTGTTCTAACAGCTTAGGGAAGAAAAACATTAGTTTCACCTCAATGTCTTCAGCAGACTGTACGTTCTTCACTGAGCTTAGCATGAAGATGAGAGACATACATGTTGTATCTTGTCTCATGTCCAGTTACCGGTTACTTGTTCAGCATTTGATGGTTATTAGATGGTTCCACTGTGTAAACTAAGTGCCTGTAACAATGGCAGTTCTTTCCCCCTGCTTCCTGTCTTTCTGCTAAGCTTGGCTAAATTAGTTTTTCATTCTCTGCTGAGTGCACATAGAAGAAACTGATGTTCTTCTCATCTCATAAAGCAAACAGGTATATTTTTGTTTAATATCAACTGGCAGGCTAATGGATGGAAAACACTAAAAGAAAGTTTGATCCAACTTGCAGTCATGTTTATTAAAGTGGTATCCAGCACACTTGCAGTAAATGGACTGCATCGATATAGTGCTTTTCTAGTCTTAACGACCACTGAAAGCACTTTACACTACAGCTCACATTTACACACACATTTATACAGCACTTGTTCTATACGTAACACATCTCTCTCACACACACACACACAGTCATCAGGGGCATTTTAGGGTTCAGGTTCAGTATCTTGCCAAAGGACACTTCAACACTTTGAAGGACTAGAGGAGCAGGGGATCAAACCACCGTCCTTCTGATAAGTGGACCACCCGCTCTGCGTCCTGAGCCACAGCTGCCTCATATGAATACTGCTTTATGAGCCCCCACACTGAGTGGACTGTTTTATAATAACCTTGACAATTACTGTAACTGTACAAATTTTATGTAGAGCTTACATTACTCCCTCCAGATCTAAAGAATGGACCGCAGCTAGCATAGCTGTTGGTAAGTGGGAACTTAAATCCACATGCTGTGGCATTAACCAGGAGTCACGTCCTTTTGGACAGAAGTGATTAACTCAATATCAATATCTATGAATAGAGATCTCCTTGTTGTTTACTTTCGGAGGTCCACGGGTGTACAGCTGTTTTCCAGAAAGAGCTAGACCTCTGATGTGCCATAAGAGTAATTTTGTTGAATTGGGGAGTTTGTTAGAGTATTTGTTTTTGGCCGTGCTTGTGGTGTGTGCAGTGTGGTCTGACTTTGGTCCACACTAAAATATCACAACTTCTGACCAAGCACTTGCAAAGCAAAATATGTTCCCATCTCTACTTTGTATTGAGAGCTTATTAGCAAATGTTAGCATGCTAACATGCTAAACTAAGATGATGAACATGGTAAACATCATACCTGCTAAACATGAGCATGTTAGCATTGTCATGGGGAGCATGGGCATGAGTGAGCAGACTCTCAATAGATAAGATAACTGGTGACCTGAAATTTCAAATCCTCTTGGTGTGGAAAAATCAGAAATGAGAAGTGATGTTAATAATGGTTCAGAAATATTTAGGGAGCAAGTGAAGAATTTCCTTTTTCACACTGCAGTGTTGTTTTTAAATGAGATATGATAATTCTGTGTTGACCTCAGCTCACGTTTTCTGTTTTGAAAACCTGTGACTGATTTTAAAGTTAAGTTCCTTGAACAGAACAGATTGAGCCTGTTCTCACCCACACATAATCAACTGAACATTATGTTTAACAATATTGTATTATAGTTGTGCTGAAGTGTATAGTAACCTGAACCTAACCAAAACTCAACCATGTGAACCCATCTGAAACCCCATGTGTCCACAATATTCTGCCAGGTTGTGGTTGTAAATGTCCCTCTCCTCTCTGCCCTGCTGTGTGTTCAGGACTGGTACGATAAGGGTACACCTGCTGTATTCTGGGTATCAGGATTCTTCTTCACCCAGGCCTTCCTCACAGGCAGCCAGCAGAACTATGCCAGGAAACACACCGTCCCTATTGACTTGCTGGGCTTCGACTTCGAGGTTCTGGATGACAGACAATACAAACGGCCCCCAGAGGACGGTAGGATGCTACTGAGGGGGAGGAGTAGCAAGAGTGGTTATAGGGAGAAGGAGGGATGGTAGTTTAGTAGAAAAAGTGGGATATTAGAACAGCTATTGAAAGATGACATTCAGCAAACCATCCCCTAGTTTAATGAAGACAGAGGAGAGATACCAGGAAGTTAGAGAGCACTTGAAGAGGGAAGGATTTAGGAGGAAGTGGAAAAAGATACAAGGTTTCAAAGCAGACAGCGAAATAAGAGGCACATAGGCAGTGGGTGGAGGAGAAAAAACAAACAGATGAAATCTGACATTAGGCTGACTGAAAATGAGTGAGGCGGAGTATAAAGTTAAAGCAAAGCCTCCCTTCATCTCGCCTGCATGCAGGTCTGCATCAGCCCCTCGCTGTGCCTCCCGCTCTGCTGTGAGATTCTCAGTCAGACTCACAGAAAGTCTTACCATCAATCAGTTCCCAGCTAGGGCCCCATCACACTACCACAGCCCATACTGCCAAGCTACTAATCTGACAGTGTGTTTGTGCATTTGGGTGTGTGATACTGACAGAATGCCAAGAGGCAGTTATCTCTAAATCTCGGCCCTTTTTCCTGCCCCATTAATGGGGGAGCTCACATGCAGTAAGAACAGACAGTGTTTTCACACACAGGTCAGTCCAGTGCGATTCATGAAGTCGTGTGGTTGCTATAAGAGCCAACATCTGCATGTGTTGCAGTCACAGGGTTCCTCCATGTCTGTGGGTTATGTAGAGTTTGTAGAAGGAAGTGGATGACTAATGGTAACACTCACTACCTCTCTTCTGGCTCTGAATGTTCGCATCAGGTGTGTACATTCGAGGCCTCTTCCTCGATGGCGCCCGCTGGGACAGAGAGACCAAACTTCTTGCTGAGTCCTACCCCAAAGTGCTGCATGACCCCATGCCTGTGGTGAGGAGCGCACACAGTCCATAATACTATTGATTATATCATTATATTTAAGAATCCTCAGATTCAGATAATCAGACTGAACTGCCCTTTTGTCTAACTCCATGCATTCAGCCTGATAACATATTAGCCTCGGGCTTGTTTATAGAGATGTAAATCACAAATCACTCTTGAATCTGTTCATTCAGTTCAGATCAAAGACTCCTGGCTACTCACTGTGTAGTCAGTCCACTTGTTTACTGAGCTAAACGATGACCTCACAGATCAAATGCACTTCAGTACGTACGACAGTAAGTGAATGCATCACGACTACAACATTGAGCTCTGATTCTCACAGTATGTTCAACCTGTTTCCTTCAGTTTAGTAAAAAAATCTACACAACCACTGCTTCTAAGTGTAATAGCTCCAAAGCCCTTTATTGACGACAGTTATCACATTATGAATGCTACTGTGAGTTTCCTGATCTTTTCATAAGCTTTCACAGCTGAGCTAACAACAGTGCTCTCAGTCTCAAGTGAGGGGAGTCCCACTGCTAAAAGCTACACACTCAGTCTGTTACAGTGCTGCTTCACTCTAGTTTTAGGTTGAAGATTCCTTCATCACGTACTTAACACATTTAAATCACTAAACAAATTAGAGATGTAAGTGCTGATTCAGAGGTCTGGAACCAGGCCACCTCAAACACAACTTCCCTAGACTAATACAGTGTGACAAAAACATTTCACCTCAGGGTCCAATTAGTAGCTGTGAGATAATGTTTGTCAGCGGCAGATGGAGTTTGCTTAGTCGTCATAGAAATGTAAATGTTTATGAGGACATAAAAGTTTTTTTTTTCTTATTCAGAGCTAAGTTGTTTTTTTACTCAAAGTTTAGTTTCTTCTTCTAATTAACTTTTAAATACATTAACGTGTATTTTTTTTTTTTTGTCGCCTGCTGTTTCCAAGGTCAAGAACGACAGAAACTAAATTTAAGATCCAGTTTCATCCTTCAAGGAATCAAGAAATCCTCCTCATTCCACCCCAGATCAGACTCTGATACCTTGATGTCTCTTGTGTGATGATAATTGGTGCAATTTTCAACACAGAGAAGGTTTTTAACAGAAAGAAATGTGTGGCTTTATACTTTAGATATTGTTTGACACCTCAGTGAGGGCAGCTATTTAGTGTGAGGTGACTTGGTATTGTATGGTGAGAAACACTAGCTACATAACATATTGTTATATATAGTTTGAGAGGAGGAGGTTTATTGATTCACCCTCTGGGTGTCAGAAAGAGAAGAGATATAATTCTAATATCAAATTATTAAAATTGAGCAGCGTTATTTAGCTTGTAAACGCCTACGAGGATTTTTTTTTTTTTATCAGAGACCAATATTGCAAATCTCCGAGGAGAAAGTGAACAACAAGCAGCCGAGTGTGGCTGCTGCTCCACCCAGGAGGATGTTCACAGCTCCTTGTTCTCTGGACTCAACACAGAGCAGCTTCAGCACTTTTTCACATTGTGCCTGTAGGAAGCCTGGCTGCTTCTCTCATCCTCATATTAATTGAGTTTGATATGCTATATGAAAGAAGACTGACAGAGTGATGGAAACAGAGTGCCGCTGGCTAAGAGCGAGGACTGATCAAGTTTTCCTTATTTTCTTATTCTTTTTCTCCCTCTGTTCTCTCTTCCTCTCTATGCATTCAAGAGATTATGAATAATGCACAAGACTGACTTTTTTAATATTCAGACATTTCAGGGCAAGTTATTAACAGAATCAGTTTTTGACAAGACCAGAACTTAATTAAAAATGTGTTTATTATTTGTTGGGGAAAAAACACAACAGAGGCCGTGGCTGGCTTTGAAATGCAAATCTTCATAGAGGCGCCCGTTATGGAACCAGATCAGTACTTCTCTGGCTGCAACTCAACAAACTGTTTTTGTTTTTTTATTTTTTATTTTTTTTACTTTTTCCTTGTAAGATGTTGTTTTGAGTGGCCCATTTTATCCCTTTTGCATAACCAAGGCTTGTTAATAGCCCAAAGGGAATATTCCTTGTTAATGCAATTGTTTCATAAGTTTATGTCCCCAAAGTTAAAATGTGTTAATTGTTAATGTTTGGATAAGAAACTGAGATCCAGGTTAGTTTCCACTGTGTTTCACGTTAATCTGTCCTGACCTTTAATATAATCTGATCTTGTTTCTTTTAATTCAACCACGTATGTCATCAAGCATGTGTCCTGTAATTAAAACGGTTGTCTCTGTTGCCAGTTTAATTATTCTACCAGTCAAACATTTTGAAAGGAAAACAACCTCTAAATGACACTGACTCTTTGCCAAAGTGGCATATCAAGAAAGAAGCAGGCAAACATGGCAGCCACATCTTGAATTTTGAATCCAATCGTTTGCCCCTGTTACCCCTCTGTAACGCCTCTTTATGCTCCCTCCCCTCTCTCTCTCTCTCCCTCTCTCTCAGATGTGGTTGAAGCCCATGAAGCGACAGGACATCCCCCAGAGGTTGTGTTACGTGTTGCCCGTCTACAAGACCAGTGAGCGGCGCGGCACCCTGTCCACCACCGGCCACTCCACCAACTACGTCCTCGCCATGACGCTCAACACCGACGTGTCCCCGGAGCACTGGATCAGACGAGGGGTGGCGCTGCTCTGCCAGCTCAGCTCCTAGTCTCTGTTTGGTTTTACACAAATGTCGGGACAAACTCTGTAATTGTGATTAAAAGAATGAAGGAAACTCACAGTCTCTCTCTCTCTCTGCCTTTTTTATGCAGCACATCGGGCAAATTCCTGATTTTTTAGAGCGACACTGCTTGATTTGGTGTTTCTACCGGTTTGAATCCCTTTGTCCGTTAGTTATGGAGGAGAGGACACATCTGCGGATAATTCGGCTGCCGGTAATAAACTCCCAGACGCCCCGCATATAAATTAGTTAGATTAGCAGTTTTAGCTCCCAACTGTTCCCTGGTGTGTCTGCCGTACAGCACCGGTGAATCACACATTTTTAAACTGACAGTGTCTTATTTGGTGTTTCCACCGGTTTTAATCCCCTGGCCCGTTTGTGATGGAGGAGAAGACATCTCTGTGGATAATTCGGCTCCCGGTAAAAACCTCCTGAACAACTGGTACTGAAGGAATTCAAACCGGGAGAAGCTTACAGCAATGGTGGCGAAGACGACAACTCCCATGATTCCACGCTATTTCATGACGTCACCCAACGACATCTTTTGTTATTGTTTTGATTGAGAGACCTTTAGCGGAAGAAGTTGCATACTGTGTGTTTAATAATGAGTTTAGGGGTTAAAAAGTAGTCGAACACTTGGCTGCTAAATGTTTCCTGGGCAGCTGGTTGTTTCAATGTTAGTTCAAGCAAAAAAAAAAAAAAAAAAAAAAGGCGTATAAGAGTTGAGAGTTATCATTGAGATTGAAGTGGAGCTGTCTGTCAGTATGAGGCCTGGAGAGGAGACCATGCAAGTGATGAAGATAATAATGAGGCTCGACAGAAAGCAAAACTCAGAGATATGAAAGGGAGCTGACACTGGGAAATGACCTTATTAGACCAAGGAGCAAAAAACTTGTGGATGAGCGGAAAATAATTTTCATGGTGAAGAAAAAAAAAACCCTTCATGACTGCACAGCAAGACGAGGCTTCTCTCCAGGATGTGGGCGGACATGTTTCCTTGTCAGCGATCAAGAGAAGACTTCATGACCAGAACTTCACCATGAAGGCCAGTCTGAAGTTCACAGAAACATACAAAAGGAACCAGAAACAAAGTTCTGTGGACTCATGAAACAACATTAACCTCTAGCACGATGAGCGAAAGAGGAAGGCGTGGAGAATAAAAGAAACTCAGCCTATGACCCATGATGCACTTCGTCTGTCAAACATGGTGCTGGCTCTTTCATGACTGGGGCATATATGGCTCCAGTGGAACTGGCACACTGATGGAAGCAGCGGGATGAATGCAGAGGTACACAATATCTTTCTGTGCGCACATTCAGCCAGATGCATCAAAACTTATTGGATGACATTTCATCATTCTGCAGGATGCCGACTCTCAACACAAGACCAAAAGAGTGAAGAGGTGGAACATCTTCGACCGACCAAGTCAATCACTTGATCTCAGTCTGAGCCGCTGAAGCTCAGACTAAAGAGACTCCACAACAAGCAAGAGCTGAGGGAGGCTGCAAAGCATCAGATGATGTCTGTGGGTCTTTGGGCACAATGTGTTAAAAGGTCTATATCTCACACTTTATATATTGTTGTAAACCGTCTCAAGTTAAAGCTGATACTTGCAGTATATTTTATTTCAAATTGAATGTGCTGAAGCTCTGAGAGAAGTATAACTGTCCAAATACTTAGAGAGACTTTCTTGTGCACTCATCAGTCAGCAGGTAAAAATGCAAATTTCAGACTGGCTTGATTGCTGATTGGAGAAATACACTCAGACCCTGCTGGTGACATCATTATGCAGAGCTAGCGAGCTATGACAGCTTTTGCACTGCAGTGTCTCAGCCGCCCCTCACACAATTAGTTTTCAAATCTACCTCCATTCACTGAGCTTCAGCATATATTTAAGAATCAGAGTTCCCAAACCTGCTGATCTGGGAACATAAACAGAAGCAGGAGGCGAGTGGAGGCGGAGGAGTGTTTTGGATGGATGTGTTGTGCTGTTGTGGATTTGAAGTTGTCTCTCTGACATTACACAAACCCCACAGAGATCAAGAATCAGGGATCTTTTCAGAGTTTATTATCTTTCTGTAATGAGGAGAACGCACAGACAGGCAAACAGCACATATGTCACATTGTACATTTTATATTCAGATTACCAAACAAATATACAGACAACAAAGCAAAAAAGAGAACAATCATTGACTTTCATTGTATGGACAGTTTTTTTCTGCCCATTAAACGGTGAAGAAACTTTGTATTTGGGGCATAGCGTCTGAAGTGTCACTAACTTATCAAATATGTCACAGGGCAGTTTAGAAATGACTGAATACTGTGAACTCCTGTTTAAAAGAGAGCAGATGATGAGCTTGTTTGATGTTAGAACAGTGAAATTACATTCAGGTCCTGTTTAACAACTGTGTTGCCCTAAAATTAAGTTTAAAATTTAAAAAAAATGCCTGCAAATGATAGAGAGGATGATGAGTTATGTTCTGCCAACAGCTTATTTGCTTTCAGTCAACAAGAAAAGCTCGTAACACTAGTTACACTACACCCCAAACAAACTTCTCATTATCTTCACACTCACTTCATTTAAAAAGTAACAAAGGCTGTCAATAGTTTAACTTTGCAGTACAAAGAATGAAAACAATTTTACACTCGACACGACGTCTGTACCGTTTCACTCATGCTTCATGCATGAATCAGTCAGATCGACAACATGAGCTCAATGTGACTGACGGTGAGTTACAGCCAGTTAAGACGTAGATGATGGATGTCACACAGTGACAGGATAAATGAAGCCACACACGTTATCTGTGTGCTCCAGCAGCTGAAGCCAGGGCTAGCTAGCTTAGCATGTGAGCAGCAGAACAGCCAATGGAATGTAAGGGGCGGGGTCAGGGCGGGGCGGAGGCGGGGTCAGGGGCAGGGTGGGGCAGAGGCGGGGTCAGGGCGGGGCGGAGGCGGGGTCAGGGGCAGGGTGGGGTCAGGGTGAGTGTCAAGCACCAGCCACTGAAATTCCACACTTGGGCTAGTTTTGGCACAGATTGACATCCAAACAATCATGAGGAATGCCTGTAAAAATAATGATAATAATAATAACAATAATAATAATAATAATAATAATAATAATTATGATCTGTGGTTTGACAACCTGGGTTAATCATCCACTACAAGTGCAGGGAATGCTCATATGAAAGCACGTTATTCATTGTCTTGCTGTGAAACAAGAGTACTGTCTTTTGCCTGGTGTGTCTGAGATTGTCAGTATGTTCAGCCATTCTTCGACACAACTTTCTAAACTATTGGCAGGAACAGATGTTTGCTTTTAGCAGCTCTGCTCAGCTACTGACACTATAACGACCTAGTGTACGAACAATACATCAAGACATCTGCGTTAGTCCAACAACTCAACCTCCTACTGTAATTGAATGTCCGCTGCAGGGCGGTCCGATCAGACAAAGCACCTTTTAGGAACTCAAAGAGGCACCCTAAATTAATCTAGTAAACTACAACACTTTTTGATGAAGACACAAGTAAGAACTTGTTTTTCACATTTTGAAGCTGCTGATTTTTACAAAGAAAGATAAAATATAAAGGCCTAACACAGATATGTCTCATGTGGCTACAGATTGTCAAACCCTTAAAAAAAAACTGGTCAGACACTTGTAATTTCTAGTTTCTAAACAAAAAGACTGTAAATGCAAATTCAGAAAGGCTTTGGCAGCTGTTAGTTATCACTATGAACTACAAAGGTTTAATAATCCCAAAAATCTAATTTGACAATTAAATATAACTCAAAATTAATAAATGGATAAAGTTGCAGCAAAAATTAATAACACTGAGTCATTTAGATCATCTCCCACGTAGAGTCAGGGGAACGCTCTTCTGTTCTGACACTGCAGCTTAAACGCCGTGGAAACATTTTGCAGGTGAAGCGACACGAGCTGAAGGGTTAATCCCAGATGTTGGCGCGAGTTAAACTGGGCTTTGCGTCTCTTTACGCTGTGATGGTGCGCGGTGCAGCTGTGGCGCTGCTCCAGTGGCCAGGGCTTGGCACACAGACACGAGGTGTTTGATACGCGGCGTGAAGACATCCACAGCTGGTGATGGATGGCGGACGGGACACACAGCACAGATGTACGAGGCATGGATGATGGGACACGGCACAGGGTGGATGAGAGATGAGGACGTAGGAAGGGGTGCGACGACAACACGCTAACAACAGGTGATGATGGATAGGTGGCGAGCTGCTGGGCCGTGACAGCTGCATCTCTGCAGGACCGTGGGTCCTAAACCACCTTCGTACCGTTTTAGATGGAGTTTACTGGTGGAGATCAGAGGTGATGTTTTTACGGTTGGAGTGCAGCTTCGCTCTTCTTTCATTTCATTCGGCCTTTTTTTTTTTCCGCTGCACAGGGAGCAGACAGATTGGAGCTGACAGAGGGGAGGGGACAGCGGAGCAGAGAGTAAACATCACTAGCAGAGTCATGAGATATGCATAAACTACCGCTGCATGTTCAGAACGGAGGCACGGGCCATGAACGAGACTCACACTGCATGCAAGACTGAGCAGACATACTGCAAACAAAGCATGTTAAGGCCAAGAGGAACAATACTAAAACATCTAGCCCTCCCCCCCACCTCCCCCTCCCCTCCTCTCTCCTCTACTAAAAGCCAAAATCAAAAACGATGCGGTCTTCGAAGATGGCGATGAGCAGCATGATGCCGAACCCGGTCAGCATGCCCAGGTTCTGCAGGATAAAATGTCCCAGCTGGCAGCGCTTGTGGTCCTCGCTGTCCCCGTGAAGCATTTCTGGCAGCTACGAAAGAGACAAAGTAACCAGTTGGGATCAGAGAAGGACTTCCAGGAATTAGAATTGCAGATCAGGACGCAGAGAGAAGAGGACTGAGCGCCCGTGTGGGAGAGGAGAAAGTGGAAGTTAAGCGGCGGGGGGGGGGCAATTATCACTCTGGGGCTGTTGAATGCACTGTGCCAACTTACCATATCCACCAGGGCCACATAAAGGAACATGCCAGCTGTGATGGCGAAGATCCAGTTGGTGACATTGTGTGTGTACTGGCCCACAACTGTGCCAATCATCATGCCAACGTAGGCCATGAGGGCGGACAGCAGATTGTAGACAATGGCCTGCTTCACGCTCATCCCGGCTTTCAGCAGCACTGCAAAGTCACCTGTCAGCCAGGAGAGAGGCACACACTCATTTAAACACCATTACAGCGATTTCCATGTATCCGTCTCTTATTCTGACACCTCGCGGAAAACTCCATCCCAGCCTGCAACGCTCCTGAACGACTCTGTCGGGCTCAAAGGTTGTTTACGAAATGGCAAAGTCACATAAAGTGTGACGCTGCAGCAGTGACAGCGCTGTGTCCAATTTCTGTTTACAGTGTGCAGAGTGATGTGCACTTTGCTGCACTTAAAGCCCTCTGTGAAAGGCTGGCACATGTCACGCTGCATGTTTTTATTTATTTATTTTTTTTCAGTCTTTTCTGACTCTGCCTTCGGCGATAAGGTGAACCTGTTCAAAACACCCCCCCCAACACACATCTGCCACCGCTATCTGTCTTCAAGTAGGTGAAAAACAGACTCTTTCTAAGAAATATGTCTTTAACTCTCCCCAACCCCCCACCCCACCCCCCGATACACTTATGATTACATATGCATGCCGTAGCCTCTCTACCCTCTTCAATCATTGCCGGGCCAAATGCGGGAAGAGGCCCAAGTCTCAGCGGAAACGCCCTGGATTTGGAAAGAGAGATGAATACTGAGAAGGGGGTGGCCTACATTTCCTGCACTGTGTAACAAGTGGCCTCTTTTCCTCACTAATTACCACAATGAATATATTACCACGCTGCTCTCATCCATCAATCAAAGCCAGAGAAGAAGAGAGTGAAGTTGAAGAAAGACAGTCGGCACACACCTCACTTCAATGGCCTGTTTTTTTTTTGTTGGTTTTTTTTTTGGCCTCTTCAAGTCAGTGTAGCATTTCCTGCCTCCCTGGTTCCAGTCCTTCAGACACTCAGACACGCCTGCCACCGCCTCATCTACCGCAATTAACACACCCATCACTGCCAATTAGCTTCACTGTGGGTGGTTAAAGACGCCTCATAATCATCATCTTTGCCATCCAGCTGCCAGTCGGGGGACGGCTTTTGTGTTCAGGAGGAGCTGAGAGGTGCACTTGTCAAACTGCTGGGTTTGTCTGACAAGTGGGCCCCGATGGGGGTGAAGGCACGACAACAAGTGCTCCTCTAAAACGGGCTCCGAATCAACAGGAAATGTGAAATGCATGGAGGGAGGAATAAAAAAAAAAAAAAGAGAGAGAGAGAGAACGATATCGCAAATGTTCACATGCGGCTTGGACAGGACTCGTGCTGCAGTTAACCATCTGGAAACTCGAGTACAAGTGAGTAAAAATAACCATAAATCACAAAAATGTTCAAATCAAAGCTCAAGCTCTTCTTCTATATGAAGCCTGATAGCAGGTTTCTTGGCACTTCAAACTGCTAAGTGCTGAACATCACAGGCGATAAAGCAGATTTTCGCCACATTAGTAAAACCCAAATGTGTTTCATCCCTTTTCCCCCTGAACACAGCAGTAACAGCAGGACAGGACGCTGCTGGTCAAGACGAGGGGGAGCAGGCAGACGAACCTGGGCTATTATTCACCAGTTCACGCTCGGCCATAATCCACACTACTCGATTCTTCAAGCACACAAACGAGGCATGGAAACTGCAGTGTGATGAGACACATCATTAGTACCGATCTGCAGTGGACGGCCCCGTTGTCTGTCTGTTTCACCAGGCTCTCGCCACCCCTTCCTCGCATCATAAACAAACAGGCAGAGGAGTTAAAAAAAAAAAAAAAAAAAGCACAGCTCGGAACAAAACTGTTCGCTGCTGCTGAATCAAACCGACTCAAAAGGGTCCTGGGAGAGAACACGTCTGAATGCAAATGAATGCACCGGCAGCTGTGCCATCTTCCAGTCTGACTGTACTGAACAATGTGTGCCAGGCGCGCTGCATCATCTTCACTGATAGACACATTGACAGGCCATTTCACTGCTGTCAGACAAAAGCCATTAATCAAAAAAAACAGTACAATCTTCTGCAGAGAAGAGAAGAGTGATGATTATTGACACCACTGGGTTTTTAACAGGTTTCAGGGGGACAGACGATCGTGAGACTCAGTCAGATTCAAGTTTCTACGCAACAACAGCTTTGTTCTTGTTGAATAAATTAAGTGCAGTGGTGTGTAATGAGCAAATGACTTGTTTTGTTAAGGTTTTTTTTTTTTTTTTAACACCTTCTCTTGGTGCACTCCACTTACCGAGTTCGTGAGGTAATTCGTGGCAGAAAACAGCCACTGATGTGCTGATGCCTCCTGTCAGGTTGGAGCTGAACGCTGCACCTGCAGAGACAAGTTCAGTGTCAGAGAAAAGTCTGGAAACTGTTTAACAGCAATAGTTCAACATTAGTTTCACTATTCATTTCCTATCTCCCCCTGTTTCCTGTCTTTATGCTAAGCTAGGCTAACTGGCTGCTAGCTGTGCCTTCATGTTTTAAGGAGAGAGGTATCAAAAGCCAATTTGTGTATTTCAAAATATTGAACTATTACTTTTCTTCTTTTAAGCCTTTAGATTTTCAGAGGAACAGAATTTGATGGTAAATGTTAGTAGCAGCATAATATTTGCATATTTTACAGAATTTAACCTAGTAACCATAGTAACTATTAACCAGGCACAACTTTGAGTGGGGTTTGTAGTTTGGCGTCCTGACCTTCTGAAGACCTTTTGATGCTTTGTGATTCTCCCACGAACCACATACACCCTCAACACAAAAAAAAAAACCTGCTTCATATTCAGAGTAAACTTACACTTTGTTTTTACTTGATATGTAATATCTGAGATGTGGCAGATTCTCAGGTCTGTAACCAGGCGGTAACAAAATAGAAACTCAATAGAGATGCAAAGTGGGAGGAGCTTTTTCAGACGTATAAGCCCTTTTCATTTTTCCCATAGACAATGTTACATGGTGCACAGCTGGAGCTCTGCTGTGAGAGAACTTAAACACAAACTCTCAAAGTGCATTTCAGCGAGAATCTGTCACATGAGACGCTGACAGAAAACCCCAGGGAAAGATACAGTGAAAACATTATCTGCAGCTTCAGTCAGTTCACTGTTAAAATCTGGTTTCTTCTCCATGGCAACAGCACCCAAGGCTCTATGATATCTCTGGTAAGTATTATGAGCCACAACAAAATGATTTCTCAGAGACAAGTTGAAATAATTAAAATTGGTGGTCATAACAGGGTCGTTACATTCTCCACGAGAGTCCTGAGTTTCTGTGTTAAGTAACATTAAGATGGTTTCAAGAAAAAAATGAAATGGGAAAAACAGAATGAGGAAAAACACTCCAAGAACCAACAGCTCCTCCCAGCTCACTGCTCTATATCATCAATGCTTCTTCTTGTTGTGCCTATATTTAATTTTGCCTTAAATAGATATATTCCACTTTAATGTCTGACTGAAAGAATAACTGAAGGAAACTGTCAAACAAACTGTCTATGAACTATTATCTCAATATACTCAATATAACAGTGCACCACTTTTTCCACCTAACCGACGGTTTCAGGGTCTTTATTCATTTCAGTGTGTAAGGAAATGACAGAATGGTTCATGATGGGCCACTCATTATTTGCTGGAATTTTTTTAAAGCTTGATTTTCTCACTTTTCTATCTGATGCGAGATCAAAGCTCCAGGGAGTTGATCATCAAACCATAATGATAAACATGGAAAACAACAGCTGCCTCTGAGGTGGGATGTGGATTTGATGTTAACTATAGTTTGCTGAAATTATTGTACAATCATGGATCAATAATGTTAACCCCTTTCTCTGGTGCCTGCTGCTGAATATGAAAACAACCAACAACCAACCGTTTCCATAACAACCAACTGCAGCCGCTGATGAGTTCCCTTGTGCTAATCGTTTGTCATATTTGTGGCTGATTTACACAGTGACACAGTAGATTCCAGTCGAACCCTGTTACCTATAGCCAGGCCGTCACTGAAGTTATGCATGCCGTCGCCCATGATGACCATCCAGGCGATGCTGGCTATACCAGCGTCCTTCATCTCCTGGTCGGAGTGGCAGTTCCCACCATGAGAGTGCCCGTGGCCGTGCGAGTGTCTGTGCCCGTGACTGTGCTGCTTGGCCTTGCGTCCGTTCTCCTTGGTGGGCGAGTGGTGGTCCTGTTGGGACTTTGCGTGTGCCAGCGGCGTCTGGTTGGTGGGAGAGTCGGGCGTCTGGAGCTCTGTCAGCTGCGTGTCGTTGTGACCGTTGTCGCAGGAGACGGCCGTGCTGTCAGGGTCTGGGAGAGAGAGGAGACGTTCTAGTGAGGGCCCCGCAGAGATAAAGCCGCGCTGTGAGCTGTGACCTGAACACTTCTTACCCTCGTTGAGTGGCTTCAGGTGCAGCCACTCTGCATCTGAGCGCCGATTTAACTTGTGATCAGACAATTTCCTGCCAATCTTCCCCTCCTCGTTTGACTTCTTCATGCCCTGTGAGCAGAGACACAATTTGATCCACAATCAACAGAACTAAAATCAACTGCTTGTGAGAATTAGCATCTGATAATAACAGTGAGGTTCCACTGTCTGGAGCAGGCTGGAGTTTATCTTACCCTTTGGTCTTTGTAGTGTTTAAACATGCCAATACAGTGTTCGATGATGAAGAGGAGGTAGATGCCGGCTAGAGCTGTGAGCCCTTTCCAGACTCCATCAAACGCTGTTACCAGATCAGTGTCGTGCTTTGTCCCAGGCTTGCTGTGGTCGTGCTGCCCTTGAGACTGAACACAGAGGAACAAAAGACGACTCAGAGGCGGATAAGGATAACACATTTATCAGCACGTAAGATTTTATCTCCCAGTCTGACAGATCAAATCCTAATGCCTCTTCCCTCTGAGAGGAAGAACACTGAAAAGAACAGACTGAGCAGTGTGGGAGAGGCAGAGGATGTTGATTATCACTAAAATCACTCATAAAAAATGAAACAGTGAAATACTGAAAATACTTCACTCAAGTTTTTCAGGAAATGTTTTATTTTTAGAATCAGTTCAAATGGTTACTATATCCTTCCTGAAGTCTTCCTGAAGATTTTTATGATTCATATCTCATTTATATCATATATTGATACTGTCAACATCACTGCAGGGTAAATAACTTTTGCATGTTTCAATACACTGGAGTTTATGTACCGGTAATGTTGGACAAACATTTAATCATGTGTATGACATTGTGATGCAGCCACAACTTGACACCAGTGGGGGTCTGCTATTAGATGATTCAGTGTCCTATTTTTTCACAAAAAAAATGTAGGACAACACTCTTTGAAGCTGTACACATACCACCTTGATCTTTTACATATCTATTTACATAATTTCACTATAGTTTTCCTAAAAATGTTTATGTTAACATCTATTGTCCAAGACATGAGCACAAATGATCACATTCAACAGCTCCACTACAGGTTTTTACTGTGCACAAGTCGTCCTCTGGCTCTCTGTGGTTTACTCACATGAGGGAGCAGGTGAAGGAGAGCGTCGCCACTGAGCGTGCCCACTGCCAGCGCCACCAGGAAGGTGAGCAGGAACTTGAAGCAGGATTGGTTGAGGATGGGCACGAGGACCACGCCCAGCAGAGACAGCAGGCTGATGATGGTGATGGACACAAAGCCCCAGACCCAGACCCACACTGGAGACAGAGACAAAGACAAGGGATCAAAGATGAGTGTTTGCGCCAGGAGCCCAGAGCTTGGTAGCCACATGATGTTTTTAAAACGTAGTAGGACTCTTTAACTGCGAAGGTCCATAAGCTCCATTGTTTAGAATAAAGACTACTATTCATCTACCAGCTAATGTATTTCTCCCATACTGTTCACATCTGAAGGGAACGATGCTTCAGAGGTTTTCAATCCATGGCGTCCTTGTGATGACACATGATGCCGACAGCGTGAAACATAAAGTGACATTTCAGCAGAATTCGACTCGCCTCATTTTTCATTCAAGGCCGCAGACGCACGACATGAAGCAGAAGAGGAGAAGTCAGAAAGGTACGCTATCACTTAAACTGTCAGTCCGGCTGTCAGTCCGGGACGTGTCTCAAAACAGCACAGGACCGAGAGAGAGAGGAAGTTTAAAATTCTTTTGTCACAGAGGACAAGATGTTTAATGTAGTATGAAATTCAATGTAACATCAAAGCTGGTGGCGTGTTTGCTAAAGTGATGCCGGGTCCTTCACTGCTGACATTCAGCTGTACTGTAGGTCGTCCGCTGACTAAATCACAGCGTGCACGTAATGCACATCTTACAGACAACTGAGTTTGACATTTCAGAAGATGCGTGTCACAACACACTCATCTACAGCTTTGTAAATACAGCACCGAAAGGTACGGCAAACATTTGTTCCTCACAGTTTCTTAGGTTCATATCCATGAAATTTATTTCCTCTGTTTTATAGAGTCAAAGATTTTTAAGTGTATTCTACTATTACATGTATTTACCAATATAAATATACCAATATGGTTATTTTTCTCATCTTTTCTCATATTAAAAGCTACTGAGCAATAATAGATCTTATTTACATACACACACGAACAGAAACTAACACTTAACATTGAATCAAGCTGTTACTGTCCTGTTACTGAGCTGCAGGATTAAAAAAAAAACATAACAAGAGACTTACAAAAGCCTCTGCCCAGGCAGCAGTCGCTGCAATCAGAAAACAGGAGGCTAAAGGGGAAATATTTTAAGTGAAGAGGCAGAAATTGATGCTTAAGTTCTGATTACACAGTCACTTTAGCTTTTGAGAAGTTTGCTCCCCAAACCACAACTCTCATCGCAGGTTTCCATGCGTCCTCTAAAACAGGAACAAAAATCATGAGGCATGTGGTGTGTTGATGATGGTGGTAATGGTAGCATATGATTCACAATATTTTAATATTCATCAAACCAGTCAGAGCCCCCATGTTGGGTATACAGTTACTTGCTAGTGCAGTCCTAACACTTCTATATAATAAGTGTTGTGTAATTTGTTACTAAGCATAGATCACTATAACACAAAATGTATTTCTGTATTTTATATTATACCTATCTTGTTTTGTACATTACTACTAATATACATTTGATTAATTCTATGCATATAACAGATTTTGTGTTGTCCTGAATAGGAAGTAGAGTGAAGAGTTTGTATTTCTGTAGGACCCTTTGATGGTAAAACTAAAGGTTCTATAAAGAGATTTTGAACAATAATACAGCTTTAAGCAACTATTTTCCATGTAAAGATATGGTGAGGTAACATCTGTTGATAACAACAGCGTGATAGCATGTTACATATGACCAATGTTTTGTTTTTGTTTTTCTCTGCTACAGCTGTAAGGTGCTAGTTTATCGACTGTATGTGACATGGAGAGAGACTCATCATTAGGTAGTGGACAGGTTGAATTCATTTTCTCATCATAGCTGAGCATATCTTTTATAACCCTCACTTTCCTGTTTTACTGTTACAACCATTTTCAATGTGCCTTACAAAAGTAAAGATGCTCCAGTCGACTACTTTCTTATTTGTTGCATCAGGTGGAACAGCGTGTAACCCTGAGAGGCAGCTGTATATCAGCCCGACAGCACATCAGGTCCTTCGCACTCTCGCAGCTCATCTACTTCTCTGTCTCATTACCTTTATGCAGTTGCGGTTTTGTGTGTGTGGAGGCGGGCGCAGGTTTGAGGCGAGGAGATAGAGGGCGGTGATGAGGGAACAGAAGAGAGGAGAAGGAGACCCACTGGTCTGTGTCTTCTCTCCAATTATGCATCTCTTTTGTGCCATGGCTCAGAAAAATGGCCCAGGGTGTTGCTTAGGTTCTCTTAATTGGCACAGCGCACAAAGAGAGGGGTGTGGGGACCAGAGACAAACCAATTGCAAATTTTCTGAGCTCCCCCATGGATGCCAGCAGGAGGTAAATGAGAGGTAGCTCGGCAGCGTGTGGTGATGTCTGTGGTTGAGTCTTGGTGCACCAATGCAGAGAATCTTTTCCACTAATGAGGAGCCATTCCTGCCCTTTTGACTTCTTCCTGCTGTCTTCCTCATGGTCATTACCATTTTTATGACTGTTTTCAGCGGTGGCACACTGCCTGAGGCACATGTGATACAGGTGTCTCCAGAGGGCCGTGTGCATTTAACAATTAAAGATTAAGAGTGAGTCAATTTAGGGGATTCCTCCTATCTCACAATTGAATCCTTAGTGCCTGCTGCTTTGTCAGTGTCATCTTATCCCAAGTGCAAAACTGTGATGTGTGCACAAAAGCAACAAACACTTTGGCAGCTAAGATTTTTTTTTGCAGTTAAAAGAACACTTTCTACCTCCAGTTAAAATAAATTCAGGTTATGCTGAACGTGTTATGACCCCGCACCTTCCATATCATCCAGCTTCTTCCCTATTTTGCATAACTTATATGAAAACTAAAATCCACCTGCACTGCAGGCATAATAACCAACATGAGAACACAACAATGCAGCAAATGCAGCGTGGTCAGATTGATTACTACACAGGTTCACAATACATTTCCATTCCAGGTGTGGGGTGGCCCACACACACACGCACGCATGCACACACGCACGCATGCACACACACACAGTACCGTAACACATAAATCCTAAGCCTCAAAGATTTGCGGCCGGTTCTTATGTGTTTTGTGTGCAGAAGGTGTGATTGCAAGCTTTTATGGCTTTATGACCTGTAAATCATTAACTTTAAAACACTGATTTTATCATTTGCATTCTCATAAACACTGTGATTTTTTTAATAATTTGTATTCTCATAAACCTTAAAAATACAGTGAGGTCCCAGAGCAGGGCTTAACACTGACCTTCATTCTTTATAGCTCATCTTACATCTTTTTCCATTTCTGGGTTTTCTTTATGAATATTCTTAATTCAGAGATTTGGAACACAAAGAAACCATTGGGAAAAGGATGTCTTTTTCAAGATAAGTGCCTTGAGTCCATGAAGAGGACACAAAAGAAGTCATTTTGCAATTTTACAGGGGTCAGCACAGGAGAGAACCACTCGTTCATTGCCATAATAAAAAAAGGCCCACGTTGTCATAGAGGCAAAGGTCATGAGTGCTGCAGTGAGGTGTGGAAATGATTCTGATTCAGTGTCCATCACATGATGTTTTGTGTTGAGGACTGCCAGACATGACCCATTTATTCATTAACTAACTTAACAGTGACTTTCTCTCTTGATGAAAATACCAAAATAAAAAATTGTGTTTGACTGAAAGAATAAATCTGTGGTAAATACTTGACAAAATGACCAAAATCTTTTGCCACTGATACAGAAGCTAGCACAAGTTCTGCTCCAACAATTTGTAGGCTTATAAAAGTTAAGTGAATTTCCCGAAAAAAACAGATTTGGGTTTTGAGAAACCTTTGTGGCTATAAAAAGTTGAAATAAATGTGATTGCACTGATTTAATTCAGTGGCAGTGTGGTTGCATACTTGGCACAGTGTTATCAAGGGTTATTAAGATCAAAGAGCACGGTTAACAATAAACACGGAAAACAACTCTCTCTCCCTCTATGAGGCTGTGCTTGCAGTTTTGTGAGACTGTGAATGTCAAGAGATCTGAACCAAAACATTCACAACCAGAAACATCAGAGATGATTCTGTCTTCATCTTTAAATAAAAGATAAATAAGCATCGGTGGTGTGGAAATACAAGATGAGTCGTGAACAGTCTGTTCCCTGAGCCTTGGGGTCTCAGATGTGCTATCAAATTACTGTAAGACACTGGAACTGACTTTCAATACCCTGTTTTTTAAACTAATGTAAGTGTTCAAATTACTCACTGATGATATTCACTGTTGCTGTGGATAGCAGAATGAGGGAAAAAAGTTATCCCCATCCACAGAGGGTCTACCCTCTCCATCGACTCAAAATGAGAAAAGATAGAGCAAACAATAGAGGGTCATACAGAGAGGATGATGGTTACGATTCTCGATTCACCTCAATTATTATCATCACTGTAAAATATGACTTCATTAGTATAAATAAACATTTGATTATACAGGTCTGCCACTCCTCCCCAAGAGAAAAGCTCCAGGTTACTCATCCTGATAGGATCACATTATATATACAATGGTTTCTGGTGACGTCCCAGTGGTTTCCCTCTTATGAAGATAGCTGTTTCCTCAGGCTGATGGCACCAGATAAAAATAATCACTTAAAGTTGTACATCCACTGTGCAAATAAATCTCAGCAAAATATCTGTGAGAAGATCATGCAATTTTACAAGATTCAACACTATCTAGGACAATGTTTACCAAGCTGGGGGCCGCAAAGGTATTGCAAGTGGGTCGAGCAATAAATAAATGAATAAATAAATAAAATTTGACAATTTATCATCTATAAAAACATAAAAATGTTTTTTTCTTCTCGTATTATGGCGAGAGACCAATGATAGGAACTTTTATGTATGTTTATGTATATGATTGCGCGTGAATCTCTCCTCCCTCAAACAAAATGCTGCTAAAGAAGAAAGAAGAACCCCTAACATGGATATTGAGGATATGTTCTGTAAACATCTTTTATATATAATAACCTATAGGACATGGAGTGTTTTGTTTTATGTCTGCTGGCTGTAGCTTTTTTGGGTCTTGACCCTAAGTGGGTTGTCCAGTACTTTAGACTGAGCTCTGAGCTGAAGTTTTTGTTTGTTTTCTTCAATCCAAGTCTTCTCTGTCAAAATGGACTGACTCGATAAGATACAAGGCTCTTACCGGCACTGAGGGGCTCCAAGGCTTCCTGCGCAACATCCATCTGGTGGTAATGGCGGATGCAGACGCGACTATCTATCTGGTAGAGCAGGGCAGGACACAGGTAGGTGAACTGGCTGGGGGAGATGAGGGACTCGGGATTCAGGCCATAGTAGGTGAGGAGCTGAGTCAGATTCAGGCACTGGAGAAGGAAATAGTAGGAAATGTCTCATACAACACAACTCTCGAACCTTGTTTCAAGTGATATCCTATTCAAAATGCGCTAAAAAGTGTAAACACTTCTACTACCAACTACTAACTGTAAAATAACTGAACCACACACATGCCGACTACATCTGTTGTTCTCCATCAAAGAAACAAACTGAAAACTTCTTAGAAACTGTCAAACACTCATCCCTCTGCGAAGGATTCTGGGAGATATCAGGTGGCATCTTCTATCCCAGCAAACACTTCTATGTCCTTTAAGTGTCCTGACGTCTAACAAGTCACAGACTTTGAGTTTAGAAAAGTCCTACCTCCTCGTGCTGGTGTGCCAGTCCGCCTGGATGCCCAGGCAGGATGGGGGCTGGTACAGTGGGGTCGACGGGCTCTCCTGGCGCTTCTCTCTTATCTTTATGAGAATGACTGTGACCATGCATGTGTTCATGTTTGTGGTCATGGTCATCAGATGTAGGTGGGAGAGGTGACAGGGTTTTGTTTCGCCCTCGCTGTCCTCTGACCCGTGCAGGATTTCTGGGCTTCTTTGTGCGGCTTTCTGTTGGGGGAGAGGAAGGCTGTAGCTCCTGAGGGACTCGGGACGGCTCCAAGTGGACAGAGGGGCCCTGTTCCTGGTTGATGGGAGGAATGTCTGTGCCGGTCTGTATTTGATGGACATGATTGTGGTTGTGGTCATGATCACCGTGGTCATGATCACCGTGGTCATGATCACCGTGGTCATGATCGCTGTGAGGTTGAGAAATCAGGTCTTTGCGGTCAGACTGCACCTGCTCGTGTTTGTGCTCTTTGTCATGTGCGTGATCATGGTCATGATCATGATCATGATCATGATCATGTTTGTCCTGCACATCAGAATGTTTATGGTCACTATCCTTCACCTTGGTGTGATTATGATTATGTTCTGTATCATGTCCATGATCGTGGTCATGATCATGATCATCATGTTTATGGTCATCCCCAGTGGGTGCACCAGCAGCAGGGCTGGCAGCCGTGGTTTGCTGGCTGCACCGTGTGGGAACTCCATCTGTGTGTGGATGTTGGGAGCTGGGCTTGTGGGGTGGATGACCATGCCCGTGCCTGTGCCCGTGCCCGTGCCCATGGCCATGGCCATGATCATGATCATGGGCTTCATCGGTGGATGAATGTGAGTGAAGCCCCTCCTGCATATCCAGCAAGTCGAGGTGGGCTACATGGTCATGGCCCAGTTCCTCGTGATCCACACCTACCATCTTCACCTCACCCAGACCCAAGCTAAACAGCAGACTCTGAAATCCCTGGAAATCCAGGCGGTCCTTCTGGCCGTAGCGCCTGAACAGCTGCTGGATGTAGAAGCGCTGCTCCTCCTCGAGCGTACCCTCTTGTTGACTCCTGGACTCCGGTGGCACAGTGGCTCCTCTCACATACGGAGCCTCAGAAATCTGCAGGTCGCTGTGGGCATGCTTGTGATCGGCGTGGTGATGCCCACCGTGCTGATGGCTGTGCCCTTCGCCATGGCAGTGGCTGCACTGATGAAAGAGGAAGGTGAGCACACACAGGAAACAGAACTTGGTGTGCACGTGGACTCGCATTTTCCCCTCGCTTATGGTCCCCTGCGAAAACAGGACAGTGACAGCAAAGCGACGATGAAATGCAGAGTAATTGGTCGTGGTGAGTGTTAGTACTCAGTATAAAGATATATGACAAATAAATGGTAATAAATGTGGTATTGCAGACTTCATGTGAGGTTTGACACACAAATTTGAAGAATTTTAAAATTGTTTTAAAACAGAAAGAAGGTTTTTGGATAATTGTTACTTGGTTTAATCAAATGTCAGGCACCTAAATAAATTTTTTTTATAGATGAAAAACGGGGTTATGGAGAATTTTTTTCTGGCTCAAATGTGTACTGTCACAGCCACATTCTGAGCAGCTGTGTCTTGCTCCAAACCTCCTTACCTTTGCTTTAAGACCACAATGGCTGTGTTCATTTCATATGGCTGAACTATGATAGTGCCAACGCCTTGTGATCATGTGTGACACCTGCCTAAAATGCCAGCATAATTAAAGTTGAAAGCTGAAATATCGCAATATTCATATCTATCTTTATATAGCTCAGTGTGGCGAATGTGTGCAAACATCACATTAATGACCACATTGACATCCAATGCAAGGAATTATGTTCCACTGTTATGCATCAGAATTACTTTAAAATTACTTTTTATTTTTTATTTTTTATTTTCAGTCAGTGTTGAATGTGCCTGTATATCCTCACATGGTCACTTTTTAAAATTAGTCATAGTATTGAAAAATAATTTGAAGTAGAGCCCACACTCAAAAGTATTATGTATAAATAACAGGAGGCAAGTGGTAGCTTTCACCTAGACCTAGATGTGGAAGAACTGTATAATAAATATTATGAATCATTAAATCAATGATCTATATCAGGCATACAAAAGTCTGATCATGGTTTATCAATGATGCAATGAGACACTAATTATCAAGAAACACAAGAATTAGTATAACAAGCTTGCACATAACATAAAAAACATTCAGACCACCTACACTGCTACCTTACATATCTAATAACTGAACCAGGGAGTCTTCTGCAGCACAATAAACTCTCTAGTGAGAATTGTGTAACAAATTGCTTGTTTTCCCCCCAACTCTCAAAAGCCTGAGGCAGCAATATCATTTCAGTCAAATGATCCTCATAAGGTCTCTTGTGAAGCCTTGTGGGTGGTTGATGTGTGAGAGGTGGGGGTGGAGAATAGTAAGGGGAGGTCAGATGAGGATTACTGCTGGATAATGGTAAGATGTCACGCAGACCAGACAAACACACAAACACATGCACAGGTCTTTGCTTGTTAGCAAAGTTTTTCACTGGATTTACAGCATGCACAACATGAGGGAATAGATTTGTGCTGTGTGCAGAGCACTGATACTGGGTTAAATGTTAAAAACAAAGTGGGTGATCCTCCTCACAGCTGTCAAAGCTGGTAACAACAGATTGCACACTGCAGGCTTGTGGGAGCATCAAAAACAAAGACAACAATATAACTACTAAAAAACAAAAAATCAGATGGAAGGATACAAAAAATGAGCATCGGCTCACTTAAATAATATCGCACAAGAAGCTCATTTTAAACAAAACATATTGGTGATAAACTCACAATTCAGTTGCTACACAGTCTGTGTTGCTACAAGTGTGGAAAGCGCAACAATCTACCAAGATCTATCCACCAAAAATATTTTAATCACTAATTTAATTGCACAGTATTTGCATCAATCCCACTAAAACATTTTACAGAGAACACAATTTAAAAAATAATCATAGCAAAGACAAAGCCACTGTTGAATCCTCAAAGCCTTGATCATTGACCAGACGACATCAAATGCTTATCACCTATGGAGTTCCTTCTCCCCATATAACAAGATCAAGAGCTTGTGTAAAACTAGTGTTTATATCAGTATTTTTAAAAGTATTGGGTAATGCAATATAATGGACACTTTTTTTGTCAAAGTCAAAATGCAGAAAAGGATTATTGCCGTTACTGAAATTTCTGTAAAAATTACATTTTAAAATAAAATTAAAAAGAGCCACAATAGACCCAATGTGTTCACTTTTACAATGAGTCATTTAGGTGATAAACCATGTGGTGCAATTCAGCACCTTCAAAGGGCCTTAAATATTGCGAACACTTCAAAACCACGACAAACATAACTGCTCAATCAACACCGACTTCATTCTCATTTATAATTACCTCTGGAAAGCTGAGCAGAGACTACTTACCACTGTGTGCCCTTGAATGAGTGGTGTGTGAAATTAAGTTTGGCCAAGTCGTGAATAATGGCGTTCTGACTCAAAGCTGCAGACGTTAAGTGTGGTTACAAGCCTACTTCACGGCTGCTCGACAAGACAGTGTTTATAAACATGAGGCAGCAGTGACCTATGAACCTCACAGCAGATAGGTTGGGGCGAAACCCGGACCTATTTTTAAGAGCACACCCTCTGAGCAGCAACAGAGCTCACTGTGTTTTCCTGATGAGGATCTTTTCTGTGTTTGGCCTTTGAGGGAAACAAGAGAATCTCTATTGAGCTTAATAGTGTGTTACACAAACCTCAATCCGAAAAGTAAGCATTACAGATCTATGTGTGCTCAGATTTTTTTTCTCCTTAATTTGAGACTGAGTATTAATTTATTTTCTGCATGCATTTACAACTTGAGACTCTAATAAATAAAAAATGTAGTGAGCTGTACTACAACATGCACTGCAACCCAACTGTTTGTCTCAATCAGAGAGATCTTAATGCAGGAAACAGCACATTACACATACACTGATTTCCTTGAGTTGTCTGTGATGTAATCACAATTTATGTCAGCACAGGACAAGTAAGTAATCCTATCATTATACTGTGAACTGTTACTCACCGTAATGTGTTTCCTCCTGCTTGGCCTCCAGTCCTGGTGCTACTGTATGAGGGGGGTTTTCCAACTCTTCTGAAACATGCACTGTGGAAAAATATTACAGAAGTGAAATTCAGACTCAACCAGATACACTTTACTTCAGGTCAGGTCAGCAGGATAATTTACAAACATGACGAAACGTTATCTGAAACCTTCCGCACTTTGTCACGAGGTTAGAAATACAAGTTTCTTCCCACCTTTCAGAATTCATCAAACTTGTCTCTGCAGTGAGACCACAGCAGCTTTCATGTACGTATTTGTCCAGTCTACACTTGATATTTCATTTCCATTAACAACTTCTGCTACAGTATTTAAACTCATTGCTTTCATTCTCTTTGCAGTAAAGTCAAGCAGCCTCCTACTGACAGCACTGCTGTGGGAAGACCAGCCTACGATGCCTTTATGTGCTCTCCTGAACAAATCATTTCAGATGACAACATGAATCAGCCAACAAAGTGTCAAATATGGTCAAAGTGAGCTCACTCATATCCTAATGCGTACCCAGTGGCCAGCCATGACTGGCCAATGAATGACTTGTGGCTTATTCAGAGGAAGTTTTGTGACGATGTTGCATTTGTGGACGTGTTGTCGTTAGGCCAGGGTTGTTGCAACTGATGCTAGTGGAACACTAGCACAAAGCCTGACTCTTAGATGCAGATGCCTGGTCCTGTTTTACACAGAATATGTCAGCTGGATCAAAATCACAAGGGCTACCAGTGTTTATTTCAGGCATGGCAGCTCGCTTTCACTGTAATACAGAGCGGGGAAGCCTGCTGAGCAACATGGAGCCCTGTGATTACTGAACTGCAGCAAGCACAGTATCCGCAAAAAAAACTTACCTGTACAAGGTTTTCAAGTACTGTATATGTGAACCCTGCTGGACCCATCACTGAAGCCATAAAAAGACCTTAGGGATGAAGACATTTTAACACGTCAACACATGTTTACTCACTGTCATGACTGACTGGGACACTTGAATAGAACAGAAGCAATGTGATGGCAGGAACACACTGGATCCGTGGTGTATGCGTTGCGAATGCCGTTGCTGATCTCCTGCGGAAAAACATGCGTGTTCAACTGGCTGTGTCGCTGCTACTGCAGCTCTATCTGTCTTCATTGAGTTTCCAGGATACTTATATGTTGGACTTCTCTTCATTTTCATAATTTATTTAATTTATTTTTGACAGAAATAATCTCTAAAATGTCACTGTCTCCACATACAGCTGCTAAAATGGTCAAAAATTATTTTTATATTTTTTCATGTCTCTGTCATATTATAGACATAGAGACTACAGTGGAAGGTGTTGCTTTTGTGTAATATTGCTGGTACGACGTAAATCAGATCAGATGACATCACCAGGTCTTTTCATTGTCTATCTTTGCTGCAAGACGCAAACTTCTGCATCATGAGAGGGAGCCGCAAGCACGCCTCACACAGGCAGTGTGCTCGCTCTAATCTGGTAACATGGGCAGTGAAATGAAAAACGAGACGCACGCGTGGCACCTTCAATGTGTTCCCAGCCTTCGTGTTATTATTAACTAACTGTTACTAAGCTTCTCCTACTAAATCAAAATGGCTGCTATGACAAGGGCCTTCTGTAAAACCACAGTACTTCAAAACAGTCTGATGTAACACTGAGGTGCATTCGATGACCAATCAAAATAACAGAGCAAATGGCTTCTCATTAATTAACAGCAATTAGCAGAGAAAAGACAGATGCCCATACAGTACAACAGAGAACTTGATAGAACTGGTAGAACAGGAACTGATGTAGTCAGTGCTATGCTACTGAAGATAGAAGATAGAATTGCTTGTTGTGACATGTTGTTCCGATAAAGTGCTGTGAACAATACAGTGAGTGGCCCTGATCTAACAGAGGTCAGAGGAATTTTATGGAAATGTACTGTATATAAAAAGATGGACAGTTTATCTTGAATATTTTTATTTGTTTCCTTGAGGTCTGACCCTGAACACAGCAGCTTTCACTCAAGGCAAGTATGATATAACTTAAGAATTTATATGTGATACTGTCATTTGGGACAAATTTAAGTGTAAATCAGAGTATATGAGGTTTATAAATACTATTAGATCTGAATGTCTCTAGTTTCATTTTGCAAGCTACAACTACCACATGTGTTATGTTAAGTTAAACAGCTGGAAAATGTATTTACAATTCTTATTTCTGTCAGTTATCAAACCTTTATAAATATATATATATATATATATATATATATATACATATATACATATATTGCTCCTCGCCTCAAGAAATGTTTTCCCATGTCTTTTCTAGGACAATGTCAATGACCTCAGGAACCTTGTTATTTCTCAAGGAAAAAAAATGACTTTGGCCTTAAGCTGCTTCATATGATTCTCACACGACCATACACATCCTTCTCATCTCTGTATCAAGCCAGTGTCTGCAAGGAAGCTGGAAGAGGAATGAAGTGAAAAAAAAAAAAACATTCTGGTATTCAGGAAATGCCACTGAGTGTCTGATCTTTACTGTTACAAAACAAGTTACAAATACATAATTAAAGTGTTTAGTTTTTGATCCACTGATCCAGATTTGATATTTGTATTTCTTACTCAACACAATACACTGTCAGCCTCGTGATGGACGTGCACTAAAACTAATGAAGTCAATAATGATCATCTCTGCATTGAGACAAACGTAACCTACATTTCAGCTTTCCTGTAACTTGTTTCCTACCATATTCAGCTTAATGTTCAACTGTGTTTTTAATAATATCCTTAGGGAGGATAGGGCAGCAATATACAGACATTAAAATAAGGTTTTCATTAAATAAAGGCAAAGCCACCATTTTACATTCTCTTGTACTTCACATTCCCAATGTACAACAAGATGGCAAGTGTTGAAACTAAAAATTATGCTGCTCTTTAAGGTAAAAACAAATAAAATGCAATGGTTTGCAGAGAGCATATTAAGTTTAATATGAATCTTTGGGAAAGCTATTTAAAACTGACATAATGTGCTACTTGCTACATTTGAACAGATCAGAGTGGTGGTCAGTGACGGCTGCTGCTCTTTGCAAATAAAACATGAGCAATGAAAGATAAAAGATGTGGTACTATCAGATAAAATGTTTTTTTTTTACAATTTTCCCAAGCATCATAATATTATACGCTCTTGAAATATGACACATCCTTAAAAAGCGAGGCCTGTTTCCCAGGGCTGTGATGGTTACATGAGAAACTATTAAGCTTCCTTTTTAAACCATGCTCCTAAGCCAGGGAACCATACAACCAGATACTTGCACTAACTGCAGAGTGAGGACGTAATTTGTTCTTGAGACAGAAAAATAAAAACATGTCAGTGTGGAGGTTTTCTTAGTAAGGCCTGAGGCACACAAGAGATTGCAGATGTCAGCCGCCACATGGACCCAGCTCACAGCAGATGGTCTGTGAGAATCTTGGAGGACAATAATCTGCTCTTGTATCATGAGACTCGGGGAAGTCAGAGAGAGAGAGAAAAAAAACACCTGAGTTCAAGTGACACGTGACATGCCGACCATTGCTGCTGGCAGCTATTCAAATAATAACTTGTAAACTATATTCGCCTTACCCTTCACTGCTTCCTAAGCATTTATTCGACAATAGCGAGGCGGCAAAGTGAGATGTTACACAACACTGACGAACAAATTGTGAAATCATCACAGCTTAGCTTAACTGTCCACAAGATGCACGAGCATGTATTTGGTGCATGTTTGCAGGCACAGTGCTTTTGTCGTAACACAGACAATCACCGGCTTCTGCTGCAAAACACTCGCAGGATAAAAACAAAAAAAAAAAACAGAGATCAAGGTAGTCATTTTGACAGGTCAAACCAGCAATCCTCTGATCAAGAGTAGCTATTCTGTGGAATTTGTCATAAGCTGTGTGGTAGGTCTCCTGCAAATCTCCTGCCTCAAGTACCTGGTATATTCACAGTAATATAGAAAGCCTTTATCTCCTAACAGCCAGTCTGACAATAGGGCTCATCCTAGCACACTCAGCTCAGGTAGTAGGGGAAGACACATGTGGTTCAGAATGACTTGATCCCGACATGCTTGTCATTGACAAATTAATGACAAAGAAAAATCCAACCAATGTATGTCATGCAAATTTTCAGCTTCTCCCAACAGCCTTAAATGTCCATGTGACTGTCTTACAGAGGCTGTGAGAGTAAAACAAATCTAGTGGGAAAACAAGGCCATATCATCCAGCAAGCACCGTACATCCCTGTGCGGTATGACTTTAGGCTTTGGGACACCATGACACATGCAGGTTCAGATACCAGTGCAAACAGGCCGCACCTTCTCTCAAATTCTTACGGAGTCAAACCGCCCATTACACAACAACAAATACCACAAAAAGTTCAGGTTTTGCAGGTTGAAGCTACTGAGTGGTTAAGTCAGTGTCACTGATGGAAGATGCCGTATATAGTCCTGAATTCCTCGGGTGGGATAAAGGAGGCGCAGATACAAAATAGCGAGGGAGGACTGCGGTGAGACGCAGGTGCACGGCTGATGCTCCGTGGCCTGGAAGCATGTTCATCATAGTGCAAAAGAGTGTCAGACCGCAAGGCTAGAGTAGACACAGGCAAGTAAACACAACAATCAACTGAGTAGCACCCTGCGCACGTCTAATATAAATACCACCCTGGAAAAACACCGACTGATGCTTACCTCCGGACAGAAATAAGCCAAAAAGGACAGGAGTTAACACCACACCAAAACAAAATGTTCACGTTGCCTGCGTCTGCACTAACATATCTAACAGGTTGAATGTTTTGAGGATTTCGGGTCCAGTGACTTAACTAATTTGTACAGGGAGGAGGGAACCACAGGGAGGGAATGTGTGTGTCTGCGTGTTTGAGCAGTCAGGGAGCCGTGTCTAGGATCAACCACCTGACCAGCTACTCATGGTGGATGTGTGTGTGGCGACATGTGCACTGAATCGGTTGGACATTCTGCCAGTTTAGCATTTTTGCTTTGATGTAAATCGGCAACTTGAAAAGAGTAAAATGGACCAAAAACCCAAACAATGGAATGTCCTTCAACATTTTAACTGAACTAATGTCAGCAGAGATCTGTCTTGTAGATTCAGCCTGACATAAAAAGGTATATAGTATATTCTATCTAGTCTTAAACATCAGTGGTAAACAAGGCATTTGTACATAAAACTGATGTGTATTGTGATGTTGATCGTCAACAAAGTCCAACAGAAACAAAGCATAGACCACAACAGACACTATGTGCTGTATTTACATTATATTTGTTAAAAATTATTATGGACTTCTTCGAGGGAACAATTTATCACAACGGAGTGTGTTAGGCAACATCACTGGGCTGGTGGTGAAATGAGGGGATAGTGGCAGCTGTGTGTGGCCTCTGCACAGATGCTTTTCACACATGCAATGATGCAGCTGCAGTAATGTTCATGTGGAAAGAACTGGCGGCTTTTGACGTACCAACCTTATCACGATAAAACGTCAGAATTTTGCTCGTATCAAGGTGCTGCTTCAGTAGCGTTGGTTCTACTCCGGGAATTAAAAGTGCAGGGGCTCAAGCAGGCAAGCATATTTGATAGAATCACATCTGCCTTGTCTATTAAGATTAGAAAAACATGTCGGTCAATATAACCATTAACAAAATACAAACGTAGGAAGACAGCTTTATGGTACTGTTCAAAATACCCTGATGCATAGACAGCCGTAGTGTGGGAATGGTGTTACATGTGGAGCAGATTGTGGACATTGCAAGCACTAAAACAAACAGATCAGCCACGTCTATGTTTACAAAATCCTCATTAGAAACCTGCAACAGTGACTTTCACTGAGGGTTTGTACTGTGAGGTTCAAGGCCATTTTTAGCAAATTATATTGCAGGACAAATCTCACACAAAAACATAACATATCAATTAACATAGAGGCTATAAATAAATAATCTACAAGAAACATCACCACAAGCTTTTTGATGGTAATTTAGAGTTTGATTAATCACATCAATGTGATGTGGATCTGGATTTTAGGGTTGATTTCAGCGTCAGTATGTATAAGTGTGAATAATGCCCTTAATATGCACCTTTGGTCCACAGCAGATATGAAAAAACTGAAAAATCAAAGAGCCTCAGACTGCATACGATCCGGCTTTAACAAAAAATTCCAAGCTAGGACACGACCGGTGCAATCCTGTGTTCACAGTTTTTGCTTTCTTTGTAAGCCCGTATAATCCAAAAATAAGTGGCAGAACCTCCTGTAAACAGTTTCATATTCAAGCCTAACTTTTCTGTCCACATACAGTAAGCCTACTCAAGTGTTTATTGAGCAAAGCTGAGATCAAAACACAATTTCCACAACAGCATTTAAGACATTGTGAGAATTTGATATGAAAGACAAAGTTGGTTGCACCGTAACACACCGAACAGATGAACCCATCAGGTCCCATCGGGAAGTGTTTGCGTCTGGATGCTCTTATCCAGCACTGCCCTTCATCTCAGTTATACAGCTGCACATCTTGGGATGTAAATATTATGAACTTTTGTATGTTTACCAAATTACAAAGCCAACACTTATTCATTTAGCACTGTAAGCATTTTAAAAAGCAAAATGACACAATGGAAGTCTATAATAATAGCCTTACACTATACTTTCAAACTGGATGCTGCAATCTTAAGGCGGTACTGGTATGTCGCAGCTGTTAATAAGAACTGGTTACGCAATTTAATACTGCAGTGGCCGATACAGTTCTTGAAACATTATTAAGGTTACGTAATCTTCAACAATCTTTGCATTTTTCATCCACTTGTGGAGGCAGCGGTTGGTGCACATACGTGACACAAATCGGTTCAAATTGCTAATGACAGTTTACATGTCAACACTGAATCTGTAATTTCAGGCTAAAACTTCTCTAATCCTGAGGCCATAACATTTCTTTGTCCTCTATAGTTGACTGTGGTTCATGAGAGAGAGCTAAAAATTAACACTGGCCACCAAGGCTGTTCTTGCTTTATCAAATCATTTTGATTAACTGCATTTTTAACTGGTGCACATTAAATTTTGAGTTCTATTAGTTAGTTACTCATATTTTGATAAACTCTTCATAACTTGTGATGTGATGCTTATTGGCACTCTACCTAACATGACCCACCTTTCACAGAGTGGTAGTAATAAGGCCTTTTCTGTTAGTGTTTACATAAATTTCAGCTCCTTGCCGCTTCAACTATTGGAAAGTTAATCAGATAATGTCTAAGGGAAAAAATAGATTTCTATTCTGGGTCAGGTGTATCCATATCACACTGGCAATGTTATTTCCCTAGAGTCATTACAAGCCAACAAAAAAGGCCTTTACAAAAACAGTATTTTGTAAACCTTTTCATGTGAACGAACAGTACACCCTCATATTTTTTGGGTTGTGCTGGACAATGACTTGTAATATTGATTACAGTTAGCTTTTAAACTGAGTGGGGCAATCAACTGGCTTTCTTAGGCCAGACCAAAAGGTTAAATTATATATATGTGTATTCCAAATCAGCTGTGTCTTTACTTTGCATTCAAAAGCTACATCGGTTTTAAGTAAATTTCCAAAACGTCTGGCAAAATTAAAATGTGATGCAGTTTCAGAAGTTCATATATAAATGTCATATTTATGACTAATGAGGGATTTTTCACACGCGCTGTCTAGATGTGCTACATACTGTAGATAGCTTGTATTCAAGTGGGACTCTGAGTCATTTCTTTAATAATATGCCAACTTTTCTATCTGAGCCAATCCTCAAAGTATGCAGGGTGGATGACAGCTAAGTGTGAATTCTGTGGAGCCTTGTGAACTTGTACATCTGCTTCTCCAATCCTGAATCACTAACAATTCAGCTGTTAGACATTTTAAAATTGAACACACTTTTTTTTTTTATGAAAATACCACAAATGTATGACATCAAACTAATGCACATTCAACAAGCTGACATTTTGCCCACATTTATGAGTGATAAAATGTTGAAAATGCATTTGTTGCAGCTGTGGAAATAAATGCACACTAAATTGATCAGCATTCAATTGATTATACTCATAACTAAACTACAATATAACCATTTAATATTTATCAGGGGACAATAGCACTAGTCTCATTTGCATATGACGAAAGGCAGCCACAGCGGAGGGTCGCAAACATGCTAAATCAGCCCAATTAAGATGTGCGAAACTAATTTAAAAAAAACAAAACACAACAACAACAAACAAACAAACAACTAGTCCGGTTCCAGACTAGTGAAGCCAGTTTGTTACTAAGGCTGAGCAGCAAAACCGCCCCGCCGGCGAATCCGGTTACCGGAGGGGGATTCACCGCTACACGTGGTGCGCACAACGACAGGAACATGTGCCAACAACCGTAATGTTTACACCGACGAAGCTGCTTAAAATAACCACGGGGTAACTAGTCGCTAATAAACAAAGCGAGATCCCGGAAGGTATCAAAGCTAACCGAGCTAGCGCGTTTGGTTTGAGACACCCCTGTCGGTTAGGCTAACGCTCGCCTGGAAACGAAGGCAATAATTCAGCTAACGTTAGCTAGCGGACGAGTCACGGGAAATTAGCTTTGAGGCTTACAAAGAGCAACGCTAACATATGCCGTGTGAGAGTCGGTGACTAACGAGCACAGCAGCGGTTAGTAACATCTACACGTCGTTAGCAAACGCTGCCCGGGTCCATGTTGTGGGAGTGAATGATAACAAATGGGTTTTTTTATATAGTTACCTCACTCGAGTGCCGTGTGCATCTCCTCTCCGCTCGGTACCAAAAAATTAAAAAAAAAAAAAAGAGCCGTTCGCTTTACGTCGACGCACGAAAGGCGAGTTATTCCCCAACGGCTGCTGCGAACTTTACGTAGTATCCCGGTAGAGGCGGAACCGCAGTCTACGCTATCTCCGTAGTGCATTGAAGAAAGCACTGACGTTTCTCTCCGCCGGACTGTCTGCGCTGTCATATGACTAGTGAGGGAAATGATGCTCAGACGGTCCAACGTGGTCTGACTGCTGCGGAGCTGTCACCAGAAAACACACCCATGTGTTGATTCATATCCTCTCTTTGTTTTTAAGTATAGTAAAATGAGGTCACAACCTTTTATTAGAAACTATAAATGTTCCCTCATGTGGACCAAAGTGCACCATACATTCCTTTAAGTAGACAAGATGATTTTTTTTTTTTTTAAACCACATTATCAAAACTACAGTTCAAAATGTTTGATCAATTAGTCTAGTAGTCTTCTTTCAAAACTACCATAAATTAAGGGAAATGTGCCACTGAAAAACATAAATACAAAAAAACAAAAAAAGTGTTGTTCAAACTACTGGTGGATACGATCAAAACCCAATGTGGACATTAAAAAAAGAATAAGCCCTGCAAACCTCACCTCAGCAGGATTTAAATGTTACAAAATGAGGGGGGAAAGTAAAAAGAAAGAAAAAAAATAAAAATAAAAATTAGAAAACAAACAGGAATAAAAGAAATAGGCGAAGACAACACAATATATGCAGTGGATGAAACTCAAGCATTTAAATGAATATCAACCAGAAATAAAAGTACAAATCTCATCAGGATGTTTATTAATGTCTCCTTTCATATTATTTTGAGAAAAAGAGGTGCAGGTGAGGCGTTGACCAGGTGTAAGATGACCAAGAATCCAAGAATGGACTCTATTCCAAACAAAGATTGAATACTTTGAGTTTTTTTTTATCAGTTTTATGCTGAGAAATAAGCACAAGTCATGACTGGGGGTCATAGCTGCTACTGAGGATACAGAAGTCATGTCTTTGGTGTTGTGTGTGGTAATGTGGGGGTTTTAATCACCTTGGCAGGGCTTTACATCCTACAGCGACACACAAAAATTAGCATGGAGGGGTTTTAAGACTGATTCTGGTTCTTTTTTTTTTACACTTCATAGTGATTATTCATTCTGATTTATTCAGTGATTAGTTGAATTCATGTGACAAAATAAAATAGATTTTGAGGCTTCTTTTAGTGTAAGTTGTTTGGTGGAGTAGGGTTGCACTATGAGAATTAGGGCTCATGACCTCAGCATTTTCATAATCCTGACTGTACAGCCCTGGTGCTGAGGGAGTTGTGTGTAGGACGCTGTGTTTGTTTGTGTGTGTGTGTGTGTGTGTGTGTGTGCTTGTTTGTGCAAGTGAGTGTGAAGCACTTGGACGTTCCATGTGGGGACACACAACAAATTTCTGTTAGCCGTGCACCAGCTGGGTCCACTTCCTCGCTCCTCCCCAACCTAGGTTTCCCCTCTCATGTCAGCTTGCCTCTCCTGATCACAGAAAGATTAATATCAAGTGATTGGCAGCCGTGTTCTCACTTAGCACTCCAGTCATGGTGCCCCAGGGTCTCTGCTAGTCGTAAAGCAATGGTGGAAGTGCCGTAGTGGCTTTCACTGTCATTTAGCCAGTACCCAGCCCCAGCAGGCAGAGGATGAAAAGTGCCAATGGCCGCATTGAATTATGAGCTCGACTCAGCCCTGGCCGTATATACAACCCAGCGCAGGGAGCCATTTCCTGCTGAAATGCCTCTTGCTGCAGATTACTGAGGTAATATTTCCTGCACTGCAACTAGAGTGGTTATGGTCCGCAGGCAATCTACCTGACGCAGCTTTTGCCCGTGCAGCGACGACTGGCATGAAAGACGAGGCATTGACTCGTGGTGAAATTGCCCTTTTTATCACTCAGTGGTTAAAAAGGTGAGGTGATTTTTAATGAGGACAACAAGTCTAATTTCTCACACCAGCCTGAGACCATAAGGGCTTTAAACAGCTATCATGTGCATAATTACAGACACGAGTGAAATAGTTCATTTGAGTCACATACTCTATTATAAACCTATATTACCGGAGTCAAATTAAGGTTGTCCACATTGAATGCGTCCTTACATTTGATGGTAATAGGCATAGGAGATATGCAGTCTGGATCCTGTGTGTGTGAGTGCATGTTCCTGGCTGACATTTTGCTGATACAGAGCAATACTGGCACCCCAGCAGACCCGCTGGTGCTCGGTCCTGGAGGGCAGCCAACAACAGAAAGAAAAAGAGAGAAAGGAGAGAGACTGAGAGAGAGGGGGAGAGAGAGATACTACAAGTGACAAGTTTTAAATATCAGCTCATTAGCCACCTGTAAACTCATCTAAGAAGCACTAATGGATTTTTCATTCCCTTTAATCGGGTCGAGGTTGGAGAAAGGCGAGTACACTTGCTTGTTTCCGTTTCGGGTTTGTTGTACTTGCCTATAGTGCACACACATACTACTTTAATGGACAACCAACACCCAGAAGCTCCAGCTCACACATCCTCGATCGATGTAAGCACAGGAGGAGCCTCCAACAAGCTCCATGCTGGGTGCGCTCATCCCCTTCTTTCTCATGTAAACTTTGGAGATCCCTTGATTAAATATCTGCTGATGTCCAGACACTGAGGCTCAACTCCACTGCTGTAGTAGACAGATGGGTTGTAAAAAATGAGAATTTGTATAGGCTAGAGTGGGGAGAACACTCATTCACATTCATTTTTTTTCTACTTATATTAAGAGAGTAATATTTATTGAGCATATCAGATATCTAATAGATATCTTTGCTGATATTTAATGGAATCCATTCTTCCCTCTGTCTGTGCAATGTTGCCTATGTGCCACTGGCTGCCACACAACCCCAGAACAAACAGTTGGCAATGTGCTCCTCAGCCACACAGAACCTGTTAGTGCATTAGTGCTGCACAGTGGAACAGTGCACCAGCACTCCTGTGTCAGCTTAACCTTCCTGCAGTGTGCTTTGCCTTTCTGCCCAGCAGACATGCAATTTTATCTCAAAGTGTTCTTGGACTTCCACATCTTGTCACAAGTTGCACTGTTCCTAATAACTGCCACGTTCTATTAACATTTTACACTGTGGAAATTTCGAGCTGGGAGCACTTTGATATATTTTGCCTCCCCCTGCTCTGTAGGCATCAGTCAGCTTCATTTTCAGGTTCTCAGTCAGTTGCTTAGAGGTTGTTGAGTGTTACCAGTTGAAGACTCAGAGACTGAAGAATCATTAGATGATAATCTCTAATGACAACTCTTGACCTGCTTCACAAGTCCCAAGGAGTCACTAAAGGCCTAATGAGTAGTTCTGAGTTTTTTTTTACAAGTAGAAGTTCATGAATTTGCTTATTTTCACTCCAATTTGTTTCACTCAAAATATGTCAATTGCCCTGAGGTGCTCAAACTGCATACAGTTGTACTTTCCTACTAACGTAGTAATTCAGTTATTCAACCTACTATAAAAAGCCCTGATAAGGTTTACTACAAGCTTGCAGAGTACATGCAGGAGTCCTCTCTTCTTCAGAGTTTGATCCTTTTCTTTACACTAGACTCTACATGTGTTTTTATAACCAGCTAATTATTTTTTTTTCCTGCTGTTTGACCTGGTCTGCCTCAGTGTTTCCCCACACCTCTTATCCAAACATCTCTGAAGCTGCAGGAACATTCATGTCTATGTTATCCTATCTCTCAAAAAAAATTAACCCTAACCCTATCGAGATGAACACTAAATCAGTCATTATTCTGAAATATAATGGACTAAATTATCTGGCCTAATTATGGGTCGATGGTGTTATTATTATGTTATGTTTATGAAGGCTGTGGAGGATTACGTGTTACATATATTATCTTATGCTAGTGTGCATAATTGACAGTTTGTCCATACATATAAACAGTATATATATATACTATATATATAGTATACCTTGAGAAACTCTTCAATGACAGGTTTTGGTTTAGGGTGGAGTATGAGATTTCCTTAGTTAATTAACTGTGAATAGGTATTGCATATGAACTGTTCACTGCTCCTTCACATGAGGCAGGGGCAGGTTTTTTTTTTATATATAAGATCAAATGTTGACAGTAAAAGAACATTATTCTTTCAAGCCAAAGTCTTTTTCCACGCACAGAGGAGTGTGTTTGATTCTTGACAGCCCTGACATTTTCTTAAATCCAGCTGCAGCTCCTCCTGTCAATAGCAGCTGTGTTGCTCTTTCTTTCCTTCTCTCTGAGCTCTTACAGGAAAGGAATCGGGCATGTTCAAAGGCTCCCTGCAGAGAAACATAATTTCAAAGGTGCTCAAAATCTCATGTCTACACACCAGGGCCAATCAAAGTAAAATATATGTCATTTGCTTTTCATGATGTGACAAAGATGAACTGAAGCATTTGATGACATTGTGCTGTTTATTACAGTCTATAAGAGGAGAGACTGCTCTTCTCTTGCCTTTTATGCTTGTTGAAGATTGTGCAAACTTTCCAGTTGTTATAGTGATATTATAAATTAATAGAACACTCATCCTTTTCCTCACACCAATGGAGACCAAGGAGTGAACAGGTAAATCCAATTCAAAGCTGATGAAAAGACCAACTGCAAGAGGTCTTAATGAGCTGCTGTAAATAAGACACGCGATGCCCCACCTTAGTTGAGATGCAGCGGTTTGGACCAGCTGATTACTGGTTTGAGCTGCTGTTGTTCAGATCATCAGTTTGGCTTCGTACATTTAAATGGGTCAACTGTTTCTGAACCTCATACATTTTATTAGATTAAGCATGTCAATAGTGTAGTATACAAAAATATTGACTAGTAGTAGTATACAAAAATATTACAAAAATCAGACTGTAAGTATTTGGACAGTTATGGCTGGACTGCAAAAGTGGGCGAAGGTCCCTGACTGACTGATTGACTGAGTGATCTTATTTCCACCACTGATCTCCTGAAGCCGCCCTGGTTTCCTGGCTGCTCGGTAACTGCAGGGTAGCCAGAGGAGTGCTGTCAGTACACTGGGCCTCACCTCCATTATGGCAAACAAACTACTTTCATTACATGTATCAGTATTACTAAAGGAGGCAGAGTAATAACTAAACATAAAGACACACCAACCAACAGAAAGCAGGAGAGTGGGAGGGAGCGAGAGAAGTCATCTGTAACTGCTAAAGAAACCAGCAGATCTGAATAGCATGTAAACAACAGAAACACCAGCAAACCAGAAATGAGACATTGCACTTACTACAACACAGCAATAAAGAAATAAAGTGTTTCTGTCCACTGAAATGGTAGAGGGCTTTTAATTTGAAACAATTACAGAAAGTGTTGAGTTTGTATTAACATGTAATGCAGTAACTTTAATACAGCAAACTGGAGCAACTGATAACAAGGCTTCCTACTAAAATACTGTATGACCAATTCTACATGTCAAACAGAGGGAGCTAGAAATAAATACCTGCCTCTGACACAAGCCTGTCTCTGATAAATAACACTATATGTGAGCACAGTGTGTAGGAGAGAATAGGACACGCTGATGTTTGCAATGGTTCCACAACATTATTCAACTATGTCCTCAATTTCACCCATATGCGGTCCAGCCATATGATCTTGGTTTTGACCTAGTTTTGTTTATTCTACAGGCTCTGAGCTTCAGCACATTCAATTTGAAATCCAATAACACATTAAAGTGCAAAGTCTGAGCTTTAACTTGAGTAAATTTACATCAATATAGAAGGAACTGTATGGAATATGTATAAACACAGTGGGGTCAATATTACACTAACACTGTTGTTAATTTGGAGGACTTGTGTTATGAGTAGATACATCGACCATCAGAAATGTAAACAGTAGTTTAGAACTGGATATTTTCTGCTATAAATCCAGTGGCTCCACCACCAGGGAGAGTTTCTACACTCTATCTCCACCCACTGTCTCACTCTTTCCCTATCTGGCACTTATTTTTTTGACAACTGCCTAGACCTGGATTCTCTGGAGATCACAAAGAAAAATTTATGAGACCTGTCACTCACATGAAGCATTCGTTCTGGGTGTCATTCTTTACCCTCTATTCATTTGCTATCTTTCTGTCATTCTTTCTTTTTTGATTTGCTCTCGCTTTCTTCCTTTTTCCTTTCTTGTCCCTCCTCTTCATCTTCAGCGTGCGCACAGTCAAAAGACATACAAGCACACACAACCATCGCACGCAATACACACACTTTTCTTCTCATGTCCTTATATTAAATATGATCAGACACATGTGATTTGTATTAGTTTTGTCACAAAAAATGTTCATGTTATGTAAAACAGAAACCTCCCCTTTCATGTGTCCTATCTTCCAGGTATGGCAGTCATCACAAGGAGGAGACGTTGCAGGTCATACACTGTGACAATAATAGCTGACATTTTTATTTCACTTGCATGAGAATTTTTTAATCATCTCTTTTCTTCCAGAAAAAAATCTCAGTGCATACAGTGCCGTTAATGTGCAATCACTCCTATTCTTCTCAGTCTTCCATACTTACCGCTAGCCTGAAGCGCAGCATAGCAATACAAAAGGTGATTTGATATATACAGATTTTATTACGCTACCCAATCATTATCATAATTTTACGAGTTTTCCGTCACATTTGTTATGGAAACTGTTCATCTGATGGCCGTGCCTTGCCTCCACCCTGACATCCCAAATCCGTTTTGCCATGTGCTGTCACAATCCATCAGTTTAATTTGAAAGATCACAAGCGTACTTAGCCACAAGCATCGATGCTGTTATTCAATAAGAGGGCCATGTTTCATTCTTCATCTGTCATGGAACCAGCAAGAAACGTGCAAAGGGAGTGCATCTTCCCTTTCATCCCGGACACAGATGGCTAACCCATGAGAGCTGCCACTCATGGATCTATAGATATGAGGTCACAGGAATGCCACAGATTTTTCGAAAGGTCCAAAGGTCAACTTCATAAAAGCTGTAACTCTTTTAACACATAAAAGACTATGTTAAGGCGTGTGAGATAAGAAGGGAATTATGCTGGCGTGGATGGAAAATGGTTGGCACCTGAAGAAACATATCCAGCAAATACTACTGGACAGGAAAAGATAGTGTTCTGACAGGGACACCGTCCTCCACAGCCACTGATATTATTCAGATCATGTTTATTAACAACCACTTCTCCATATGTTATTCATCTTTCCATTTTTGTTCTCCTTATAAGAATAAAAAAAAAGAAAAAAAAAGAAATAACCTGATCAGTTAACTTAGTTACTCCTCATGCTGTAATGTCCGATTGATCTCAAGCCAATAAAAACACACTTAGAACTGTTCCCCCCTTCAACCCACCTGTGCCCCCCCAGTTAGTTTGAAAACCTCTGCCTTAAGTGAATTAAATTCCACTTGTTTCAAATAGTTCAATAAAAAAACAGGGGACAGGCAACACCGTCCAATTAAGTATCATCATATTGTCAAACTGTAAATTTAGTCAATATTAACTTAATTCATAGAGAAGGTTGCGTCAGCAGGGAGTACAATATTTGCTGTTTTCTACCACTGAGCAGCAGCAGTGAAATGACCTGCACTGAATTTTCTTTGTACATCTTAAAATTGATTTAATTAAAGCTATCGAGCAGCTTTCTCTTGTCAGTAAACTCCTGTCAGCACGCTGTTGCTCACTGGTCCTTGTAGACCAAATAATCCATTTGTCTCCACCGACACACAGTAGTAATCTAAACCGTGCAACCTTTTAATGTAATTTAAGACTTAATTTACTACTGCAGTTATTCTAATCTTCCTTCTAATCTTCCTTCAGGAAATCAGTGCAGTTGATCTAAGACTGGGCCAAACTCAGCATTTTTTGAAACCGTCACACAAATCCAATTTGTCAGACAAAAAGACACATTTCTTGAGATAAAGCTCCATTTCTCAAAGCTCTGAACGTAACTGTATAGTTGCACACTCATCTACAGCAAACTTTGCCTTCAGACATCACACAAAAGCCATCAAATACACATACACTACAAAACAGACATTACATACTGGTGAAATCAATTCAAAACAATACTGTAAAACCTGTTACTGCAATAAATAATAGCACTTATTGAAGATTCTTAGTCATCCAGGTCATGGTATCTCTAAGATCTATATGAAGGCAACTGGATTTATTTGAGGTTCTCGAAGATGTTTCACTGGTGTTGTAGACCACCTCCTCTAGTTAGTGATGGTCGTTCCAGTTTGACATGGAAGAATAAAAAAAGTAAATGTACTGTTGGAATATAAAACTAATTAAGAAAGTGAAATACAGTAAAATAATTTCCATGCATTGACAAATATATACCAATGGGAAAAAAAACAGTACAGTACAGTAATCAAATGAATTCTGCCTCAGCATCCTCTCTCTGGTCTGGGTCAGGCCTATAATACTTATCAGTATCACAGGCAATAGCAGCCTTAGCCGGGCAGGATGTGTCAGCAGGCATGCGTACGTGTTTATTTGCATATAAAGTGAGGAAGTGATCTGATAACAAGTGGCCAATCGAGACACATGTGGGGACGCAGTTTAAAAGCCAGGTATGAACCGATGTACGCAGAGCCAACCACTTCTGATCGGATCACTAGAGACATGCTGGGTCTGAACGGGGCCCAAATGATCACATGGTGCAGCCAGTGATATGCGCTGGGATTTGTGTGTGGAGTTTTTCTCAGAATGCTCAACAAATCTGAATCGTGTGAAAAACAGGGGGAATAGTGTTTATAATTTTGGGAAATGGGTCTGTGTCTTGGTTTACGGGCATCATGGTTTTGGATGTTGAAATAGGCCCACTTATAGCGTGTAAGCGATCAAGAAAAACTAATCTGGTTTTAAAGGCCACTTTATTCTAATGCAAAACCTAATCCCTGTCCTGGAAATTGGCCCAAACATTAACAGAGGAAGCCAAAGGGAGTTCACATTGTAATTTTGCATGCTGGCCCTGAGTAGCAGCATAGTTGGCTTATGCAGACTGTGCCAGGGTATCCTCCAAAGAAAAATCTGCTTCATCACAACTGGAAAAGATTTAAAAAAAAAAAAAAAACCCAAAAAACTTGTTTTAAAACTTCTTAAGCATGGTGTGGAGTTTCCCCAGTTTTTTATGATCTCCGATGACATTTCGATAGGAGGCAAAAGGGCTCTCAGTTTGAGTTCATTAATAACAATCTAAAACACGAAGTGAAGGCAGATAATTTGGAGTTATTCCTTCTAAAGGTCAAGTGGATCTCATGCAATTACTGAGTGATGGGCCAAATCTAGAATGTGCCAGAATTCATTGAAGGAAAGAGAAGTGAAAAGAAGTGCTTATACTCCTTGTACTCGTAGCTGGTTGTTCATAGAGAAACTGCACAGTGTTGAGATCTAAAAGTTTAATGTACATCCACATCTTTGACAAATTTCAGTGTCATAGTCATGGATGTAATCTGTAACGTGCATGTGTATGGACTGTGCAGGGATTCTTTGATTATTGTGTATAATAATGTATTTATGTAAAACTGGGCTATAAAGAGCACAAACATAGATGAAATATTGAAATTCTTTCTCATGCTCAGTTGGTACTAAGTGCTAACTAAGAGCCAAGTGCTGTTCAGTACAACTGAATACAGTTGAGTGCATACAGTACATAAAGTGCATGTACTGTGTAAGCCTGTGTACCTGACATATCAAACATAATCAGTAAAAACTGTTTACAGTGCAGATAGAAAAATTTCAGCCAAACTATCTTTAAACCATGCTAGCCTTGTAGCTCAAGGGAGGCAATGTCAGTTAGTGAGATGGTCCATCACATTGGCCCACACTGAAATTTCTCAGCAACTAATACAATAGATTGGTGGCCATTAAATTTTATACAGAGTTCCCAGAGTAAGAAGAAGTTTGGTGATCCCTGACCTTTCATCTAGTGCCAACACGCGGTTGACATTTGTGCTTTTGAACTATTAGGTGGACTGCCATGACATTTGTAAAAGGTATTAATGAATAAATAAATCCCACAGGTTTATTTGTAATAACTTAAGTGATGTCGGGACTTTTCATGTAGCACCGTTGTCTTATAGGGCCCTTAGTATGGCTGTAGCACAGTGGGAACATTACTCCACAATAATGGGCAAATTTATGAAAATTGTGAATTTTGGAACCACCAGGACTCTTACTAAAGTTGGCTCAAACTGACTAGAGAGATAGGAGAACCCGCTGGAAGGACAACCATCTTAACAGTGCTCCATAAATCAGGCCTTTATGGGAGAGTGGCTTGATGGAAGCCACTTTCAGTAAAAGAAATATGATAGCCTGGTTGGAGTTTGCAAAGGGCATTTTAAAGGACTCTGAGAACATTAAGAAAAAAATTCTTTGGGCAGACCTCCAAGCATGTGGTGAGCCCCAGGCAGATCTCATCACCTGGGTAATAGTATCCTAAGGTGAAGCACAGTGGAGGCAGCCTCATGTTATGCTCAGTGGCAGGGACAGGGAGACTGGTCAGAGTTAAGGGAAAGATGAATGATGCAGGTCCTTGAAGAAAACCTGCTCAGGACTGCACATGACCGGAGGCTGGGGTGATGGTTCACCCTTTAGCACGACAATGGCAAGGCGACGCTGGAGTCTAAATCTCTATATGAGTCACGTCAACATTGATATGAGCAGAGCATAAGTTTTATACTGCTAATGTAATGTGCATCGCACTGTAGCCCACTAAACCATTAGCAATGGTAGCTTAGCTGTGCCTCCCCTTCGCTAGTGACACCAAACTAGCCTAGTCTCGTGCTACATAGCCAAACACTTTTATATTTATTTGGTCTGAGGCAAGATTTATGACTAATTCAACTTTTTTTTCTGATCATGTCACACATTGACAGCTAAGTTACAATAGCTTCCTTGAAACAAATTTTTAGACTACCAGCTGAGCTGATAGCGTCAGTCTGTTTAAAAAGCAATCTAATTCAGAAACTCTGAAGGTAAGAGAGTAAAGTGTATTAAACAAGCCAGATAGTTAGCAACTGCTACTTACATTTACCTTCAGTGTCTGTGCGATGCACAAGAGCAGAGACTTAAGGACTTAATCAGGGGCGTGAAACCCCCCACATCCCCTGTGCAATTTGAACCCTGTCTATAATGGAAAAGAAAAATGCCATTGCCATTGTTCTGTCTTCCTCACACTCTGTAATGTAGTGTGACAGGCAGCTAAACGCCTCCCCAATCAACAACCAGTGGTTATAAAAATGATATGGTAAATTGATAGAAAGAATGAAAATAGAAAAAGAGACAAAAAAGAGAAAAACTTACATTACTTTAGTTGCATGACAACAAATAGACAATAGTTAGGATCTGTGCTATTTATGAGAAACCTTTTTGTAATCCCTCACTTTTATATTTGAGTGTCTGAGTCTCTTACATTTGAGTCTGTCTGTGTGGCTCTTTTTCTTTCTTCCACTCATTATCTGCCATCCGCCAGGAACACTCTGACATCAGAACACAGAGAACTTTTACCAGTCATCCAGCACAGTGGGACTCTGCATTACATTGCAAATTGCAACACCTCCAGCATAGATGTATCAGCAAAGTCACAGCAAGACAGTGGTCCCGCCATAAAAGTAGTGCTGTTACTAAATCAATGTGCTATTAATAAGGTGCAGGTCTCCATGACCTTCTTGGAAGTTCACATAGTGCTTTCTTCATCAGTAGAAGGGAGCTCATACAGCTTGATTCATGGCTTGATTCAAGTAATAAAAATGCAGCTCACACTTGCCGAGTATGAATTCCTAATAAAAGTCCCTTAACACTCTTCCTGACGTACTGTCTCAAGTATTCTTCGAGCTCCTCGAGGAGTCTGAGAAACTTTCACCATCAGCAGGGTGGTAATGAACTGTCGTCACCAACACTGTTACCGTCGTGCTGTCACATCCCATCTTGTTCTCCTTGTGGCACCTTATTGCAAGCTAGTGGAAGTGTTCTTGCAGGTATTTACAGGTTGTCGTTGGGACAATGACTGGAGAGTGGAAATATGGCAGGATCACAGTTTGGAGATGACATTCACTGATGTAACTTTGTACCATTTATGTTTTAATGTGGCAAAAAGAAATAATCAGCAAACAGACAGTGCAGCAGCAGTTTTGCTTCCTTTTTTTAATTGTCTGCCAAGAAAATTCTGGCATCAGAGCAAAAACCAATGCTGTCGACTACAAATTACATTTTTATACAACTAATTTGTTTTTGAGGAAAATGCAATTCAATGCAATGACAAGGAAATAATTATATTGAAAGTGTAGCAAGCGTCACTACTACAAAATGTTCATATTAACCAAACATTAACTGAACATTTTCTATGAAAATGTTCTCCCTGAAATATTCATACCTTGTAGCTACAACATTGTAAATGTGTTTATGGTTATATTTAAGCAACTTAAAGCGCTTCATCATCAGATGTTTTCCAACCTTTCTTTTTTCCCATAAATGTGCAAATGCATTGTTGACCACATGGGGATTTAGCAGCCATAAGTTTTGACCATATTCACCATTGTAGAGTGTTAACCAGCTAATATTTTTCAAGTTGTAGAAAATACAATAAAATAGCTTTGGGTGAATAGAATGTGATTATCTTTGTCGTACATAATTAAAATTCTGGCCAGATTGATGGAAGTAGATGAATAAAAAAAGAAACAATTACTCCTCCTGACTTAGTACTAGAGTAATGCTACTACTTTTTAAATGAATCATAAATGAGTAATTGTTTCATATTTTTCATGCAGCCTTATCCAACACTAGATATAGGTTCCCTACCCTCCCCAGCTCTTTATTTATGTGGCAGAGCATGAGACAAGTGGCTCCAGCTTGATAAATGCTAATTACTGATAGAGATATACTCTATTTATTATCTATAAACAAAGTTTGGCAAAGAATAACTCACATCTCTGGTGAATCGGGCAAAGCAGAAAGAGAAGGCTTCTCTAACCTACAATATGCTTTGGCCCTTTGGGACGTAACTGTCTTCTGTGCAGATTGTAAGTCATGGAAGCATTTTGGGCCAGAATGAATAAGTAATGGAACATAGAGTAAAGCAAGAACAAGCTGGCTAAATATTTCATCCCTCCAGCCCTGTGCTGTGACCTAAAATTTGGGCTGCAACAACAGTCTAGCGGCAACTCTAAAATATCATTAAAATGAATGAAATTGTTCCCACTAGAGTGGAAATTGTTCCCACTTTAGTGTGGTGAGGTGTGAGGCTGTGAGGAGGGTTTTTAATGAAGCAAACAAAAATAGTATGCCCACTGTGAGTCTTGAATATGAGGCAAAGCCTCTGTTCCTAAGGTCTCCTGGGAAACTGACTCACCTGTGGTCATCAGCAGCAGGTGTTGAGCTTCCCATTAGCAGTGAATATTCTTGGGACAATGTGGAGCAAAGTTTGAAAACTGCAAAAACTACAATGAAGAACAACTAATTTTCAGTTCTTTGTCATAAATGGTGACAGCCAAGAACCCACCTTTAAACTCTTTCCTCTTTTCTGTAAAGCAGAAAGTGAACAAAATAATAATAATAAAAAAAAGCTCAGGAGTCTGTCCTTGTTATGGGAAATGGGCTCATGTTTCATTTCAATGGTCTATATTTTGCAGCGTACCACTGACACTTTAAAATAATTTACCATCACACCACCACACAGTTTTCCTGTCTAGTTGATGGTTGAAAAATGTGTCCCGCATAGCACAGACATCAGTAACCCTCTCTAGCACACCCACGGAGTCTCCAGCATCATATTCATCATTTCAGCACGAATCAGCGCTCAGTGTATGACAGCCATAAGCAGCGACAACCTTTCTAATGTTGCTTTTTATGTGGCACATGGAATCATTTTATTTGTGAAATCTGCCAAGATGCTGCAGTTTAATATATGGGTTGATTGACATATACTGTAGATATAGAGACTTATTCAGACTCTGAGGACAGGCAATCAGGATGAGGAAATGAAAGAAATGGCAACAAATTTGAGAGAAGGTACTGAGCAGGTTAAGACTGTAAAACTGAATCTGTACTGCAGGAAAAATAAATTGTGTTGCTATGCAACTACTGTGCATCTGTCAAAACTGGTTGACAATACTGGCTTAAGAAAGGATTGAACACAAGAAAAGATGAGCGCCCGTACAGTAGTCAACAGATGTATGTGCAAGAACTGAGACATGTTTCATGTGCAGAACAGAGGACCGAGCTTTAGGTGTGTGTGTCAGCAAACTGACAGCTGAGTCTTCAAACAGGACTCTGACTGCAAAATGATGACATACCCAGAGGAAAAGAGGATTTTCAACACTGAGCTTTGTTATACTGTAAGTCAAACAAGCTTAAATAAGAGATTGAAGTCTTATTACTTGTTGTGGGGTGGGGGGCATTTGTTGGCAGCCGCTGACCAGTCATAACAGAGATAAAGAGACGGTAACAGAAACTAAAATTAAGTTGAAATTTGTGCTTGTCTTTTTGAAAATAATCTGATTAATGTAGAATCTGACATGATGATATCTGACAAGATGATGGCTCATCTTTCTCACCCACAGTCATTTTTCTGCAAAATTGTACAGGATACCAGTGATAGCTCATTTGCAGCAAACAACAACATCAGCAACAGGAATGTTATTATTAGAGGTTTAAACCTTCATGATTTTAACAGCTCCCGTGCTGCAGTAAGTGTAATCTAAATATTGTCTTTTTGTTTTTTATGGCTGTAATATTCATTAATGCCCTTAATGCCCATTAAGGTTATGTTCCTGGATGTAATGCATAAAATTACCAATGTAATTTTGAATGATTCTTTCATCTGGGACAGAACCTGGAAGTTTGACTTTAGCTTTCTGTAAATGTCAATACATTGTTCATCCCTGTGTGAGATGCTCGGGATAAGCAGAATTTTCCGTGCTGGTGGCTGCCAGGGCCGGAGGCATTATGTTTATTGGTTGTCTGTCTGTCCATCCTATTCTCATGAATGTGATATCTCAGTAACACCTTGAGGGAATTTCTTCAAATTTGCTCCAAACATTCGCTGGGATTCGAGGATGAACTGATTCGATTTTGGTGGTAAAAGCTCAAAAGTCAAGGTAACGGTGGCCTTGTGAGCACAACATCTCGGGAACTCTTAAAGGGAATACCTTCACATTTGACAAATGTCTAATGGGACCTTTGACTGGTGGTCAAAGGTCAAGGTCAATGTTAATGTTAATATTTTGTATGACTCTGGATAAACAGGGACGTAACCTGAAACTAGTCTGAGTGGTGGAGGTGTACAAGTAATTGTAGTTTGAATTGAATTGAAAATTCTGTCAGATTCTGTTGTCTATCAACATAAAGAATAATAAAAATGTTACTCTAACCTCCAAATCATTTTTTCATTAATTCCTTCACTGTTATTAAAATGGATAAGATAGGGTCTCTTATTAATTACTTTGACCAAGTGCAGGAAAAGAACACCAGTGACGAAGTGTGACAGTGACTCGAGGGTTTTCAGAGACCATCGTGATGTTTATTCATGCCTCATGCAGAGGGACTATTGTGTGCAAGTTGCCCCTCTCTCTGGCAAATATGAGACGCCTCAAAAATTGGCAGTACAAGGGGGAGGATTTGATTCACAACCCTCATTAATAGTCGAAAGCAGTAGCTCCATCTAATTATGAAGCTCATCCATCAACTGTAACAAGGGCTGTCATCGATATTTAGTTGGGCATAAAAGCCGGCACGCTCTGCTTTATATGCTATGCGAGACGCCACAAAGAATTTGCAAGTTCCCAATCTTGACACTAATGGCTTTCCATAATTTAATGAATGATGAATTAAACCGAGGTGGGAACCTCGGTGAACTGGAGGAGTGAGCTGGGAGACACAAACAAAAGTCACTGCCTGTAATTTACTTGAGAAACTCTTGACCTATGCGAGGGAAGGAGGGAGGGAAAGAGGGAGGCAAGGAGGCGGTGCACTGTCACCTCACCACCTCTGGCTGAGCTGAGCGGGGACTCGGATGTTAATGTGTTTTTCTGCGGCGAGCTGTCATTGGAATGCAAAGGCCAGCTCTGCTTCTTGCTAATTAACACCTTTTAATTATAATGAGTTGACTGATCAGCCATGCATATGAGCAGGAAGTGAGGAGATGATGGATAACAGTTGATATTATCAGTTATTGCTTCTATGCAGATAACCAGATAATAATGATTATGACTTCTACGGATGAATGAAAGGATGAATCATTCCAAATGATGGGATTGATCCCCTCAGCAAAACAGGGGTCATTATTTCATACAGCTCTTTAACATTGTTTTCAGCTACATGTTAATTTATGTTTGCTCTTAACAGAAACTAAGATTTGTGATTGTTACTGGGAGCTTTGTTCTGTTGGGTGGTGAGATAATATGCAACACGTGCACAATGAAATTCCTCCTTACAGGGCTGCAATTTTTTCCTCTAATGAAGCCATTATTTTGCCTGTATCAAATTTGGTAGTGTGAGGTTAATGGCTTCATTAGGCAACAAATCGCCACCCAGGGCCTGTGTAACGCACTTTGCCTGCTCTGCCTTGGCTATATTTCATCGTTTGGCGTCTATGAAAGTATTAAATTACAGGGAAACAGATTAGCCCAGGCTAAAAACATGGAATGCTTCTATTGCAGAATGAAATTCAGAGCAACAATTCATAATAGCAACAGGGTCTATCCCGATGATTTAGCACCCTTTGGGCAGGGTGCCAACACTGATATGTATCTAACACCAGAGAGAGAGAGAGATGATGACAAAAATGAGATGATGAAGGAGAAAAAGACTCAGTGTCCTCCAGACTATCCAACAAGTCCTCCAACCTAAATGACCATGTGTTATTTGTCTCTACCCTCTGATATGACCTGCAGGAGCATCTCTTGAAATTCAGCGGCAGGTGTACTGGACGTTCGTCTTCATGTTTACAATAATATGGTTGGAATACTCTACATGCAGATATGCTAGATTTTCTTATGCTTGTAGACTGTTTGAGGTGCAACCCTCAAGAATGAATAAAGATGGTCTGATTAGCAAACTGCAGGCAAGCCTTGGATTGTTTTAGAGAGCACGAGGCAAGTGCAGGACACAAAGCCTCAGTGCTTGCATGGAGTTACCACACATGACACAAGGAAGCATCATTGATCAAATGAAAGTGGCAACTTACAAACCTTTGACACACGTTTGACCCCTTTCTCCAAAGCTACAAATGCCCCTCCAGTGCTACCTATGTCTCTCTCCCTCTCAAAATGAGATAATAGGGTGTTGAAGTGACAGCCAGAATCACTGAAGAGCTGATACAGTCTACTACAATGGCACTCGGTGGTGTGCATGCATCCTCCAAGGCCAAACAGTCCTACGTCTATCTATACATGATTTTCAGAGAAACTGATGAAAATGTTGAAAAATCTTGCAATGTTAAGGAAAGTGATAAAAAATCTGAGCCACCCCTTCCAAGCCCATGCCCCATCCCTCCCTCCTCCTGCAAATTGGTTCAGTACTTTGTGTAATCCTGATGACAAACAAACAAACAAACAGAGTGAAAACATAACCTCCTTGGCAGAGATAACAATCTGCATTTATAGCTGATGAGGCGAGGGATGGTCACCTGGGGGGAATTACAACATCTATGGCAGTTCAACTACAGTTCAAACTTTCTAGGTTTATCCAGCGTCTACATGATGGTTATGTTCATGACCATATAGTCTGCTACAGAACGGCTCCAACAGAGAGAGTCTGTGGACTTGGGACAAACCACGTTCTACAAAGATGTAGAACAAGTGGTTCATTACACAAAAGAAACAGGGCACAGTTCCTGATTCACTGTCTGTACAAACTGCTTGAAACATGTTCCCAAGCTCAAGTGAAGTCTTTCAAGCTGCCTTAACTGTACCTGTTAGAAGGTGCAATTGTGAGACATCATTCAGTGCACTGCGCAGTCTACATACGTAGCTATGGCAAACAATAAGGACAGGACAGGCTCAACCATTTAGCTTTCAAAAGAGAAGGATTGTCCCAGTTGGTCATTGACCACGTTCATATGAAAGCCAAAAAAAGTCCACCTGCTTGATTCCACCCTCAAAGAAATGAGGAAGGATAGTATCAAGCAGGAAAATGTATCACAATTCTCCTGTTTTAAGAAGAGGACAAACAGGAGGATAGCAACATAACAAAAGACAAGGAGAGAAAAAGGACGATGTGGAAACCTAAAATATCAAGAAAAAAATGGGACGAAGAATCTGGTAACATTTTAGGACAACGATAAATAAGCAAAGAGGCAAATAAACAAAGACCACCAGATGGGAGTAGAAGATAAAGGGCAAGGAGAGGGGAGAGAGAGAGGGAGGGAGAGAGCAATGCCACCAAGAAGAGAGAAAACATCCATGCAGGGAGAGAAAAGGATTAAGGACAGATCCAGAGGTGAGCCCTGCTCATATTGCAGTGGATTAACTGTGCCACCATGGTATAAACAGGGTTAGTGCAATGACCGTGTGTGTGTGTGTGTGTGTGTGTGTGTGTGTGTAAGAATGCAGATTGTACTTTTTCACCACCGGGGCCAACAACAGCCACGAGGGCAGGGAGACTGAGGTGAATTACAATAAATGTAAGAAAACAAAAGGTCAGTTAGGTACAAATAAATAGTAAAGATATGTAGCAAAATGACCTGAATGTGTGTGTGATAATGGTTATTTATTATAAAGGTACAGTAGATATGACCTCCCCAAGCTACTGATGCTGGTCTGCCATGCAAAGACAAACCTCATGCTGACCCTGCAATAGCTAGAAACTGCTCGTGCTGAGCAGGATGATGATTCTCTGGGGGTCCGTCATCATGACTGACTACTTTCACACTGCCTTCTTATCCGCTGTTAAGATACTAATATTGATTAGTGCAGCTTTAAGGCTTGGGTATCCTGAATATTTAATGTTTCTAACAGTACATTATACGTGCTTTACATACTGAGACGTTCAGTGATGGAAGAAATATTCAGATCCTCTACTGAAGTAAAAGTTAAAAAACACCAAAAATGTAAAAAAAACTCAATATCCTCAAAAACAAAAGAAAACAAACAAACCAAACAAAAACACATACTGCTTATTCTATTAGGATCATGGCTAGAGCCACTCCCTGCTGACATTGGGTGAGGGCGGGGTGTTTCCTGTACAGGACCCTGGAAGTTGGAGTACATGGAGGAAACCCACGCTGACAAGGCTGGGGCCAGTTTGTTGCATGTCATCCTAATACCATTCTGTTATAAGCATATTTTCACTTGTAAAATCAGCTGTTACACATGTTCTTGAGCAAAAAAAAAACAAAACAATCCCTCTGAAATTCTTAACATAGCAGATAATGTAAGTACTAATACAAAACTACTTATATTAAACTGTGCATCAGTACCCCAGTGTAAATGTACTGAGCTACTTCCTATGCCACAGGCAGAGTGATGTTTGCAGTCTCTTCACAGCCTTTATGAGCTGCTAGGTGTCAGGTCATTGCAGTGTGCGATCATTTCACAGTGCTTTAAAAACAATTGTGATGCGCTCTTTGAAATATGGACATGAGCCTGTGATTCATCTCTCTGTAATTATGCGGCCATGCCCTCACAATACCTGGTTTAGCTGCCTGACGCCTTATGCAGCCGTAATGTTTATTTCATGCCCGTGTGTGTTTTGACTGATTCCATTCCAGGTTAGTCTGTGACAATCGCTGTCACTATAATGGGGTTGGCGGGGGGGTGGTGGTCTGGCTATGAAAATGATAATCAAATGACAGACAGAGGCCACATTGAGCAAATAACTGTAAATGCTGGTGGGGTGAGTCAAGTGCCAAACAGCTGCCTCAAGAGTGGAGCTTTCTTGAAGCTGTGATCTTATCTTAGATGAAAGGATGCGAGAAAAATTGGGAATCAGTGGAAAAAATAAATCCTGGTGTTCAATCAGGCCTGGCCTCGCCCTCCAGCCGACAAAGCAGTTCTAGGCAACTCCAGCAGTTTTTCCTTTGTCATCAAAAACCTGTATTTATTAGTCTGATCTATTATCATACAACAGTGCCACTATTGTCAGTGAATACTGGATTAGAAGTGAAAATCTCCTGTTTTCACAGATAACACTTCAGAAATCTGTCATTAGTATTTTGTGCGTGACTACAACATTGTTTCATCGTGTTTAGCTACATAAAGGAAGAAAAGAAGCTGAATAAATTGTGTTATTTTTTTTTTTGCTCTCATTTAAATCCTTTCGTCAGTGCGGCATTATTCACTCGTAATTTGTAATTACACTGAAAACCCTGATGTCCATTTCTGCTTTTAGAGGATTTATAAAAACTTGGGTTATACAAAAGAGCGAATATAAATTGATGGTGGGAAGAGGAAACAGAGCTTTTGTGGTTTTCTCCGAGCAAGTGAGGGCATATTTCATTCTGTGCTACTGTGTCCTCCGAGTTCATTCATTCACAAGAGGAAGCCACAGAAAGAGAGAACGTAACAACCTCTGCTTAATGGAATCATTAAAAACAAGGATAATTTGTCCTGATTCACCACTAACACAAAGGAAGCACAGTGCTAATAATGATAAAGTATCCAAAGAAAAGCAGCAGCCTATTTCAGTAACTGGAAGCAAAACAGTGACAGATGTAGAACTAATATTAAAATTTCCCCTTAGTCCCCAAACATCATGATTGGAGAGAAGCTCAGAGGAAACTCCTGTGCGTACATTAACCAGCTTTAGTCGTAAGGAATGTCTTTTTTTACGTTTTGGGAAATGTTCCAACTAAAATTAGATTAATCTTCTGTGTATCTGAGGGATAATTTCTCTACATATGTTTAGAGATTAAAGATCCAAGCCCAGCTGTAGTCTAGCTGAGAGTAAATGACTATTTTAATACACAACTCAAGACCAAAACGGGGTTTTGTCTGTGTGTTTGTATAAACTGCATATGTATATCAAGTGTGAACATTTCATGCTCTAATTCAGCGCCTCCCAAAACTGTGGGGCGTATGGCAGAGGAGGCTGACATGACCGCGGGGGTAAAAATGCAGATTGCTGCTAAAGTTGAATGACTCTAATTACTGAATAAACAAAAACAAACAAAACAAAAAGAAAAAAAAAAAGAACAAGTAAGGTTTAAGGTTTATACAAACCGGGGTATGTTTGCAACGCACATTACTTTCCTTCCTATTTCATGTTGACACACAGGTCTTAAGTCTTTGCCGTTGGTCATGTTAATAAAAAGTGCATTAATGTAACTGCTGTAGGGCCCATTCGTAATATAAGCATTAATATTTTTAATAATGCACCAGGTTGGAGGTACAATTTACAGCACCAGGTCTCTGACAATCTCATTCATATCCAAGTAACTGAAATATCTCTGACCGAAGTGATATTATATTGAATCAGGAATTACATCAGATCAGGACCTTGTGAACTGGAATTGAATCAGTTTGGAAAATCAGTGGCAATACCCAGCCCAAGTAAAGTAACATACACAGTACAAGACTTTGGACAGTTTTGACAAGGAAAACAGAAAGAACCTACTGAGAAGCATGTTTAACAAGAATCACGTCATTCACTACCTTCATTCTGTTCATTTAATGGAATTCAAGCTTCTAAAAGAGGGAATGACGAGAAAAGGATTGCGTGAGATTTACAAAATATCAGCGCAGTGCAAACGCGGTGTAATGTAATCATCATCATTATGATGTTGATAATGTCAGTGATGATGATTGTGTGATTTAACTCATGCAAACATAACCTGAAACCTCTGAATGAATGAGTGAAATAATGACAGAGCCCGTCTTGTTTTGGACAACTAGCCAAATGAAACGTCCCACGTCAGATGCAGTGGTCGCTCTCTCAGCTGGGGCTGCTGACTTTCTGCTGGATTCATGCCATCACAAAAATGTCACAACTCCTCTACACTTCTAAATTTGAATCGACCCAGTGGATCAAACGCCCATAAAAAATGTTTACAGGTGTTTATTTGGTGATGATTGTTTAAAAAAAAAGTCCTTTGGGCCAGTGCTCGACAAAAGCTGAATTACTCTGATTCATGGAGGAACAGTAATGAAGGTAGAGCAGCGTGGTAGACAGGCCATTAAGATTCAGCTTAGCGAAATGTATTCAGACAATGAATCAGCTTGGTGGATTATAACATGGACAGATTTCTTGTTAGAGGGGAAAAAAAAGAAAGAGGTGATGAAGCAAAACTGTCAGTCACCTCCAAAATATGAATAAACCAGTGTGGTTTTTGGTTTTTGGCAGTTAAAGTCTAACTTAACATTTAATTTGCACAAGAGAAACACACGAATAAGAGAAATGCCTTTGATTTAATGTTATGATTAACATTGTTACTGTAGTGACAACCCCTTGCCCATACATACCCATGCAGCGAGGCCGTGCTCACACACTATCACGTATTTCTCCCATGTAACTCTACATATGCAGTAATTAAATAACTCCTGTCATCCTGTTATCTGTACATTGTATGAATAAAATATATGGTGTAAAGATCTCCAGCCTCATGTAATTTAAACTGTGTAAAAGCAGTTTCTTCAAACATGTTTCCTTTTTTAAATTTTCTCATTTTTAATTTTTTTTTTGAAAAGGTGAAACAGACAAAACATCAATTTCCTGCTTCCTAAACTGTATAATTCCACAAGGTTCATTTCATTTACAGAGATGTCCACAGGTAAATGATTAATGAGACCTTCAATTAGCTTTCGGGGCCGATATTTTCACAGTCAGCTCTCTCCTTAACCAAAGTTGTTACACTGCTCCTATGATTCCTGTCCCTGGCTCACAATAATGATCTCCTTTGGGGTTGGTGATATGACTGGAGACGAGGGACTACAGAGAAAAAGCTCAAATCGATGGATAATGAATACCAATCAATCACTGGTGATGAAGGTGGGAGTATGTGGCAACAGAGAGAGTGCTCCTGGTCTCTGGCATCTCTTTGATTAATGCCTTGTCTGGCAGTGCGTGGTGACCGGGACTCCCACAATGCATTGCAGACCAGTGTCTGGAGACTTAATTTTCCTCAATCCCCCAAACCCTGTCCATCCTCTCGTAGCTTTACTTGAATATGCCTCCCAGTTGACTGAGGCAGTAATGCAACCATTAATTGTGTTTCCATGGTGATTAATCACAAACCCTGAATGATTTAAAACTCATTGTGCTGTCTGAAACTATAGATTTTTGGGGGACACTTTTTTGTTGCCCTTGGTTTGACTCTACATATACCACCTGTGCAAAGCCACATTGAAACCAGTCATTTAAATCAATAAAGCCACTTTATTTCAGACCCCATAAACCCACCGGATAACATATTAGAGATGCTTAACAGTGCTGTGGTGTTGTGGTTAGATGTTGCATGTCTCACAGCGTAGCTCCTGTAGGTGACACATTGGTTTAAGAAGGGAGATGAGGCGTGAAACAACAGATGAGACAAAACTTAATTTGATCCCTGTGGGGAATTAGACCACAGCAGCAGCGGCAGCAGCAATAATAGGATTCAGCAGGAAAAAGACAACGATAATGAGAAAGATGCAGCTGAATGTGAATAAACAATAAAAAGAGAACAATCAAGAATATATACATTAAATGTATGCAGCTGTCTAGCTCTACTCTAACAATGTCTATTGGTGTCTGATTAAACATAACAAGGAAGAAGATTCGGTTTTCATTCAATATAAAAATGTACAAAGATCCAGTAAAGTTATAACTTTCATGAAATCCAACTCCATTACTGATTGCATTTATGGTGGTCGACAGCCATTCAGTGTATTTACATCCTGTTATTACCCCTCTATACCAGCGGCTCACAGAGTGTGCGCCTCCCCTGGGGGGCACCAGATAATATCAGGGGAGGTGGAGTGTGAGAAAAAATAAACTGTTTAAAAAATCTGGTTAGCTAAACTCAGCTATGCATGTGGCAAAATGGACTGATTTTTAGTACCTACAGTGAGAGAGGAGACTGAGTCTGAAGTCGGAAGTATGATCTACATTTATTCCTTTCTGCAGTTCATCCCTGTTGATTGTTTTTGCAAGTTACGGACAGATGCAGTTGTCCTTTTTCCCCTCCAGCGCCCACACTGTACAGATAGCAAATACAGTTGTGCCCATCTGTGCGCCCATGGGTGTGTTGGTCTTAAAATGAGGTGTGGTTAGATGCATTGTTGTCACATGATCACCTGATCACATTGATCTTGAGGCAGGGGAAAGCGATTGACCAGCAAAAACCTGGTCTTAAGTCAATGGCACAGTATTTCTGGTTACTATTACTGGTTTTTAGGCCACATTGACAAGATAGTAATAGGCGCACAGTGTGCAAACACTGTGCCTGTTACACACAAGCAGAGTGTGTTGAAAAGGTGCTTCACGTGTCTGGCTGTTTTTATGTTCTCTGGGGGGAGGCCCACTGTCGCACACTTTGAAAACCCCTGCTCTGTTCAGGAGTTTTTTGTTGTGTGCTGGGTTTATGCCTTCACATGCACGGGGGATTCACAGGAAACAGGAAACAATGCATGTCTGTGAACCAGCATCACTGTTTGTCAGCCCCCTTTTTTTTTACTCCTCATTCTCCTGCAGGGCTGTGTTAGGTTACTGCCAATGCAAACCCAAGATTGCTTGCTGCTGCTGCCCGTTCACATTAAAAATGTTTTTATTATGGTCACAGGAAACGCAACGTGTTTGTCGCTTTGTTTAAAAGATTTTTTTTTTTTTTGATCAGTTTTAATTATTGCAGGATGCAATGGAACAAGAAGGAGCAGCCACACTGAGATGTTGGATGAAGATATCAAGGCTGCACACTTTCACCTCCGCAGCACAGTTACCTACTTTACTCCACCCTGCTGCTGTGTGGAAAACTACTCATTCTGAAAGCAGCATGAAAGCAGATCGTGGCTGCAATATTATCTATTGACTTCTTTATCAAGGAATTGTAAACAGCACTATCAGCAGATACGCTGGTCACTCTTCTGTTATGTTTCATTTGGCATTTGTACCTGTGATAAAAATGACTTTGGCATATGGGCAATATCTGAAGAAACACACCTCAGGTTTTGGGAGTTTGGTCAACACAGTCACAAGCTCCTTTTTTTACTCAGATAAGAGGACAAACATTTTGCAAACACCAGCCAAGCTCCAGACAAGCACAATCAATAACGACCACACTTAGTGTCAGGACAAGCTCCGAGACTAATTCTGCTTCTCAAGGGAAATTTGTTCAAAGTATCTTTTGAGAAAAATTAAGTTTCAGCCTTGAGCACTTAAAATGGACTGAATATAAAATTATTGAAATTGTGAGCATAGATCTTTGCAAGTGGTCTTTATTGCCTTCTCCTCTGCTCTTCAGTGGCTGCAACAAGAGCACACAAGCGAAGCCCAGATTAGTGGGAAATGGCTGACATCAATATGACTGTAATGTCATTTCGTGATGCACCCCGGTCGTTACTGGCCCGGCAAAGAGTGGTCCTCCGCTCGCCGTAATGACGGGGGATGTCAGGAAAACAAATGTTATTACGCGGCAGTATTAAATATAGCTGTTATTTCTGTGACACAAGTGGAAGAAGAGAGCAGTCAGCTGATTTCTAATATGTTTGTTTGAGTCAGATGGAAGCACACTGCTCACTGCGAGTCTGCGGCGGCACACAAATACTTCACTTATGTAAAGAAACAGTTGCTTTCTGTGGATTTTACTGAAGCCAGATTCATTTTTTTTAGCTGTCACAAAGAATGCAAAAAGATATGATTCTTGATTGATTGATTGAAAAGATATTTTGTGTTTTTATTATTTTTTTGTCCAACACTGTGCGCCATGCAAGTCCACTCGCATTATTGCTTAAAGCAGGTGGGGTAGTGCGCCTTTGTCAGCAGCGATCCTGGGACATGATGCTGAAATAATCGGGGTTGGCAGTAAACAGCAGATCTCATGGAGTGCGTGCACTAGTCTGAAGCTGATAAACAAGAATGACTGGAGGATTGTTTAATTACTGTAGCAAAAAGAGAAACAGTCTGTAATTGGTGTTTATTAGCTACTAGGGAGTAATGCTTTATAATGGTGTTTGACTTGAAAATTAGTCTTTCTTTCTTTGGTGGTTGTTTTAGTGACTATTAATGAAATTTGTTGTTTTAATCTGACTCTTTTTATGTTAATAAGAATAATCAGTGCAACTGGATCTGAGGTATGTCCTGAAGTACTTAATGAGAAGGGTTTTATTATTACTACAGAAAACGAAGAGAATGCATAATATAATGTTAACATAATCCTTTGGTTATTCGTTTTGGTCGAGGGGTAGAAGCAAATGAATGTAGAGCCCATGCTGTGTGAAAGTTACTGCACAAATTTGCTGAAGGGACAGTGGAACATTTCTGTATACATTATTGACACAGTTTCACAGTGGTTTGCAACACACATGCAGCACTGCAGCAGAATGTATGAGAATAGTGACAAAAAAAAGACAAAAAAAAAAAAGAGGAGCTGCATCCAGAGGACTTAATGAGACAGCTAGGGATCATTGAGTGAAGTCAGTGGACCGCTGTAGTCTGTATCTTGTAATCATTTCATCATACGCAACAAAGACTCTGGTGCATTATTGCACCCCTCTCCTGGATGGATTTCATCCTTTCCTATAAATTGATAATACACAGCCTACTGTATATATTCAGATTCTACTTCACTGTAACTTCTGTGCTCCTAAAATCAGCCAACTGCAGTTTATTTTTGCAGAAAAATGCATATGAGAGGACAATTTTGCTTCATGTCACTTGAATAAAAAAAAGTTCTCAGGTTAAAACATTAGATGTTAGTTTGTACTGCTTTTTAGTTTGTACTTGTCCTCAGCTGTTCTCATCTGGAGCAGTACTTGGAAGACTTCAGAAAGGGTCAGGCTACACAGATACCCACTGCTGTCATTCATTATGTGTGCTGCTTTTACCGCCTTTTGAAAACTGTGTCAAAATTTGTTAATAAAATGGACATCATCTCTCTGAGAGCGCTGAAGGTTTTAGGCTACTGAGGAAAATTGGCCGACAGTGTCTCCTACTTCGCTTCATCTTGCATCAGTGATGCTGGAGATGTCTGGCTCCCTGTGTAATGATCAATTTAGCAGTGAAGGAAGGAGGACAGTGTGTTAGTCTGCCCTGCACGTTATGTCAATATCACTGTTGACACAGTTGAGGGAGCATGTTTTTCCTCCCATGTATATATGCTGCAGTGCAGATGTCCAGTATGCTATGCTGGAGGCATAATATCCTTGACTCAAACAGGCAGTACATTATTATGTACAGCCTACAGCAGGTGTACAGGGAAGAGTGTCATTGTCACAAACAAGTTCCCTGGTGTGTCCACTGAGCAGCTGGATGTCTGGAGTCTTCCTCACCTGAGAGAGGAAGGACAAACCTGTCTGCAGGGTCTCGATGCTGCCCAACCAGGCCCGACCTGATGCTTTCCTGCACACATCTGATCTCAAATGAATGAAAAGAATAGAGATCAGAAATTCTCTTTTAATACACTTAGTTTCTGCAATACAGTAGTTTGCCGTCAACGTAGAAACGGAGTCATCCTTGCTCAGTGTCCTCCAAACATTGCACTTGTGGCTCTGATTCTGTCATGATGTCGAGTGCTGACTGAAGAGGAAACATATTAATCAGTGTATAGGCAGCAGGACCTTGTGTTCAGTGCACTGTCCTGTAAGTAAACAGACGACACAGCTTCCACTCTCCATTACCATCCACATATTAATCAATAACCTGCTTTGTGGAGACTGAACCAGAAAATGGACACTGATTAAATGTTAATGCAAATATCACATGGCATCTCACCTATAAAAATGTGGAGACACTGATATATTGCACCGTAAGATCAAGTTATAACGCTACCTTCTCAGCACTTTACCCATCATTAACATATAAGCCCATCCTTCATCTCATGCTGTAGCTGATGTAACTCACTTTTATGATGCTGGATTGAATGAAAAAACTAATGTTGATGTTTAGCATTTGACCTGTTTAGCAAGTGAAGCCCCTGTTGCCTAGGAACCTTGACAACATGTAACTTTTTTTTTTATTTTATTTTTTTTACAAAAACTTGAGATTTAAAGGCCCTCGGTTGCGTAATAGTTGTACTGTTAGAGGTTTAACTGAGCCGAAACCCAGTGATTTAAAAGTGTAATCCTCAGCCTCTCTGTTGTTTCCTGCCATATTACTTTCATTTTCAGCATGCAATGAATCTTGGGATAGGTTAGGCCATGAAGGGTCCACCTATGGAAAAGAAGGCCACATTTCTCGGCCGCATTTGAAGGAGCCTTCGAAATGGGACGGCCTAGTTGCGCCGCCGTTATGCGATCGGCCTTGAAATGCAGCTGCTGAAAGATGCAGCACTCAGCGCTCCCGCCTTGAACAGCAGTTTTTCTTTGATCCAATTCAAGGTGGCACCTAACTAACTGACCAACAGAAGCTCAGCTGGTTTGTGGGTGTTAAGTGGTTGGTGTAAAGGGAACGAGAATACATTAATTTTGAATGCCAGACAAAAAGGAAACTCAAAGGAGCTTCAACTCTGGCTGTGGTATTTGTCAGGAGCAGAGTGGAGCAGCTGTGTAGAGGCATGGTGCAACGGCGTGTGAAGAGCAGTGAGGTTAAGTGCAGTACTGCGGCAAACTTTTAAGTAAGGTGTGAAATTTCTGTGAGCATGCTTTAAAAAAAAAAGCATTAATCAGTAAAAAGCATTAATGCTTAATGCTTTTTACTGATTAGTTAACTTCATACACAGTGCAGTAAACAGGAAAAAAAAATCTGTATTTGCCTTTAAACAGCATCAATTCTCCTCGGTACACCTTACACACAGTTTGTTGAGGTACCTGGCAGGTAGGTTGCTCTGAGCATACTGGAGAACTTCAGGCTTCAGGCTGTCTGAGTGTCTTCTTTCTCCTCATGTAGAGACTGACTCCATGATGAAGAGATCAGAGCTCTGGGGGGGCCAGACCATCTGCTGCAGGACTCCTTGTTCTTCTTGTCATTGCAGAAACTGTTTTATGAGACCGGCTGTGTGTCTGGGGTTGTTGTCCTGCTGCAGAATGAGTTGGGGACTGACAGTTCCAAGATACTATTTTGTGGTGTATAAAATTCAGTTAAACCCAAAACATCCTCCATGACACATCAGGAGATGGTTTGGCTTAATGAGCTGGCTCCAACATTTAAGAGTCCTCAGGCTTCAACCAGACTTTTTGCTTCTCCAGGAAGGGACCTCCCAATAACCACAGTAACTAAAAACAAAGAAACAAATGATTAATATAGTAAAAATTTGCTGATGTAACCCTACAGTGTTAATATGTGTGCACTCCATGTAAAACAATATAAGGTTAAAAGAAAACAAACTGTGATATTAAATGTTTGGGTGTGGTTTACTGCAAATGACAAGAAAGTGTGTTGATAACAAACAGATGAGGTGAATTGGAAGGAATGTGTGGTTGTTATCCTGTGTGGCTGTGGCCATCACGCTCACCTAACTCTCTGCTCCTTAAGCAAGCAGACAGTCCTGATCCCGAATGATAAGCCTTTGAGCTGCACACACGGACATTTGAGGAGATTCTAGTCATTATAACAGCTCTGCGGTGCCAACTATTTATGAAATTCCTTTTATGATACTGCAGTGTTATACAAATACTATTATGACAACATCTTCCTGTACGACAGTCTATATCTTGCTAAATACAATACAAACCGCTGTGTGATTTAGATGTTTTGACGAGAGAGCAGCTCCACTTGATGAACCTCATGCTAGACCATCCATGAAACTAACTTTCTTCTCTCTAACCACGAGGCTGTGTACTTTGATTTCCTCATTATCAAACGCTCTCTGCTGACAACTCTAACTACAGTGCTCATCAAGCACCAGGCTGAATGTGGGTTACCTCAAAGCAGAGAGATGAAACCCCGAGTTTCCTTCAACAAACCTTACTGCTCTTATTAATGCACCTCCCCAATTATGAAGGGATCAACGCTCATTAATCATAATGAAACACAAATATTCCCTACAGTTTCACATCTCTCCTCAGCAATCCATCCTCATTTGTTTTCTCCCTCTTCATAAAGATATTAGGTGTTCAAAAGTAAGAAATATTTCACATAGTGACATTTAAAAAAAAACAACCAAGCTTGTAGCTTCTGTAAAGCTCCAAGAATGATTTTCTCATCTTGCCAACCCTTACGTTCCTGACACAGAAAGTCAGGATGTGCACAGCTACAAGAGGAGGAGGCTTCAGAAGGTGGAGAAAATGAGAGAGAGAGAGAGAGGAAAAGAGATGCATCATTAGAATTTCCTAAAGCTGTCCTTGCTGCTAATTACATACAGTAAGAAGCCTCTAGGGAGGACGAGGTGTTGCTTTGTGTCAAAAATCTTGGTGGTGGTTTTTCTCTCTTGCTCTTTGTTGATGATGTGGATAATGAGCCACCTGTCTTATTGGAGTCCTGCAATATTTCACTCAGTATGTCTCATCTGCGAGAGTGCCGGGGATAAAATGTTCAGTGTGGTATGAAAGAACAAAAAGAAGTGGCAGATTCCCGGCTCAGTGGCTTAACCTGTACACAGCACATTATTACATTTTTTTGGCAATTTGTCTGCACCCGGTTTTTCTAATCTCCATACTTTCTCAGGGAGCACTGGAGCTGAAGCCCGTAATATCATCATTATCACATGTAACTGCACGGTGCCGTTCCATATCTATAATACTATGGATATACAACTATTGAGAAATGTTTCAGGCCAGTGCTGTTTTCCTGAAGCATTCTTGTTCATGTGCTCATGTTATCTGGTTGGTCAATGATATTTTCTCTGCATAGAAACATCAATATGGTGAAAATAATCAAATATTATTACATTTAAGCTACGTCCACACTACTACTTTTTAGTTTCAAAAACATATCCCTCGTCCTATTTTTGCTGGTGTCCACACAACTCCAGATTTTCGAGCCCCTAAAAATGACATTTCTGGAAATGCTGCTGACCCTGTTTTAGTTTGAAAATGTGTTTTAGATTGCCTAGTAGCCTGGATGGGCAGAAGCCCCCTGATTGGCTCTTATCAGCCTCAACTACCAGTGGTTAGAGCAACATGGATAATGAATTACGAGTATTACTGACTTTATTGTCTTTACTAGCAGCTGTCATGGAGTTAAATTCTGCGTTTAATTACTTGAACTGCCTTTGATGTTCCTTGTTAGTAGTATTTTCTGCAACTAACCAACTGCAGAGCAGACAATCTGGTTCCTGTTTAACCTCTTTAGATCCACCTGATAAAGTTATAGTTTCTTAGACAGTTTGCTCACCAAACAGCTCCAACTCCAGCGGATTTTTCTGCCTCCCTTCCGGGAGGAGCAGCCGGGACCGGGGAATGAAAGAGGTGACCCCCTCTATGCAAAATGCAAATGTGAACTTTTCAGAGAGACCAACTTTGATGCCCAGGTCTCCTTGGTTAGCTGAGAAAGAACAAAAGAACCAGTTGATGTGCCTCCATGTCTGACGAGGTGCCTATTTGTGGTTTCAGTGGGTGGTTAACAAGAGGGCTGTGGTGACTGTGGCTGCAGATAAGACAGAGGTGGTAATGCTAACTCTGTGGGTCACTGCATAGCACTTTGTCTGAGCTGGTGCATGCACAGGTGAGAAACTTTTTTCTCCAGACAGAAATGTGGATATTTTTTAGCTCTAAAATCCAAAAATCATAGGGGGGATAGCGCTGCTCAGTAGGTCAGTCAGTTCAAAGCCATCAACTGAAAACAAGTGATTCTAACTGGACAATTTATCCTCCATGAATTATATTTAAATACATTTATTTTGCAATTGCAAACAGGCAAATACAGACAGGGAAAAACTGCATTTTGTTAAAGGGGTGGTTTCTGTTTTCTCTGCTGCCAAATGTGGTTTCTTGTCAGGTGTGGGTGATTGTGATTGTCGCTTGATATGAGCTTGATTTTACAATAGAGCAGGTAAGTGTAAGTCCTCTGACCTGTAGTAAACTGGTGTTAATGCTAATACTGGCTACGTAGCAATAGCAAGAGTTTATTAGAAACATTTTAGACAGGAAAGAATTTCGAGGAACCTGTAACACAACCATTTTCTCATCTGCTATTTTTTCATTGTCATTGTCACCACATACACTGTGATACCATACTGCAGCTCCTGATGCTCATAGTGTGGTTTATAAAATACAGTCCAGCTCATTGTAACACACAGACATCATCACATCATTCAGCCATGACTATTTAGCTTCTTTTAAGCCTAGGGAAATATTTTTACTTCTGATAGTTTTGACCCAGTTTTGCCTAAAGGGGCTAGAGCATTGATTATTTATATCACAAAATGCAACATTAATGATCAGTTAGGCCAAAGTATTTGATGCAAAAATGGAACAAGATTGGGGGAACTGTGAGAAAATCAGGAGAACAAAAACTTTTTCGTGTTTGTCCCCCTGGTGAAGTTGCTCAGTGGCCAACAGATCGGAGTCTAGTTCTGGGTAGCATCCAGGTGTCAATATGTGCGACTGCAAAGGAGGATGTGCTGCAAAAAGAAAGTACTTCTCTCACTGAAAGGTAAAAAAACAAAAACATAACCCCCCCCCCCCCCCCCCCCCCCGTTCCCTTTGAAAGATGTATTGTGAAACCGACCTGGTTGCAAAGCAGATTCATTAGATGGAGTTCATTGTCATTGATTGTCACCGCTGTGTAGTGAAAGATGGCTCAATAACCGACACTCCATGCTATCATGTTTATTGCCTTGTAATGATCCATCTTCATCTTGTGAGAACAGACTGTATTTTGCATTTGCATGACAGAACAATAGGTCACATGTAGGGCGTCAGCTGCTCCTTCTCCTAAATAATGGGACCATGATCATGAGCAGTGATGCAATGCACGTTACTAAACAACAGCACTTTGGATGAGCCACATGTGTCACAGATTGTATGGGTACTGGAATGTAATGGTGAGCAATGAGTGTCACTGATACTGTTTGTTCACTAACAAGAAATCATTTAGTACATTCCCATTTTCCCAACATGAATCTGATCCATTGTTTTTCCTTCATGATATACATTTACTTGAGAAAACTTAAAACATATAACACACTGCCTTTAATAAGAAGTCTTAAAAATAAGTTTAGATTTGATGCTATCTTTGAATAGAATTCATTTAACCCCCAGCAGACAGTGTTTTCCAGCCAGATTCTGAATACTTAATGATGCGGCTACTGTAGTAGATTGATTTCATTTATTTCAATTGTCATTACAGTAATTATGACAGACTGTATAGTTTGCAATAGACAATTGCAATCAAAGACTAAAACTTTAACAAAAAGCTGCTGGGTTTTCTTTATATCCACTACAGATGAGGATTTGTTGGGTTTTGTTTTTATATTGTAGGCAGTTTTATAATACAACCAGAATTAAAAATTGATTTTTTTCTAACAGTATTATATAATAAAGTTAGTGTCTGGGGTCCCAGGGCAGTTGCTTTCTTTGCTCAGTTGGTAATCCAGCCTGGGGCTGTCGGATGCCTACACTCCAGATGAGTGTGAAGAAAAAGATCCTCGAAGTTGTATTTTAAATGTATTGTCAGTGAAACAGTTGATTAAACCTTTTCGTAAACCAAGGAAGACTGTCTGTGTAGGACTTTTTCACAGCAGACATTTTGACTTTTCGCTATAGAAGAAGGACAGGCACCAATAATGACATCAACAGCGACTCTATTCTGTTCATTTATTGCAGTGAGACAGTGTGACTCTAAGGTAGCATGCACAACACCAGTACTGCGACGTGAAAATGTTTTCCACAATAAGGCCTATGGGTAATGATAATTACAGTTTAAATCAGATTAGCAACCCAATTTTTTTTATTAACTTATAATAAGTACGAGGGATAACAGAAAAGATGATGAAAAAATGTATATATACGAAGTATAAAAACTAACCATGTGGGATTGTTTTTTTTTTTTTTAGTCTGGTGTTGATTGACACCATGGTCCCAAAATGCAATTAAAGTAATGCAAAGGAAACTATAGAAATTAGTGACACAGCCCGTTGCTTAGAAAGAAGAAAAGAAAATCAATAATTGCATACCATTTCTTAAAGCACTATGACGATTTCTGTGTAGTGTAATTAGTGTATTCTTTAGAGTATTAATATGTACTATAGAAGTGGGAAACAGCCCTTGTTCATCTCTCAAAAGTGAGTCATTTTAAAACTTGGCTGGCTTGTTAGATATCTGCACCGTTGTCATGGATCAAACAGCTTCTAAATCCTCCTATTCCCTCAGCTGCCTTAGTCACTTCTTCACTGGAGCCCTTGTTTTCTGTTCTTCTTTGAGTTTTTGTCACTGCCATTTCTGCCTCCCCCAAGGTTACTGCCGCCTTTTCAATCTCAGTGTACCCCCACTGGTACACTGTGCAAAAACACAAACAATAGAGATTAGCATTCAGCTGTTTTGCACATAGTTTTGACTTTTTATTGTGAGTACAAAGCTGCCTTTAAGCCACAGTGCCCCAGAAATATATGCTATAAATACAGGATACCATAATGTTCTGGTCGTGGTACAAGACAGAGAGTAATGAAGGAGATCACACTTACACTGCATAAACAGATACTTTTGTCCAAAACAACCCATAATGAGTGCATTCTGCAGTATCTATGTTGGAAGAAATCGACATGAAAAAAAAAAAACTTTAAGTGCATCTCAAGTGTGCATGTTCAGTGGCCCAGTATGAGTGCTTTCTTCTTTCTAGAGCTAGCATGGAGTGACTAGGTGTACTCTGTAAATGGGGGTTGAGGATCAGCAGCAGCTGCAGTTTTGAATTCACTGGGGTATTTATTAGATTGCTCTGGGGCCATAAATGAGAAGAGCAACCACAGGGTAGAGCGAGCAGTTGTCCAGAGGCAGTGAAGTGCCATAGTTGCATTGGGGTTTGAGCATGAGTTGGAGGTAGGAGGACAGTGCACTTCACTGCCCCCTAGGCCAGCAGCAGAGTCTCAAATTTTATGTGAGCTGTAAGAGGGATCCAGTGGAGTGAACAGAGAGAAGTGGTGTGGGAAATGTTGTAAGATTGAACACCAGAGAGGCAGCATCATTCTGAGTTAGCTGCAGAGCTGTGGTGGCAGCTGCAGAGACTTTGGAGGGGAGGGAGTTTTGGTGGTCCAGACAGGAGATGATAAGCAGCTGGATAAGCACCTGGGTCATGTCTGTAGTGAAGAAGGGTTTGGATCCACCAGAGGATTCTTCATGTGAATGGGCTACTGCTGCAATATTTGGCAGGACCATCAAAGAGTTTCTCTTCTCTTTGCAGATGATGTAGTTCTGTTGGCTTCATCAGTATCTGACCTTCAGCACACGCTGAAGTGGTTCGTGGTTCAGTGTGAAGTGCTTGGGATTTGAGTTGGCACCCTCAAATCTGAGACCCTGGTTGCTGCCAGCAAAAGGTGGATTGCTCGCTCTGGGTTGGGAGTCAGCTAGTGCCCCAAGGTCTCTGCCCAAAGGTGCAGGGTCAGCAGGATTGCAGGTGTTGCACTGGACCATTGTGATAGAGAGGGAGCTGAGCTAGAAGGCAAATGTTTTGATTTACCAGTCGATCTTCATTCCGGCCCTTGCCCCTGGTGCTGAGATTTGGGGGTAGTAATAGGGATAATGAGATCGAGGAATTCAGCGGAATTGGCAGAGGATAGGGTAATTCATCAGCTGTTTAGCTTCCAGATAACTACTAACATCCAGTCAATCATGCCAGTGTTCAACATGGCCATTATACAACACGACACTGCATCTGCTGAATTGCTCGTGCTAATGCTGCTTGCTGCGGCAGCTGCCCTCACCACTCCAACCTCCTTATTGAGGCTTAAGTTTTACACATTTCTAATAAAACTAAGATTTAATGTTCATAAAAGTGTTAATTAAAGGGGACTTAGTTGTCCCATGAGACTTCTTGTTTGCTGAGAGACGTCTTTGACAGCTTCTGAAACAGCCCAATCAAATAAGATGGTGTAGCTCCTTGTTTAAAGGGATAAGGAGATTTAAATGTAAACAAATGGGGCACCCAGCCACTGAATATCTTATTACGTCACTGCAAGACTGGAGCCAGACTGGAGTCTACAAAACTGGAACAAGAAACTACAAAACAAGTCTTGTAACTAGGAGGTTACACATTTTATATTTTACGATTATCAATCTACAAATCTAATGCTTTGGCATGTAGAATATGTGAGTATTGTAGTATCTTCATACATTTTTGAGGATGAAGGGGATGATTATTCTTTTAATACATTGTAGTTATTGTTTTTTACATATTCTGGTACTTAATGAAGTAGCAACTGTTTGTTCTGAGAACCTTCATTTATAACATGAACAGGTTTTTTAACTCAGCTTTTTGAGTTTATATTTTGACTTGAAATATTTTTCATTGATCATTGAGGAATGTTCAGCAATGCTGTAAACTGAAAAACAGCCTTTGAACCTTTAGTTTGTGCTGTTTTGGCTGAGGTTAGATTGAAAATGTGAAGTGGTTGTGCAAGAATGCAGCTGCTTTTGAGGACCTGTTTTCATCACTGCTTTTACATGTTATATTGTTCTCAGATGCAGTCAAATATTTTCAAGAGTAGAAGTCCTGTCCTTGAGCCTTTTGCAATATCTCTGCTATTTTGGGTTTTGGTTGAACTGAAGGCACCTGTGTCCAGTTTTTGAAGGAATTTGGATATTATCACAACAAGTTATAGAAATGAAAAGTTTTTTTCGCCAGTACATTTATGCTTTACCTCTAAGGCAAAGTTTGTTGCATCCTGCTTCACCTCTCTCCTTATGTGGAACCAGAATGTTTGTTTGCTGACAGCCATTCAGACCATTTGACAGGAGTCATGACACTGAATGCTGCACAGTATGAAGTCACTGAATAAATGAAATAAAGTAATACAAAAGTCTGCATCAATCCAGACATTTTAAAACCAGCCGCAAGTTGGACTGATAAGAATAAAAAAGGGGAAAGATTCTGTTCTTTTCTTTTCTTCTCTATTAGTCAGCTCTGTATGGGGCAGCACCCCGCTTGGAGGAAAAATCATTACCTCGCACTTTAAGGCTCACACTCCCACTATTTGTGCAGCCCACATAAGCGTTGGACGCTACCTTCTCATGCTCTGGACCCTGGGCTGTACATTAAGTAAAAGAAAAAAAAAAGACTGTGAAGTCATATTGCTTTGTGCTGCTGGCATATTTTAAAAGCCTCCTACTGGGCACTCAGTCTCCCTTTCATTGTGCTTAGATCAAACAACACGGTAACTTTTTCATGGATGGAAAAGATAATGCAAAGCCATAGTTGTTCTGTGTGTGTGAGAGAGAAAAAGAAATATGATTGATTACATGAGTATCACAGAGTATATGTACAATGCACCTCTGTAGTTTTGATCTGCTCTGAGCTGGAAGTGAATCCTATGTGCCTCCTGTAGATCACAGGCATGTTTGCCTTTTGTTGCGCCAATGAGAGAGAGTGAAAGGATGATGAGAGAGACATTCTGAGGAATACGAGAGGGCCTGGATGACACAGCACAGACAGACAGATGAGAAAAGTCTGTGTTTCTGGAGCAAAACTCTTTTTGTTGATCAAGCGCTCCGATTTGCCACCGATGACAGGTTTTTCAAAATTGATGCGAAAAAGATGTCACTGCATGTCACCATTTCTGTCACTGTGGCACTGTATGATGCTGCAACGTGTGCAATTAAAAAGATTTGTGTGTCTGTCAGCAATGATTTTCACCAAGTCTTTATTCATCAGTGTGCAGGATATTCACTGCATGCTACGAACAGCCAGAGCTCAGTGCTATCACAAATGAACAGGCACATGCAGTAACACTGATGGTGTTATGTCTTCATGAATATTTCTGACACTGCAATGATGAATGATTCTAGTACCACCCAAGGCGCAATAACATGTTCGTGTAACAATAATGAAAAGTAAAACAATAATTGCTGTAAATGATTGGGTTTGTGACACCTGCACTGTGACAGGGTGCAACATCACAGCGAAGCTTCTGTTTACCACTGCAGTCAGGCTGTACTTGTATGTGAGGAGACTGTGTGCAGGCATCTGCAATTCTTAAAGAATATATCAACGGCACTGCAGCATTTATCATTATGTACTCGTGCAGACAACCTTCTGTACATGTACTTTGAAAATGCAGCTTGTAGATGTGTGCAAAATCCCCCATTTCGTTTCTTTAGAGTGAAAAGAAGTAAATGCGGTGCACCGGCACTCCTGTGTCAGCTTGACTTCCCTGCAGTCATAGGGCAGTTTGGGTTGCCTTTGTGCCCAGCAGACGTGCAGTTTTATCTGAAAGTTTCTTGGTCTTCCAGATCTCTGCATTTCCCCCTAACTGCCATTTCTTATTGACATTTTGAAATGTGGAAATTTCAAGCTGGAAGCACTTTGATGCCTTTTTATAACCTCCCCTGCTTTGTAGGCATCTGTTAGCTTCTTTTTTAGAGTCTCAGTCTGTTGCTTAGAGGAGCCCATGGTTGTTGAGTGTTACCACAAGGTTTGAAGAGTCAGAAAGTTTATCATCAGCTCATAATTCCCATAGCTTTACAAGTCCCAAGGAGTAAGCAGAGGTCTAATGAGTTAATAAAGTTCTGATTATTTCACATAGAAGGAAGTAGAAGGGTGCCTAAGATTTTGCACGTGTCCCAGTTACTGTTTAATTATTTTTTGAAGTTCATGAAATAACAACTAGCAGTGCATTACCACTTGAATAAAGGTTCACTTTTTAATGTCAATATGTCAATCTGGTCGTTCTTTCCCTGATTGTATTTCACCTGACATTATAAAGTGGGAAAGCAGCACAAGAGTATAGACGGGTCCCTCCTCTCCTCTCCTGCAGAGGGCGCTGTGGTTCTGTTCATTTTCCTGTTATTGCTCCTGTCAGTGGCACACACGTTGCACTGTGGCTCAGTGCAATACTGTGCACTGCTCAAATGATGCAATACATTCGTATTCAATATAAATGTTTTCATGTCTTAGACAAAAAAAATTTCTCATGACATTTTGAAAATCATACAGGATGACTATTATTTGGAGCACAATGTAAAATAGAATTCATATATCAACTTCAAGCATCACATTTGCTGTAACTGAATAATAATTGCATTATAATAATAATAATAATAATAATAATTAATGTAGTTATAAGAAGAAAGTAGAACATTTTAAGTGTTTATTAGTGTATTTGCAAATAATTATAACTTCTCCTATGAAGCACATGTAACTGGGGTAGAGACACTTAATGATTAATTTATAACAGCGTCAGATCACACAAGGCAGAGTGTGCAGAAGAAACCTAATATTTTAGCTCATTACTAACTGTCAGACAGCTGTAACAACAGAAATCCATATCATTTCAACATAAACATCATTTCTGTGATGTCACATCTCAACTTTTGATTTAAGCTAAGCTGAAATGAGCAAGACTGTCTGAACAAAAACCCTCTAGAGTGTGTGACTAAGTGATATGTGGTGTGTTCAGCAGGGATCTGATCGAAGTCCAAGGTCCTTCAAGTTCATTGTTTGTAAGGTTGAAGCCACTTCTTCCATTGAGACTAAGTCCAGGTATTCCTTCAGCCAGTTCTCCAGTCTAAAGCAGTTGGGTTTCCTCACTTTCCAGTGCACAAATATTGTCTTTTCCACAAAAAGACCTGCGAAATAATTGAAATTCTCACATTAAAATGGGGTGAGATACTCTACCTGTGTGATGCTGGGATATAGGTGTTAAACATATTTTCTGACTCTATGTATAATGAAATTCACAGGAGTAGAAAATTATTTTAATGCATTTGAAGTCTTGCCACTCTTTGCGCTGAGGGGGGGTCGCACTAACAATTTCACACAGTGATGTTGTTGGACTGTTATTATGTTTAATATGTAAAGTAATTATGGCATTTCTATTCCAGAAGGCTCTTATTTTATTGCGATATCTGCAGCAGGAGGTAATTTCAATGATATGTTAAACAGGTACAAGTGAGACATGAGCTTTTTATTATTTTGCTGTGTTTCTATCAGGAGAAATCAATAGCTGCTGTAGACCCTGCAGGTGCAGAGATTTATCATGGTTTCAATTATGGATATCCTATTCACAAAAAAAAGAGAAGAATCCAGGCTTGTGATAGCTATTCCGATATTCCTCTCTGTGTACGCCTCACAAAAGACATTTGATTGTGTGTTTAAAGGTTAACACTGATACTGTGAAAACAACAAAAACAGAATACATGATTGGATGTGTTTTATAGTCCCATCAGTACAATATAATGTCACAACACAAGGTCGTGATAAAGCAGTCACTCCACAGCTCAGATCTCACCTCAGTGTCAGGGAACACTCAATCAAAATATTAACAAGCTGGAAGAGTCTTGGACCAATGCGGGACTGGAAGAAGATGTTGAATCCAGCTGATCCTGGAATCAGTTCTTGCAAAGGTGAACCAGTACACTGAGAACACACATTACAGAGAACATGGGTCCTAGGAGGCCTGTGGGTTTTTTTAAAGGGTCAATGTTCTTTCATGGGGTGAAGAACACAAGTATCTCAAATGGGCATGTTATGCAATGACATCATTCAAAATCTAAAAGTCATCCAGTTCTTGAGGATTTCCATTTAAAAAAACATCAGTTGAATGTAAAAAAAAATGCATAGAGAGGAGTATACAATGTTTTCATAGCTGTTTGACAGGTAGAGGCCAGTTGGGGATAGTGTCAAGCTAGGACTTCAAACACACACACACACACACACACACACACACACATGCACACACAAAACACACACACCTTTTCACTAATGCATATCCATTTGTTTGTGTAAACGTAAGGTGAGCAGTGCAACTGGAAGTCAAAGTGCTTTGTTGCACTGAGGGACTTTGTGTATCTACCCTGCAGGACATCCATATTTCCCTTTAAAGGCTCCACTGAATTGCTCTTTCCTTCTATTTCTATGCCTTTTTCCAGGATGTTTTTTTTTTTTTTTACTCTGGGGTATAACAAAGTGCACTGTGGCCTGCTGAGACTCTGTGGCAAGACCACACAAAAGTCAACATGCAATATTGCAACTCAGTCCCTGACCTGCGTCATATTGTACTGTTCGGTGTTAATGATTTTTAGTGTGCTCAGTGGTGTTGATCACATTGAGAGGCAGGAGTTTTTACTCCTCTACACTGCTGATCACAGTATTTTCCTGTGGTTGAAGATTTTGATTTCTCATACCAAATATTTAATCAACCCTGTCACCAGGCAACAACGTGGATGATTCTACTGCCTCTGCTTACCGTATGGTTAAAGGAACCCTGTGGAGTTTTTGACCACTGGTAGTGCTGTGGTGCAAGGTTTTGTTTGCATTGTCACGAGGACAAGGATACACATGCACAACTGCAAGCGGGCAGGTAATGCAATACAAGAATTTCTTGCATGTGTTTACACGTTTTACCTTATGCATGCATTTAGCTGACCAGGACTGCCCCAGTGTGGGAACGTTTCTGAACATTTCCAACAGTTTCTTTCAGCTGACCTTGTGTTTAAAGTGATAGTTTGGGTTATTTGATGTGGTGTTGTGTGAGGTACTCATTTATAGTCAGTGTATTACCTACAGGAGATTCAGATCAGTGCTCTCCCAGTTTAGAGAAGCAGCCTTTAGCATTGCACAAAAGCTGAGTGATGCACTGCTGTGATCGAGGCCATCTGCAAAAACATGTTTTAAAAAAATACCCACAGAAAAAAGCAAATACCAGTGTAAGTGTATGCTTTATCTTGTATATTTTCATCGCTTAATCTTGCTGCCAAACTGCAATTTGTGAACTGATGAACTATTGTATTACTACACACTGTGTTACTCCGCAGATCAGCTGTTTGAGTCAGACAGAGCTAAGTGTAGTAATAAGGTAGTTCAACGGATGAAAAAATGTAGTTCCAAAAGAAAGGGCTGTTTGATGGCAAGATAAAGTGGTGAAAATATTCAAAATAAAGTGTACACTTAGCTCTGTTGGCATGTTTTCTTTGCTGTCCCCCATCCACAGCAGCACATCACTCAGCTTCTGCTCCCGGCTGCTCCTCTAAACTGGCAGTGAGCTGATCTGAATCTACTGGAGGTAACACACTGACTATAGATAAGTGCCTCACACAACCCCCACGTCACATAACCTGTACTATCACTTTAACTAAACCCACTATAAATGTAAGGATGGATTTGGAAACTGGCGGTGGAAGGAAACAACACTACCAATAGCTGCAACATGCTGAGCTGCAAAAATTGTACAGTAAGATCAAAATTCCTAGAGAGACGACAATGACTTTTGTCCATATTAAGCTGTGACCTTCAGAAAACAACTTTTTTCAAAATGAGAAATACTTAGCCAACTTAAGAGAAAACTGGAAATCTCTCTCTCTCTCACTCTCAAACACACACACACACACACACACACACACAGATTCTCTCTTACTGAACAGTCTTTTAATGGCTGCAGTCTCTTTTCAGTCTTCCCATCTTTTCATACATCCTTGCTCTTTCCTTGGGATATGAAGGTCAGATGAAGGTAATGCTAGGGATTATGGGAGCTCAGAGACTGGTCCCTGTGCCTGCTATGAAAGGGTGAAGTTAATGGCTCGGAGAGGAGTGGGAGGTCTCCAATCTCTCTGCAGCATGCCATGAAAACGGATGCCTTTTATTGCAGATTGACCCTCACAAGCTGTAGCTGGAGGCCCCTCACCTGATGCTCTGGATGGGGACCTGGGGGGGATGTGAGGGATCTTTGCCTGGATTTACAGTTAATGTACCGGTGTTAATGAAGCCGCTATGGCCCAATGGCTCCTTTGCCATGCCATGTCGGACTGTCCATCCCCTTGATGATTGCTGCAGGTTTGCTGGGTCATAAGTGCCAATAAAATTGTGGCCTTCCCACCCACGGATGACATTGGGTCTGGCAATGGTGGATGGAAGGGGTGGGGTGGCGTGGGGGATGGGGGGAGAGGGGGGTGGGGGGGGAGGGGAGGGGTGCACTGTGCAGCTGGGGGATGTTTAACCACTGCTAGCTAGAGAGCAGCTTCTTTGTCAGCTCTCGAACATCTTTTAGTCCTTCCAAAACAGAAGTTAACCGCAAAAGAGCTTTTTGAAATGGACTAAAAGTAAAACTCAAAATGTTTTTAGCAGTAGTTGTAACAATTGCAGTTGTAGTAGTAGTAGTAGTAGTAGTAGTAGTATGGCGACATGTAGCAGTAGGCCTAGTCGTAAATACCAAAGTCACAGCAAGGCAGCAGTAGTAGTTGCAGTAATGGGTAGTAATAGGTGTAGCAGTTATATCAGCATCAGTAGTAGTGGTTGTAGTAGTATTAGTAGTATGACAAGTTGTGACCCTAGAAGTAAAATGCAAGAATCATAGAGTAGTACTAATAATTGTAGTTGACAGGGGTAGTTGTAGTCATAAAGCAGCAGTAGTACTTAAAACTACTTCCACAATAATAATCTGACCAGACAATCATTTTAGCTCTTCATCAGAAACCATCTCTGTCCATGCTAACACACCAAAAACACACATATACATGACCACTCATGTACACTGAGCATGTGCAAGTCAGTGTAAACAGGAAGCAGATTGTCTACACTGTGCAAAAAACTTAGAACGAGGAGCAGCAAAGGTGCAACAGCTGCTAACAAAGACAACAAGGTCAGTAATGCTTGTAAATCGTTATCCATGTTGCTTTCACCACTGTCAGTTGTAGCTGGTAAGACCCATCGGTTTGATACAACGCAACCCCTGAGTTTTCAAACGGAAACGTGTCCAACAGTGTTTCCAAAAGTCTCTGTTTTAGGCCCTCGAAAACTCTGGAGAAGTGTGGACGCCAGGTGTAAATGTAGCAGAAGAGATGTGTGTTAAAACTAAAGTGTAGTAGTGTGTAACCTTAGTAGCAGTCGTAGCAACAGTAGTTGTAGTTGTAACAGTAGTATTTGTACTGTAACAGTAGTTTTTGTAATAGTAGGAATACTAGTCCCAGTAGTATTTTCCTAGTAGTCAGTAGTAGTATTAATGGTGGGAGTTGCAGCAGTAGTAGCTGACAACTAGTCATGGCACTAGTGGAGGCCTAAGTAGTAGTAATAGTAGTAGTAGTAGTAATAGTAGTAGTAATGGTATCAGTCCAACACTATGTGGTCTCCCATTGTGTCTCCATCACCTCCCCTGTAGCTCTTTGACTACTGCTGGGCTCAATGTCATCCAAAGAATGGAGAGTGACAGAGGTGTGAAGGGCTTGGCAGACCCCTCACTGGCTTTAATGGAGATGAATGTGTGTGTGTGTGTGTGTGTGTGTGTGGAGGGGCTGTGAGAGAAACTGAGAGTGGGTCACAGACAGACGAATAACATGCTGGGCAAGTAATTGTGTTTCCAATGCCATTAGTAACTTTCTGATTTTATGCTGCTTCAGTGAATTCGTAAATGTGTCTTCATGTACTCAGGGTTTAGACGCAGATCAGAAGTTGTCATTTTTGTAATGTACCCACTTCAAATGTACCTCAATGTAAAATTTCACAAAAAAAACCTGTCAAAACCTGATGTTTGAAATACAGTTATTCAAACCTTTTGCCATTTTGTTATGACTGTGATATTTCAGATGTCTTGACAGGCTCCACTGACACTTTTGAGATGTTGTAAATAGGAAACTTATTATTTACAAAGTAAGAGGAAAGTTTAGTTCACTTCAGATCACTTGTGTCGGAACGATTCTATGATACAGAAGAAATAACGTCACATAGTGCAAGTTTCATCCCAACACAGCTAAGACTGTGCAGCTCAGTGGGCAGGTCCTGGTCAGACCTGGTATCAACAAGTGTCTTGGGTGATCCGATTACAAGTGGACAGGTGTGAATACAGATGCTCAGACCACGTTCAGAGGTGGTGTGGGCTGTATAAATCCACATTTATTTTAGCAGCGGGAACATAAATGTGTTCTGGACTACACTGAAAGTCCACTTACTCAACTGACCGAAAATACTTTTACAGGTCTCACAGCATTTTCCATATACTGATTTATTTATTGAAAAGAATGTGACCCTAAAAACAGGACTTGGACGGACCCTGTTTATTATAACCTTGCAGCTACACAATCACTGTGAAGAATACCACAAACATGAAGAGACACACACAGACACTGAGCTGATGCCAAAGTGATAGTTCAGGTTATTTGAGGTGGGGCTGTGTGAGGCACTTATACATAGTCAGCGTGTTACCTGCAGCAGAATCAGATTGATGTGCTCTCAGGTTGGAGAAAGAGACAAGAGTACCAGTGTTGTGTTGAAGTCTGTTTCCCCATTGAGATGAATTTCCCCATTTGTGATTCCCGTTGTGCCCCCCCCTCAAACAGCTGATCTGCAGCGTGTGCACTTGTGCGATGTAATACGGTCTATCAGGAGAGATAGATATTCCCACCTCCCGCTGCTTGACCCCCTGCCATCTGGCAGGAGATGCTGCAGTATAAAGTCCAACACCACCACAATCATTTTACATCATTTCCTATTTCTAGCTTGTACATCTTTTCTTTTCGCTCTGTTGTGTACACTTAATACAAAACTACTCGTTCTGTTGATGCAACCTTATTCAATGAGGCGCTCAAAGGACTTTCATTTACCTTATTGTGGCACTTTCAATCATCAATTATCAAAAAAATTGAGTACAACTCTCATCTTCGTTATGAACTTTTAAAACACATTAAAATATCTTGTTCTAAATACAGTTTTGTCTGCCTGGGTATGTATTACATCTCTTGCAAAGTTAAAGTGTTCAAAATTCTTTCTTGATTTTTATTATTATTATTATTATTATCATCATTATTTTTGTGCATTTGATGTCACATTGTTTTATGACTCAGTATATTTTTAATAAGTTGTTGAGAAGAAGGTGAGGACTTTGTATAAGCCCTCTGGGGCTCCCATCCTCTCCTACACAATTAATGTACGTTTTTTTACTGTGTAAAAAAATTCTGTGCAAATCAAACTAAACTAAACAAAACGAAAGTAATCTAAACTGAGGTGTTTTATGTTTTTGTCATGATATTTATAGGTTTTGTTGTTGAGTTTCATACCAGCTAATGAAATGTCCTATTAGGTATTTTTTCTTAAACAATTTTATAAACAATTTTATATATCACAATACTGTTTACAGTAGCACACAAAATGAGATGAATGAAGTTTAATTACATTGTTTATGTTCATCTGTGAATTTAATCATTGCTGCATTTTAAATAAAATGGACCCCATTCTTATTGAATTCCTTTTAAAAACTTGAATTCACAAACTTTATAGAAGTTGTAAAAATGCTGCTCACTGAGGGCAGCAAATAGAAAAACTAACTTATTTTTTAACCCACATTTTAAGTTTAAATCAGCATTTCAACAGCGATAAACAGTAATGAAACTAAACGTGACTTAGAATTTTAAACAGTTCCACATCTTCTTCTTTTTGTGACAACAACAGGAAACCAACCTGTCGTGCCAGGTTGGTCTCCACTGTGGAGTCACTCTGGGTATATAAGACTGCATTTGTATTACAGTCATTTCTTGGATCAATCTCTGCTGCTGCACAGGTGCCACTTGTTGGGTGAGTAGGGCACATATTTCAGAGAAAGAACTCAACACTATTATGTCAACAGGACTTTGAAGATAGGTATTGAGGTTTGTGAGTGTGTTTGGTGTTGGTTTCTATTTACATTTACTTTTACTACACTCTGGAAATAAACTCTGGAAATCTACAGGGTATTCTTTGCATATGATGGACTGGGACTTGTTTGCCCTGAATGCTGTAATATTTTACAAGTTAATGAATTATGTCGTGACATAAAAACACACCGCAGGCTGTTGTTGTACAGTGACGACCTTTCTCCCTTACAGTGGTGACCTTTGTTGAAGTGTTTGCTGCAGGTTGTTGTTGTTGATACTGCTGTCTACAAGCTCAGAGCGTCTGACAATGACTGGTATCAATACACCGTTTCCGGCCATGAATTCTGGCACCTTTATGTTGTGGAAGCAAAATGTTTACAAACAGAAGTCAATGCTAACATTAGCTATGTAGTAACAGCTAATAACTTACAAAAAGCACCTTTAAAGTGACCATGAAGTAGCACCTTGTGTGAAAAAAATACTTTTGCAGTTACTGTTAAGTATTATGGAAAATAGACCAGTTGAAAATGATTTTCTTCTCTTTAATTGTTCATTACATAATTAATAATTCTACATCATAATGATAGGTAGCAAGTTTCTGATTGTCCTCATTTGTGTATCGACTGATGATAAGGTCTCATAGAGCTTTCTAAAACCATGACATGATGCTTACATGAGCAACACATACTGTAGTCATGTTGTTTTACAGGCTTTTCCTCCCCACCGTGACAAACCCTTTGAAGGAAACAATGGTGTGTTAAGCATTAACTGAACTGCAGGAACTGAGTGACACCGACACGCTCAGTTCTGAAAAGATTGGACACACATTTTTTTTTTAACATAAATTACATTTGATTTGCTTTGTTTTGATTTGCATGAAGCGTAGAATCTGTATAAAACAACGGTCCATACACTTCTTATCATGTTCAGAGTCTCTGGGGACTGGAGCAAATCCCAGCATGCACTTGGGAATAAGAGAGAGTACATAATGCACATGTGCCAGTTTATCACCGGGATAATACCTGTAGTTAGACAAAAATATTTACTCTTTGTTCAACAGAAATCAGTAAATAAAATCACGATTAATGGGAAATTGAAACCTGGAAAGATCTTAAGGATCCAAAAACACAACTCGGTGCATCATTTGAACCTTCACATTAGATTTTCAGTATAATGGACAAAGACCTTGTTGTTGACAAAAGCATCAATATGCACATATGCTGAGACTTGACCAGTTCCTGTCACAGCATGGTGAACACAGTGAGACCTGTGAAACGATGAGGCCACTTATTGCTTGCTTTGAGAAAGTGATTGCGCTCTGATGTGCAGGGAGGTTATGGGGAAGGGTAGTGCCAAGTATCCCAGCACCATTATTTAGCACTACATTACCTCCCATCCCATCCCTATTAGCAGGTGCAGATGGTGCTCCTCGTGCCACTTAAAGGTGCTCACAGCTGGCGAACCTGAACGTACGTCTGGACTTTGGCCATTCACAAAGCAGGCCAGATGGGAGAAAGTGAGTTTACCAACATACGAGTGTGCACAAGCACGCGCACACACACACACACACACACCCATATAGGCGTACACGTGTTTTACATGACTAACTTGAAAGATTTGGAGAAAAAATCGACAGTGGTGGGATGGAGGCTGGTGCAACGTGAAGGTCTGTCCCAGCTGCTGAAAAGAAAAAAAAAACCTGTCATGATTTTTCGCATGATTGCTTGGTTAGATTTCAGTATGAAATGTTTTTTTTTTTTTACAGTTTATGCTTCAGCCCTGCTGGTAATTTAATGAAACCAATGCCATTATTGATTCTGCTTATTGATCAAATTCTTTATTGATTCCCTTAATGATTCCTGTGTAGAAAAAAAAGTCGGCCAGCTCAGGTTTTAAGCATGGATACGACTGTTTTGTTATCTCCAGTCTGTAGCTTGAGATCGCGCTGTCACAGCAGTGTGTCTGTCATCAGCTTAAAAGGATGAGATAAGAAAGTATTTATTCATTTGTTTTCATTCAGTTTTTCTAAGACAAAATAAAAAAATAAAAAAAGTCTGCTGAGGCTGCTATCAACATTGATAAATAAAACTGATACTGTAAACTTGGAGGCAAACCAATGGTTCAGATCATTTGGAACCACTTCTTAATAAGAACCAGTTCTCGATTCCCATCCCTGTGGTATGTAGGGATGGCAGTGTGAGTCACCAGTTTAGTCCAGTTTCAAATTTCTCATCAGCTGCTATAGAAGATAAAATCCTGTACAGACATTCACGGCCCCCAGAGGATGAAGTCTGCTGACTTTGTTGATCATCTGACTTTTCCTCAAGCATCATGAACGCTGATGTTGATGTTTGTACTTCAGACTGAATTCTAAAACCATAGGACTTAGTGCAGATGCTCAGACATGGTCGTTGTTAACTTTGTTGACTTTTCACCGTGTGACAGCATCAGGTTATAATTTTAGTTTGTCCAGAAATATGGTTAATGACCACATTCACTTCACAATATTGTCTACTGTAGTTTGGCTTTTAAATACAATTCATATATGTGTGTCTTTATGTGTGTCTACTAGTTGTTAAGAGGCCAGATAAACTTTTTTGAGATCAAACTGCTAAAGAGCACAGCTTCTTGGCGGTTTACCAAACGGCTTCAGGTGCATCACCACCGCACTGTGGGCTGGAGTGGCGCCGACTCTGATTTGCATGTGGCCCCAGAAAACCAAGACAGATTGCAACCAGATTTTTAATTTGTAAACAAAAGTGTATTAAATTTCATGTTGATTTCATATGGGGCACAAGAACCTTGGAATATTATGATGAGCTACAAAGATGGGGGCTGTGTTTCCATCTGTTAAAGCTTCTGTATTTGGAGAATGAATGTACCTCTACCTCTACAATGGATGATATTATTGAATTCTGAAGGAATGATGATAAAACCAACACTGCCTTATAGCAGGGTCACATTATGTAGACGGAGGAAAAAGCAATAAACGCATCGTAATAAGAATAAAAAACTGGACAGAAATGCAGTTTTACGTCCCCGAGCCTGTTTAACGGTTCTTTTTCCTTTTTGTTTCACTGTTGACATAATAAAGGTCTTTTGAATGTGGATTTTGACAGGTGAATCATATGGATCGGTTGCTTTTGGCCACATGTAATACCCTGTGCCAACACTGTCTCTGATTTGACTTCAGCCCTGCGACCTTTGTCCTGTGCCCCCCCCCCCCACTCCTTGTCCTCTGTCTGCTGAATGTCTTTTGTCTACCTGTTGACAAATAAAGGCACACATGATAAATGCCAAGCTCTGCAGGAATCCTTTTTCTCATAAACAAATAATTTCACGATACATTGCATGTGCTGACCTTGCCTGAGTCACGGCTCGTGGGCACCGGGTTTGGCCTGTCCCCTGTCTGCCTGAGGTGCAGCTGGCCCTTCCTGTAACGTCTGCCAAGCCACTGTCTCCAGGCAACAGGCTCAGCGGCCACCTGTCATTTTGGATCAATGGACACACCTGCACACCCACCTGTCCACAGTCTTGTCACACGGCGAGACAAGCTCAAAAAAAAAAAAAAAAAAAAAAACAGAGGGGAAGCGATTGGGACTCATCCCGGGCGGTTGATGACCTGATTCTCCATGAATGGATGTCTCTGAATAGCCTGATTTAGAGAGATGAGATTGAGGTTGACAGACCTGAGAGAGGCATGTGTGGCTGTGAATGTTTGGGTAATAATGACAGATGCTGCTTTTGTCTGCCTGCGTGCCACACTGGGCTGATAAATACACCTTACATTCACAAAGATGACTTTTAAGGCTGCAAACCTGCACGTCAGCTTCTCATATAAAACACACAGTGCGTGTCTCCTACGGAAACTAAGATACTCTTCTGATTAGGCACTTGAACAATGACTGGACTCAGACAGAAGCTTTCAGTGTGTCATAACCATTAGTTCCATTTGGATTCATCCACTGAATGACAGATGATTGACAGCTCGTGTTCAGCGAGACTGCTAAGAGACAGGAAACACTTTAATTGCTCTTAATACTGGAAATTGACGTACGCATCAGTCCAGGAATCTTCTTATTAAAGAACGCAACAGTGGCCTCTGTACAGACTAGAGTAATTTTGATGGATAGATTCTATGACAAGAAAAACTGTCATGATTCATAAGCTTTGTATTGTTAGTTCAGTGGATTCATATATGTCTGTACAGCAAATTATGATGTCTAAACCATGAATCATCTCTGGTCTGAGGAGGTTACATAAGTCGTGCAAGTTATATATTTTACATAATATTCCCATGTGGACCCTAAAATGTAAACAGTGTTCTGTAGTTTCATATTTGATATTGTTTCCTGAACTGTAGCATATGGAAATCTGGCAGCTAAAGCCTCCCTATGGAAAACAAGAGAGGGTTTCCATCAGAGAGCTTCTTCCAGATCACTAATTGTCAATTTTCAAGGACCCTCTCTGCTTTGACAGCTCCTTTCTTCCACAAATTGCATTCATATGTGGATTTAATTGGAGGAAGTAATTCAGGTTCAATTGCAGGATTTGATTCCAACAGAGGAAGTAATTTCCTTATAGCGCAGAGAAAAGTAAGGGCACAGAGGTCAAGTACTCTCAGCTGAGTCTTGGGATGGCATCCTGTCTCGTGCTTTAAGTCAGCTTTTACTCTTTCAACATTTCTTTCACTTACTTAAACCAGGAGTTTTAGTTGCTAAACATTTTCCATTATTAACCACACTGAAAATTCCATAAGCCAAATATATGTATCCCAAAAAATATAACAGTCAATATCTACTTAATTTCACAATGTTGTTGGGAAGAAAACAAGGAAATCAACACTGACAGTGAATTTTTTTTTTTGTATGAACATAACCGCAGCAAGCATTTTGGAGGGACGTTTACCTAAGATGAGAACAAATCTTTTTGGTGCTCCATATTTCACTTCACTGGTTTTAGCTGAAAATTAGCCAGCTGGCTAACCATGGCACATTCCAACAAACATCAATGTGTGCTCTTGTCCTTATGAATATATATATTTTTTATTATAAAGATTATATAATATTAATATTTTGTTGATATGTTAATAAAACAAGAAAGTTGTACTTATTGTAGGAATGGTGGTGAGCTAAATGCTAACGTCAGCATGCTAACATACAGTGCTAATGCTGATGTTTGGGGAATGAAAAGTCAGATCAGCTTATTAACTTATTTTGATCGGTGGAGTGGGGAGCATGAATGTCAAATTTCACAATTTCACACAAATTTCATGGACGTCCATCCAGAAGCTGTTGCATCACCAAGTCATTGGGATTAATTCTCTTGGGATTCATCAGTTATGAATGTTTGAATGGTAATCTATGCGGTATTTCACTATGTATTTTATTTTGGGGTAAAATATGTAGTGATCCATCCCTGGCAGTATTACATTTACCCAAAACATATTTAGGTACTGCAAAATAGTTATATATGAATATAATGCTCAGAAAAAAAATCTGTCTCACTTGCCATGACCTCTCCTCACTCTCTCTCTTCATATTCTCTTTTATTAAAATGGCAAAATAAGTTGTCTGAGTCTCTGTGCACTGCAGGTCTGAGGTCATTGGAGATATTTCCAGCACAAAGTGAAATAACAGGTTTCATTCACAGTGAGGCTTCTTGAGAACTGTCATGATTAGGTTTTTTAGAGTTTATTTAAAATGTATTTTTTCTTCTCAAGGTGGTACAGAATGCAACAGACCTGACTCTAAGTAACTGAAAATACTTATTGCCCTTTGTGTACGCCTCCTTAACTCCAAAGTGGATGCCATTTGTCACAATTACACTTAATGCCAGTAAGGATGATAAAGTAGTTTATAGATAGATCAGGGTGGTTTTGTTCATCCTGTGAATGACGAGTTATTTACTTTACTTGACCTGCACTGAAACTGCACTAGTCTGGCACTTAATGCAAAACAGTTATTAGATGAACAATATTATCCTGATTTTTTTTTGTTTTGTTTTTGTTTTATCTCTTAATTAATTCTCACTGCAATGTGTAGGTGTGAATTATAAATGATTTTTGTCATTATGTAATATGCTAACAAAGTCACCGTGTGATCTATTTAAAAGGTTAGGAACCAAAAGATGTTTTATTATTTCATAATAAAAGCCTTGTTTGAGAACTTGTCATCTGGGCTTTCACACTACAAGCGTGTATAGTGGGACAGTAATTAGTGATGTATAATGTGGTTGCCCTTTGGGAAATGTCTGTTTCGAGTTTATTCAGCCCAATTAGCAGGATTTGCTATTTTGCCTGAGGAATGTATTGAGGAGCTGTCTTCTGTCCCATAATTGTATCTACAAGCTGCTACTGGGGGGATGCATTGATGTAGTTCTTGATTAGCTCCATGCTCAATATTCATTTCAGTTATACAAATTTACTTGGTTAAACTGTTTTGCTCTTTCTGTGGACTCCGAGAAGAATACCACAGTTGGCTTTAGAGTGACACCGAGACTGAGAGAGAGAGAGCTGGAGAGAAAGGATAAAAGAAGAAAGTAGAATATTTACAGGTCACATGTCAGTGCCAGTCTCACCACTCTAAATTCAGTACAGTCCAATTGTATTGAAATGCTAATCTGCTTGCAGTGCAAGATGTCAGCCTATTTCGACTTGTCTCGTACTTCCTGTCACAATAAAAATCTGTACAAAATCAGCCCACAACGAAAGCACTTAATTACCTTACTTTGTCAGTGTCGAAGCTGCCCTTATTCAGAATTCAGCACAATGTGAGTAGGCAGCAGAAAGAGTATTGATTTTGTGGAACACAAAGAGGTATGTGTGACTGTTGTGATTTGCAGTTTCCACCTCTACCCAGCAGACCCACACTCCCATCATAATTTAGGTCTGATTATTCCTTCATGCTTCTGTAATTTAAATATTTACCGGGCACCCTGTCAGCATCCACAATCCTCCACTCTTCATTTGCATACTGATGTGGAGGCCAATAGGGCAGAGAGGTTTGGAATAAATACAGTGTGTCATCAGCATTTGCTCACTCATAGCCGAAATTAGCATGGACCTTTTGGCCGTGGTTCTCGCTACAGAAGTGCTTCTTTTAAATTGGCCATGAGGGGGTCATGATACCCCCGGGATGACAAAATAGACCCATGTGTAGAATGTACAATTGTATAAAATCCGTCCAGGACTGAGTTGGGCAGCAAGACTGAGGCAATTTTCTTTTATGTGAGGTGGTGATCGCAAAGATGTGACAGACAAAAACATTATTGTTTGAAAGCCATTAAAAAAGGGGGTAGACTATGTTTTAACACAGCATTCTGTTTCTTCCCTTAGCAACCTTTTCCTGAGCTTAATACACACCACATTCACTTGAATAGGAAAGTCCCCCTCCAACACAGAAACCTTTTTAGCATCTTTCAGCCTGGTGTTTGGGTTTTACAGCACACATCTAGACTGGTTCGTTTCACTCTCACTACTCTTATCAACTTTATTTAAAAAAAAAAAAAAAAAAAAAAAAAAAAATCTCACTAATTGACTGTAAACTACTTTCTCTGTCCAGTACTAAATGACAGAAGAGACTAGAGACTGGAGGGTGAAGAGTGGACCATTGAGAAGCAGATATTTGTTGGTACAACACATGTACATTTATCAGGTAGCTAATGACACGAGTATAAATGAATGCTAATGATGTTCCCACTCTGCTGTGTTAATAAGCATTATTAACACAGTTAAACATAGTTGCATTATAAGTTGTTGTGTTTACAGCATGTTGTGCTGCCCCTGATTGAAAAAAAAAAAATCAGTTAATTAGTTAACTAGTTAACTACAAACCATGTAGGCCTTTATTTTATATTTTTACCAAAGAAGAAATGCCATGCAGTTCCATACTCTTATTACAAACTACCATTGGTTTCCATTAATTTCTGTATAATAAGGGAATATATCAGAAGACTTTTAAAGCCTGCTAGTATTATCATGCAACAACCATGGGACGAAACGAAAACTAAGAAGTCTGATAATAAATTAATTTAGAAATTATTAGAAAACAAAAGCTTGAAAATATCAAACACAGCGGCTTGGTGTACATGTAATTTATATTTATATTAGAAACCAGTGGCAGACAGTAGGAGAGCTGCAGCACTGAGGCTAAATGGGGAAATGATATTATGGATACTGTGGCACACTTCTCTGTCTGTTGTCAACTTTAAATCATGGAGTTATTTTCACCAGTGAGGTGAAGCTTCTTTACATCCCATTCATACCTGGAATATAATGAGAGCTGTATTACAGCGAAAACTATTAACTCGCAGAACATTTAGATTTGTATTGAATTAGCAGCCAGATTCAGTAGATGCAGTATCCTTGATGAGTTGAGTATTAGCCAACTGGAGCTTTCCTTGACACCCCAACAGTAATAATTAGCTTTGACAAACTGCGCCAATCATTAAATGTGTGAATGGTGGAGCTGTGGTCTTGTACCTTGCAACATATAATTATTTAGAGTTGAGATTTTAAAGTGCTTCATTATAATTGAAATAGCACTTAGAAAAAACTTGGAATTTGTGAAAACCAAGGAAAACAATGACTGACTACTGAAGCTTCTGGCAGTATACCCGCATTTTAGCACAATTTCTATTTAACAACGTTTAAGATATGATATGACAGAATAAATATTGTGCGTGGGTTTGGGTCTTTACATACAGTTTAAGGTTTGCATGTATAATATGTTGAGGGTAAGATAAAGATATGATGAAAGGGAAGATAGCAAGGGTCAAGCTGCTGTTACTGACATGCTAACTGTGTGGCCTGGAGGATTTCAGTAAAGTGAGGCAGCTAGTGAGCTCACCAAGCTGCATGGATTACTTTAAGGCACTGACATAAACATTCTGCTGCACTTCCCAGGGTGCCCCCGGTCCCGTTTGAGCTTGATGCAAAGAGACAGTGAAACTCCGAGGATGCCAGTGGGAACCCTGACAGAGCTTTGCATAAGCGAACGCTCTTGCTTGGAGCGACACGTGGAATGCCAGTTTACAAGCATACCCAACATGTGGATGTTTTCCACCGAGGTAAATGTATAGAAGTAGTGTCGCCCTACCAAGTAGTTTCCTGTGCATGCAGTATAGTGACAAGGTGGATCCGAGTAAAATCTAACTCCCTTATTTATCCCTCTTATTAAAGGTAGAATTACAAAGGAGATGTTGTTAAAGAGAAACAGCAGCATCAGAAAAGACACTATTAATGTGTGACAGTGTCCAAATATTGAAAATAAAATTATGGCCAAGTAGGATTTGAAGAACAGGTGATGCAGAGAGGGATTCCAGAGGAGGGGTTAAGGTTAAGGTTAGTAAAAAAAATATTTTTTATATGATGTTTATATTCATAAACTTCACAAGACTAAAATAACTGGGCCAGTCTGGGTGACAAGTGTTTGCTCTTTCAAGGCTTTCAATTTCAATGGCTTTGTGTGCTTTTTGTACATTGGGACATGGGTTGTGCAATTTGTTTATGAACTGGGCACAAGAAGCTTAACCTCAATTTCAAAAGAAGGTCTTCTGTATTTAATAAACTTTTTAAAAACTCTTAGCTGCAGCAGTTGTTGAATTTCTAATGATGACTATGAATCACCTCTTAATCTGGCAGTGACCATGGTGAAAAAACATATATTGTCTCCTTCAACTGATGCACGAATAAAAAAAACACGAATAAATAAGATTTCATGTATCATTCTTGTAGCTGTAAAGACTGCACTTATGCATCAGAGTATTGTGTGTCACTATGTGTGCGCACGAGTGTGCATGCCTGGGGAGAGGAAGCTTCATATGGGCTGACATTGTCTGTAAATAACTCATGAACACACTAAATGCGTCGACTATTAAGGAGTCATAATGGCAGTGTCCCTTATGAAAAATCCAGTTGCCACAAGTGTGTGATTTTGATGCTGGAGGGAAAGACCTTGGAGGTTGCAGTATGAACCCCTCATGCCACACTTCACTTGCTAAGAGGAACCTTTAGTCAGGGAAATCAGTCTTCACTTGTCTGAGCTGAGTAGTGTGGCTCAGTAGAGTATGAATAAAGTGGTATCAGTGTATCCACTTATGCCTAAATACATTTAGCAGTCAAGAGTTAAATGGGGTTTTCTACTCTGATCTACCAGACATGTACAGACCTTGGACACAGTAACGAGAACACCTTAATTCAACAACCAACCTCAAAAATGTAACAAACCTCTCTGAGGTAGACTGTATATAAAGATGGATGCAGCCCCTGTCACGTCACAATAGGTTTCTGAAGGTTTGGAAGCTCAGAGTGGGCTCCTCCGCTGTCGTCATCTTGGCAGTCCCTGACTCCGACTAACTCCTGGCTGCTTAAAAAATGGGCAAAGAGAGAGCTGAGATTTCTGTGAACGCAGGTTTGTGGCAAGTATGCGCTCATCCACCTGTCAAAGTGGCCACGTCTTTAATTATGCATAAATTTAATAGAATTGAAAAAGGTGAGTTAAATAAAAATTCACCCCCGTAAAGTTGTCATGAGGGGGCAAGTTAACTATAGAGACCAAAACCGTAAACATAAGTTGAGCATTTTAATATAGCGTGTATGGGAATTGACTCACTTCTGGAGCCAGCTTCAAGTAGCCATTTGTAGAACTGCAGTTTTCAGCGCTTCCTTGCTGGCTTCATTTTTGACCCCTGGAGGTTGCTGCTTGATTTAAAAACAAATCTCAATTCATTACAGCAGTTGCTATGAGTAAATATATGAAGTATAAGTACAGTACCTTTGTCTTGTTCAATTTTAAAGCGTTACACATATAAGTGACAGGGAGGCTAATCTATAAATGGAAAACTTCAGAGTGTGGCGGGGAGCTGCACTGATTGACTTGCCATCATGCAGTCCCTTGTCTGCCAATCAAGCCCTCTTCTGCGACTCCACTCCACTCCAATTACACTGCTACCATCTTTCAGCTGAGATCTGTTGTTTCACACTGTTAAACCGCTGTAGGTGAAATTGCATCTCTACAAAGCCCCCAGAAAAGAAGCAGACTTTCATCAGGTTTTTCAAGTGCACAAAATGCATCTAATAAAAATTAAATCAGGTCAGATGAGTGTTCGTACAGCTGCCAATCACACACACACACACACACACACACACACACACACACACACACACACACAACAACTCAGGATGTGTTTCAGCCATATCTCTATAGACTCTCCCCCATGTCTGCACTTTCTGTCAGTCTGGCTGGTCGTGTGTATTGTATTTGTTTGCTGACATCTTTATTTATTTATCAGTGTTTAGCATGCAATCATGGTTGGCATGAAACTCCGTGATATAAATAATAGAAAGTCGATATTCTGTTTTCTTTGCCAGATTCGCAGCTATAGAGACTTGGATCTGTGCCATGCATGTTACCCTCACCTCATATCGACAGAAGAGGCAACAAACAACACGGGTATAGAATACTAATGAGGAAACGTAGCATAAAGTAGTAGCTGCTTATCTATCCTGAAGTTATATCGATGCATAGTGTCCCTGCCCATCAGCTAAAGGTAAAACTTTGACATGAAGGTTACTCTTGATACAGTGGTGCCACAGACTTCCTCTGGTATGAGTAAAGATTATTGTATTGGCTAAACTTTTTTTTCCTTTGTTTTTATCTGCTTGGATGTTTCAGATAGAAGTCACTCCAAAAAAGTTGGAAATAAGTTAAAAACAGAAAGTGATTCAGTTCTTTTATGACCAAGAGTTGTTTCTGACCCAAACTCAGTCGTCATTAAAATTGATCTGGAATCTTTTAGCATTAAGATCAATAGGCTTGAAGCTGCTGCTCTACATAAAGCTTGGAACTCCTTTTGTTTTTTTAACATAAATATTTTACTTCACTTTACTTTATGTGTGCCATGTGTATCAGACAATGCATTTTTATAATACAGCGCACATTGTGCACTGTATTCAGCAGCAGTTACTGTAATGTCCTTTATTGAATCCTGATTTTAGAGTCCAGATTTCTGACATTTCTGCAGCAGTATCCTCAGAATCATTTCCCTATGAGACAACTCCACACATCACAATTTACATTATGTTTAAAGCCAACACAAGAGGTGGGCTGCATACGTTGAAGTTGGAGAACCCAAGGGTGTAGAGGGCGTACTTTCAAGTCTGACTTTAATGCATGAGACCTGAGTTCGCGTTCCCTGCAATTAAGGTCGCATATTGTATTAAGTGAGATTTCCATGTCCTTTTTGATCATAAAACAGGTCTAGGTTGTATATTAATACTGTGAAAGTATCAAAGCGCTCAGTCCACAGAGACTACGAGAGCTCTGATTGGCTCTCCAACCTGTTGTTGCTAGAGCTCCAGAGAGACGCCTGAGAGAGGAGATGTAGAACTACACTGAGATTGTTTTTGGTTCTTAAAACCACAAATATATCAAAACTTCAAATAAAATATTTATATGGGACTTTTAATTCTTGCCTTTTTTTTTTTATAAACTGTAACGACAATCTTTCCCTAACTTAAACCAAATGTTTTAGTTAGCTGATCTTCACCACCATCTTCACCTCTGATGTTTTCCAGGAGTTTAACCTCAACACAATTCTGACACTGGTCCTGTCAAGATTCTTGAATAGCATCTGCTTAAATACAGACAGCCCAAGTACTATTGGATGTCAGTGCTGCCTTCAACGCACTCAGCTACAACATATTACTTAGGCAGACTGGAAAACTCGTGGGACTTTCTGGCACAGTGCGAAACTCATTTGAATCCTATTTGAAGACTATGGAATACTTTGTGTCACTTGCTAATTAAACATCTGAGTGAACAAAAATGATGTGGTTCCCCTGGGCTCCAATCTCTGGCCTCCTCTGTCTAACATTTATATTACATGTGAACCTTGATCCAAATGTTTCCATTTGCCACTGTCTCTTATGAAATTGAATTTGGGATTACTTATTGGCATCTTAGACTCTACAGTGGATTTGTTTCAACCCCGGATTCGCCTGTTTTGTCATTTTCATTCAATTTTAGCTTGTCTAGTTTATTTTACTTTTTTAATGTGAAAATCTCTTATTATATAATCTCTTGTGTTTCTTTTATATTTAGTCATACTGTCTTTAATGTCTTATGTAAAGTGCTTTGAATTGTCGTGTTGAAAGGTGCTATAAATGCACTTGCTTTCTCTTATAAGCTTTCACTACCCTTAAACTATTAACCCTAAACTATTGTAGCTGCCATGACAGACACTGTGAAATGTGCTGACATCAAAGAAATCAGTCTTCCATTATCGACATTGTTGTCTGGCAGTAAACTGGACAGTCTCATCTACTCTATCCTCAGCTCTTACACTCTTATAATTCTCACATTTTGTCTCTTTATGACCATCCACTGTTCCACCATCTCCTGCTCTGTGCACCTGTTCAGAGCTGACGTCCAATAAACCACCTGCTGTGTGACTGTACCCAGAAAGCCTTGTTCCTGTGACTCGACAGGAAGCAGACAGCAAAATGCATCCTTCAAAAACCCGCTGACAGATTTGTGCCTGAACAAAAAACCGGCCTCCATTTTGGCCTAAAATCTTTCATCCTCTCCATTACAGAGGAATAAAAGCAACCTGCCACCTTCCCAGGGTGTTTAATCTAAATTTAACAAACTTTCAAGCTGAGTTGAACAAGCAGAGCAGGGTCCTTAATGTTTGTGTGCTCTTTTCCCTTTCAGAGCAGCATGGGCTTCCTTTATCACAGAAATTGCAGTGTTGTGGTGGGACTGTGATGTCAAGCCGCATTGTCTAAATGACACTCATGTCGCGTGCTTGGCAGAGACCCAGCTCCCAGGGCTTTGCTTGTGTCAGAGAATGCTGATGAGAGAGACTTGTTGGCATGTTGCAAAATTGTTGAGTCTACAATGACTGGCGTGAGTTGTTTCTGTTCCTCAGCAGTACACAATCTAAAAGCGTGTTAACAAGTGATGGAAGACAAGTAAGTGAGGATCCTACAGGATGCAGCTGACTGTTACATTCAAATTGCTGTGTGTACGGATTTCTCTTTTAGGATTAACATTACCACTTTCTAATAAGGCATCCCTTATAACGGAGGTTTAAAGGGTTTATTTATGGTCAAGAAGTAGTTTACTTATGCTTTATAGATCAGTTTGTAGGTTTGATAAGAAACATCAGAATCAGAATCAGAATCAGTTTTATTGCCAAGTATGTTTCCACATACAAGGAATTTGTTTTGGTGATTGGTGCAGTTGGAGGTTCTTGGAGGTTCTTGTTAACAACAGGTTTACACAGTTTTAGTTTCTGCCTGTATGTGGGAATCAGGTGGACCATGACATGGTCAGAGTGGCCCAGTGCAGCCCGGGGGACGGCGTGATAAGCACCACTGATTGTGGTGTAACAGTGGTCCAGAGTGTTCCCCTCTCTGGTCGGGCAATTAACAAACTGTCTGTATTTGGGCAGTTCGTGGTTGAGGTTACCTTTGTTAAAGTCACCAAGGACAATAACTAAGGAGTCCGGGTTGGTCCACTCCACACACAGTTTGAAAAATCCCTCTCACTTATGGATCTGTTGACCACCAACAGACCGCTGACAGTATAGACCAGAATCCATTTAACAGCTTATTAGCAGGTATACTGACAGACCTTTATTTAGGATTCACTGACAATGAGGTGATGGGCAATTGAGAAGTGAGAAGTCAATGAATTTGTAACCACATTATCACCAAGTTGAGGATAAACAGCAGCCAGCAGGATTTTTCACACTCACATTCTGGTTTAGCAAACTGTCTTCTTGTAATTGATGCATTGATCCAAAACTAATGAATGAAGTATTAACCATCAATAAACATAAACCGTCTAGTTTCACCTTATAACCTCTTGATAAAGAGTCCCTTATTAGAAAGTAGTGCAGAAATACCATCTCTCTTCAACATGTTATTGTTCATGTTAAACATTTCTGCACAATATCTATTTTTTTAGTTTAGTTTCATAGGCTGGTTTCTTTCAAACCATCATAATACTGCAGTTAAAGTTAATCATGTCTGAACCCATTCAAGTATTATGTCACTATCAGCAAACAATTTGCGGTAATTTTATTTCTACAGTATTTCTTATTACGTCTGCCATTGTTACTTATTATTTTATCACTCATAATTGATTAGATTACAATTGCTACTTTCGCCATTTAAACAGGATTTTTCAGTCACATCAGAGTTGATTCACAGGTTGTTGGGCCTCTGCTTATGCAGTTGTGAGACTCAACAACCACTGAAGCTGTGCTGCCGTTGTGTTTTTCCACAGCACAACAGAGCAATGCTACAGCTGAAGATGATAGCAGAGCAGATAGCAGACGCTTTCATCTGCAGCTCTTCATCTAACAGCTCACTGTGTGAGTTTCTGCTCCTGCCACTTCTCCCGCATTAGTTATTCACTGACCGAATAGCATGAAATATGTACGTATCTTCAATCGCAGAGTAATTTTTATCAACGAAGTTCTCCAAGAATGCAAGAAACTCATTGCATTTTCTATAGCTTCTTCACAATCAAAGCCTCCAGCTGATTTGCCAGCGAAAAACTTTTATTATCAAGCATCAGCAGAAAGAAATGCTTGGTTTGCATCAGCAGTAACATAACACAGCTCTGATATGACTGAATGCCATCAGTAAACATTGAGCTGATACCTTATAGTAGAGGCAAGAAGAAAGGAGTGAATCTAAATTCCAAAGCATAAAGATGTGAGGGGTATAAGACACAAAAATACTGACAGGTCAGTCACCAGCTCTGCCACATGTGTTGAATCAATCTGTTCTGTGCAAGACACAGCTTGTTTGGGACGGAGCAGACTGTCAGCAGTTGGCTAAGATGATGGTCTGCTACTCAGCAGGACCACAACGTGGAGGCTCAGTGTGACTGTCCCCTGCTGTTAGGACACAGTGCAGACGCATGTGTTGATGGGTTGGCTATGGCTCAGCTGAACCAGGATGGTAAAACGGTGTTAGGGGCAAGGTGAGGGGCCTTTAGATACAGAAGGAGCTTGGCTTAGAACCGCCGCTCCTGACTGAAAGGAGTCAGTTGTCGGTTGGTCTGATTAGGGTGCCTCCTGGAGGTTTTCCAGGCATGTCTAACTTGGAGAAGGGCTATACCCAGAAAAAACTAGAGGGATTATACAGTCGGGTCCAAAGGTCTGAGGCCACTTTAAGACTTTTGGATCCCACTGTATGTCTCATCTGGCTTGGGAACACCTGGTGATTCCTCAGGCTGGAGGATGTGGCTGGGGAGTGGGGCAGCTGGAGCCACTGTCTTTAGCCCATACTCCTCACAACCTGAACTTGGATAAACACAAGAAAATCGATGAGTGGATATCACACTTAATGAAGGAAGATAAAGAAATTGTTATATTCATTCTTGGGAAAAAATACCCGACATACAATAAATTACTCAATTAGAGGTCCTGTCTTTGCTTTGATTTCTTAAAGGTCCCTTACTTAACACTTTTCTGGTGTTTTATTTGAAGTTTAGATATCCATAAGAAGATATATTTGTGTTTTTTAAATCCGCTCTCTGAGGCTTCCCTCTGGAGCCTGAGCAACAACAGATCGGTGAGCCTAGAGGCACTGAGCCTCTCTTCTGATTGGCCGAGTGCTTTCTTAGTGATCGAATAAATATATAGCAGATTTCAGGTAAACACTAGGAGAAATCAAATCCTGCAAAGTCAGATGATGACTCCAGGTAGGCCATGCTGGGGGCATAGCTGAGGGTGTTGTGACATCACAAAGTTACATAACTTCTGACAGCTTGTTTTAAGACACAGGTTTTGAATACAAGCTGTGTGCATTTTGTCCATGGATTTCACACTTTGATACTTTTTGCTGTATTTATATAGCACCTAGACCTGCTTTATAATCAGGAAAGAAATAAACAACATGAGACCTTTAATGATTTCTTAATGTGTCTTGCTTTTATGGTCACAATCATCTTCTGAAAGAAAAATCTAATTTCAAATCTCTCCATTTGCATCAAGCTCCACACAGATAGGATAGTTGAGACTTCACTCTATATTTTGAAAGTGAGATGTGACCACTTGGAAAAATGTTAACACAACATTAGTTAAAACTGAGCAAACATCATCTGCTTACTGGGAGGACAACAACACCTGCCGCCTCCCCAGCAAATGTAGCGAATAATCCTGTATCAATCTCATCTCAACCCAACGTCTCTTGAGTCGCAGACGTTTCTGCCAAAGTGCAAGGACTGGAAGAATGAGGTGTTGTGGGTTGTGTGTGTATTGGAGCGTGTGAAAATGCAGGTGCACATGTTCTATTCTCTTCTATTCTCCGCATAAATCAAATCAAAAGACATTCCACACAAATCTGACATTTACATACAGGCTGGAAAATCAATGGTTCCACATTCTAGATGAGAACGTGACAAGCTCAGCTCAGGGTTGGTTCAGGCTGAGATAATACTGTTTGCAGAATCAGATAAACTACACATACATCTATATATATCAGATTTTATATGACGACAAAGCAGGTGGGTACACCAGCATTAACCAGCATTTGTCATATAGTGACATAGTGTCATTATAAGCCACTTATGAGACAACATATTTGCTTGTGTGTAGCTTTTGACACTGTCAAAAATTCATTATACTCTTTAAGGGAGATACAAGGAGGGAAGATATCAGGAAATGACAATACTCTGTCCTCCAACTTCTGACAATCATACTATTACTCTTGTCTGCATTATATTTGTTGTCAAAATTTATACCATTTTGTTGACATACCTTCTATAAGTGTTGAAGACCAGAGCTACATGGACAGAAAATCACCAAATGATCTCCATGCATCAAGTGGTTAATGAGAGAATTACCAACCCTGCACCCTGTTCCACATCCATTTAATGCACAGACAGATCATCCATATAGATGTTAAAAAAAAGAGATAAAGTACCGCCTTGCTGAACTCCATTATTGACCTGGAACGGGTCAGATGTGGAATTTCTCCATCTAACTTGCATTGTCTGATGTGTATACCAGAGAACCAGAATTCTCACTATAAATATCTAGATAGGATATCTACAAATCCCTATTCTGTTCTGTTCTGTTCTGTTCTATACATTGTGCCAGTAACATTGCATCATGTAGGAACTTTATGCATGTTGATTTGCAAATGCAAAGCCATCTGTTCAGAAATCCCTTTGAAATGGAGTCACAGCATTGTTACTATTAAACATGTTTCTTCATTTCTGATCTACTCAGATTTTGTTTCAGTAGGGGGGATTTGTCAGTAATAAAAGAGATACATATATCATCTGGGATCAAGAAGTTGAAAGAATGGAGGCTTTGAATATAGTAAACCCTAATCTTCAGTCTGTGTGTTTACCAAAAGACATGCTATGTCAGTGTAAGACCACTTACACAACCAATGAATATTTGATTTAAGTGGATCCTTTGTCTAAAAGTAAAATGTGTGCAAATAGATTATGCACCACCCCATTCAATGCTCTCTGTTGTGCACACTGATTTGATTAGGAATGTGAAGCATCACTTCATACATATTTATAATACCAACCATTAAAGCTAGAGTTAGAAAAGTTGATTAGCTACCCAACCCTGGAGGGCTGTGGTGGTATTTTGTAGAGCACAAACAGTAAGTATGCAGAAGAGGTGAAATAAAACAGCAAATATGCAGCTAAACTGAATAATGAAACTGGAATAAACATGACACTTATGTAAGGGCTTTGCAGTTCACAGGCTAAAAAAAAAACCAAAAAGACTAAAAATGTTGTCTAAAAAATTTATTAATTTATGAATTCCTTCACAGAATCTTATCTATTTACATTAATATGTACAACTGTAATTGCTGAGGATTTTGAATCTAGGGATATGACACCAACACTTAATTACACCAATATCATATATCAGGGTTAGATATTTACTGCACATGAATTGTTGTCAGTTAATGCCCTACAGGCAATAAGCATGTCCTACCTGGTAGTCACAATCACAGCTGACCGAGAAATGAAGAATGTGATAAACCTTGTGGTGGCTCTGCAATTAAGTCTTGCCCTTCCTAAAGCTGGAGGACACACAAGAAACAGATTTAAAAAAGTAAAGTAAAGTGATGCAGCAGAGGCTGACCCTGCTCCATTCTAGGAACTATAGGTCTGTTAAAAAGACACGGGCACAGTCCCTGATACCAAAATTCCCATAATTTAACCATGTCTTTCAAACTCATTGTTCAGTTTTTACTGCAACCTTTTAGTTATAAATGTGTAGTCTTCAAACCCTGATGATGTTGCTGATTGACCGTAATGACATCATTAGAGCCCCTTTTGCACTGGTCAAAAAACCTGCTAAGACTCTCTAACATCTAGCTGGTGTCTGCAAATGGAAAGTGTAAAATTGGCATCTCCTCCTGGGTCAAAAGACTCTGCAGTAGATGTAGGTATTTATGGGCTTCAAACACTGGAAACAGACCTGTCACCTGCCCGGCACAGTGCTGCTAAACCAGAAACACCATGGTTATATGGCATGTGGGGATGAAAGAGTGAGCTGTAGCCCTGAAAGAAGTTTGAAAAACACACAATCACTGATTGGAGCATCTCACGGGGAGGCTCCGACACTTCTATGGGAGCTCCAACCTGTGGAGGAGGCGTGACGGATCCATTTTACCAGTCTGCATGGCAACTAGCAGCTCATATCTAATGAAAACATTACACTGGCCAATACCTTCTTTCAGTCAGAGCTCAAGGCTTTGACTCCTTCTCTACTTGTTTTGATGTGTTGTCACAAAAGGTACACTATAAAAGAGATAAAAGGGAGTCTCTTAAACCAATTATCTTATCAGCTAGAGTAGAAGAGGAGGGAAATAAGAGGGGACGATTTGTCACAGTGCGCCTCACCACATCGGCGCGTTGCTATATTTAGCATGGCTTTTTGGGCTTTATCTCCTTTGACAAGTATAAGCTACTGAAGATGAGTGCAGATTACTTCTTTTAAATGAGACTGTGATTTTTAATGAAGTTTATAATTTAAAAAAAACTTGTGAAGTTTTTACCTGCTGTTAATCTGTTGATGTTGGACCTTTAATCCTTTGGTGGCCCATTGCTTACACATCTTTAAATTAATCGAGGCTGTTTTGAATTTAAAGCGATCACATAACGCGGCTAGTTCATTACAGCAATTATTGCACTCATTGCAATTCACACCCACAGTTTGCCCCACCCAAAACATCCACATGCCAATAACAAGTTTTCTGTGAGAGAGCAGGAGCTGGTGGAGAGCCTGAGAACAGCAACAGACAAGAATTAGAGATGGTACGGAGGAGATGGCGAAGGAAGGAGGACGGGAGATGTCTTGATTAAGCAGTTATTGCCATGCAACCTCACTCCAGGCAATTTGCTAAGACTAACACATTTTCAGTGTGCCTTGGCTTCCTGCCAGTCAGTTGCTGTGCAACTAGTAATGTGGCCAGAAGGTTTTGGATTCTGCATTAAAGTAGGAGGTCAGTGGAGAAAAGTGCCGCTGGCAACCAACACCCACTCTCCTGGAAACACTCTGAAAAATGTCATCTGCAGGTGCTACATTGCTGCGTGTCACAGATTTGAAATGGCAGTGTGTACATAGAGAGGACAGGAGCTGAAATAATACATTAAATGCAGCAGTCTATCCCCTCTTTAATAGTTATGCATATATTTCTATGTGGGCATGAAAGTCGCTTGATATTCACCCAAATTTAAAATTTAAAGTGGTGTTTTTGAAGGCACAAGAAATTTGCCAAAGAGGTGGATTTACTCATGCAGAAAGACAGACACAAATGCGCACACACACACACACACACACACACACACACACACACACACACACACACACACACACACACACACACACATACACACACAAGCAGATATTGTCTCAATGTCATAGCAACAACAACCAATCATGCCCACACTGGTGGAAATGCCAGCGGCTGGCTCCCTCAAGGATGACAGGCAGGTGACAGCACACACAGTGAGGCAGCTGCATGAAATCATCTTCAAAAGCTGTATAGGTTGGAAAAGCCTTGTCTCCTACAGTAATATACCTACATGTTGTGGAGGAAATGTAATTCCTACCTGGAATTAGATTTGATCCTGCACAGAGGACAGGGCTTATGGTTGTCTGTACAACCCACAGGATTCTGTCACTAGTGACTGGCTTCATGACCTATATTCAATGTGTTGTTCTGTTTAGGTGACGAAAACAACTGGCTAAGGTTAGAAAAAGGTAATTGTTTTGGTTAAATATTAAAAAAAGCCAATATTTTCTGTCCAGTAGTTTGTACTTCTCCTCTCTGTCTTCATTCTGCAGGTATCTCAAACCCAACCGGTCGAGGCAGACAACCCTGTAAAGTGCCTTGAGATAATGGATGATTTGGTGCCATACAAATAAAATTGAATATTGCTGTCTTCAAGTCTGCATGGACTTGAGATTTTAAGTATAAAACAAAGGCCATGATCTTTCCCTAACCCTAAACATATTTATCTGACAGGAGCAGATACTGTGGGAAAAACTAATGAAATGTAATTACAGTGAATGTTTTGCAGACAGAGTACATGGAATATAATCAGATCCTCAGTGTGTTGATAAATGTACTGTAATCTTGGCAGTATTATAGTATCCCATGTGAAAAGCTGAGTGTAGGCTAATATGGCAGGGAGACAGATCAATAACAATGTTTGAATCAGTCCAATGTGCACTTTAAAAAGAGATGAATGACAATCCTAAAATGGACAGGGAGGAGAAATCAGTCAAACTGACTCTTCTTGGTCTACCTGCGGACCTGAGGAAATGGACTACTTATAGCCTCTGAAGTCTATGCTGACTTTAACAGGTATAAAAGGAACACATTTTTTATTTTTTTCAAAATAATACAAAATAAATAAAAACAAACATTTTTTTCAGACAAACTGTTTCCCCACAGAGGGAAGCTGCAGTTACAGAGCCTTTAATTCCACCAAGAATGTGAACCAAAGGCCACCGAAAATAAAAGATATCTCATGTAAACACCTCAGTCTGAATAAACTGGGTCATTCAAAAACTTTTAACTTTCATTTGATTGAAAGAGATGATTTTGTTCAAAGTAGGAAAACATCATCATTTGCAGAACAATCCCCACTTGGGGAAAATGTTCCCTGTGGTATATTCACTGTCGCCTCTTCGACTGTTTGTTATTCACAAGAGCTCACGACCACTTTACCACGCCGTGCATCTTTCCCCGAGAACCCATCGATGAATCTGTGACGTTGACTAATGTCTTATAGAAAAACCAAAGTCTCACCTTCTGTTCAATACCTTTAAATATTGTATAGTTTGATAGAGCTGTTGCTTCCATACAAAACCATATCAGTAAACCAGTAAAAGTGGAGTGCTGAATTCAGTATATTGCACATGTTAGGGTGAGACCTGCGTTGTCGAAACAGCACACCCTGTACAACGATTTTATTTTGGACTCAATTATGCTTTTGTAGGAACTATCTGAAGGATACACCCTGTCCCAAGTAACAGCAGCTGCTTTGAGTAAGATTGTAAAATAACATGCTCCGTGGCTTAAACGCATCATGTACAGATGTTACAATGAAGTGAGTCTAAAACAGACCCCTGGGGAACTGCCTGTGCCGACACCTGTGCCCATGTTCAGGGCCAGATTTTGAAGGTGTCAAGTTTATACAAAAAATAAATAAATGCAAGGGACATATGTTAAGGTCAAGGTGGTTCAAAGGGGAATAAATTAAATACAGCACTCTGTATATCTGATAGTTTTAATACATTAATAATCAGTTGCGCAATGTAACTCATTCATTTTTTTCAAATATTAAAGTGATGATGATATACTGAAACAAGTCTGACTTGAGAAAAATAAAACATAAGCATCATAATTTCAATTTGAGTAAATCTGGTATTTCGTCTTCTTTAGTGGACATATGCAGAGTGCATACCTTAATATTTCTTCATCGAAGATCTTTGCACATTTAGAGGTTCAATAGAAAACTGTGTTGCGTTCACCTCTAGCCACCGTGGAGACCATCTATCCATTAGCTATACCGCTTATCCTTATAGGGTGGGGCAGGGAGGCTGGAGCCAATCCCAGCCGACAGTGAGCAAGACACAGGGATCACATATACAGACAAACAACCAGTCACACTCACATTCTCACCTACAGGTAATTTAGAATCCCCAATTAACCAAATGTACATGTCACACTGGGCGGTGGGAACAGGCTGGAGTACCCTGAGGGAACCCCTCACACACGGGGGGGGGGACACACCAACCCCACACAGACCCCACACAGGCCCCAGGAAACCCAGAACCTCCTCACTGTGAGGCAGCAGTGCTAACCCCTGCACCACCGTGCCACCCCCATGGAGACCAGTCATGACCAAATCCATCATCATCCTCATAAGCTCTCACTTGTCATTCAGCCATGTCCGTACCCACAGGAAACAGATAAAGACACAAAGATCACACTGAAAGATTTATAGGACCCACATGGAGAGAAACACATGAAAGCTGGTAGGTAAGTGAAGGTGCTTTAATAAACTAAAAAAAAAAAAAAAGAAAAAAAAAAACAGGCCTACATGTAGACGGAAGAAAACACTGGCAAGATGGCAAACAAAACTAGCCCAAAACCTCAGGTAGCAAACACAAAACTCAAACACATGAGGGAGACGAGGGATATGACACAGACGAACTTACACCGAGAAGCAGGTATAATTGGACACAGGTGAGATTCAGTACATCAGGGCAGGGCGGACAATCACAAAAGTGGGAAAACCAGACAAAGACAGGAAGAAAGCAACCAACAGACAAATGGGGCAAGTCATTTCAAAAATAAAACAGGAAGTGATAAACAGAGTCCAAGCAAAGAGTCACTAAAAGGTGCAGATGTGACGCCCTGGAGGTTTGCCTTCAACCAAAACCAATACAAGCCTATGACAAAGTGATGACAGAGCCTTTTTCACATTGTGCTGATGACAGTGACAATGACAGCCAACCGTAAAGCAATTTCTTCTGTGAAAATGGACACTGTTGATATTACGAAGACCCAGTTTGAGAGAAACGATATCTATCTGCTAAACAGGCCGGCCTACTGACAGAATGGTAAACTGTCAAGGAGGCAGAAGAGATAATGTGAGCTCACTGAGAGACAGAAGAACTTTCTGACTGGGAAATTGAAGGGCTGCTTCAGATACTGAAGAGATGACTGACAAATAGAAAGCACACTTCAACTGGGAAAGAGAGAGGAAGAAAAGGCAAATGCACTGGGGCTTCTGCATTGTTAGTAACACTTGAAATTGTAAACTATGACAAAACTTACTACAGTTATTGTAAAACTATTCTTATAAGTGGTTAATAGGTACATTGCACAACTTAAAATGTTTCTACCTGTTCTTGGATGAAAAATAAAGAATAACTTTGCTGGTAATTTCAGCTACAGTATAATAAACCTGTGTTTTGGGAGCACTAAGAGCCCAGTACACAGTCACTGTAGTTATGTAAATAAAATGCAGGAAAGTAGACTTAAGTGTAAAGCTACACTTAGCGTAACTAAAATTAAAGAGCAGTATGAGGGTGTAACAGATTCTCACAGGGGCCTCAAAAACTATTCGAACATTAGGTCATTTAAAAAAATATTAAAATATTAATCATAATTGATAGAATATTTTATTACGAATAAAGAAATCATTTATTTTTTTCTTGTTTTGTGGCAAAAAGTAAACATCCAAACATCCCCCTTCATTTACATGAGATGGTTTGGTCCTGTCAATTAACCTGTTAGCGTTCACCATAGTCAAATAGGCTACTTTTGCTAACATTAACATCAGTCTTCATGGAGAACTGTGTGTGTTCACATTTCACTCATACATTTAGCAGGCAAACTTTCAGCAAGTTGTTCATACTAACTCAGCTGTCCCTGCCCATTCCCTTCAGGCTCCACAGCCCTGTCTCACCATCCCCAAATCTCTAACAATGAACCAGCCCAACTCCCAGCTGAAGACGGAGGGAAGCAGCATTGTGTTGAATGTCAGTTGGCATAATTGAAGGGGGTCTGTGGGAATTTCTTTTTATTTTTTTTTTTATTAAAAAAAGAAACATGACTAAGGTCTTTTCAATGATAAGAATTCAAACACTGTAATTATTTTTCCACATAATGATCATTATTTGAAACACAAATAGCCTGCGTGATTCAGTCTCTATTGAAATGACAGCCAACATTAAAATAATAACTTCCAGTCTGTGTGTCTCCATGGCTTTGATGCAGACTGAAAAACGGTCACCTGGTGATACACAACTGCAGGTATTTCAATGTTCTGCAGGATTCTTTAATGTTTTCCATGGTGTATGCATTTAATTTAAGTAAATGTTAAAAGAATTTCACCATCCTATTTTATCATCATATTTTTGATATTTATTTTTTAGCCCATTTCTTATAGAGGGTATCAGTCTTGCATCAAATAGTGAATTTCACTGTATGAGTGTTGCATGTATGGCTGCACACTGTTATATCTTCAGCATTGGCGTGACGTGTGGTGCTGCAGCCCAGTGTTGTATCTTTTCATCAGTTAAATGCAAGTTGTTATGTAACCTCCATAGATAGTTGGAGTGATTAAAATGCATGTAATGCTTCATTAACAAAAACAACATTGACTAAAGTTAACTTCCAGTTTCATAATTTTCATTGTCAGTTCTTGTTTACTGTTAAGTACAGAATTAAACTGGGCTACTGACATTAGCTTGGGTATTTGCAAGGCTAACTTGAAGGCAAATTGAATTTGTTTGCATTAATGTTAGTGAATGTTCTCGTTGTTTACCTCAAGCTAATGTTAAACCCTCACAGCCTACATTAATGAATATGAGACAGTCAAATTGCAAAGGTTTAGCCCCAGTTACACAGTCTCATATCCATGTGTGTATCTCTACTTAAGTGCAGCTCCATTATGGAGATGGAGAAAGTCCTGTGTAAAACTCTTGCTACCACTACAGCGAGCGACCAGCAAGATTCACAAGTCGGTGGTGAGGCTTTTACTATAGTCCTCTGCAGTGGCTCAAAGAATGCAGCAGAGCAGTAGTGTGGCCTTATTTTGTGTGAATGGCTCCCCCACCCATTGGTCACATCCAACTCTGTCCTGCCAACATTTACTTCCCCTTTAATTCAACCAAGTTCAAAAAGGTCAGAGCCCTGCTGTTTCCTTTCTGCTCGGTCTATCATTGGCTTTGTTGTGGCTTTGACTGCTTGTTAGTGTGTCAAAGAAAACGTTTTTCTGCAGTCACACTTTACACAACATCATCACGCCATTTCATTTGTTGTGATGTGTCTACTGCTGAGTTCACGGCAGTAAGGACAGTAAACGGCCTAAACATCATCAGCCCCACACACATACTGATCAAAATACATTTTATAACAATAAATATTAATTGAATAATGAGAGAAATATATACTGGGTTTATTGTGTGTATTAACTGTATTTTCCCCCCATTAAAAAAACCATTACACAGTTATATGAAGTTTAAGTGAAGAGAACAACAAATGTAAATAAAAGGCTGCAAACAGCGCAAATGACGCCAAAATTGCAAAGTCACTTCAAAATATCTAATTTCCTGTTGGGTTATAGGGTAGGGGTACACTCTTTTTTGGAGGTATTTGCATGTTACATGTGCCTACCAAATTTCATACATGTAGTTGAAACATGAGGAGTAGTCCCTCATTGAAAATTTCTAGGGGGTGCTATCGAACTATGTGCCACACCCATGGGCAAGACCCATAAAGCCAGTACATTTTCACCAGGCCTGATGCGTGTGCAAAGTTTCATGAATTTTTTAGCATGTGTAGGGCTTCAAAAAGGTGATTTCTTTTCCAGTGCATAAGAAAAATCCAACAAAGGAATTACAATAGGGTCAGGACAGAGCTCGACAGTATGGTGCTTTCCCATAGTCATTTTAGTCAAAAGACATTTGGTGATAGGGATTCACTGCAGACCCCATCACATCTCTGCTGAATATACTGAAGTAAACACGAGTGATGCAAACTATGACACAAAGTGAAGTTGTTTCCTCTCCCCCAGTTTCACATTTTCATGTTTATTTTTAGTCTCACACTCTGACACCAGTACTTTTTCATAGAGAGCGAGAGAGAGAATAATCACCAGTGATTTTAATCAAATCAATATGTAAATTTTTAATTTTTCATTACGGGAGGTTACAGGTGGTATTAGACTCTATCACAAAATTAGAAATTGGTTGGTGTGTTAGCCTCTAACGGAAAACTTGGAATGAAGTGTGAAGGGAAGAGTATATTCTGTTCTATATTTCAGTAACATAAAGCCTTAACCCTCAGAAACATAAAGCATTCGTGCTATTTCACAAAACAAATGCCATGTAGTTATATTGCTAAACCAAATTTACTTTTTGAATAAAACTGAGGTGAAAAATAAATCTTTAACAGGTTTAAATAATTGTTCACAAAGTTTGTGAGTTTCAAGAGGCAAGTCATGTCATCATCTAACACAACCGCAGTGCTGCAACACTTATCTGCCGGCTCAAGTGATTCTCAGTGATTGTTTGAGACCTTAAATCTTGCAGCTAAAATTTATCTGACAAGGAGTCAGTCCTTTGAGGCCAGGTCTTGTGAATTGGCAGTAATGCCAAGAAAAGGTTCATCCTACTTCTTGTTGGTCAGATTCTCAGCATGCTGACTGTCATTTCTTTAGATGAGTTTGCTTTGAAGCAACTCTTAGTCAGAGGCTGTGGTGACAATGGCTTTGAACAGGTTTTATCTGTCATACAAATAGTGTGGCCGCCGGCTTGTCACTGGGACCCAACGTTGAAAAGGTAAAGTCTGAAAGGGGGATTTGCGCACAGGCTCTTAAAATAAGCTCACGGAAAAAATAGAAGATTTAAAAAAAAATTACTAATCACTTAATTAGTTCAATCTAAAAGGATTTTAAGAAGAAAACATTATGTTGAATATTTCTTCTGCACATGATATGGAACAGCAGACTGTTGCACCAGCTAAACGTACCATAAGATTAACTTAATCTTTCTGTTAATATGGCAGAGAAAGCAACTATCAGTTACTGAAGCAGAGCGCTAAAAGCAACCTTCAGTTGACCTTTATCATTATTAAAAGGATAAAGAGTGTTCTTTAGAGGTGGTGGTAGGCTCTTGTCAAGTGACAATCACCACCACCTGCTCTTGTCAAGAAACTACATTCGGCAGCAGAGAAAACTTAAAAATAGTCCCATAAAATTGCTATAATCTATATTTTTTAATAATAACAGTGTATCAAAAGACAATATGAAAATGATGTGACAATGTGAAAGCATTCACCCACAATGATGAACCAACAAAGAATTATTACCTGCATCTGCATCTCGCCTCGGCTTTATGGAAATTTGCTGTGAGTTTCAGTTCATCGTTTTGCTGTCTGACTTGCATCTTCACTGGTTCACTCTCACTACTTTTCTGTGTTGTTTCTGGCCACAGCAGGCAGTTGTTTTCAGTGGGAAAAAACTCCATTGTGCTCTTCCTTGAACAGCATCAAACAGTAGAGAGACATTCGGACACCTTCAGTTTTTTTTCTCCACATTTTGTTATGTTGCAGCCTTATGGTAAAATCACTGAAGTCCTTTTTTCCTCCCACCTGTCTACACTCAATACCCCATAATGACAGAGCGTTTTTTGAGTTTTTTGCAAATTTCAAAAAGGAAAAACTGAAATCACATTGACTTAAGTATTGTTTTGACACTTGAAATTGAGCCCAGGTTCTTCCATTTCTCTTGATCATCTTTGAGATGTTTCTACACCTTGATTAGTGTCCATCTGTGGTAAATTCTGCTGATTGCACGTGAAGGAAGTTGATGGCAGTGTGGCCAGAGGGAAGCCTCCCCTCAGTGAAATTTTGCAGAACAACACCTAACGGTCTCTCAGACAGTGAGAAACAAGATTCTCTGGTCTGACAAAACCAAGATTTAAGTGTTTGGCCTCATTTCCAAGCATCATGCCTTAAGGAAATCAGGCACTGCTCATCAACAGCTGCCCAATATCATCCCATCAGTGAAGCACAGTGCTGGCAGCATTGTGCTGTGAGGTTATTCAGCGGCAGGGACAGGGAAACTGGTCAGGGCTGAGGGAAAGCTGAACAGAGCAAAGTATAGAGATATCCTTAATGAAAACACAGTCTAAGGCACTGAGAACCTCAGACTGGGCTGAAGGTTCACCTTCCATAGGATGGTTGCCCTAAGCACACAGCCAAGATGACACAGGATTGGCTTAGTGTGAATTTTCTTGAGTGGCTCAGTTGTCTGCAGAGAAGAATGGCTGAGAATCCTCTAATCCAGGTGTGCAAAGCTTGTTGGGTCATACCAAGAGGACTTGAGGCTGCAATTGTAGCCAAAGCTGTTTTGACTAAATCCTGAGTAAAGGGTCTGAATACTTAAATCAATGTGATATTTCACTTTCTCCCTTTTAATACATTTGCAAAAATTTCCAAAATTCTGTTTCTTCTTCTCCCCTTTTGGATGCCTGTGCTCCTGGAGCTCGTGCAGTGCTGCTGCAAGATGGCAAAGATGAGATACACCACCCTGTGTGTTACTATTCAGTCAAGCTCAAACGACATCAGTTAAATTATTCCACCATCGAGAAGGAGACGCTGGCTGTGCTCCTTGCTCTCCAACTCTTTGAGGTGTATGTTGGCTCCAGCCCGTCCCCGGTGATCGTATATACTGACCATAATCCTCTGGTTTTTCTGTCTCAAATGTACAACCACAACCAGTGGTTGATGCACTGGGCTCTGCTGGCACAGGGGTTCAACATCGAGATCCGACACAAAAAGGGCTCAGACAATGTAGTGGCTGTCCTGGGGGGTAAGGGGACCACGTTACTTTGTCCTCCCTGAAATCTGGTGGTGGGTAGCAACATGATGTGTTAGCTATGTATTGATGGGTGCCACTATGATGATGATCCATTTGTAGTTTTAGCAAACGGGACGTTTACTCTTATGGGAGGGGGGCGTTACGGCTGTTGGGCCATGTGTAGATGTGGTTGTGTGTTTCCCTCCTGTCATTCCAGGTATCCGCCTTCTTTTTCCCTTCCCCCGTTCTCATGGTAAGTAAACACACCAGTGTTCACTCTAGTAATCGGGTGGCTTGGGAATTAAAACGTGGAGGAGGAACCCAGTCAGTGCCAGTGGGCCATTCGGCAGCCTTGAGTGCTGTGTGAGTGTGCGTGCTGTGAGCAGCTATTGTGTACTGGATTCAGTAGTTTGTGATTTTGGCTGAACCTTGACCTTAGTTCTCAATTAACATTTTGTTTTATCTCTTTGCAGGTAGATCGGCTTCTTCCTTCCGAGGAAGTCCGTTTTCTGTTGGTGTTTCTTTTGTGTGGATGATTGTAAATAAATTATCTTTTTCTTTTTGTATATCTCCGTTTTTCTCCTCTCTTTTTCCCTGGGGTTTGAATGGTTGTGTTACTCCCCGCATCCCCTGGCCACATAGGGACGTAATGCTAACGCTGTCATTCGGAGTATTTAATGTGGAGTAATGTAATGAGGAGAAGTGAATTTTAATGAAATTAGCATAAGACTGCAATATAACAAAATGTGAAAAGTGAAGGGGTCTGAATGCTTTCTGGATGTACTCTAGAAGCTAAAGAGCCAGATGTTTCCCTCAATAGTTGATAGAGTCCAAAGAGAGCTAATCAATGCACCATCTGTCTCTTGACTCTTTCCTTTTAAATCTCCCTGTTGCAAACCAACTATCCATTTTGATACTCCAGTTTTTGCAGTGGATTTAATCTTTTAACACACAATCAGACATTGGCAACAACATAAAAGTTCTTATCATTGACTTATTTAAAAATCACTGGGAACCACTGATTATTATTATTATTATTATTATTATTATTATTATTTAGCATTTTGCTTTATTTGATAGACACAGTACAGAGAGACAGAAAAGATGGGTTAGCTCCAGATTCAAGACAGTACCAAAATGAGACAGTCTGATTGATGGAGGATTTGCTAATTATCTGTAGCCACTGGTTTATTAGTAGAGTCTACCATTTTCTCCTTACGAAAAATAATTCATCACCAGCGTGCAATGAATCTTGGGATAGGTTGGGCTGTGAAAGATCCACCCGGATCATTTGTTGCTGGGAAACGAAGGACACAGGACAGCTGTGGCACAATTGGTCTTCAAATGCAGCCTTTGGAGGGTGCAGCCCCTGAATTGAGAGAAAGCTGGTGATAGTTCCTTAACTTTAGCCGTGTGTTTATTATTGTTACAATGATGTCCAAAGTCCAGTATGCCAGCCCCTGGTATGCTCTTGGGGTTGTACCATAAAGGCTTGATGTAAAAGTAATACGTTTCTGAGAGAGGAAACAAAGTCGTGCTTAAGGCAACTCCATTCTCAAGTGAATGCAGCCTAAAATGATGTGACTGCTCTCATCTGCTCTAATTAATTGTATCTGCACAGCACAGTGCATGTCAGTGTCCTCAATGGCAATTGTCAGCAAAAAAATAACCACTTGCTTGGGGATGCTGTAAAAAATTAATATCTTCAAAATACTAAGTTAAAAATAAACACACAGGCCTGCAGATCACTGCAATGTAGCACCCATGGTTCATTGTCATGACATATGTAAATGTAAATGAAAAACTGTAGAAATAACTTCTGTATGCCAATGAAGTGCAACAGTCTGCGGGTGTTTGATATCAGGAAATAAGAAGCAGTACGGTGGATTCAGCCCTAAGACAAACATAATGAGCACTTAAACACACAAAGGAAGTCACCCTAATATTTCTCCAGCAGTTGCAGACAATACTGAGTGGGGTAAGAGTGAGAAGAGAGAAGTGAATTTGAGAAACTGTAGCCATGTCATTTTACAGTATATTCTTTCATACATAAAATTTGTTCGATATGAACTTTATAATTATTCTCTGTCACCTATTGTCTGAATCTTCCACTCTAACAAGCATGCATTCTTAGTTTAAAAACCCATAACATTAGGCAAGTTTGACATATGCATAGTGAGTTGTTCAAAAAAAACTTTTTTCTGGGTGCTGCTACAAACTAACATACAGAGAATAATTAACCTCAGCATCAAAAGCAGAAGCAGCATTTCCACAGATGTAAAGTGTCAAATGTGTTTGCTGTCTAGAATCAGTCACATATAAAAAGACAAGCGGAGTGGGTCTTCTTCTTTTCAGTCTCCATCTGTCTTTGTTAAAACATAAGGCTGGCATTCAATGTTTTTTTTTTTTTTTCTAATTGACAGCACATCCCCATTAAAAGACCAAAGCAACAATACAGAATGGCTTGGAGCTCTATTGCTCAGAGGAATCAGGCTTTGGACACGAAGACAATGTTTGTAAGTGTGAACAATTCATTGTCGGTTCATTGAAATACTAAGTTGCCTTTTCTATTGACAGTGTCACCTTGGTGCCTGTCTCATGAAGTAGAATGAATAAAATGTAACCATGTCAATTCAAGGAAAATCGTGTGTCTTGATATGTAGTGACTACAAGTCTTTGCAATTATCCATAGTAATTTAGTAATCCTACTTTCTGAGACAAACAGACCTGTCTTTTAAAGACATCTGAAAATCAAAAATTTCTGCCTGTGACAATGTCAACCACAACAGGCAAAGATATGAAACACCACTATACCTCTCCTGCCTCATTCTCACATCAGTGAGTTACACCACGGTTCTGCCTCGAAAAAAAAAAAAAGCAGACTCTTCGTTTTTCCCATTCGCTTGGCAGCTCTTTGAAGTCATGTCCACTCGCTTGTAATTGATACGAGCAACCGTTTACAGGGTCCTGTTCAAGAGCGACTGCCAGTCAGACTGTCTGCCACTTGCTGAACCGTAATGAGAAATTACACCTTTTAAACACTGTAACACTGTTGATACTAATGGTGAGCTTCCTGCCAACCTGCATGTACCTGGTGAATACATATTGGCAGAGGGTTTGAGCTAAAACTAACCTCCATGTACGCATAACAGAGCAAAAACCAAGTCATGAGGAGGAAGGAACTGCCTGCAGAGCTCAGACACAGGGCTGTGTTTAGACACAGATCTGGGGAAGGACATTGAAAACATTTCTGCTGCTTTTAAAGGTACCAAAATGAACTGTGACCCCCATCTTTCTTATATGGAAGAAGTTTGGAACAACCAGGACTCTACCTTGAGCTGGCTGCCCAGCCTTAACTAAGTAAACAGGGGATAATAGCCTTGGTATGAGAAGTGACCAAGGACCTGATGGTCACTTGTCCTTTGAGAATAACCAATTCTAAGGACCCCGTCTGATTTCCTCCCAGCATGACTCTTAGAACTTAGACCAAACAGATTAATTTTGGTTTCAACAGACCAAAGGGTCTTGTTGCTCACAGTCTGAGGGTCCTTCAAATGCTTTTTTGTAAACTTTCACTGAGGAGAGGCTTCTGTCTGGAAACTCTGCCATAAAGCACAGATCGGTGGGGTGGTGCAGGGATAGTTTCTTCTGGAAGTTTCCTTCATCTCCACACAGGATCTCCGATGCTCAGCAGGAGTGACCATCAGGTTCTTGGTCAGCTCTCTTACTTTTGCAAAGGCTCAAGTTCAAGCTAACATGCACTTCAGTCTCATGAATTCAGATGTTTTCTATATAGTGTGATATGAGAGGCTGAGATCCATTGAGCTGTGACTGTCATATATACGTCTTACCCTTCAGAAGGCCGGGTTCTAAACTGCTTTAATGGGGGGGCATTGAGAGATGTTGACTGGTCACTAACTGCCAGACATCAAGCCTCATAATATGATGATGATGATGATGATGATGATGATGATGATGATGATGATGATGATTAATAATACATTTCCCCCCCATGTTCAAAAGAAAGTTAAAATTTATAATAGAAAGTAACAGCATCAGTAGACAATAAAATGATTTAACTATCTACATATGATCACCTTTCTATATAGAGTTCTGCAATACGGGATTATTTAGTTTGTTTTATTCAAGCCCTGAGTTTTTAACATGTTTATACTACTCTGGCCTTTTCTGGGTTAATGAATTTTGTGTTTTGAAGGATTTGAAGGATTCAGCTATCAAATAAGTCACATCAGCTGGTCTTAAGCCTCATATTTCGCCCTTTTAAAAATAGAGCATGAGACATGAGGGTTCTGTGCCTGCCCACAGTTTAAAAAAAGAACAAATATGTGCACCTGCCAAGGAACAGACTGGCTGTTCATAGTTAATTGTTTGTTAAATTTTAAATTTAAATCATCTGTCTGTAACTTCCATTTCAAATACACGTACTGCCCCATCATTCATATCCTAACATTTGTTTCATGTACAGTAATGACATAATGTATAAATTCCACTTGAGAATTTAATTTTACTGCTCATGCTTGGACTTTTGCCAGTGGCTCGAGCCAAGTAAAGGCCAATTAAAACATTATTTAACTGATTCATTTGTAGGACATTATCCTTGAGAAATAATTTCCCTGACTGACCGCTCAATCTCATTCTCTTTGTGTAACACACACACACACACACAGAGAGAGAGAGAGAGAGAGAGAGAGAGAGAGAGAGTGCATCACATCAATTACATCCAAACTTTTGTGACAAAGGAACTGGTGTGCTTTAAAAAATATAAAAACAAACTTCACTGCTTCAGGCGCACGGTGCTTCACAGATTACATTTCACAGTGGCAACTTACCAGGACTGGGCAAATGGCTCTGCAGGCTCACAGTCAATATAGCTTTTGTACATTGCTGAGGGATGAGCAGATTTACAGTGTCCTGCCACTGAAAAAACAGTGCTCCACATCTCATTTCACTGCGTGTTCTTCAAGCCCCAAAGCCATGAGATGGGGAGGCGGCTCACAACCAAGACTGATATTTCACATATTGTCTGCTCTGACAACATAATGCTGTGCCATTATGTGATATTTCTCTTCTCTTTTTCTTCCGCTTTAGCAGTGTTGGGAATTTTTAAATACATATTGCCACTTTATGATACCACAGTCAGTGTGTCTGGTTGAATAAGCTAATGTATATGCTAAAACACTGCAAAGAGATATAGAATATTGAATCAATTGCTAAGCCCTGCTCCCATTGTTATGTCAAGCTTTGTCAAGCTTTCTATCCACCTTTTGGGCTTCATGTGTTTGTCTTTGATTTAAATGTATGGGGAAAAAAGCAGTCTGAACAGTCTTGTAGTCCTGATTTCATAATTATGAATTCATCACTGCCTCACCCTCCCTATGCTTCAAGGATAAACATGATTAGTCCACATGGGCCAACAGCTACCAGGCCTTTCACTACAAGAATTAAGGTTCTGGGATTTTGGTGAAAGGCTCTCACCACAAAAGATGTTATGTGTAAATTTCTTCCAGAATGCTTCAGGCAAGGTTGCCTGAGAATTTGATCTCACACAGACGTGGCAAATGCATTGCTAGGTTAGCCTGTGTGTGTGTGTGTGTGTGTTATACCTGATGCTGCCTGCGTTGTGTTTCGGGGGTGGAAAAAAGGGGTGGAATACAGTGGAGACAGTACTGGGCGTCTGGTTCTTTAGTCACAATCTGTGGTGATAACAGAAAAACAGAAAACCATGAGCTGCGTTTGTTGTGCATCTGCTAGGCTTGGCACCCTGATAAAAAGAGCAGAATGCCTGCCATCAACGAGGGACCGCTGACTTCTGTTTTTCTTCCCCTCTCAATGATGCTAACTTGGCATGCTAGCATTAGCCTTTTATCTTCAAGACAAAACTCATAAAAACTTAACTGAGCACAGTCACATGTTTGCAGGACTGAGAAGGTGAGTTGGATATTACATACTACAAAATACAGCAGTTTGGTTCCATTCACAAAGCAAATAATGTTTTATAAATGTTCATCAACACGGTGTGACTCCAACATTATCCTACCTCCCACCATGTTGGAAAAGGGTTTGAAGGGAGAATGCACATATCTACATCGACACAGTGAATATATTCACTCACAGACTCAAAAACAAACAGGCGGAAGATTAAAACCAAAAATGAGAATTAATAAGGTAGGAATGTTATGGTGAAATTTATAAGCTGTGTCTATATTAACTGGTGCACTAGCTCATCCTTCCAATGTTGACACAAGGATGTTACATGTTTCTAGGGCTAGACCCATGTATCTTTCCCACCACCTGTTTTACAAATATCAACCAATAACTGCACGAAGTTAAACCTGAGCCCTTTTTTAAACTCCCCAACATTTACCAGCCAGCTACTTCTTATAACATTGGTTTTGTTTCGCTCTGTTTGCTGCACTCTGTTGCATAGTTGCAAGTCACTCAGAAACAGAAAACAGGTAAGAAGAAGTAATATTTGTCATTGCAGCACCCTGGCTTCAAAAAGAAAACCATGGGTTCTACAGTTTACAATGATGAGTGGCAGATTTAGCACTTAAAATTCTTAGGCTTCTCATTTGGTGACCATCAGTTGTCGCTGTCAGATTTTACTGGCTCTGGCTCCACATTTACTTAGCATGTGGGAACAGGTCTTTTCACACCTGAAGACTGTGCTGAACACATTTTCCAGCTGACTGACAACAAACCATTCGGAGGCATGTGTGCAGCTCAGATTTTGAAATGCCACTCATCAGTCACCTTCATCTCTGGTAAAGTCAAAAAGTTGCCGACCACTGGACCGATATGTTTGTACAGTATTAATATAACAGAAATTGAAAACACAGCGATTCTTAGTTTCAGGTGAATATACACTAATGAAAACATTAACTGAATATTATATTCCATTTCTGCCAATAGATAACCCTAAATCCCACACACCTCTTGAGTTTTGCTCTTCCTACATAGCCAATGTTAACATTAACTGCTGTTAATGCTGCCATCAATGCATTTACTACATAGGAGGTTACAGTACACCCACTGAGCAATGCTACTTCTTCAGGGCAGTCCGGACGCTGCGCTGACTCCTCATCAGAAAGTCACGAGACAGTCTGACCCGGCCGGGGCTAGCTGGTTAGCATGCTAACTTTGGTGGAAGAAAAGTTGTGATAGAAACAGAAGCAAAACAACAGAGTTGCTTGCCAGTGAGGGAGACAGCTCTCAGTGGCTAAAGTAATCTAGAAGAAGTTAGATGTTAAACTTGCAACATTTCTCCTAGAACTAAGCTGTTAATACTAACGTTGGCTATGTAACAATAGCAAAACTTACAAACAGCTGCTTTGACAAGAAGACGTATTCAGAAGACGATGTCAGAATTAGGTAGGAGTGATACATATAAAATAAGATGGGAGATTATTACTTTAAATATCCACGTCATATATGGGAGTTGTATATATTATTTGCATATAAGATCTAATTGTCACCATATATTCAAGCCCACAATCACAAATCTGAATGAAAACCAGCTATAGCACCTGGGACTGTATCACTCTGAACAATGACAATATTTCTAAGGAAGCAAGAAGCACTGTCTACAATACATACACCTCTGAATGATGGTACTCACAATGGCAACAACCCAAGGCACTTTACTGGGTTACTTTGAACTGTGCGGCTGTTGCAGCACAGTGACCTCATGTTTGTGCTAGCAGAGGGACCCGGGAGGAAGGACAGGAGATAGCATTAGGTCTCTCAGTATGTAATGGGTCAAGATTGACAGATTTTACTACTTAGAAGAATTTTCAGAGTCATTTAAAGTTTGCAATGCCCCTGGCACATGATATTTGTCAGTGAGCCATCTGAGATATGGCAAATACCAAATGGGAAATTATGTGTTTAATATACCTGGAGCTGAAATCTTAAATAAAAATGTTTCTTTTTCTACCTATGCAGCATCTCCTCCCTGTCTCTAAGGGACTGTTTTGAATATGCAGCACTCTCCCTTACCCAGGTGTTTACTGCACTGCATGAATGTCAGCTTATGTCTAATTTGCTTCCTGAGTGCGTTCCTACCACCATATCTCTCCCTCCACGTCTCTGCTCTTAATGCTCTCCTGAAACGTTAATATTTATTTCTTTAAGAAAAATAAGTCTCTTCAGCTGTACATCAACACACACTGATAGGTTCCTACACACACACACACACACACACACAGAAGCCTGATAGTTCCCATTACCTCAATCTACATGCAGCCACTGGCCATCAACACACTGGACCGACTTTGATGAAACAGTGAGTTGCTCTGGAGCCTTTGTTACCACACGAGGCAGCCGATGTCTTGGGCAATTGATTTCCAGCTGACACTCAAGTGGCTGCCTATGAAAGATGACCTGTCAGTGTAACTCAAGGGAGCATATCTAGTGAGGCATCACGTAGGGAGGCTCATGCGAAAGATGGCAGGTAGACAGACACAGGAGACCCTGAGCTGGGCCTGTTGGGGAGCCTATTTTATTAATAGCCCCAGGTCAATGGAGGCTTGCTAACAAGCCAAGCAGGCAACTCATACTTATTATATTTAAGTAAGGACTGCAGTTTGTTTGTGTGAGTGCAGACTGAGTTAGAACACTAGGCTATATGGTGCTATAGTGCTAATGTATATACCATGTATGGAACTTTGCTTTGAACCTGAATTTTCTATTCCTAATATTTGCTTTTCAGACTTTCAACACGGTTTATCAGTTGTTTGAGAGGGCCACATAAAGAGTTTTTGAAGACAAACGTTGTGTTGTTTATACATATCAAGGTCAGACAATATGAAGATAAGCACCAGCAGACTTAACTTGGCATCAGTTGTCTCAGAAGGTCTCCCCTATCCCATAGATACACTGCCTGCTGTCGCCATTACTCTCCAGGGACTGGGAGCTGTCACCGTGATGCTGGAATCCAGAGCCACATGTCTTCTTGGCAGCACTAAAGTCAGTCTTACTTTTTCTCACTGCAGATTTCTTGGCCTTTTCCTACTGGCCACTTGCCAGAGAGGTGGAAAGATGTTGTCTTTAGTCATTAGGTGTGGCAGCAGTAAGTGGTGAGGCCTGGAAAGACAAAGCAACGTAGTAGAAATGTGTGATATCATCATTAAGGGTACATTTGTTAGGAGCACAGCATTTTGTATCGTCAATGGGGCATCTTGGCTCTCTGCTCATACAGCTAAGGTATGTAGCCTTTGGCAAAAAATGTTATTTTGCTGCTGTTGTCAGCTTTTGGATTAAGTCAGTCTCTTTGTGCTTAAAATACACACATCCTTTTGATAAAATACTGTCTCGGTTTGGAAAGTGGTGGATACATTCTTTTTGTGTTTATCAAGTCAAGTCAACTTTATTTCTAGAAAACACATCTTGGGCTGACCAAAGGGCAGAACAATGGACAGTTAAAATGAAACAAATATAAAATACATAAACACAGGGAAAGCAGGTAGATATAAGAGGCATATAAACATACTAACAAAACAAGAAAACAACAAGGAACAAATAAACAATATGAATGTGACAATGCGTCAACTGCAGAGGCTCTGTCACCTTTTAATTTCAAATGTGATTGCAGGACATGCAGGTGGGATGAACTGTGAGATCTGAGAGAGCTGAGTGCCAGTGGATGAGATCCGTGGTGTAAGGTGGAGCATGTCCATTAAGAGCCTAATAAAGGTAATCAGCAGGGTCTTAAATTGAATTCTGAAGTGAACAGGAAGCCAGTGAAGGGAGGCTAAGACTGGGGTGGTGTGCAGTCACCATCCTTGCAGCTGCATTTTGGACCAACTGTAAGCGAGATAGTGAAGATTGAGGAAGGTTTAAATACAGAGAATTGCAATAGTCGAGTTGTGATAAAGGTGTGAATTACTTTCTCCATACCACTGAAGGACAGAATTGGTTTCAGTTTGGAAATGGTTCGTAACTGATAGTAACTACTTTAACAACAAAGGTGATGTGCTTCTCAAGGTGAAGCTTGGAATCAAGGATTAGACCCAGGTTGTTGCATTAGGCTTCACCGATGGGATGAGATGGTCTAAGCTAACTTGTGAGGAGGCCTCTGGATTTAGAGAGACCAAGTATAAGCACTCTGATTTTGTTGATGTTTAACTGCAGGAAGTTGTCTGCCATCCTGACCTTAATGTCTTTGAAACAGTCCGGGAAAGGCTGAAAGGAATCCGTAGATTTTAGTGGGAGCAGCTGTGAATCAGCATAGAAAACAGCACATGCTGCGAGTGGTAGATCATCTAACAGCATCAGAACCCACCCAAGGACCAGGTGTGGAAAGATGTTGAAAGGGTTTTGATTCCTCTCCCTAAAGCTGATCTTTTTATTCTTCGCACAACTATTTCAATTGGACCATTTAAATGTGTACCCTTATCCCCATTTGAATGAGTCATATGAGCTTGAACCCTTTAAAAAGACTCCAGAAGTCTACAGGTTTTGCTTGCTAGAATATGTTGTACAAGACAGAGTAATACTCAGGGATGCCGTGTTTGTGTGTGTATGTTGTTTTTCTTGTGTGACTTAGACTTAATGAAAGGAGGTAACACTGAATTTTCTGAATCATCAGCTCCATCAAACACTACCTGCTGTTTTGGTCACTCCCTGTCTCAGCTTGCTACACCAGCTTGCCAACACCTTGAAAACCAAGGTCGCCCCTTAATAAAAACATCATAAAAATCTCTGCCATTATCCAGTTAAATGGTGCAGATGATTTGACTTTAACAGGACTACTTCCCCTCCAAGTGCTGTTGAATTAATTACAGGCAAAGTGGGAGTCACTTTTAAGCTAATCAGATGTTATCAATCAGATGTTATGCATGTGTGCGTGGGTGACAGTGATGAAGGTCACTCATTCCTGTGACTAAGCAAAATGATGGCTTGGAGAAAAGGTTTTGATTTGACTGGTGTCAAATGTCATGCATGTATAATATAATATGTGCACAAGTAGTTGTTTATATTATCTGTTGTGTCAGCCTCCAGAGTGGAAGGATAGTTAGACAAGGAAGAGGCACATTTCAAATGCATTTACAGTTTTAAACATTTGTGTGCTTAACACTTTGATGCTCATCTTCAAATAACAATTAAAACAGAACTCCATTTGAGGAACTAGTATATAATAACTTATGAGAGTAGTTTTTGTGGTGACATTTTGATTTGTCAGGAAATCCACAGGTGTAGCCAATAATGTTAATGATGGCCTGGTTCTGTATAACTGTCCCAATTAACTCACACCAGTGAGCCAGCACGCGGAGTACCAAGGTCCTGAAACTGGCACAGCATCGGCAAATGGAGCCATTATTAATGCAATTATGTACACCTGCTGTGTCGTTCCCTCTCTGACATGCCAAAACATCCGCAATGAAAAAGAAAAGGAATAGAACAAAAAAAACAATCAAGACAGAGAAGTTTGCGTAGCCCCAGTGAGATAAGTGGCTGATTAAGGTTGACATCACACCTATAGTCTGGTTTGGGCCAAAAAAAAAAAAAAGATAAGCTCTTAAATTCTCCTTTAAGATGATGTTCACAATGATTCACTGTATTTCAAACTAATCAAGAAACATGAAATCATGCAGACTGGTAAGTAACTCATTCACTGGCTAGTTTTGGTGACTGAAACCCTTTATCATTGGTGCCACATGAACCGATTAGAGAAAATCAGAGTTTATTCTTTTGCCTTTAAGAAAGTCATGCTGCACTTCACTGCACCTTATTTACCTTCTCTGGAGGTCAGAAACAGCTCATGAGGAAATGAACCTGTTTGCACTGCAGGCAAGGTGTAACTGTTGGCTCACTGATGTGGCTTACTTAAAAATGCCTAAATGAAACGGATTTATCATCAAGCTGGAAATTAAGCTGGAATAAAAAAAAAAATGCCTGTCATATTTCATAAATAATGGACAAGTAGAAAAATGAAGGGGCTTAGTTGCCCATGGTCACTACCTTTTATTCACTGTTTGTGTATTTTGATAGTTTCTCTTCAAAGTAGGACATAAGCACCAACACACCTCTTTTTCCTTCATGATGTATCAGGGAGGATACCAGCAACTCATTACATTACGTTACATTAAACGTACATTACCCTGGTCACCAACTGATTTTACATAATTCAAAGGTTGTTTCATTGACAGTTTTTATGGTTGGCTGATGGATTTTGTAACTCTAATAATATTTAATAATCTGACAAGCCGGGGAAGGCTTTATTGGAAACTGTTAGGAAAAGGGCAGGTGCTTTCAGAAAATGAACCATCTGTTTATCGTATGACGTAGAAGCAGAGTGCATAAGAGGAAAGCCAACACAACAGATTATCCTTGCTGTCTTTGTAAGGAAAGTTTTTGCATAAAACACATTCTTACAAATACCAAGACATTTGCTTCTCTGTAGCTGCCTGCAGTTCCTCCTTCATAGCCTGGCAAGATGTACTGTGGCTTGTGAAAAATTAAAACTGTGTGTCCTGTAGTATAAATAAGAGTATTTGTGTTGCGCTCTGACCCTTCAGACTCCACCTGTCTCCGTGGTGTCAAACAAATGACGTGGGCTTTGTAGACAATTGGCAGACTCTCTGGGGAAGACCGGGTCTGATTAGGAGAGACGGCATGCATCCCCATTTGGATAGAGCGGTTCTCATCTCTGGAAATCAGTTTATTAAAAAGCTAAAGCCGTGACATTGCAGAGTTGAGACCAGGAGGTAGAGTTGCTATCCTACACACTTCAACGTGCAGTTTATTTAAAACTGCCACCCTCCCAAAACTCCTCAAACCCCATAGAGACAGTATCCAATAAAAATCTATACGACTGCTTTGACCGAACCAAAAATCATCGCTCACATCTAAATCCCTATTAGTCAGTGATTTGATAACTGATCATTGCATTGATTCATTCATAATTACTGAAACCTGGCTGCAGCATGAAGAATATGTTAGTCTAAAGCAATTAACACCTCCCACTCATATTAATTTTCACTTTAATTCTCATTTCATAGCCTTACTCTTTGTCTTTCACACCCAAGCTGTTAGTACAGATAAAATAATTACAGCGGGTGATTTCAACTTTCATGTAAACTCAATGTTGAGAGTGACAGCCTTAGTTCTGCATTTACTTCTTGAATAGACTCAATTGACTTTTCTCAGAATGTAATGTAAACCCACTCACTGTTTTAATCACACCCTTGATCTTAATCTGACATATGGCATAGAAGTTGAACCTTTAATTATACTTCCCCAAAGCCCTCTTTTTGTCTGACCCATTTTTATTAACATTTGAGTTCACAATGATGAATTATACAGCATGTAGGAAAAAATTCCATAACACTTTTTTATGTGTCAATACAATGGAGCGCAGCCGTCTCAACCTACTCCCACACAAGTTGATGATGTTGTTGATAGTGTTGCAGCCTCATTGCGTATGACACTCAATGTCATTGCCTCTCTAAAAAAGAAGATCAGAGGAGGAAGTAGAGGTGGTGCAAGTCACAAATGAGTGCTTTAAAGTATATATAACAAAAGCTGGAGAGAAATGGCGTTTCTATTATTCATCACTAAAAAAAGAAAATAGGAACAACCCCAAGTGTTTTTTCAGCACTGCAGCCAGGCTGATGGACAGTCATGTGTATTCCTTTAACTCTCAGAAGTAATGACTTTAAGTATTGGAGAAAAGTTCATCACCTCCCTCCCACAACTAGCACAGATGTCTAGTCTTGTCTAGTACAGTGGCTTTAGAATTGGCTGTAATGCCTGATTTAAATTTAGACAGCTTCTCTCCTATACATCTCTCTGACTTAACTTCAACAGTTTCTTCATCTAAACCATCAATTTCTGAAAGTTACCAACAATCTTCTCATGGCCTCAGACAATGGACTCGTCTCTATACTTGTCTTATTAGATCTAATCGCTTTTGACACCACTGATCACAAGATCTTATTACAAAGCACTGCATCTGTTTAAGTTTAGGTTTAAGTTTATTTATGAGATAAATTCCAGTTTGTTCATGTTAACAGTAACTCTTTCATGCACACTAAAGCCAGTCATGGAGTTCCCCAGGGTTCTGTGCTGGGACAGATACTTTTCATCCCATATATGCTTCCTTTAAGCGACACAAATTTCCTTTACAGTTGAGTGTCATTCGCGTAGCATTTAGCTGTGAAGCCAGATGAAACTAGTCAGACAGCCAAACTTCAGGTGTGTCTTAAATGGGTTATTTTTAAGTGTTCTCTTCCGCCAAATGTGGTGGTGTTTGTCACTTGACAAGAGCTGTGTCATATTTACAAGACAAGAGGTAATATGCCCTCTGAGCGGCACTATGTCTTGAGGGCAGATAGGAGGCTAGAGTGAGTCGGTATCAGAAAGTCACAGGAGAGGGCTAATTGGTTAGTGTGCTAACCTCCTTAGCGTGCTGGAGACGGCTCTTGTTGAGTAAAGGAATGAAGATTGATGCTGAACTCGCAACCTTTCTTCTGGACTGAGAAGTAAACAGCAGTTAATGCTAATGTTGGCTATGCAGCATTAGTAAAATTTAAATAAAAGCCTAGATGACCTGTAATATTTTTTACCTCAATTCAGACGAAACTGAAGTTATTGCATTTGGCCCTAAACACCTCAGAAAAACATTTTGTAATCATATAATTACTTTGGATGGCAATACCCTGGCCTCCAGTCCTACTGTAATGAACACTGGAATTTTTGACTGTGACATTTCCTTTGCCTCATACATAAGTTTCTAGGAAGTCTGCTCAACCCGCACTGTACTGCAAAATATGAGAAATGTCCTGTTTGAAGAGGGTGCCAAAACACTTTTTTAACCTCTAGACTGGACTACTGTTATCCCTCACTATCAGAATGTCCCAATAACTCTTTGAAAGCCTCCAGTTGATCCAAGATGCTGCAACGCAAGTATTAACAGGAACCAGAAAAAGAGATAATATTTCTCCCATATGCTTCTCTGCATTGGCTCCCAAAATCCCTCCTCTTACTTACAAAGCCCCTAATGACCAAGCTCCATTGTATCTTAAAGAAAATGCAGGCGTACTTGAGGTTAGTAGAATGGGAGGCAGAGCCTTCAGCTGTCAGGCTCCTCTTCTGTGGAACCAGCTCCCAGTTTGGGTTCAGTATGCAGACACCCTCTACATTTAAGATTAGGCTTAAAACTTTCCTCTTTGATAAAGCCTCGAGTCAGGGCTGACTCAGGTGTGCCCTGAACCTTCCATTAGTTATGCTGCTATAGGGCAAGGCTGCTGGGGGAACTCCCCTGATGCACTCAGCGGGTCTTATCTCTTCTCTCTCTTTCCCCACATGCAGTTATATCACACCACTGCATGTCATTAACTTTGTGCCGTCTCCCTCCTGTAGTATGAACTTTTCCTGTCCATCCTCTCTGTCCCTGCCCTCACTCTGGAAGTATCTCTGACTTCTTAGCTGTGGGGTCTGGAAATGCCAGTACTACTCATCACCATCACCATCATTATTCATTTTACTGTTGTTACTCCTATTTATTGGCGCTGCTATAATTGCTGCTGTTATGCAAGTCAGTATAACAGTATACACATCTGTTCCTGGTCCCATAGTGCTGCAGCTTCTCTGTCTTTTTAGTGAGACCATGACTTTGTGCAGAGGGAGGTGCCACTGCAAACAGCTCTGGCGAAAAAATAGATTGTGTTGCAAGAAATTTGTTGGATAACTTCACAACATCATCTGACAACACATTGTGTTGGATAATTATGTGTAAGTGCAGGCACATGCAGGAGAGCTGTCAACTATCAGTTTCCCTGATTTTTATTTTTCCCCAGAGAAAGTATTCAGTTAATAAGAACTGAAAGCTTTCCAGTCATAATAACAAAAAAATTTATGATTTTCCTTTCAAAAACTTTTCTCAGTGGAAACATTTAGATAAACATTTTTTCCCCCCAATAGTTATAAAAATTATTCACAATGACATGGTTTAAATTTATAAATTATAACTACCAGAACATTTATATGATTAAAGCTGAAATCTAATTTTGTTTGCCATGAATGGATACAGTATGTATTTTGTTGTTAAATTATGTCAGCATATGCTCATGAATACTAAGACACATTTGTATTGTTATTTACTGTATACATAACACTAATTCACTCTCAGCTATAAAAATTAGATATAATTAAAGGACGTGTAAAGTAAGGAAGGATTTTATGAATAATAGGTAATTTTAGTTTTTTATATTGCCTACATTGATTAGGAAAGAATAAACTGGAAACACATTTGGGACAAATTCTACAGGATTTTAAAGTATTTAACTTGCCCCCTGTCCTGATAATTTCTTTCTTTTTTTTTTTTTTTGAGAATAAGGGCGAATAATAAGGGTTTTTATTCATAACATTGTTTGGATAAATCATTTAAAATCACAGCTACAAGTTAAGTGTATACCTTTAAATGCGCATTTGTTAACCTTTAGCTCATTACTCTTTAATTTCAAAACTGGTCCATGTGAAGATTCTGCAACCAAAGCCCCTGTTATTCTCGTAAAACCCCAGTCCAGAGCATTCAGTTTTCTTTATACCTGTTTCTACATAATCATGCAGGGACAACTGGGATCAGGAGATAAAGATGCTGAATCCGGATGAGAAATCAACTGTGGCGTGAGAGCAGTGCTTTCACCCACGGAGAATAGCATGTTAATGTAGCCTGAGTGGAACAACACGGTCAATAAAAGGAGACTGTTGAGATCAAGAGGCATGACATGAATGAGTCATGATTCTATCTAATCACCTCAGACCTCGGAGGTCTTTCTCTTTACCTGCAGTCTTGTCTCCCACTGGCCTCTGCAGATATCGTGCAAACACAATGTAAAGGATTAAACACTACAATTATTTACCATGAAGCAGGATTTGTTCCTTAAGACACAGAGGTGAAAAAAAAACTGTCTAGAAATCATTGTCAACAGTGTCTCCATTCACCTCCCCTTAGGCTCTGAAATCAAGATTGATGATGTGCATGATGTGGGAGTACAATGACACCCCATTCCACACTCCCTCCTTGTCTTGGAGTTTTCTTATGAGCAGATAGCAAGCTGTGATATTCCAAGTGACACTCAATTAGCTGTGCACTGGCAGCGGGACATAGATTGATAGGAAGGCTTAGTCCCTGAATGCAGAAAGAACTATCAAAAAAAAAAAAAAAAAAAAAGCCTTTGGCTAAATTATTTTCCACACACATTCACTAGGATGTGTGAAAAGGTGAAATCGATGATAAGGTAGCGAATTATACATTATTTATTTATTTATTTATTTATCTATTTATTTTTAAAGGAAATTTCTTTCAAATGCTTTGTTTTTTTAGGAGAAGTGAGCTAACTATGCGGCATGTATTTGGGCTTGTGTTACAGTAGCGTGTCCATATTTTTATTCACGTGCTTCACATAGAAGCTAAAACAGTGTAATGGAAAAAATAATTATACCATCACACTGCATTAATACTCCCTAAGTAGTTATCAGCAGTGTTTTACTTTAAACAACATAGTTATAGGTGTCCTGGTGGCTGAATATCCCCACACGTTGTTGTTTAACCTACTAAAAGGATCATCACTCCAGCAATTTTCTCTTCCATGACCTGCCTCCAGTCTACTTCAAGCTCATTAATAATCTTCAGCATGGGGAATGCTAATGTATATGGCTCAGATAGACACAGCCTGTCAAGAGCTGAGTTTGTCCTTCTAATGTATATTGAATGTATATAATCGAAATAATAGAGACAATGAATGGAAATCAGTTAATTAATGTCTCTTCATCCATTTTTTTTCTTGGCCCCAATTTTCCCCCTCAGTCAAGTAAAGGATTTTCATGGCACCAGCTGTTTGTGGAGCCATCTACATCTCTGTGTAAAGTCCCTGTTATACCACACTTATTTACTAACCCACTCTTCATTACACTAGTAGATATTTTAGAAATGTGTAAATATTTAGCTAAGAAACATACTGTATGTAGTGTTGTCTAATCAACAGTCAACTATATAAACAGCAAGTTACTGTGACATCACAAACTACAACAAAATAACATTTTCAGGGCTGCAGAGCATTTATTAAAGTTACCAGTTTGTTTCATTTATATATGTGAACATCAAAAACTATACTGTGTTTCAGAGTGAGTAATATTCAGACCTGACCATTTTCTTTTGTATGCTTTACTTTAAATTGCAAGCTAACGTTAGATGTTTCTGTTGGCTATGCAGCAGATTCATCATTTAGTTTCATCCTATGTAAGAACACGTTTGTTTGGTATGTATGTGTACATGTCTATAATACTTACATGATAACCAAGTTTAGTTTGAAGCTATGAATAGCTTAAAGAAGTATAGGTCAAAGCCTAGTATATGGCTAGGCCACTTATTGTCAGTGTGTGAAATTGAGGACATAGTTGAAAATTGTTGTGGTACTGCTGTCAACAACTGATGTTATTATGTTTTGCCCTTTATCCGTTTGCTTCTCTCCTACACTCTGCTTACATATTCAGTGTTTCCATACAGCCAAATTCCAGATAAAGCTCTTAAGATTCACATGTTTTCTGTTTGTGTTGTCAGACAAGTGTTAAATAGTGACTGAAACCCATTAAGACTACATGTTAATTTCCAAACCATGTCTAAGCTGCTGCACTGCTTGTAAAATCCAGATTTTACTACCACGACGTCGTAACAAACACATAAATTAAAACAATGATTTTGGCTATATTGGCTTGTAAAGTGATCACTCAGAGAGAATACCTGTCTTATTTTGTCTCTCACACAGAGCTCAGCCTTTGTCTGGGTAACAAGCTGCTGCTCCACCTCTCTGCCACTCACTGAACGGAGTAGACACAGTGAGGGCATTACTAATGACTCTCAATGTAGCTGAGGTTTGTCCGACAAGTTGCAAGGTTTGTTGCTAAGTGCTTTTTCTAAAAAAAAAATAAATAAAAAAAAAAAAAAAAAAAAAAAATGTAATGACAAATGCATCAATTTGGCAACACTGCAGGCTGTAAATGCCCCCTAATTGAAACTATTTGTGCCAACTCAGTTTGACAGAAGAACCACCAATGGCTAAACTCCAACTCAGTCTTGTGGCATTTGGCTGAGCATAGCATGGAGCAATGATCACTCAACTCTATCCCTCAGTCAGTCAGTCAGTCACAGATATTCATAATTACATGGCTGGACCCTGTATCTAAAATAACCTTCTAAGATGTGTGAAAGCTCCTGAGGGTGGCAGTTTTGGCATCTGCATATATGCAAGAGGAAGCACAAACTGAAAGCAACTTTCTCCACTAAACCCACAGATCAGAATACATCACTGTTAGCTACCAAACGTTTTTTAAGGTTGAAGCTAAAGGAACAATTCACAATGAAAAATGCATCAACAGAGGCAATGAAAAGGCTGCTTTACATTGTGCATCGATTTGATACACTAAAAACAGAGATACACTTTTAACCAGTAGAACTAAAGACTAATACAAGCATTTCTTTTTTTTTTAGTCTTATTATTTAGTTTTATTGGACAGTTACAAAAATATAATCTGTTTTTTTATTCAGTGTTCAGGGCCAGTGTGAATTCAAGTCAACCTCAATTTATCTTCGGCCAGTATCTGAAGGATGAACTTATATACTCCATGAGACAGTAGAACTTGGCTGGCCAGGCCTTCAGAGGGAAACTGTGAGAGCGACCAGTGTTGTAATTGTTCTTACACTAACAACATGAAAACACTTCCCCATCCACGCTCTAAGGGCCACAAATTAAAATGTGAGACTTAATTAACTACAGAACCTCAGGTGTTATTTACTTGTTTGAGTAAGTTGTCACTGTGGCATGTCCTGTGTGGGGAAAAAAAACAAAACGTTTTGACACTGAAAGCGGCTGCAATTCAAAATAAAAGTATGGACTATTTCATTGTTCATCAATAGAAAGGCTGGTTATAAAACTTATCCCCTACACATTGTGATTTATTGGTCTCTATTACCTATTATTTATGGACCATTTCTGTTTTTGGCAAAGAATGTGCAATATCTTCAAACTTTACATATTGTAAGCTTGTTTTAAGTAAATGCAAATAGGTGCAAGACATACAGTGGAATATGTTCCATAAATGATCATGTTAAATGGATGTGTTCCTTAGAAAAAACAAAAAGCTTTTTCAAGACTCAATCTCTCAAAACCTACCAGGGTTAGGAAAAGGAACAAAATTAATTGTTATTTCTCAAGACATCTGGTGAGCTATAGCCGCACAGCAGCTTAAATTTTACCTGTGGAGAACTGGGAACGACTGCATATGCAGGGCAATCACATATGTAAATAAACTGTACATCACTTTATGAATGCAAATCATTGTGGTATTACCTACAACAATGTGTAAAAAATACAGCTGCATATAAAATATATAAACCCTCCAACAATAAAAAACAAACAAACCCTGACGTCTGCACTGCATGTGGCACTGTTTAAGTAAGGTACACTCAATAATGCCAGTTATTGCTAAGACTGACACCTTAGTAAGATGAAATGCAGCACTCTGAGGACACCTGTGAGACAATTAACTCAATTTTCAGTGCCATTCATTAATCGCCGACAATTTGTCAACCTCATTATGTCAGTTTGCAGTTTTTTTTGTCAAGACTGCATGTGGTAGAATGTCCAGGTGCCAAGCTGCTGCTGGTCACCTGTTCTATTGCTTTGTTGTTAAGAAAGTAATTAAGAAGCCCATTATTTCTGATTAGCGCTCCTTTGCATAATTAATAAATAGGCAGGTACGTCCAGATGGCTATTTCGTCACAAAACCATTACTCATCTTACCGAGCAGGACCTTCAAAGTGAAACAACAAGTGAAACCATAAATTAAAGGTGCCATATTGTACAGAATGATATTTCCATGTCTCTTTTGATTGTAAAGCAGGTCTAGGTTCTATATTAATACTGTGAAAGTATCAAACTGCTCAGTCCACAGAGAAATGCTCACGGCCTGCATTCAGCAACTGAGCCTTAAAACGAGCCATCAGGACTGTAACTTTGTGATGTCACAAAGAAGCAATCACCGCATTAAGCCATGCCCCAAGACTAGCCCCCCAGACCCACCATCCAGCCTTGCAGGATTGGTTTCTGTGAGTGTTTTACCTGAAATCTGGTTTCTCCACAGAGAAACCTGAACATGTAGATCTAAAACTACATTACAATACAAATATATCTTATTGGGTATTACTTATGGGTATGAAAACTTCAAATGAAACACTGGAAAAAGTGTAATATATGGGACCTTTAAACATATTTTCAAATGGTTCATATTTTTGCCTTACACATATACTTAATAAAAGCCTATGTGTTTGCCTCAAGTTGTAGTCCACCATACAAAACACCAGGAAACACAAATATTAATAATTTCTGCCTGAATTATGCATGATAGAAATATGCTAGGGGCCCTTTGTCAATTCATTTTTTCCCCATAGCAAGAAAAATAATAGAGACATAAATGGAAGACAACCAATTTCTCTTTCAAGTCTCTCTTTATTTTTTTCTTGGGGCCCAGTTTCCTCCTCAGTTCTTTTCTCTGCAGTCTGATCAAAACTCCCAGGACTCCACACTTGACCTCAACTCTGTTAACCCTGACTAAGCTCAGTGGCAGTTTCTGTTTTATCACCTGAAGAAAGCACCAACTTTTCCTTCAATCCGCGCTAAAACTAATTAAAGTTGGGGTAGAGGAAGCATGTGGTGAAAGAGAGGGAGACGGAGAGAATGAGGTTGAGTGAGTGATGTTGGGAGAGGAGAGATTAACAAGTGCAGGCAGAGCACTGTCTCTCAGCCGCTAATCCTTAATGTCACAGATATGCGGTAAGCTGGGGCCTTTGTCAGTTAAAGACTGCCTTCAGATCTACCCAACTCTTTGTCTGCCGCCGTGCATCCTCCTCCCCTTATACCCTGTGCTCTACCCCGGCTCTCCATACTCCTTGGATCAGGGATAAACATGGGAGCACTCACTTTTCCAGGCGAGATGAAAGGCCGCAATGGGTTGAAAGAAGCAGCTCGTGCAGCTGAGATGGCTTGCCATAACACCAGATGGATGAAAGAGTATGGAGGAAGAGAAAAGCGTGAGGTGTCTGAAGAGGCTCTATTTTTCCTCCTCAGTGTTTACATGTCACAAGGTGACTTCGGCAGATTTGTTTCACACCTTATTAAAAAGTTCCACTTAAGCCTGGGAAGTTGCAAAGTTGGTGTACTTTGTATAAAACTATGTTTAATTCAATAAAATGTGAGTTTTCAAGGACACCTGTGTATAAGGGAGTCAGAGTGCTTTAAATTAGGTGCTTATTGGATAGTAGTATCTGAAAACTCTTTCCTGCACAAATTTCCTGGAGAGCTGCGACAATTTCTGGAACTTTTGTAAACTGACAGGGTTTTATCTTCTGTCTCAAGACTTGACCAGAAAGTGGCACAATAAAAATGATCTGCACGTCCTTGAGAAATATGCAGTTCCAGAAACTTAATGACTACATGCAGGGCTCTTTGTAAATCACTGTGGCTCCTGAGCAGTGTAGCAAATCATATGCTTTGCTGTGCGGTTAACTGATTAACAGAACGTGAGGAAGTCTGTGCCTTCGTTTTTTGAGCTGAGTGAAATTCTAGTAGTACTTTATTTATATGTTTGGACTAATTTAACAGGTATCTGTGTCTGTGCTAACCATATCTGTCTTGTTAGCTTATCAACTGGCTAATTAGCCAGCAAATGAATTGCACTTGAGTTACCATTGGAGCATTCAGTCTGTCTGTAAAGTCACTATGTGTGTTGCTTTTCGCTTTTTTGGAAAAAAGAAAATAAATGGTATAAATTTCATCAAAGTTAAGTTACTGAATCTAACTAGAAAGTCATAAAGTTAGCAACATTGCTGGTAAGCTAGTTGCTAACACACTGGCTAGTGCTTGTCAGTCTAAATATGTCTCTGAGCTTCTGTTTCCTCTATACAGTGCCTCAGGACCGTATGTCATTTCATTCAATAAAATAGTTGTTGAAAGCAGGGGAAGCTCCAAGCTATCAAGCTTGGTAACTGTTAGCTTGGTCACTAACAGGATTTATTTGTACCTTCCATTCATGTCTCACAGCTGTCTGCAAACCATTTGTCCTTTTGTGGAACAGCTTTTACTCTGACAGGAGGGTTAAATAAAAATAAATCATGATAGCGTCCTCCACCTTGGACTCTTTGGCCTTCCATTCTCTCAAAAGTCGCTTCCAGTCCAAAGAATTGATTGTGGTGCTAATGTGACCAGGTTTTGGGCTTTTTCCAGTCTTCACACAACTTTTTGTGTGTACACCTGACTACAACACCATGGAAGGAAGGAAGGAAGGAAGGAAAGCCTGTCTGAGAAGTTGCAGTGTTATCCCGATTTGAATGATTCATGAGGACAGATTTGTTGTTGTAATCAGTCTAACAATACAGTCAGTGAGACCTGTAACATATTGTCATATTGTCCAGTTCATAGTTTTTGTGAGCTTGGCCTACTCATTTAACCATATCAATATGATGTGCTTCTCCAGTGACACAGCAGTGAATTACCACCAATAGCAATTAACTAATTGAAGTGGATCAGTCCGTGGGGCTTAGCTCAGGGTCAGTGCCAATACAGGCAACCGACAACAGCAGGTCCCCCATTAAACAGCACTGACGGGCCTTTCATCTCCATGTGGCAACTTTATTTTTTTTTATTATGACTCCTATCAAAAGTGTCAGTATCTTCACTGTATCTACATTTCCATGAATTGATGGTCCTTATTATGATCCCTGCCTATGGATCTTATCTAATTTGCTGACTAAGATGTAGTATTCACTGATTGGTTTTGATAGCCTGAATAAACGTGGGTCTCAGAGTGCACTGAATTGATGAACCAGTTGTGCTAGCATGCATTGCTAACTGTCTGCACAAAGCTAGCCAGTTGCAGAGCTATTTGAAAATATGCCTTGATAGCAGATTATCAGGCTTTCATTGCTAGAAACCTTACTGCCATAAAGCACAAACAAAAGATGGTACAAATGATCTGATGTGTTTTCCAAAAAACAAATTCATTCGTCACAGTGACGCAAATCACTCAGCAACAGCCATTAACTTTAACATAGCATTTTTTTCTGTGAACATATTTTTGATAACAAGCCAAAGTAGAGAGAGACTGATGAGTGCTGCATGAAGAAAATATTTTCTGCTGCTCTACTGCTTTTAGATTAGGAGACAAACTACCAAACACACAAACACATCTTTGTCAGAGTTAAGGATCTCAAAGAGATGACAAGTAGTTTCATTTTAGAAAAAAATAAATTTCAGTACAACAGAGCCACAGCATTTTTTAAATGGACTCTTATCTGAAATGAGAACATTTCATAGACAGGAAATTGTCAGTGTAGGCTGTAAAACAAGTCTTCACATTTTTCTACCTTGCTGGTTTGGTCTTATGCTCTATGTACAAATGTCTTCTCTTCTGTTACCTAAATTAAATAAGGAAGTGAACGTGCCTGGTACTTGGTTCAGAAACAGAAATCCTAATAAACCCTGACACTTACTTACTAATGTCGAGGCTGTTAATGTTTGCGATACATGTTGTATATCCAGAGTGACACTTGTAATCCCCTCCAGCCTCCAGCCATACTGTAATCTTGCACTTAAAATATGTATCTCTGCTATCTCATCTCCAACCAGAAAGATGGGATGGAGATTTCCTTACATATAACCCTAATGTTACATTAAAGTGATCCAAAAAGTGGGAGTTAAGCAGTCTGTGTAGCTTGCACTTAGCAGAACTCTGACATTTACACAGAGAAATTTTGTTTATGCAGTTATATTTACCAGCTGTTGGGGGGCCTGTCTCAGCGCTTGTTAATTCTACTGGAGTTTCTGACTAATACTCTTTGAATAGATATAAATATAATGTTGAGACCATGGTTAAAGTTTATTTTCTTTAACATTACTCTTTCGAGTCTTGACTTAGTTGCAATGTTATAATAGCATAGCAACACAGTTCGTACTGACACGTAGCTATATACATGAATGCTGCTCAACGTAAGGTCCGTTCAGACAGGATTAACATTACAAAGGAAGGCGGGGAATTAAATATTCACCGTGCTGCTCGTTAATTTAACTCCTCGTTATGGACAGCACTTTAAACATCAGGAAATTACAGGATATGATCTGTAATAGACATGGGTATTCAGCAGGTCATAGCCGAAAGACAAATCCATAAACCTCCCCAGAGGAGCGCAGCTAAGTGGAATGGGAGGCGCAGAGGAGACGTGAGGCAAAGATACTGTGTGAGGTGAATTTCAGTCACAAATCATTTGAATTTTATGCAGTACTAACACATACTGGTACTGATATTGATATCATTCAGTGTGACCTACACTTCCCGAGGATATCATTATCTCCGATATCCAATGCGAACAAATAAATCAGCTTAGAAATGAGAAAAAAAGATACAGAACTGTCCTGAGAATCATTGTATTTCTAAGGTTTCTTCAATATCAGAATAATCCAGAGATAGTTGTCTTTACTTTCTCTGGGTACATTGTAAACACGAACTAAAGCTAACAACTAATTTCTTGCCTGATGGCTTCACTTTTGTCTGTCATCATATTGGTTCCCAAATAGGCCTGTCAGATTACAAAAACAAATTTTGACTTCCTCCGTTTTCACACAGTGGTCAAACAATCAATGATTAAAAAATAAATAAATAAATAAATAAAAAAAACTTAATTAAAAAGAAAAGAAGGTCTCTCCATTGGAAACATCTCAGAGATCCTCTTTAAAATACTTGTGTGTCACTCCTAATGGGATTTAAATTACAGAAGGACCAGGGAGTTCACCGAAAAAGCAGGTAATTGCAGCCATAATTATGACTGGGGTGGGGGTGAAAAATTACCCAGCTCCACGCACCTAATAGGATTGCAGTCAGTGACCAGCACAGGTGACGTTAACATCACCCTACCCCCTTTATAGAAAATAAATCCAGTCTACATGAGGCTTAATAAGGGCTCCAATACAGTGCAACAACAGCACTTTGATAAATCTGCTCTCATCGTTTTCATTAATTGGTCAGATGTGTAATAGCTCGCCCCAGTGATCCAGTCAGATTGTTAAGTGATTCATCTTGGACACAAACCTGTGTTAGCTCAAAGTAATTAACCTCAATCACACAATGTTTGCCACTGTTTGAAAAAAGATAAATAGAAAGAAATAGAAAAAAGGTTGTAACATTTGTTTTAAAAATCTGGACCCAGGAGCAAACACGGAAACTCAACGCCAGTGGTAAAGGTATTTTAATGATGAAAAGGTTGCAGGGTGATGAAAGGATAGTATAGGCCTGAGGCAGGAGAAGGCAGGCTGGAGAGGTTGTGCCAAAAGCAGGGACAGGCAGGCAGGACAGGTGAAGGGGCTGCTGAGGACCGGGGAACTGGGGAGCGGTGGAGGAGATGGTTGGCAGGCAGCGACCGGAGGGAATGAAGGTAGGTCTGGCACTTGAGTCCTGGAGCACAGGACAAGCAGAGCTAACGAAGCACACGAGGGAACGTACTGAGCGTCAGAGACTGCTACCATGCAGACGGGCTTAACAATCTGGCAACGAGTGGAGGGAAGACTGGAGCACTTAAGCTGTGGGTGATGGGCTGATTGCACACAGATGTGGAAAACTGCCAGGAGAGGTAAGCCCCGCCTACTGCACACACACACACACACACACACACACACATAGACAAACCAGGGAGGCGGAGACACAGGGGGGTCGCAAGGAGAAAACTAGTTGTGACAAAGGTTTTACTGTCCTTACAGAGATGATAATAATAAATTGTGCTTGTGAAGACTTGAGAGTGAATAATCATGTATTATATAAAAAAAAAAAAAATACTCCTGGGCTGATCTGGACAAATATGTTGTGACAAGAACGTGTAAAGTTAAGGAGTGTTCAGCGAGGAGCTCGAAAGAAAAGGGAGACAGAGGGAGACAGGAGAGCTTGGTCCTTCATTATCATTAGTAGCGGTGTCTGATATGCTGCGGATTGTCCAATGGTGCGTATAATCAAGGCTGTCGGTACACTCAGACCTGCAACTGAGAGTGACTGAATGCCTCGACAAGAGTGTAGTTTATAGCAGAGATGTTGCAGGCTGGTGGATCCTGTTAAATATGCACCACGGTTCGTTGGACACTCGTATGCTGTCAGGCTGTGAGCTCCACTGAGCCATTTGTTAAATCTTTGAACAGAAGGTCAAAACTCTTGAATAAATCTGAACAGACGTGATGGTGGTGGATGATTCTGATGTGGTTTGCCACATTTCCCTCATCCATACACATGGCTGTAACATCTGTAACACTGTGTTGAGACTGCTATCCACCTATGTCCATTATCCCTGATGAGCTAATCAACCCTATCTAAGTAATTTGCTTTTTGCCCAATAAAAGCTGTTAAAAGCTTTTCAACCCCAGCCCTCCTACGAATCAGGCTCTATTCTGCTTTAAAAGAACATTTTAGGGAAACAGTATGATTACGATAAAGGGTGTAGATTGACAGTTGATGGTTCACTTCTTGTCTCATGTCAGTGTTGAACATTTTCATTCTACAACCACAAACACCATCTTTCAATAACTCTAACCTGAACTGTTTTTAGCAGTCTGATCTGAGCCAGTCATTAAGTTTCTTCTCACAGTCGTAGGAGTAATCGACTGACAATCATGTGAAACATGACACTGAACATTTTGTGGATACACAATGTTCTGTCAGATATGACGGAGCACTATATTTTCCTTTGCATATCAGCAGCTCCTGTGCATTCAAAAAATAATTAGTAGCTTGAAGAATTCAAACAAAAAACATGGTTTCAGCTCAGTGAATTGTTTGCACATCAACAATTTAGTTACATCTCAGCCATGGTCGAGGTAAATACTACAAAATTAGAATCTGTTTTAGCCCACACCAAATAATTGTAAGTAAAACCCAATGTTACTTTGTTAAATGATTTATACTAATGCTAATTACATTTTCTTGGGATGTAAACTGAATTAAAAGTAAAAAGTCTAGTACAGTCAAACATTGCAACACAATGTATCAAGTCGGGTCAACCAAATACTTATGTTGACAGCAGTGTAAACAGCTCAAAAAGTAATGATGCATCATCATTAGTATTGTTGAACTAGTATACTGTTACAAATAATTGAATAACAAAACAATCTTACTTTTCAGTTGCAGAATCAACACTGAAACAAAATATTTTAGCTTTCATGATTTTCCATTCATTCTGAGGCCATTTTTATGATTGTGTTTCTGCCCTTTTCCAATGCAGCTGCTTGTTAGTTGATCAAATTCATTGATAGTGCATCATTTTGCTGTTAGTGTTTGTGTTCTCTCTCTGTCAGGATCTGTTCTAGTCGACTGCGTCTGGTGCAGGTTTTGTTAACCCTCAGTTCTATTAGGTTCAGGTCTGGCTGATCTTCCTTCCCCCTCGGATGAGGTCTCTCTTTTTTGAAAATGAATTTAGGCATGTTGTGTTCTGTAAGCTTTCCACAGGTCTACTCTATCCTGTTGTTCCAGTGTGTATCAACTGTATTGACAGCACTTGAGCTTGTATTGACTGCATACCGCAGGTAATGTCATGGTATCATCAGACTAATCCACAGGTAGAGTGACTCTGTGAACCACTCTCATTCACTTAGAGCATTGTCCCGCATTCACTCTTTGCTTTGATCCCTTGCTTTTGAGGCTGACTTAATGGTACACATAAGAATTTCTGTCTAGACACTACGGTAGCCTTGAATTACAGAGACAATAACCAAGAGTTGTCCGTGTGTAAAAAAACATCATCATGAAAGCAAAAGTAGAGAAAAGCTTTCAGTCAAGAGGAGCCAGGGCAGAGATTGCCAGATAAAGGGGGTGAAACTAGTTTTATCTTAAAAGACACAATGTAACAAAACAAAACATAACACCATCAACAAAATTCAAACAGGAAAAAGCCATCAGAGAGAAATATGTATATATATTTTATATTTCATTTAATAATTAATGACAGAAGCAAACTTTGAACTTGGGGTACTTTCTTAGAATGAGTACAGCAAATACAGGAAAAAATAAAATCCTACATGAAAACGTATTGACTCGCAGAATTATGCATGAGATGCTATCTCTTGCTGAAAATTTTGTCAGGTAGGAAGGATTAAATACAGCAAGATTTCACAGTGATAAGAAGTGAGCTGTGAGATTAGATAGGAACTGATCGCATAACAAGCTGTCAGCGCTGTCTAAAAAAATATTGCAGCTAAACTCGGGATACGTGGCCAAGCACATCCAATGCTTCAGCTCACAAATGGCTGCTCCGAAAACCCCTAATTAAAGAAGATGCTCAAACTTTATAATTGTGCGAGTGCAGATGGGCCAAATTAGCCATAACTCACTGTCTGTCACACAGGTGCACAGACTTGTTACGAGGAGACTGAATTTGCTGAAACACATCTAAAATGGGTTGGTTGGATATATGAATGTGCCATAGTACTCACTATAGAGTATTTGTAAAGTAGTAATAATATGACATACAGAGGGACTAGTTCACTGACTAGTTTATGCAAATGCTTTAATCTAAAAAGCACTCCTTCAATGAGTCCTAACTCCAAATTAGTGGGTCCCCACATTACCTTGATCTGTCAGTTCTCCTTGTGTTGTCTGAGCATTTCCTCTACATGAGTTTTATCCGCATAACATAAATTTCACAAAAAACCTCAGTGATGTGACCAAAGTTATACTTTATACCTCTTCTCTCTGTTTTTTTTTTGTTTTGTTTTAATTGTGGAATAATGGGCTTCATTAAACAATTAAAATTTTAAGAAAGATAACATTAAATTCCTTAATTTCCAATAAAGATTCCAGACAGTGAACACTGTGTCTTCATTAATTCTCCCCCCTTTTACAGGTTTTTGTTACCTGAAATGTACCTAACTCTACACGTCCCCGTAGCTCTGTGCAGCATTTCAGCATCTTCTTGCTCATTGTCTTAGTTTTACAGCTCACAACTTTTGGTTTACCTTTCATTGTTCTTGTTAGCCTCAGCTGCAACAGCCAGCTTTTTGAACTAAAACAAAAGCTCCAAAAAAAAAACAAAAAAACAAACAAACAAAAAAAACACTGGCAAATATTTGCGTCAGGAGTTGGTAGAGACCAAAACAGAACTAGTGAATATTAGACTTACATTGATCAGGACGTCAGACACTGTATCTGGATGTGGAAACAGGAAACTGTTTGCTAACAAATTTCTTATATCAACATAAAAGGTGATTATGTGTCAGTTTCTGCTGATAATCTAGCTGTTTATTTACCAGGTGGAAAAACATATGAAATAGAATAGAATAGATAGAATAGAACAGAATGCCTTTATTGTAACTGCACGAGCAGCACAATGACATTAAAAGTGCAATCAAAACAGGCAATCACACAACATAAAAGCCAATACCACTACCACTACCAATAAACCAATAAATACCAATGAAAACTATAAATACCAGTATCAATAAAACCAATGAATACCAATAAATAATAAATGAGTTTCAGCACTGAAAGCTGTGTATAAAAGGGCAGAGTTAAAAGTAGTAGTCTCCCAGAAGGCAGGAGAGCAAACACTTCATGTCCTGGGTGTGTACTAAATAGGTATTCAGATAATACAATTGACCATTTTACTAAACAGAACTTAAAAAAAAAAAAAAAAAGCTAAATTGTGAAAACATGCTCACAGCTCACAGCTGTCAGTAGACAATAAACCAGTGCAGAAATTTTAGTCTGGACCAAAGTAGTAGATAGACTGACCAACCAACCGACTGACATTGCCATCCCTAAAGCTTAGAGTAAAACTGTAATATCAAGTGTGGAAACATGTTGTTGTCTTTTCTAGAGATGACTGTGAGTGAACATGTGGTCCAGGCAGATTTTCATATTATCCTCCTTTTCATTGTGTAACACATCACACATATCAAGAAAGTGGGAGAAATTTAAACACAAGCATCAGTTACCACTTGGATAAACCTGCCCACACGCTTTCATCCACAAACCCACCCCCCCATCCTACCAACACATGCCATGGCACATTGAAACCAGTAGGCTCCCTCTGCTGCTCCGTCTCTCCTTCAGCTTTGTGCCCACACCCACACACAAAAAACACATTGTAGGGCCGTCCGAGCAGTGGGCTCTTCTGCCAACCACTGGCAGGCCGGCTCACAATAACATCTGTGGGTTTTCACGGTCCAGCTTCATTATGCAGTCTGTGCGCCACATGGGAATCAGTCACAGAGCACAGCAAAGATAAGATTGTGCCTCTTCCTGTGTTTGCCATGTGGCACTCAAACACAAGCTCCTAGCTTAAAGCAGAATGCAGGTTTCTGCCTTATGGCTGAAATGGCATTTTAAAACCGTGCCCTTCTCCCTCCTGCTGGTCGAGTTACCAACTTTGGTCTCTTATCTTGATGAGCTGCCTTTCTCCAAATGGTGACAAGCCAGGGCTGGGATAATCCAGCATGCTGAGCCACCACATCTAAAGAAGCAAATGGAAAACTTCTTTTGTTTCTTAATGTTTCAGCTAGCAAAAAGAATTCCCATTTAAAAAGGCATTTTCCGAATCACTCCCGTAAAGCTGTCCTGGACTTCCCGATACTGTCTCCACAACAGCTTGAATTTTTTCACCCTTTATCTAGTAGATGATACTGAATTTACAGTGTAAATTTGGATAACACTGAAATACCTAAATTGATTCAAATGAACTGTCTGAGAAGTTTGCTGTTAAGCCTCCAAAGACTTAAGTCCCATCTGGCTCACAATTGTTTCCGGCACTGTTCTTGTCACACATCAGTGTAAAACAGAATTTATAGCAAATCTAATTAGAAAACATGACAAACCTGCCAGCCTCACTTGCCAAAACCAGCAAATCTTTTTTGTCTGTGTTAATTACATTTAAGGAGCAGAGAAAATTCTCTCAATTGCCATTTTTAACTAAACACTGACACATGTTGGTTTCGAGTTTGGAGTGTAGATGAAGTGGTCAGATAACTTGCCTCAGATCAGAATGATAAACAGTTAATTTTAAGATCAAAGCTGACAAAATGAAAAATTAAAGAGGAAAGGGGAAAAAAGTTTAATCACTTTTTCGGGGATATTAGACTACAGTGAATTAAAGGCCAGCGATAAGAGCTGTAAAAAAAAAAAAAAGATGCTTTGACATTTTATGTGCTTGACTCCCTATCGCCTCATTTCTGTATCACATCTTGGAGTAAAATGAAATCAAGTTGGAAAGTCGACTGAGGCACTTCAGATAAAAACATCACCAAACTGAGGAAACTGTCACTTCAGATATCAGTGTTACGACTTAACAGTACATGGGGCAACATTTAAAACATGGGGCATGAGACAGTCACAGACATACAGACATATGCAATTAAATTACCTGCTTCTCTGACCAGCCACAGATCAAATTCAGAGTAACCACGACAACAGTTATTAGATTTCACATGAGTTTTATCAGACTCATTGAACCCCTCGAGGCTTTTGAAATGACGTCTGATGTCATACATAGTCCGATGTCAGGGATAAAGGTTACAGCTTGAGCAGACCGCTCAGAACAGGTTCAGACTGCTGACTGGTGCTAGTGAGGAGTTATCACAACCCAACAGAAGGAGTGCAAACACCTGGGGGATGCTTTTAAAGCTTGTGGATACACGAACTGGACTGAAAAGAATAAACGCAACAGCGTCGTCATCACTTTGGTGTCTGGAGTTTTGACTCAGGTCTTCAACCAGCACTGCATCCCTGTGTTTTTCAAACCCAGCAACAGAAACTGCTCCATTTGAAAGACTGCGTCTGAACACTGAAAACACTGATCTAAACACAAGAAAAACTATGCAGTGTTCAATGTAGTGAGGAATGCAAAGACTTGTATGTATTAGTGAAATTAAAGAACCATTAAGCAAACGCATGGCTCAACACATGAGGGCCAACTCCTCAGGTTAAGACTCAGCTACACTTGAAGGATAAGAGCCCCTCCTTCAACGACAACAATGTACATATTTTAGAAAGGGACGACAAGTGGTTCTCAAGAGGAATGAGGGATCTACATTAAAGTACAGAAACCATCCCTCAGCAGAGGAGGACATCTGCGACACCACTTAACCCCCACCTACAATGCTGTCCTTTAATCCCTTCCTTGGGATTTAACAACCATTCACACTTGGCCTCGGGTGAGTCGAACAACTCTAATGACTGTCTCTGCAACAGCCAGAAGCACTGACAAACCAAGTGACATCAGTGGCCTTGGTAACAACCCCACAGAGGCTAAATACAGAGGTTAAATAGCTGGGTCTCTTCAGCAGTCAGTCAGAACTGAAGAAGCCTGTTGGATAAGAGGTGAAATGTCTTTAAGTATCTACAACCAAGTTGGCTGGTATTGTTTCCACTTTGTGAGTTTCTCTGTGTGTGTTTGTGTCACAATGGCAAAATGTGGTTCTGGAGAGACCTGTTGTAACAGGAACTACCACACAGGTGGGTTTGAATACTTTGGCAGATGTTTGTCCGTGGACAAGCATGTCACAAGCGTGCAGTCACAGAACTTTACAGGTGTGTTTTGAATTAGCCACACCTGCTTTTAGCCATGAAATATGTAAGTTTCATCAAATCAATATGTGAAAGAGTAAAGTTTTCAAACTGCAAGTACCTCGATTTTAATTCAAGTGTTGCTGTAAGAGGTTAAATTCTGTGAAATGGACTGAAACTCTTGACTGTTGTTGGGTTAATGTGCTATTAGCATGCCAGCTTCTGGACTATTTATGTCTGGTAAAAGCTCTTTTTTTCAAGAAACACTCAGCATAGTTTTTTTTTGTTTAGATAGATAAAAAGTGGACTGGGGCTTTTTGCAGTTCAAAAAAATCAACACACTAACATATTTGTCCATGTAAACAATCTGGCTGATTGCACTGTGTCATTTTTGACAGCGTAGTTAGCAGTTTGCTTGGAAGTTGTTTAGTATGAAAAACCAATTGTTGGTAGACAGCAAACTATAGTAGGAATATTTCAATCCAACCTTTAAGTGCATTGTTTGAAGCTCACTTGATATTAGATGAAGCTCTAGCGTAAGTTCAGTCAGGAAGACCTATCCCCTTGCATGCATATGCTGTATATAATCCTCATTAAGGTACACCTCTTCTCACATATTCACTCATTATTCCCTCATTCTTCCGGCCCTGGCTGTCATCGTCCTATCAGCTGTTCACAACTAACCAATAGCAGGGCGACACAATTTCTCGTTAACCTATCATCTGCTGGCGCTCCCTTTTTAAAGATGTTCCTTCTCAGTTTTAATTTCCTGCTCCGCTGACGTGCACCCCTCCTCCTCCCCAATCTCCACCTGGTTCCAGAGTTGATCAGCCATAATCCGTCTCAGAGGGTTCTTCGGCATCTCTATGTCAGAGGTCTCTCAGCCATCCCATCGTCGAGGGATCTTCAACCTTATCAGTTTCGGAGCATTCTCAGCCATCTTCAGCATCAGAAGTTCTTCGGCCATCAGCGGCATCAGAGGGATAGTCAGCCACCACCACCAGAGTCTGGTCTCGGGGGGATTATATTTATATACGCACATGTATTTTGCTGCTGCTCATCCTAACTCTAAACATCTCCCCCACGAGACCAAGCGCCAAAGTCTATAACTTCAGCACAATTCATCACATGTCTAATTAAAATATTTACTTTCACTTCATTCACTTGTCTCTCCTGATTGAATTATAATTATTCAGAGCTGTGAAGCAGGCAGTTTGCCCTGACACTCTTCAAAGCTAACACAGCCACAGTAAAACTACAAACAGTGGCTACGAATCAAATAACAAAACTTTAAGTGACATTGTCACACATGACTTACCAGCCCTTAATTATTTTTATTATTGCCATAGTGTATAGCTGTTATTAATACTTTTGAATTCCCCTGATATAAACCTTCATGCTTCATGCTTTCACAGTTGTGCACATTTCAGACACCGGGATTCAACAGATTCAACTATTTATCATGGCACAATTGCTGCAGAACACATTCATGAAGCTAATAATGTAAGTTTACAGTTGCTTGTAATGAATTTCATCTTCTTCTATTCAGTATAAACTTTTCACGGTGAAACAGTTCAATAGATAGAGGCTCAATAGACCTTAACCACAACAAGTCCAGTAAATGTAGTTTTAATAGCCCATAGTTCAAAATGACCAGAATAAATCTGTGTGGGTTGTTGATCAATACTAGTGACTCAGTGATTGCTTTGCCTGTTGCTGAGGTTTCATGAAGTCCTCTAAACTCATTTTCTGGCCCAGACTGTTTTTGGAACCATATACTCCCTGTCTGTCCCTGTCCCTGCCATCATCAATGATGACGTACATAAACTAATGCGTCGGCATGTATTTCACTCTCAGCCAAAAAAACAAAACAAAACAAATTGAATAAAGTCCATCCATCTATGCATTTTCTATGCCACTTTTTCTCTTCAAGGCAGTCCTCTAGTCTATTACACCACACATGTGAAAGCTGGGGGGTACAACCTTGACCAACATAGTATTTTATCAAAGTCATAATACTTTTGGTAACATACAACACTACTGTTTGGATGGTCCAATATTGATGCTCAACTTATTACGAAAAAGCTATGATAAATATAACTTTATAGTCTACAAAACTATATTTTTTAATTCATAAAATGTTTTATTTAAAGAGCCTCATCCTGATTGTAAATCAACGTAACTGATTAAATGATTATTATTGATTCTGATCTGGTGTGTCCTAGCTAAAGGGCTAACCAATAAAAAAAAACAAAACAAAACATAATTGTCTGTGTCAGGGCCATTTTTACATTCATAACATCATGGATAACCTAATTATATGATATATATCATATATAATAAACAGCTGTTTGAGACATATGTTGTCTCCTCTCCTGCACTACACATTTGTTAAGATTGTAATGTTGTATTTTACACTTTTACAGGATTTCAGTCGTACTTCAATGCTGAAACCCTCTGAATAACGGTGGCTTTAGAAAGAAATCACATCCCTTCACTTTTTATTTTAAATGGATAGAATTGCAGCCTACACTCAATAACCCACTATGACTAAGTGAAAACATTTAGTTTTTTTTTTTTTTTTTTTTGCAATAAGCCCTGTGTGCATTCTAGTCAAAGTTTCCACTATACAGCAGATTCAGCCACCATGACAGATATGACAGAACTTTCTTTCTCATAACCAACAACCTGTGACTCCCTAGCTGCTCCATTACTTGCTTGGATGCCTCTAATGAATTACAGAAAGGTGCTATAGTCTGATACCATGAATGGATCAATAGGAGTGAACATCCATTTATTTTCTGAAATGTATTGACTAAGCTCAGATGAACGGCAAGCGTCATGCAATCCTCCCGTCTGCAGGCAAGATAAAGAAAATCACTAAGTCTCGTCCCAACAAGATGAATTAAAATATGAGTCATTAACTTAAAAAGGAATGCATATTTTGTCTTATTGATTACCCACCTCTGTTGAGGTGGTTGGTGGCATGTACAGTAAATTCTCGTCCAATTGTAACACAAGAGACGTTCATTCCAAATATTAATATACTGCACCCACAATGCCCCTTCTTTCAAAGTTGAAATTGCATTTCCATACACTGGCATTTCTGTTTGCATTACCAGTTGTGCTAGAAAGCAACAGTCACTTGTCTTTCTCATATTAATGTCTGTAGGCCATATTTCTTTAAAGACACTTCTGCAAATACTGTATGAAAAGCAGCCTGACTGCTTACAAAATTGCATGTGAGTTTTTAGATTAATTTGCTGAAGGGGGAAAGTTTCTCTGTGCTTGCATTATATTATCAGTTTAACATGTGGGCGTGAGGGCTGATCCTGGCCCAGTTTTCAACTTACACAAGTGTGATGTGGAAACTTAGCAGCTCAATAGTACATAACTCTGAGAATGGATTTTTCAGTGAAGCATATTTTATCCAGCTGTTTATCTTTTGAAATATTCGTAAATTCATTATTTTTTTCTAATGAGGGGGAAGGAATACATGTCGTTCAAGAAATTTTTAACAAGCTGCAGTTATTCAGACCCAAATGATTTTTAAAAGCAGAGTGTTTTCAGATGAAATAAAACATGTCTGGAGGAGATTTTTTAAACTGGTTATTATACAGATAGAAGGCTGATGAAATGGAGTTCTTTTTTTAAGTAAAAATGTCCTGACATAACAGCCGGACCTCACAATATTGGTTATACTTCAAATGATTATACTGTATAAACCTAGAATCTCTGTAATGACTTACCACTTTGGCATGCAGAAAAATTCAGAAGGTTAAACACCTTTTTTATTGGATCCTAGTGATGGAACACTCAGATATTTAATGACCTGAAGGGGAAGCAAGCAGATGGGATGAGACTGTTGGTGTGAATCACCCATTACAATAAAAATGTAGACAGTGTGAGGCATTCCTTGAGTCAAGTTGTTCTTTTAAGCCTAAAATCTTTAATGTAAGAGCACATTTTCTGAGAAAAAATGAGCAGGAAGTACAAATGAGAGCTTGTAAAGGTACTTGCAGGAGTGGTGCTGGAAATGATAAGGAAATAAGTAACCTCCTGTTCTTCAGTACAAGCCCTGAAAGCTGCTTGTCCCATTTTAGTTACACTTTTGCACTGTCTGGCAATAATGAGAGTAACTCCAGTTGTTCAACTTCTGCTGTTGTACTTGAGGAAGCTGTGACATAGGTGTGGTTACAGGTGCAACAGAGATCACTTCTCACCACACCCAACCACTCTCAACAGCACAGATGGCAGTAATACGCTGCTTCTCAGCCTGGTATTAACAGTCAGTTACTCTTTAAGGAAGGCTATCTACTGGGAGAAGCATTGAGATATTAGATGTTTTTTTTTCACTGTGTAGTTTGGTTCCTGCAACATCTACTCATATATAGCTCATGATCAAAGAGTCATCAAAGAGTACCTCACTTGCAGAATCAGCAAGAGCACTTTACCTGCAGACTCCTGTCTTGATGTGTCAGTTTTGTTGAAGGAATAGCTCCTGAGGACATCAATTTTCTGGGACCAGGTCCGGAAGACAAGATATGCCGATTTGCAGGACTCTGATTTACTGGACAGCTGCCTGGCTGAAAATCTTGCCAGGACACCCAGCCAGCCAGTGAAGTGACAGGGCAAATAGTGTTCAGTTTAAGTCATAAAATAAGACTTGAGTGAAAGTCATTGCTTTAACATCAGTTTCACCTCAAATAAAGATTGTACATGGCACACGTGTCCCCTTATGCTTGTCCACGTGAATGAATTCATTATGTGAAATGAAGATTTCTTTAAAGGATGATGTATCGAGAGCAGGTAATGCTTGCATCACTCGCTTGACACAAGACTATTGATCTTTACACACCAAAATGACTCTGACAGAACTAAAAGAGACTTTTTGAGTCACAGGCTAAAACTGGAAAGCAGAAGACAAAAAACATGAAAAGAAAAGTGAGTGAATGAGAAAAGAGGGGTGACACAGAAAATCAAGATGAGGTGGATACACTTGAATTTAATTTCACACTCATTAAAAAATGTGGGCACCGCCTTCATCTGAAAGAAAATAGACATTCCTATAACAAAATGAATCAGTCTTATAATTAGAGGAAGTGAATTCTTCCTCTCATTCTCTTAGTTTTGGCTTAGTTTGGTGATACTGAAATAAAGGGCCTTATTCAGAGTTACCAAAGAACTTCTGTAGGAAACTAAATAATACCAAGCACTATGCAACACCAACAGCAGAAATACAGCTTGCTGATGATTCTGATGATTTCCACCATGCTGAATGAAGCCTTTGTCACTCTTCCATGATCCTTTCCTGTCTTGATATTCACAGCCAGTGTGATAACAGAAGGTCGCTAAGCACATTCACATCCTGCTGTTAAATTTATTATCATGACAAAACATAGGCATCTTTGGTTTGCAATGTCGTGCCAATGTTGTTTCTGACACTTTTATTGTGGGAGGTGATAAGAGCATTTGAAAAGTCCGGGGAGTCTCTGAAAAAGTTTATTCAACCCACCTTATCCCTCAGTGGAATGGAAAAAGGCGATGTGTCCTCACAACACAGAGGAGGAAGAAAGAGAAAGAAGTCTGCTGTAAGCAGAGTGCTATATTAAGACAGCTGGGTGCCCACACGAAATGACAAAGCAAGAGCGGAGGCAAAAGGGGAAGAAGGAGTGGAAAAGGTGGGCAATACAAAAAAAAAAAAAGAAATGACAGCAGAAATAAGCAATGGGCAGGAATAGAGCAAGGAATGGGACAGAAAAACAGGTTCAGATTCTAAGAGCAGAGGAGGAAAGAGAGGAAACAAAGTGAGAAGGAGGCAGATAAGTTTTGCTGGAGCAGCTCGTTACTGCTGAGCCAACTCATGCTCTCTTGTCATCTCCAAGAGCTAATTGGCACCTCCAGTGTGAAAACTCAAGCCTGTGTACTCATTCTCACAAACACGCTGCACACAACGAGGTGGTGTAAAAGCTTACCGCACATATCAAAGATAAAAGAAGGGCTAGGGCTATCGGTTTAAATTACTGTCCATTTAATAAAGGTTACGGTCAGGGCATAAGTGGGAGTTAACTTCTAATACAGCATGGACATCTGTGTTGTTGCTATGGTGATCAACAGTCAAAAACTGTGTACTTTGAACATTCTTTTGGAATTACAGAAACTATGTTTGAGGTTTCCAAATAGGATTTCAACACCCACCCGCCAACCAATCAGAAAGGGACCACAAATGTTACTGATTGAGGTTTAAAAAAAAAGCTGCAAATACAGTTTGAGTTTGAAAATCAAGAGCTATGAGATTACATCCCAAGAAGAAAACATTGTTATTGTGAGCAATGTTAATAGTTGCACATTGCTACATGAGAGAATAATGGTCTACAATACTAAATTGTCATGCTCTTCACTTGTGTTGCCCATTCAACAGCTCGACGACTGCTGGGAATGTTTCATCCCCTTGTGTCAGTGAGCTTGAATGAAGAGCCAAATCAAAGAGGTAGGACACAACACTTTCCTAGTTGCTTTTCACAGCTGTGTTTAGTTAAATAACACATTGCATCCTATTTGCCTGAAGGCATGTCTGAGCGAGGGACTTTGTGGACTGAACAAATAGAAAACTTCCAGGGAAGAGACACAGACCCACATCTTAAAGTGTTCAAAATATATTATAAGTATGTCTGACAACACTTACATTAAAGTAGCTTGACATAATTTGTTACAGTTCTTCGCTGATTCTCCTGTACTGTCCAGTGTGTATGAATGACCACTGATGGTCTATCTATGCTGCAGTCATGTTTGAATCAAAGCTCAGGCATCTCTTGAAAGAAATAGTTCAGAATTTGAGGAAGTATGCAAGCCTAGACTAAAGTGATAGTTTGGGTTATTTGACTGAACTTTGCCTATACTAAGATAGGCTAACCACGTCCTGAAACTAGCTCACACTTAGTGTAAAAACATGAAACTTATATGAATTTCATCATCTAATTCTCAGAAACAAAGTGAATAAGCCTATTTCCTGAAATGTTGGACTACTTTATTTCTTTAAGTCTTGCCTGGCCACAAAGTAAGCAGGATTGATCCTATTTGTTGTACACTCAGGAGATTGCTTGTTTAGTTTTAATAAGATAATTTTTCAGTCAGTGCATCAACCATAAACCACTCAAAATTCAGTCAAGGTCATTTTAATAATTTATTTGATTAATTTCATACAATAAACCAAGGAATATGGAAGACCAACAGAATACAGCTCTTTGTTTAATAAGACGTAGCTCCTGATCTCATGGATTGGCTCCTCTGTGCCTAACTTTATACCTAAATTAAGTTGATGTCAGTACTGTTTGGTTGGAGAAATTTAATGCACACAGAGTTCAAGATATACAATGACCAGTAGTATGTCACATTTAGGTCACATAGCATCAAAACGGGGGCTTCTATACCCCAAACAAAACCATGTCACTGTCAGTCAAACAATCCTGCCAGTGCAATAAAGTAATAAGCTATGTTCTCTCTTAGTTGAAGAGATAAATTTATAATTTGTGAACATGGAACTCTGGGTTAGATTATAAATGTACTAGTTTTGGTGACAGGATATTTCTCTTACCTGCAGAATCCCCAACCAGCAGAGCTTTTTCAAGCTGAGTACTATCAGAGAGTGGGTCTCACCTTTTTACATCAAGGAAAATAAGACTTCCATTACCAGCCGTGGCACCACCTGCTGCTCTCACAATCTCTCTAATCCAAAGATGCCAGCTGCTGACACCTCAATCACATTCACTGTCTTCCTTGGGAAATGTACCTGCCGACCACAGGAGTGCTGCAAAAACCTGTATTTCCCCAAAGTGATGAGCCAGACTCTTTTGCTCTGTCTGATGGTCTAGGGCAAATGTGTAAAGAATGATGGTCTGACTTGACTGACTTTAGAGGATGTTATAAGAAGATTCAGTCCTCAAGTGACTGATAAATTCTTGATTGGTGATTCTCCTGTGTAGCTCAAAGGCTGAAAACATATGTAGTTTACATTTCAGAGTCCTTTCCAGCAGGGGGTGTAGAGAGCAGGAGGTGAGAGAGATACACCAGATTGTATGACATCATACAGTGAATAGACAAGTCTGAAAATCACGAATGTACAAACTGAATGATGGCTGTGAGGCAAAGTTTACTAGACATGTTGGGCAATCCTGTTTATACCCAAAATCAATTACATTTAGCCTATTCCAGTCTTTTATTGATTAACTTCAGCTATTTCGTCCATTCATCCATTGATTTTAGTTGACTATTTCAACCATTTTTATTACCTTGTTCGAACTATTTGAACTTCTCTGTCCTCTTTGAAGTACTTTTTAAGCACTTTCAGTCAGAAAATATGGTGTTCAAGGAGACCATCTTCCTGTAAACAAAATGACCCCATAGATAATCTGTTCAAGCAACTTATTATTACATAGTTACATTTTAGGGTTAGATGACAGTGTTAGTGGAAATTGGTGTGAATGTCTGGGTTCACAAAACTCAAGACTTTCACACGGGAGACCGCTGTTCATTTCCTGTGTGACACCTATCGACAATGTAACTTCTCTTACCTGTGATTGTTCCACAACCTTAACCACATGTTTTTTTTTTTTTTTGTAGCCATGACAATAAAACTCTTTAAGCAACTCCTTATTATAGCGAAAGCTCTTCCTAAACCTAACCAAGTAGGTTTTGGCTGGACTGCAACAGTGAGGCCAGCCTTATAATCTGGACTGACTGACTGATCATATTTCCACCATTGGTCAACCGAATTGCTCGTCACTGAGTTTGAGTTTCTGGTGCAAACAGGTTCTATTAGGAGGGTGTTTACAGCCTGCAGTGCTGCCAACTTAGTGAATTGTTGCTAGAATCAAAGACCTTTTTTCAAGAAAGACTGGATAAAAACCTAATACATGACTGGATGGTGTATGGATGCCAACTGGGGGCTTAGGGCTACACCTCTTCTTACAGGCAGTCTACCGAGCCGCTCTGGTTTCCCAGCTGCTCAGGAACTGCAGGGAAGAGGAAGAGTGCTTCCAATACACTGAGCCTCTACTCCATTATGGCAAATAAACTACTTTCATTACATGCATCATTATAACTAAAGGAGGCAGAGGAATAACTAATCATCCAACATACTGAACAAGAGAGAGCATGAGAGTGAGGGGGAGGGGATGAGAACTGCTAATATCTGCTAAGCTAAAGAAACTAGTGGATCTGAATTGCATGTAGAAACACCAGTAACCAGAAATGAGACATTATGCGTACTACAACAGAGAAATAAAAGCCCTGTGAAGACAAAAACAGGAGTGACTCAAAATTAAGCTTCATACTAAAATACCGCTATGAGCAACTCTACATATCACACAGAGGGATAAAGACCTGCCTCAAATAAAAGTCTGTTACATGCTGGAGTTGAGGCAAATAAAGGCTAAACTATTGTGGATCCCAGATAGACACTATGAGCTGTGTGAGGAACAAAATAATAACGATATTATGTCTCCAACAACTTCCTCTCTGACTGATCATTTTACAAGAAAATACAGGACAGTCTTTAATTACTGTGTTTGGTGATTCTGTCAGACGACATCAGGGTTATAAAATGAGGATTTGGTCAAAGTGAGTTGGTCTGCTTGTTTTAAAAGCTAATCAGACCACAAACCATAAGCTTAACCGCATGTTTATTAGTGCTTTCATGATAAAGAAGGTTAGGCACGCCTGCTGCTGGTACACTCCTATGGGTTTTATTCGAGGGTAGGGACAAACCAGATATATGGTTGTTCAGGTTGATGTTGATAATTTTTTTTAAATGATTAAAAAAAATAAAATAAAATATTTTTTTCCCAAATGAATTGAGCTACTCCACAATCTTTCCATATATCCCTTGCAGAGGTACCCCATGGGGAACAAATACGTCTGGTTGGGAATTAATGTAGGTGATATCCATGCTTTTATTTGGATTAACCAGAGACGCCTTTCCCTCAAGAAATAAATTAAGTATTGCATTATCTTTACAATGATCCCAGTGCTTCCTAAGGTTGGCTGCTGATACAATCATAGTGTCTCATGAATGAAAATGAATCATCTTCAACTGATATTACATGTTCCTTTTGGAAACTTATTCACAAGATCTGAATAATTCATCAACACTAATGTAAATGGTTGATAAATGGTACTATGACTAATTTATTATTATTGTAATATTAGAGCTAGAATTGAGTAGATGTTGGAAAGGAGGTTCTATTTTAAGTGCAGCCCAGCCTGAACAGTTTGGCTGGAGAGGGAATTATTAGTAGCATAAAACATGTTGATAGGAATTGACGACATGTACTCAGATTCCTTTTTAATAGTCTTTTACTTATTCCTTCCACATTTTTGCACTTAATTTAGGGATCAATGAGAGACCTTTGAAGAAAGAAGGGAAATAAAAGAGTGTAATTTGTTTCTGATTCACAGCATTTCATTTAGTACTGATCTCAGTCCATTGCTCTAGGATCACCATCACTTTCACCTTAAGGTGACTAATTTTTCACCTCCCACCAGCCAAAGGCCACCAAGTAGACAGGCATAACAGGAATCAATGATTTCAACTTGGGACTATATGCTGTCACCAGGCTTGCTTACCTGGATGCAAGCTAATTCTCTTTTAACCCTCACGCCAGTCATCAACATACCCACATCGGAGCTCCCCCATCATCAAAAGAAAACTGGTCCTGCCTCAGGAAGTAGGCCTTTAATAGCATATTGATCAGAAATGAATTGAGTGCACGAATGAGAACACAGCAAAGTGCAAATATTACAAACTACCGAATCTTGGGTAAATGAAGGTCTGATCAATTCAGGATTAATTGCATTCCTCCCAGATCACAGTGGAATAAAAATGTTGGATGTTGGATCCCACGCTTGTACAGCAATAAAAAAACAAAAAAAAACAAAAAGCGCCAAGCATCACACCAGAACAAATCCACTGGATGCCGTTTATAGTCTTCTATTCCCATCAGCATCAATTTAACAACTTGCAATGAACCGCCAAGTGCTTGAACATTTAGGATGGGAGAGTGTTGCAAACTGTTAACTTTTCAAGAAAAACACAATTACTTCAGAGGCTTAAAATGTGCAAAATGTTGTTTGAAATTACAACAAAGACCGTTTTCCCAGGAATGTTGTGCAATTACAACATGTTGCTGTGGTGTTTAGAAATCTAGTGAGGAGGTAGGCACAGCAATCAGCAGACAGAGCAGGTTTTTGATACTGTCCACATGTATAAGTACTCCTTGGGAAAAACACTAAACCAGTCTGTCGAGCCAGATTGTCTTTCTGCCATCAGTGCATCACGTGGCAACCCTGTCTGCTAGAAATTACATCTACATTTATTAACAGCAGAGATGGTACAAAGCACACCACTACCACAACAGAGTGCAGGGTTTGCATCCACAGTCCTGTCTGTGGCTACGTTAAGGCTGCAAAAGAACTTTGGGTAAGGTCAGGGAACGATAGTGCTTTTAGTTATGTGAATAAACACATTGTGTCTGAAGTCACTGTGAATTTTTTCTGCATTTAATCAGACCACAATCTTTCCATAACCTTAACCAAGTGTAATGTCTTAGCATAACTGTAAAAAAAAATGTCATAGTACTGATGTCACACGCCCCGGCATCTATCCCTCCCCTGGCTGCTGGTGCCTCATTACAGGATGTTTAGGAGTCCCAGCCTCCCACTTGTGTCTCTCTCTCTCTCCCTCTGTGCGTTTGTTTCATTCTCCTAGACATGTGAATGAGGAGCTTGGTTTCACCTGTTCTGTGTTTGTGTAGTGATTTGTCCTCTTTCCAGGTCTTCGTGGTGGAGAGGAGGTTGTGTGCCTCAGGCCTTATCTGTTGGGGGCACCTGGGAGTTGCTCCATATCCTCCCACATGATATTCTTCATTAATATTTACACTCTATAATGTTTTCATCCTGATACTGTAAATCTACTTTGATCCATTCTGTACACAAACCATTTACCAACTCACAAATTAACATTGTATCTTGCCTGTTTCTCTGTTTTGATTCATGTTTAAGGTTACTATACATTTAGTGTATCATTAATAAAGTTTACTTTGAAAGACTCCAGCAGCCTTATCTCCTCTGTCCCCCTGTAAGGACACATCACCAAAGGTCAGGCCTAACATCTCAACTGCTGGACAGGTTGCAGGAGCGAGTTTGACTCTGGGTCAAGACATGCCAATGATGCAGCAGAATTTTCAATGAGCTAGGCTAAATATGACAGAATTAACCAAATCAGAGAGCAAAGGCCACATGGAGGCAAGAGGTGGTTTGCACGGGCAGTGAAGAGTTCTTGATGTTAAATAAAAGTGTTGCCAATACATTTCTGTGATGCAAATTATAAAAAAGGTTTGGGTGATCTTGCCTACGTTGTCTATTATATTAAATGACATACTGTTTAAATAGATGCAATACCTCAACAGACAAAGGTTGATGATTAGAAGAGTCAAAACTGAAAAGAAACAACATAGAGCCAGGGTAATATTCATGTAAAGTCAGTTAGCACCTAGCGACATCGCACCTGCTTAGCATTTTACCTGCCAAGTCTTTACTGGATGTTGGAATATATCAGTTATTCTGAAACATTTCTCTGCCTCCGCCTCCAGTATTTTTTTCTTTTTAATTCTAGCCTTCTCAACACCACCTTTCTCCTTTCGCTGCAGCCGATGCTTCCAAACCAATGTGAACAGTGATCACACACATTCCCTGGATAATAGCAACACATCTCTGATAACACTCAAATACCCCGGCCGAAGGAGAGTTCATGGCTGTTATTGGGTCATTAGCTGACCAATTACAATTCAAGGCACACCGGGGTTGTACCACTTTAGGAGGAGCTGCTCATTTACCCCTCTATTGAAAATACACTTGGTTGAAGCTATCACGCTGGGCGAGACAAGGGGCCACGAGCACAGTTTAGACTGGCCAAATGGTGCAGCATTGTAACCTACTTTTTTAAAACGCAATATTGTTAGCCTTCACAATAATCAGCCCAACCCTGGCCCCGAAGCATTACAGTCAGAATCAGCCCCCAGCAGAATGTCCCTGTCGTCAGTCTGTAGCAAGTGGAAATCCACTGTGATGTCACCCATTGGTTAATGAACTGTCGTTCTGAGGCGTTTTTTGAAACCAGAAAAAAACAAAAACAAAAAAAACATTGACAAGAAGGTGGAGCTGAGGAGGAGTGAGGGGTGGATCTGACCTGCTCTCTCTCTGCGCCCTATTGCATACCCTGCTTTATCGTCTATTTTCCTCTAAATGGGACCATAATTAAAAAAAAATTACCATGCCGTATTACAGAAGACTTGAAACTAACGATTGAGATCATAAACTCATTAGGAAAATGTTTACTAATGCAATAAATCAAGTCAGAAGTACTTATAGACTTCAATACAACCAGACTTCTTTTTCTTCATTTTTCAGATACAGAATCTACATCCATTTTTATATATAGTCTGATCTGTAGTCTCCTCTCAGTATCAGGTGTTGAGCTCAGAATTAAAAAGGAAATATAAAAACATGGTAAGAGGTGCATTGGACATCAGTGACAGACATAGAAATAGATCAGGCATCAGAAATGAATTACAAAAAACGGCCCTGCTGTGAAGCATGTATTATGCTGAAGGACAGCAGAGAAGTGGTTTAAGCTGAGTTTTTGTTCATTTTCTCCTCTGGGTCCCTATCAGAATTCATTGTAACTGCTGTGAATCATGAGTCTATAAGAGGTGAGTACTTCATCATCTACCCACAGTTTTGGGTGGAATATTTCTTCACACAATTTCAACCAATGTTTTGCATTTAAATGTGTGATAAATAAACGTCTTCCTCACCCTTCTCTTGCTGTGCTGCTCTGACATGTGAACTGTTTGCTCTGTCTCAGATTCAGATTTTCCTGAAATAGAAGAGCAAACTCATCTTGGAGGGACAGAAATCCAGTAAGCCTGCCTCTTAACACAGAGAGCTCCTCTGTGATTATTCAGCTGCACTAAATTACTAAGTGAAGGACTAGTGGCGGCTGGTGACTCAGAAAATTAGAGAGGACAGGAGGAAAACCAACCCACGGAGTCACGTTATTTTACACTAGTTGTCGACTTATCTCAATTTTCTAATGTTCAATGAAAAATTGAGCAGTAAAACAATGGCTTACAAGATTTCTTAAAAACAATCACTGCAGGCTCTGGATGGGAATGAACCTTGTGTGTGCATAATGTCCCAATGTAATGTCAGAAAGACATTGGACTCTAATGACATTTAGCAGATGTTGAGTTTTTCTCATGACTAGGATGTCAGCATCTTCTATGTCAAGGTGGTGGAAGACGTTTGATGTCAGTAACTTAACAACACAAGTTAAAACCAAAAAAATATGAACGTCAGCTGGCGTCATTATTCTATGGCATTAGATGTTCTGACATTAAAGTTTGATGTCACATCCTACATTCAACCAAATATCAACACCTTCTGCGGCGGCGGCACCCTGAGTCCAAATCCATTCTTGTTGTTAGTCTACATTCCTTGAGGGCTGCTACTATAACAACCTTAGTGTTGCATTGACTAACGCCAGGTAGCCTCTGCTGAAAAGACCTAAATAAAATATGTTTTTAGTTATGTTTGTAAAGTAGTTTGCAATTTACACATTGTAATTTATTTTCAAGTTAGCTACTCCTGTATGAATCTATCGCTTTGCTGCCAGTTTGACACACTCACATAAAACACAATGGTAAAAATCTGAAGATGAAATTTGGAAATTATCATAAGACTAATGTCAACAGAAATGGTTATGAGCAGGAGGAGAGCAATTTTGTGTTTGAGCAGGAACTATTTGAGAGAGAGGGCAGGACTTTGGGGGAAAGCATTAGAAAATCTGAATGTGGAATGAAAAAAGAAATAATGCTTTAAAATTCAAAGACCACACTCTTGAATAAAGATGGAAAAAACTTGATTAATGTACTAATGAATTAACAATTTATGGCATATGGTCACAAGATAGAACTAGAATTACCGCCTTGCAGTCGTATGCCTCCGCCAACCAGTCAACTTGCAGGAAATATGGTCACAATCTTCCTGTCCTAAATTACCGCACGGAATAATTGCCAGAAGTGTTTTGCAGAACATTATGATCTTACAGTAAAGTTGACCCTTGACCATTTGGATATAAAATGTTATCACTTAATTTTATCCTTAGAGACATTTAAGTTAAATTGTGTCAGAGTTTGTGGGGTTTTGTGAGGTCACAGTGACCTTGACATCTGACGTTTGACTACCAAATTCTAATCATTCACCCTTGAGTCCAAGCAAAGTTTGTGCCAGAAATAAAGAATTTCCCTCTAGGTTTTCCTGATATATTGCAATCACAAGAATGTGAGATCACCATGACTTTGAACTTTGACCTCTGACCACCAAAATCAAATCAGTTCATGTTTGAGTCCAATGTTCAAGCCAAATCTAATCAAATTCCCTCAAGGTGGTCTTGAGATACCACATTCAAGAGGCTAAAACCTTGTTTTGTGAGGTCACTGTGACCTTGCCTTTTGGCCACCAAAATTTGATCAGTTAATCCTTGAGTCCACATGGACATTTGTGCCGAATTCAAAGAAAACCCCCCACCCCCCCACAGGCTTTACTGAAATACCACGATCATACGGTGAAAACCATGTTTTGTGAGGTCATTGCAAATTTGATCTTTAACCACGAAATCTAAGTAGTTTATCCTTGACTCCTAATGAATGTTTGTGCCAAATTTGAAGAACTCCGAGATGTCACATTCACAAGAATGGGACAGATGGACAACCCGCAAACATAATGCCTCTGGCACCGGCTGTTGCCAGGCATAAAATGTATGCTGAGGGAGCTCTCGAAGAACCTGTGCAGCAATAAGGAACCTCCTAACACATACTAATACAGAATCAAAGATAGCTGTAACCCTACATGATTTATTAAGTTAATTAGTTAATTCCACAAAACCACCCAAAACCCCACACCTGAGGTGGTGGAGAGAGCAGTGACTAAAGGGAGAAAGGTTATAATGGCCACATCATTATGACTGGATGGGGCTATTCAGCTGGTTACCAAACAGCTGGTGCCGCATGAATGAAGCAGCTGATGCCTAACAGCTAAAGCAACTTTAGTGCTCTGCCTGAAACCCCGGATGATGCTATGCTCTATTTTTTTTTTCCTCCTGTAGACAAAGTGCTTCCATAATGGCCCTACCTCCCACTGGCATCTAGATACATTAGCAACTGTGTGGTTCCCAGGACATTCATTCTATGTTTTCTTCTCCTTCACAAAACACTGTGTTCCTGTCAATCTCTATGGAGTCTGATTGACTTTTCCTGAAGACCCCTCTGTGAAGCAGCTGTGAAGTATGTGCTGCTGGTGCACTGTCAGTGTCAGGATCTCCACAGCCCACAAACATAGCCATAGGTGGGCCTTGGTGAAGTTCCTCTTCCGTGTACTTTCTATTAAAAGACTGTACCAGCAGGGTTTCAGCCTGCACCCTCCATTGTAAAGTAGTTGCAGGCGGCTTTAGTGTCAGGGTTATACTAGTGTTAATAAGCAGCCATGATTGTCATTAGCACCTGCTGAGGGGGAAGTAGCATGGCTATGTGTAGAAATTGTGAAGAGCCTGAATCCGACTCAGTCTGACAGAGCACCAACATCACTTACGTCACAGCCAGTTGGTTGAGGGATCTTAATGTAATGTCGATCAGACACCGGAGAGAATGACAGACACATTATGTGAGGAAGAAATCATACATTAAGGTTCAGTGACCCACAGTTTGAAAGACACTGCATTAGACTGTTTTTTTAAATCATTAAATTGCAGCACAATTCAGGCCAAGCCGCTCTGGCTTGTGAGGATCATTCACAGGTGCTTTTATCTTTAAGAGATACTCAGCCATTCAAAGAATATGTGTGATGAAGTGTCAAAAATGCAAAAGAACATTAAGTGCTGACTTTAACAGCTGTAAATGCTCTAGTTCAACCAAATGAATGAATGATAAAATCTTTAAAACACACCATAACACAGCTGTATAATCATATCTTTAGAGTGGTTACAATTTCAAAGCCCATTTTAAGCATTTGTAGATATCTGCATATATTGTATGCACAAATACATAAAGACATTTGTACGTATACATTAATGGATCTTGTATGTTATTATTCACACAGGTAACATTTTAAACCTCCTTGTGAAGTGAAAGTGATATTGAAGCTGATATTGAGCCTGTGTAGAGCTGTGCTGGTGGCTTTTGTTGTGAGAAAGATGATATACAGTAGACTTTTAATAGATACTCCCACTGGGAGAAATTTGACAAGCTGTCATAACACCTCTGTCATTGGACATCGCTTTAAGTTCTTAAAAGACATGTTTTGTGGTTTTTTTTTAAGCCATAAGCTCATTTATAGAGTGCGAGGAATTAAATGCATCTTGAGGTAAATTACCTTATTTCTCTCCTACCTTCACTGTCAGTGTGTTTGATGTCTACTTTATTGCACTTCTCTGAAAGCTACCTTTATCAGCATGGCTAAGTACTTTGAGAGAGTACTAATGCTTTGTTTTCCATGTACTCAGCACCTATTGAATCAAGATAATTACTCAATGAAAACAAAGACAGTGACTGTCTGGATAAAGCATACGCTGCTTTGAGGATCATCTTTTGCTCTTGTGTGTGACTGTGCAGGCATGTATGTGTGCATCCATGTAGCACGTGTCTGTGTGCCATAGAATAAATGCAAACAATAGATTGTACTATTTACACCAAAACTATGCTTTTGTCTAAAATCAAACATTGTAAGATCTCTGTGAGATGTTTGGTTGATATGGAAGCTTTCTGCACACCATGAGCAACTATATCAGGACAAGCAATTGCATAATTATTAACTTTAAAATGGCTACTTGACAGTCAGGTGTACCAGCTCCAGGGTCTATAATTCCCCATACTGCAGCTTAGTGGGGCACATATTGTCACTGAGAATCTTTAAAGTAAGTTGCACATTGTTATGCACACAAAATGACAGGGATTTCATGGGAGAACGTTCTACTCATGAAGCTTATGAAAACTGTCGGCTTCTGCTTCAGAAGACAGAAGACATTATTGACCATTATCAAAGTTTGACCAAAGTCCACATGGTAAAACTACACATTTCTCCTCCAAACAGTATAATGCTTCCTAACCCATTCTCCTAATGGCACCATACCGTGTCCAGGTTTGTGGGTAAGAAAAATGATTTAAGCTCATTTGCATTAAAAGAGAAATTCTTGAGTCTGAGAAAAACAAATGCTGTTATTTCTTTATGTGAAAATAAATATTTGCTTGTCATTGTTCATAGATTACAGTCCTGTTTTCAACAAGAGGATAGTTATCAGGTTTCACAAATGCATACAACTTAACTGAATATCAAACAGAAAATAGTCTGATGCCCTATCTTGTAAAACACACTCTTATTCTTACTGCAGTTACTGTTATCCACCTATATAGACGTGAAATCACTCCAGTGAACATGCATTTTAGTTTGACACACTGAAACCATTTTGTCAGCCAGCCAGGAGTGTGTCTTACAGCGGTGAGCAGCACAGATGGTTGTTTTAACAGCAGGTGAGAGAACTTCAAACAAAGCAGGGTGATGTCAGTAAGGGTCTAGATGTTTAAAACATCAGCTCCTGGCGGCAGGCTACAAGGTCACTCATTGCCAATTCTCTTTGCCAGGTTTCAGAAGAACATGATCATATAGTACTACACAGCACAGCCACTTGTGCTTAAAATCCTCAACCAGGTTTATGGTTAATGTGTATTTTAAACACATTAGGTTTATTAGAACTGTTGCATACATCTTATTACTAATGACTGTTTTGTTTATGTTTGACAAATATGCATCAAATTAAAAGTGATGGTCTAATTGTCCTATGAGCCTCTCCACTGATTGGCTTGTTTGTATCTGAGTGATGCAGGGCGAGACCAACCAAAGGCTACAGATTGTAGCCTACAACTGTAGCTGGAGGAGGTGGGTGCAGTGGCACACTACACTCTGCAGTAATATTTATGTAGATCAGCTGAGGCAATGCAATTTTGGTGCTCATTCACAGATTATTCATTACCAAGCTGGAGATGCTGCCGCCTGGAACCAAACCCTGTTGTGTGCACTGGCAAGCCATTGTTTTGCTGTCGCACCAGCTGCACGCCCTGTACAGGCGTCTTTGCTGGAGCTCTGGAGTCATACTGACAATGCCTGCTGCACTCTTAAAGATTTCATTGAACAGACATGAAATCTGAGGACTACGTTAGTGCTCAGGTGTGTAGAAATGCTTAAAGCTTAGAAAAGCGTGAAGTTAAAGTTTAGCACTTGCCCCTGTCTCATGACAACTGCTGCGTTGCCCTGAAGCAAGGCCCTTAACCCATAAATGCTCCAGTAGTGCTGCTCAGTGGCCAGCGGATCAGACTGTGGCTTAAAGGGAAGCTTCCAGCTGTGAATATGTGCAAATTTGTCAAGATGGGTGTTTTTGGAAAGGGGAAGAAAATGCTGTGATTTTCCTCTGGAGGCAGAAAGTCACTCAGCTGGAGCATACCCCAGGGATGCAAGTTCTTGCTGCAGTTGCTGTGGTCTACTTTGAAATGTACATAGTTTTCAGGTTTGCTTTGTGCTGTATTGTATATTATATTTAATTGCCCTTTAATATAAATAATCCTTGCCATTCAAATAGATACATCCATATAATGCAGTGAGTTTCTCTCTGCTCCTTCAGTTCTGACTGCCTTTTAGCATCACAGACGGCTTTAATGAAATGGACTTGCACTAAGTAAAATTGGCATCGCGACTGTATTTGAGTCCACACAGTATCAGGTGCTATTGTTTTATATGGTAGAGTTAAGTAAAATACTGTATATAAATATAATCTAATTTAAGATTTTGTATTGTCTGGGCTCCTAATCTGCCTAAAAGAAACAGTGAAAAAGACTATTGGTTATTTTATAAGCAACTGAAATTTAACCACTACTGCATACTTAATATACAACTGAATCTATGAAACGGAAATATTCTGACAATGTAGTTTGAATTCACCATTATGAAATTTTCTGTAGATAATTTATGCATAATTTTTTTTTTTTTTTTCCAGTATTAATACATCTTCTTCAAAAAAAATGTCACTCAGAGGAGAAACTACAAATTGAGCTGGACTGAATTTTCTTTTCTAAATTAATAAAATAAAATTTTAAAATGCAAAAACTTAAAATAACCTTAAAGTTAGAAATTTTAATTCAATACCTGAATTCAGTGGTATTTAATTTTGACATTTAGTCTGGACAAAATTTCAGCCTCTCTTTGCCTCCATACACTGTCAGTTAAAAACCTTCCCCAACAAAACTCACTGTATAAATTGAACAGGAGGAAACAAGTCCCTCAAGAACCCCCAATGATCTTTTTGCAAATATCAATCACATTAGATATTATAAAGACATTGCTCATTTTGAATGATGATGGCTTCTTTATGACTTCCACCTTGGCTCAGAAATGAGACCTTGGGACAAAGAAGGCAGAGACATGAGGGACAGATTGGGGTGTGGGGTGGGGGGTTGGGGGGGGTCAGGGCAGGCTCGAGGAGAAGACAAGGCGGAAACAGATGAAGAGAGACTTGCGTGAGCAAAATAACAAACAGTCTGCAGGAAGAAAAGATGCAGAATGTGAAGGACGCAGTGAATTAGTGTTAAGATAAAGACATTAGGGACCTGTTCTGCAAACCTGCAACTGTTTTCTCAGTGGAAGAGGGCAGGGGGATGGGGAAGGCCATACAGCACATGAGTGAAAACAGCCACCATTATCTGACAGACTATGACTGACAGCTGGTGAGCCGATGGGCATTGTTAGCACGGGATAATACTTTAAACTGCTATTTAATTAAAACAGGAAAAACAGGAATCAAAAAAATTGTTCACATGGTAAAGAAAGGACAGAGAATAGTTTCTCAAGGTGTCATAGTTTGACTTCTACTCTCCAAGATGAACAATTTTGACATTTTCTTCCGCGCCACTGTATGTTACCCACTCTGACACGGGGAAGCCAAGTCACCAGATGTTGACCTTTAAGGAGGATTTTTGGTCCTGTCCAATCAGTGATGCAGAAGGCGAGACCCAGGAATGCAAATGAAGATATTGAAGCCAGTGGCACAGCTCTGACATTCAATCCTCTGTGGACAGTATCATGAAGGACATGGAATATCGCATATTACTGGGATTTGTCCACAGCTATGAATAAGAAACAGAGAATGTATCTTTTTTGGCCACTTTTGTGTTAACGTTCGTATCTTTAAAGCCTTAAGGGCGATTGCACGCAGCAGCTCTCATTGCATATCAACAGATAAATACAGCATAGATAGTAAAGGATAGGAAACTTTAATATCAGTGTCTCTAAACAATCTACAAAGAAACAGTCTAAAAGATACTAAAGACAGTAAGGCTGTGGATTAATATATTAAAAACTATTCTTGTCATAATTTAAGTGTTGAAATATTTATTAGTGTTTGATTTTCTGTCGTCTGGAACCTTTTCTGCTCAGCACCGACCAAATACACTGTGCTATCAATATGTCCTCATTAAAATACCAGTTTACCTCTCTACTGCCACGTTACTGAACGTTTTAGTTTGTGTTTTCTGACAATTTTCTTTTTCTTGATTTTCCTGCTTTTTCCTAAAAGTGCTTTCTCTGACCTTTGGAGGGCCCACTCTTGATGTGCTGAATCTCATTATACCACCTGATTTTATTTTAATCCCTTTACATTCAGAATAAAAAGTCAGTGATTATGCCCCTGGTTGGCATCTCTGTCATAGGAACGGCTTTTGAGGAGCCACTGGCCACACTAAACTAAAACATCTCACTTATCAGTGGTTGAAATATTTATACTATTTTGACGTCTCCATCAGGTGACACAATTTGCAACCACACCACCAATGTATAACACTACGGGAGCAAATCCTTGACTGTCAAAACTGATTTAGGATTTGCTCTAAAACACAAATTGAGATTTGAAGTGTTTCTAGGACCGACGCTGTTGACAGGACCAAAACAAAACTTTATTCTATTCACTTCATCACTGTGTCTAAAGCTGCCAAGTGTTAGACACACAGGAAAACTAATCTCATTTTGTCTAGCAAACTTGATCGGACCTTGCTGGTGAACTAATTAAGCATCTGTTGAAGTTCATTGATCTTGGAAAACAACTGAATGCTGATCAGCTGGAAAAGCAAAAGAATACAATAAACAGTGATACCTCCAACTGCTCCAAAGGCCAAACTGTCGATTCTTATCCACATAAAAACTGTGAAAATGCTCATATTTTTTTTTTTTACTGAAGGATTTCAAAGGCATGTGAATAAAGACTAATGTGGGGCAACTGACTTCATCAAAATTATACATAGTTTTCCATAGATCTTCATATCAAATTACAAGCCTCAACTATTAAGTACTGCATGTAATAGAAACAACAGCAACATGCTGATAATTCCAATACAGAAAATTCGGGTCTGCATACAAAAGATGACTCGAGGCTGTAATCGATGTCAACGCTGCTTCAACTAAGTTCTGAGTAAAGGGTCTTTTGTCCTTTTCCAATAAATTTTACAAAAGAAAAACAAAACTGTTTTGCTTTGTCTTGAGTGTAGATTGATGAAGGAAAAACTTCTGGCCTGAAATGCCATCAACAGAGCAGAGCTACTACTGTTCATAGATCTATTTGATAAAGAAAACATTTTTTACTTACTTTGCAGATGAAACAAAAATCCAATCTGGGGCAGCAAGGAAACCAAAGAATGAAAACTAAGGCAAAAACATGAAAGGGGAAACTAACAGAAAAACAAGGAGTCATGAAAGAAACAAAGCAGAAGCACAGGGAGTCAAAGCGAATGACAGGGAATCCACGCTGGAACACAAATACGAACCAACAAATACACACAAGGGGAACAGGTAACAATACACAGGTGAAACACATTAGGGCGGGGCAGACAATAACAATGGAGGGAAAACTAGACAAAGACAGGAAGTAAAACACCAGTGGACACACAAGGTAAGTAATTTAAAAATAAAACAGGAAATCAAGAGCATTCAAACATAATATCTATAAAAAATAGTGCTTGCAGGGACAGACCATGACAAAAATGAATTTAAACGATTAAGCATGAAGCTGCAACACAACAAAATGTGAAGAAGGTGAAGGGGTCTGAATACTTTCTGAATGCACTGCATATATATGTATTAATGTGTAAGCGAAGCGGCACTTTAAAGTTGCTGTTGATTAACTGACAAGTCTAAATAATTATTTAATTTATTATTATACTGTCGGGAAGTTTAATTTATAATGAGTCATCATATCTTATTAACTGATGTTTTATATGTGAAATCTTAAACTGAACTGAAGCTGTTAAATAAATGAGGTAGTAAAAAGTACAACATGTCTCTGTACTGTACTAAAATACATTTGAGTTCATGTTAGTTAGTTATTTTCCACCATCATTACATGTTCAGTTAAGAACACTTCTGGATCTGGCGTTATATTAATGAAAGGTTGCTTTTATAGATAACTGCCACATTGTGATCGCATGTTTTACATAATAATCCAAAGAAGCCAATGTGGTTTATCAGCCTATTGACTGGTACAGCCTTAACATATTTGCAGTAAATATATGTAATGTCTCCTAAATGAAACGTCTTCACACTCCCTGACTGTCTTGACTAATGCACTCGGGACAAATGCACTGTAGCTGTAGCTTATGGGCAAGGCTGCAACCAACAGACCATTTCAATTGCTTGTGTATCCATGTGGTGGAAGACAGATGACATCATCAAACTGAATGCACCAACCACTTCCTCACATCAGCCATACACAGAGGCACGTGTTCCACATGAATGATCATGGTCCCTCGTTACATCGTGTCTAACACCAATAGGTGATTTTGTTCCTCCCAGTGCTGTGTGGAGGTTCCATTAAATGAATGACAATGCCATTATACTTGAAGGTTAACGACAAAGGTGGTCTATCAAAACCCCTAAATGGGACTTTCATTTACCTGCTCAAGTGACCCTGCGCGAGTTGCGCATGATGTGAGTTCATTGAAGAGATGCCAAAATCTCTTTGTAGCAGAGAAGATTTAACAGATGCTCCAATAGAACAGGCTTGAAAAATGAAATGAAAAAAAGATAATTCCGTTCTAGTTCTGGCCCTCATTCTGTGCTGGGTATGCATTCTTTATTACAGAACCCACAATGTAATCCATGTAGTCCTCAATTATAAATATAAAGACATAAAGATACTTGAGGACTCTGGAGAAGCTGAATGATGCAACACACTGCTGTTAGTGCATTTACAACAAGAGTCCTCCAACCTGAACAGCCATATAGCTCATTCTCTCTTAGCAGTGTCTCCTGAAATTCAGCCCCTATGGCGGCAGGCATACCGGACCTTGGTTGTCATGGTTACAATAATAAACATGCAGACTGTACCAAGAGTGCTGTACCTACCTTCATTGCCATGGTTACAAGAATAACAGTCATGGCTTAGTTAGGTTTAGGCACTAAAACAGCTTGTTTAGGATCTTTGTTGTCATGGTTTCAACTTTCAATTAAATCAAATTACATTTATTTGTATACTGCCAAATTATAATATACATTTTCTCAAGGCACTTTACAGGGTAAGGTCAAGACCTTCCAATAATTACAAAGTGGTTAACTTTTCAAACAGTCACGAATAAGAGATACAACATGACCTGCTTCTTTCACATGGGAATCAAGCACCTGTGTCACATTCCTGTGTTTTGTTGACCCACCCATTCACCCATCCCAACCTCCTCCTGACGGGGACTTTGTTGCGCTATATGCTACATCCTTTGCTCCCGTCATAATTACTATGGCCACTAGATGTCGCCTAACAACAAAACATAACTAGGGGTCATAATAACCTGCCGCACAGACGACCTTTTACCATTTTGCAGTGACGCCTGTCAGTTGGACAGGTAGCATCTGGAACTCCAGTCAGGAGAAGGGTCTTACTGAGTAATGAAGTGAAATCCATGAGAGGTGGGAAAGCCTGTTGTAGCTGTCCCTACTTTCGTCTGCTGCTGTTGAGGGTTCTCCACACTATCATAAACAATACTATCGCCACATCCAGGGAAAGAGTGGAGAGGAGTTTGACAGGTGGTTGACAGGTTGTCCTTTTAATGGCCATCACCTGTTCATTGCTGACAAGTGCCATCGCTTCACACTGTAACCTCACAGGCAGGGTAAGACTGGACATCGGACATACCGGGACAAATCCTGGTGGGCTGTTGCACTGGTGGGTCAGTGCACCATCAAAAAAACCCATAAAAGTTTTTCCTGGCCTTGTTGGTCTCTTTCTGTGGGCCTGAGGTGAGTATTGCCATGGGAAAAAATCAAAGTAGTCCCAATCTCTGAATCAATTTTGAGTTAAGTTTTGTTTTTCTATATTATTATTATTATTTGTTTTACACAGATAGATAAAGTGCCTAAAAGATATGTTTGAGTGGTGTCTCTATAAATGGCTATTATTCTACTTTTGTTCTCATCCAAAGGGATTGTTTGCAATCTCCTCAAAAGTTTACAGCTGAATTAATTCAAATTCTCTTGACCTAGATACAGTGTGGTACAGTAATGTGCCTCCCAGAAGCTTTGAGATACAACACTCATTTATATTTTGTAGCTGACCTTCTTCTCACCACACAAGCAAACGTGCATTCAGTGTATCTTGCAGTAGGGATTATTACCACTTTTAAAAAATATATAAATTCCTTGTAAAGCTTCCAAATTTCTTGTAAGGCTTGTTATTATCCGAAAAGCAATTCTGAAACCATAGTAGATCATAATCTTCCAAGTGTTTTCTGACTGGTAACCTATTTGTATAGTAATTAATTGGTATAGCAAAGTGAGGTAACAAAAGACCTAGGTTTGTGCTGAGAAAGAGAAAACACAACCTATGTAATCTGCACTTACAGTCCTTTAGGTCACTGAATAAAAACTCTTTTCTATCATTTCTTTAATTATGCATGTTTGAGATACACAAAGTTGGCAGATACACAAATAGGCTTGGACCTCGTCACTTCTGAAAAGGAAAACCAAGCAAAGCAGGGAGGACAGTGTGGCTATAACAACTCCCCCCCTGAGGGTAACATAAACTCATAGCCTTCAGATGGAGGTTGGAGTGGCAGTGGAGCTTATAAAATGATATACGAACAAGGTTACACCAAGTTCAACACAGCGGGGAGTGGAAAGTGATGACAACAACTTCCCTCCTAGAAGCCACACTTAGAGCCTACAGGTGGATGCTGCAGTGTAGTTGGGGCTTTTGAAATGATATATGACCAATAGCAGCTGTGGCAGGAGTTAAAACATAGATTTAACAGTGTGGCAGCAGTAATTGTAGCGAAAGAGTAAGCAGAGCACTGACGGCTTAGGTTCACTGCCTGGATATATGTTGGCTGGTGTGTGCTGCTACAGCTGCCACTGCCTCGAACATTTTTCTACACAGCCTGTGACAGCAGCCGGCTCTCCACTGTATCGGCCGGCTCTTTGCAGAAAAGCTGAATCTGCCTTTCAAGACACACGCACACATACACACACACACAAAACAAAAAAATAACAAATATCACCTAATGACTGAAGCCCAAAAGGCACACATCAGTCTCGTCTAGCAAACACCCTGGATATGAGATAAAGAGAGGCATTATAGGCTATGGCTATGTTACAGTTTTTCGTGTCATATCCATTTATTTGCATACAATGCAGAATGTATAGTAAGCCTTGAGCACAGTCCCAAGCACTCTGACATTGTCACACCTGATTTTATTGACATGCATAATCATGGAGCTCTTTCATCTTTCTTTATATAACAGTCTTAATTTCGATGTCACTTAATACTAATTCCCGAGCTGACTCTCTAAAACTTGCTTTTAAATCTTTTCCTCTCCTAGTTGCTTGTGTGGGTGAAATGCTTCTCTCTTATCTTTCACTGTTGTTTTGCTTGTTCTGAACAGATTCTGCATACTTGCTGTTTGTGAAGTGGTATCCAGCGGTTTCCTCAGCAAATGTAATTGCATCCCCTGGAAGTTTACTCCACCACAGTTTGCCTACATCGAGCCTTTTGATGACTCTGTGAACTCTCTCCACATTCAGCTGAACTTCAACTCAACTCTGTATCATCTTGTACAATGATAACACAACCTTCCGCTCTCACTTTGCTGAGTTCTTTTTATCCTGCTGATGCCACTGTAGTTTATCCTAATTCTCCTTTAAGATAAATGCAGCCCCCCTCATAAGCTCCACCCTCAAAGCTTCCAGTGCTAAAATGACTCAGGCAGAAATACCAGTCAAATAGGCCCAGTATATCTACCAAGCTGCTCCCCCAAACTTGAAAAACTCTGTGCTCAGTCTCTGGATGCCTCTGGCAGGCCTCTGCTCTCCGTAGAGATTTTGAATCAGCACTCATATGTTTGATGACACAAGTAGTACAGAAGTCACTAGAGGCAAACTGTGTTTATGGCGGCTGCAATGGTGCAGGAAACCTTCCTTTAATTTTTTTAGCCTTTGTATTTCATGATGCAATGTTGATTTCAAACGACCTCGCAACACATCATATATTCATGCCCCGTTTCTCTTGCTAACATCTAGGTTGTGATGTGGTGCACAATGTGTGTTTGTAGGTGAGCTATTTCACAGACAATTTAAACCTTAAATGTTTGACTGGAGCATTAAAATTCCAGGCACGCAGCTGTGCACAAAGCGTTACTAAGATCAACTTAAAGACCTGTCACAGGCGCTGTCAGAAGTACTCCTCACACACATAGAAATTCAGCTAACAAAGTACTCAAAATGTATTATGGGGAAGCTTCTGTGTGGCCACATTTTGCATGAACGCTGATCTGCAATCCACCTCTGTGGATGACATTTGTTGTTACAGTAAAAATACAAATGGCCACAGAGACAGATCTATTCAAAATCTGCTTCCATTTACCTCCTCACAAAAATCTAAATATTATATCATAAATCCCTTAGAGCAGCGCACTGATCTTAGTATTTAGCTGAAGGCCCTGCTCTGTCCTTCATGTGCAGCAACATTCAAAACCAAAGTAAGTTGTAAAGTAGCGTCCACGTGAAAAAACATGGTGACATGTTAGCATATATGTTTAATTCCTGTTATATACTTTATATTTTACATGTAGTGTTATCTTTGGTAAAGTAGCTGATATTGCAGTAGATTCAAATAATGATGTAGATATTGTTTTTATATGTCATCCAATCCTATTCTAAAAAGCCATAAAATACATAATCCAATAATATTTTCCTATTCTATATCTGTTCTTTAGATGTGATGAACTTATGTGTCCATGATTCAATATCTGAAAGATTATTAGATATGTACAGATGTTCAAACCACTGGGAAAAGTAATGGGTTTTCCTTGAATGATTTAGTAGCCTAATTGGTTTCTAAATACTAGTCCCTGAATATGCCATTAGTATCTGCCAGTTGCTTAATTTTCTAATGTGGTGTCAAAAAAATCACCAGTCAGACAAGAGGGTGTTGGATAACAGGTTATAAGACATTACATATATATAAGACATACATTACTTGAGTCAAAGTACAGATACTCCAGGTCAAATCTTACTCCAATACCAGTGAAAGTTGTTCCTTTAAATGTTTAATTGAGTTAAAGTACTGGAGTACTTATTTTTAGAATTACTTAAATAATTAAAAGTCATTTTTTTCATGTCAACACAGAATGACTCTGACACAACCTACTGAATGAGTGACTGACACTAGAACCTGTAGAAGAAAAAGTTTGAAGACTATGATAGAAAGCCGATAGAAATGTCCTTAAAAACCCAACTGAATCAACAAAAGGAGCCATTGTTGTTTATGAGTTTCTTTTTTTTTAGGCAGTGATGTTGTCTAAAGCTTCAGACATGGAGGTCAGAGGTGCTCTGGTGAAGAGTCTTCTGCCTCATCTTGATCTGATGTAGCCATCTTTAGGCCACTGCCAAGGTCAAACTGAGCTATTCAAAAATGCAGTGGGCATGACATGACTGACAGTGTAGGATTTGGCTGTGATTGTTTTTTCTCCTGTGATGAGGACAGTGTGTGGCCTATAACATTTTTCAAAATAAAATAAATTCCATTGACTAAAAGCTGCTTCAAAGTAATGAATAGATAGAAAGGATATTTCAAAAGTCCCAGCTCCACCCAGTATCCACCTGTTGGCACTAAAGTCTAAGCTCCTTATTGGGGAAGTTATAATTGTCAGAGTGTGGAGGTCAAATATTCACTATGTACATACTCTGTATTCCTATAATCACGTGAGGTGAGTGGCTGAAGAAAAAGGAGCAGAGAGGGCATCCCAAAAGTTTTTTTTTCACTTGACCATGGTAGTAAAATATCAATTTCCAAAAGCTAACAAAAGCCCTTCAGTAAAGTCAATAACATGGGCCTGCCTGTTTTACATAACTAATAGAGTAGTGTTGAGGAGAGTCATTGGATGCTAAAACCTCATTATCCTGCCTGGTGACCTTGGCACATGTGCTGAATGAGAGAGTAATGGCTCTTTAACGCTGCCAGCACCGGAAGACTGCCCTTTTTAGATCTGGTTCAGAGACTGTCAAAAATCCATGCTGCATTCCTGGAATACAAGGCACTTGAAGGAGGATGACTTTTTTTATTTGAAGAATGTCAGAATGTGTCTGTGTCCTTTCACACAACATTTTGAGGAGCCACGTTGCAGTTTGTGCATTGTTGCATTGTAAATCCACAGCTTCCACAAAATTCATCCCCATAAGTTATGAGTAGTTTATATATTAGAGGATGTCATAGTTAATTGCTGTGTTAGCTGTGTAAGAAAGATCAGGTTAAAGCGATATGAAAGCCATCTCTCTGTGTTCTGCCTCACCATTAGGACTTAATTTAATCAAATTAATCTTATCAATTAGTTTCTTTATCATATTTTTCTTATAATAAAGGAGCTGTGATGATCACATCATATATTCTTAAACATAAGAGAATAAGAGTCTACAGAAATGTTAACAGTAAGTTTTGAATTGGATGCAGTAAATGAAATGAATGAAATGGGATCAAACTAAACAGAACCAAATGTCAAAAGCATCACAGAGAGACTGAAGGGAAAGCTTTTTAAATTAAAAAATAACTTCACTTGGCTAACACAGACTCCATCAAACACACACACACACACACACACACACACAGGCACTCAGGCACGAGAAGTGTGTCTTTAACCCTTTGGAAAGTCAGGAAGCACATTGATTGTTTTTCCAGCCGGCAGATTTACATCCAAATGTGGCTTGTGAGGATGTCTCTGTGGAATAAGGTTTATATAATGATAAGTTCACTAGTAAACCAATATGTCAGCATCAGCCTTTTATGTTTGATTTGGCATTTAGAGCATTGATTGAATGTCATTTTTGACCTGTAATAGAACTGTGTGAATCCCCAGTCTGAATAAAGCCATAAAGGCCTAACATGACTTGCAAAATGCAAAATGAGGAATGATCTCTGGGTGGGGATTAAACCTGGGCTAAAAAGGTACAGGTCAAAAGAGGCACTTGAAATCCTGCGTGAAGAGTTTGGCAGATGCGCACTCTGTCAGTGTCTTCGATACATGGGGACATGTACTTGGCATACTTCACTAAGGTTTAGAGAGGCTGCACTGAAGCCAGAGACTGAAGTGGGTGAGAGAATGTTTCATTGCTCTGTAGGTTTAGAGGTTTATCTGAGACCCAAACACATTAATATATTAGTTTGTGAGACCCTGCACTTCCACATACATTTTTTCATTACTCATATAACTAAATGAGCTAATAACAATAAAAGATGAGGTGAGGCCTATAATGTCACCTGTAATGTAAAAACAACTTCAAACTAATTAACTAGCATGGTAGCTAATGGTGACAAGCTATAAGCCATGAGGATGAAAGTAACTTTATTCTGAACCACCATTAACACACTAAGTCTATATTATAATGAAGGTATTTGAAGGTTTAAAAAAAAAAAAAAAAAAAATCTTTCACAATCTCAGCTCATTCACCAACAGTTAATTAGCAGTGAGGCTTGTACCTTTAGGCACCCATCCTCATCATCTGTCAAAGGATAAAATCTAAATCGAAAAAGACTTTAGAGGAAGGATATTTTCATATCAATCATATCAAGCCATTGATTTATAGGATTAACAGGAAAACCAACAAAGAATGATAAAAAGTTGTCAAATGGTTGAAAAATCAAAGGCAAGTACATTATGGCTAATTTATCGTAATTGTTACTGTATTTCCTCCCAACATGTGTGATGTGAGGACAAACACCAATCTCACCAATTGATATCCTGCAGATTTTCCATTTGATGTGTAAACAAAGTTCAGCTTGACTGTAGGCCTGATATTCCAACTCCAGGGATTTGTCGATTGTAGTCGCCCCAGCTCCCCGCTGACTAGGCAGAGTGATTCAGTATTTGTTTGCATCTCTGGAGACCTCCAGTGTACAGACAGCTGGGCCACAGAGCAACACAGACAGTTTATGCAGGATTACTGGCCTTTCTGAGGCCCGTGTGGTGCTTCACATTGTGAAAAGACAAAGAGGAGATGTGAACAATCACCTCATTTTAATCATACATTTGAGTACAGGGATACACTCTCTGTCAGGTCAGTTAATTATTAGCGGTTGCTCTTGGATCTGTGCAAATGGGTCATTGCAGAGTGTCGTAGTTCATTCATGATATCTCTCTGTTCAAGGCCTGAATCTCTGGCAGGGGAAAAAGGATGGCCCCCTGCCCATCATTTCACTCTTGTTTGTGCCAGGGCAGATAGCACAGAACCAGCAGGATTCACAAAGTGTGGTTCAACTGCCAGCGTCTGCATGGATGTTTCCTATTGACTGGGCTGACACTGATGCTGCCCCCAGACCTCGGTGAGGAGCTAAACGGGGGCAAAACCATGATAAGGTCATTTATCTTGTGGTGCAGAATACTCTACCACTGATACCAAAAACATGATTTTGTCTCTGACACATACATCGTCTCATAGCCAACTTATTAGCTGATGGGGAAAAATCATTTCCTTAAGGCAATTATAGTGATAAGAGGTTTTTTAAAAATGCATACAATATACCATGCTATCACCTAGAAGATAATGACTGAGAACCTCATCAGTTCTGCCACATCCATATCTCCCCAGCCAGACTGCAAGATAACTATATTTCTTAGCGAATCCCCCATGCCATGTATTTCACTCTAAATCCTCCCTAACGGTTTTTCAGTCCCTGCAATGGCCAAATTGAATTCTCACGTTGGAGATATGGACAGGGTGACTTTAGAAAGTGTCCAAAGTGCAAATAGCCTGTACCTTCACTTTTCACTTGCTCTACAGTGGATTTAAACCCCTTCACTTGTTTGTTATGTTGCAGCCTTATGCTCAAGCTGTTTAAATTTATTTTTACCCTCATCAGTCTACGCTCATTATCCCATAATCACAGAGTGAAAATTTTATTAAAGAGGAAAAACTGAAAGATCACATTGTCATCAGCATTGAGATCCTTTGCTATGAAACTTAGCTGAGGTGTCTCTCATTTCAGCTGATCATCTTTCAGATGTGTCTCCACCTTGACTGGAGTCCACCTGTTGATTGGGCATGATTTGGAAAGGGGTGGCATGGTGGTGTTCTGGGTTCAAACTCCGGGCCTTGCACATTAGGTTCATTGGTGACTGTAAATTGCCCGTAGGTGTGACTGTGAATGTGAATGGTTGTTTGTCTCTATGTGTCAGGCCTGTGATAGACTGGCGACCTGTGTACGCCGCCCTCGCCCAATGTCAGCTGGGATTAGATCCAGCTGACATTTTCTGTGGAAGACATTTAGAACAACCACAACTCTACGTAGAGCTGGTCACACAGCCAACCAGAGCAATCAAGGGAGAAGGGCCTTGGTAAGAAAGGTGACCAAGAACCTGATGTACACTCTGGCTGAGCTCCAAAGACCCTGTGTGAAGAAGAAATGTGAAGAAGGACAACCATAACTGCAGCACCCCATCAATCTGGGCTTTATGGCAGAGTGTCCAAATGGAAGCTTCTCCTCTGGGAAAGTTTGCAAAAAAAACAAAAACAAAAACACCTTAAGGACTCTCAGACTCTGAGAAACAAGATTCTCTGGTCTGAAGAAACCAAGGTTGAACTGTTTGGCTTTGGACAATGACCCTAAGCACACAGCTAAGACGATGCAGGAGTAGCTTAGGGGCAACTCTGTGAATGTCCCTAAGCAAGTGGCGCAGCCAGGGCCATGACTTAAACCAAGATCAACATCTCTGGAGAGACCTCAAAATGGTTTTCCACCGACGGTCCCCATTCAATCTGACAGAGCTTGAGAGGATCTGCAGAGAAGAATGGCAGAAAATCCCCAGATCCAGGTGTACAAAGCTGTCACATCATACCAAAGAAGACTCGAGAATGTAATCACTGCCAAAGGTGTTTAAACTAAGAGCCAAGTAAAAGGTCTGAATACTTATATCAATGTGATATTTTAGGTTTTGCTTTTTAATACATTAACAAAAAATTCAAAAATGCTGTTTTTGATTTGTCATTATGGGATATTAAGTGTAGATTGAGGGAGAAATGTAAAAGTTTTTAGCATGAAGCTGCAACATAAGAAAATGTGAAAAAAGTGAAGGGTTCTGAACACTTCCTGAAGACACAGTACAGAAGTCCATCACTGCTATTTGGACACTGATATTACAAAGAAAATGAAAAGCACATTTTCAGAAGATACAGAAAAATTTCACCATAAAAAGGAAGAACTTTCCAAATTTCAAGTTTGAAAGGATAAACATTAGCATTAAACAAGCATTAGCATTAAAATGTACATATCAAAGTACGTATCAGAGGAAGAAGTTGCCGTGAAGAATGTTTTGCGTGACATGAAAATCTTCAAAAGTGACATTTCTTTTCAAAACTCTCTCCTCAGATGATATGTGCAGGCCTCATTGTACCAGTGTCTCAGGAGAAAGAGAATCCAAACACGCTCTATTCCAGCTTTTGAACACATAATCTCAAAGTTCTGACCTCCAGACATAAGAACACCTTTTAGCACTGAGATTTTGTCATCTAAAAGTTTTGAAAAGTGCAGTAAAATAAAAGAATACCCTGTTGTTGGCATTCTGAGAAATAACTTCTTTTTTTTAAAAAAAAGTCTGAAATAGTCAAAGGAGGAAATTGCAGTGATCAAAGTCACACAGGCAAGACATATTGGAAAGGGCTGTCTGGACTCTGGATGCTTTCACCATTATGTTCACCTTCCTACCAAGCTCTTTCCAGAGGCTGAATCTCTTTGTTGCCAGTGACTCCTGAGTTCATCTCTGTAGAGCTGAATTTGTCCTCCAGTGACCGTCATCACCCCTGTGCCTGCCGCTTTTAGTGCTTCTCACTCGCTGTCAGGTTTGCCGAGCCGAGAGCTCAAACAGAATCACAAGCTAATTGCTTTATCAGAGCCTTTTGTCTAAAGGGTCAGAAATTGAGTTTACTCGTAGGGCGAGAGAGGGAATTATAAATCGAAAGGGATAGGGGAAGAAAAATTCAATTTGTGCGCAGCCCTTGTCAGAACCGCTTACTTGCGTGGCTGTTAGGTGTCCAGATTAGGAGAAGGAAAGAAAGGAAGATAACAGCATTACAGCGAGAACAAACACACTCTTGTCTAAAGGGCCAGGCGAGGAGGCTAATCTAATACCTGACACGGACATGTCCGAGGAGCATAGAGCTGCTTCTGTCAGAAACTGATGTTAACACCAGTCACTTCACCTACCGCAAAGTCCCTGACAGTTATTTTTAGGTACGTGAAACAAAAACAAATGAGGACATTCTGACAAAAAAAAACATCTGCTTTTGTTTTAAACTGACAATCCCACCTGCACACACTCACACACACACACACACCACTCCAAAAAGCCATCTCAGTGTGCTGGTATTGTCAGTGGCAGGAATTCAGGGTTTTTTTTTTTTCTTTCTGTTTACAGGAACTGTGTATAACAAGTGCCTGGGAGGCTGGGTTACGATTAGTGCACAGTGCACGTGTCACGCAGTTTGTAGTCATTTTTCACCTTTCAGCCGAAAACATCTGACAAGCACTGGATCATTAAGATACCCCACAGATTGTTCTTTTGGATGATGAAACAGCATGGCCACACCATGTTCCTGCCTGACTCTGGCTGGGAGAGCAATGACATGCCGCTGCCTGCGATCGTGACTCGCTGCTGTGTAACAGAGACATGGAGATTGTGATTGAAACCACATTTAAGCTTTATGAATTCTGATGTGCAATAATGGACAGTGAGAACGTTCCCCTGATGACTATCAATTTATGAACATAAAATAACTCTCTGCAGTTCAAATTACAGAACACCTGGGAAATGATTGCCAAAAAATACATTTATTATGATAATACACATGAGCCAAGTAACTTTAAAGTAAGAGACATTATGCAATATGCTTATTTGCTTTCTTGTGTTAGATGAGAAAATTGACACCACTCTCGTGTCCATTGCCCCTAATTTAACACGTTCTGTTTGTGATGGGGTGCAAGTTGTAAAAAAAACATTTTATTTTCCTCCAGAGGGAGCTGTGTCAAGCCAGATAGACTACCTCAAGTGATGTCACTTGAGTCAGCATCAGGTGCGTGGGTGAGTTTGAAGACTAGAAAAAAAAATCTGGGTTTGTGGAGTTAGAAAGAATTGATCTTACCAGATCTCTGTAGCCCAGTCCTCATCCCTGCTTGAGGCTTAACAGCTCGAGGCTACATTAGCTGCTAGTGACACGAGTTCAGTGTTGATTAGTGAGCTTTTGAGGGGCTTGTAAAGCCAGGCTAAGTGTTTCCCCTGTTTCCAGGTTTATACACTCAGCAGAGCTAACTGGCTGCTGGCCCTAGACTTACATTTATCGTACAGACATGAGATTGGTATCAGCCCTCTCATCCATTTTTCAGCAAGAAAGTCACTTAATATATTTTCCCAAAATGTCGACCCATTTGTTTAATATCAAAAGAGCTTTTTTCTCTGAAACAGATTGCTGCTTAAAGTGAAACCTGTGTTGATAAAATCTGTGTAAATCCTTTGATGGGTTAGAGTGTGGAGGGTGGAGGGATGTGTGTAGAGGGGTGGGGGATCCTTGAGAGCCCATATCAGTGCTCCTCCCACTAACAGTGAGGCATTTCAAAATGGCCATAAATGCCAGCTCAGTTGTATATACAGCTGTGTGTACGGCATTTTATTGACATATTGTTAATAAAGTGTAAATGTATTAATCCAGACAATGTTCCTCTGCATTTACAAAACTGTCATTAATCAGTGCTGACATGCCCTGCTTGAAGTCAAGGAGCTATTGTACATGGGTGGATAAAATAATTGAAAAACGTGACAACATAGAAAGCCTGTTTTTCATAGCAGCTTCAGTTCTGAGAATATTGTGAGCACAATGTTTCTGATTTAAAACTGTGCTGAAGGATATTGGGCCATTGTTTAGCTGCATGCATTTCAAGATTCAACTGGTGAAGGCTCAATCATTACTTTGTGTTATTTTTTGTACATGAAAAGCAGCTGTCAAAAAAGAAAAAAAAAGAATTTTGTAATTGTACCAACACAAAGTGTTTTCTTAGTGTGACCTAAAATGCAAGCTCCGGCATTAGCTACTGTGTTCTCGTGTACATAATATCAGTTTCGTCATTGTGTGATCACTACAGAGATTTCTGGGATGTGATTAAAGGGGCTATTTGTGAGTTTTCTCTGCTACTTCTCTGCTGTGGTTTCTTCACCGGGAGAGCGGGTGGTGGTGATTGACACTTGGCAAAAACCTTAGCTATTGTTGCGTTACACGGCAAGAGGTTATAACACATCCTCTGAGCAGCTCTTCGTCTTCAGGGCACATTGGAGGCTATAGTGAGTCGCTATCTGAAAGTGACAAAATGGGCCAGAGCTAGCTGGTTAGCATGCTAACTTCAGTAGAAGAAAAGATAGAGACAAGAGTTAGCATTGGTGTTGCTTTCCACCACTGGAGGCAGCTCTTGGCGAGTAAAGGAATGAAGCTTGATGCTGAACTCAGGATGTTTCTTCTAGACTGGTAAGTAAACAGCTGTTGATGCTAACAGCATTAGTGCTATGTAGCAATAGCAAAACTTTCAAATAGCTGGAAACAGGCAAAACCCTCAACACTCAAACTTATGTTTGTTTTTTTTTTTACATATTCAGGCTACAATATTTTTGTTAGATTCAGAAGACAAGTTTATTTATTCAGTATTTAAGCATTTTAAAATGTTTGCTTCAGTGTAATTATTTAGGGCCAAAATTATGTCATCAAAGAGATCAAATCAAATCAAATTATATTTCCATGAGTATCATTATTTTTCTCTTTGTCTGCCACTTTGAAGAATGATTTTATGTGTCTTACCTACATTTCACATCATCAAAGTAAAGTACAATCCACTTACTGAGAGGAACCTATGTAGTTTAATCTCAGAAGAAATTCTACCAACAAAAGCTCTCTCTGTGTTTTTACTGTCATTTCCTGTGCTTCCTTCTGCTGCTCCCCGAGGAGCTTTGATATTCACTTACAGTAAGAGAGTCTACAAAATAGACCCAAGCACACGGAGAAGCATTCACGACCACAAACTCAGCAAAAGCGGTTATATGTGTTGAGAGGTCCTCTGCTTCAAAAGAGAATCCAGGGACACAGGGATCAATATTTGAACATGATGGAAAGATTCTTACTTACAACTGTCAACACGGGTTTGTAGAAGTAATGGAGAGTGGTCAGCCATTTTGAGTAACACTCCATTTAGTCCACAGATCCGACTGTGGTCGTCCAGGGCAGCTTCCAGGTGTGAATGTGGGAACCTGTAGCTGAGAAAAACAGCACGGCTTTTAGTCAAACTACACAGGGTGAACAAAAATCGAGAAAAGTCAGCAGTGAGGCTGAAAAATGACAAATGACCAAGTGTCAAACTGGAAAGAACATTCATGTTTAATGAAAACTTTGTTGTTTTTTTATTACACTGCCTGCATGTCATTTAAAAAGCCCATAAATTATTGTCTGAGCAGATAAGATACTGGTATATTCATATTGATAAGTGTGAGTCATAGATTTAAAAAATGCATTTTTGCCTTAATGTGACAGTTGACAGGCTAAGTAGGACAGAAATATGTGGAGAGAGCTAAGGAGATGACATGCAGCACACTCTGGACCACATGGCAGAATCGAAGCAGGGACCCAGGATTACATGGTGCATCTTGGGCCTCAGGGACACCCTATCAAAACACTGTTCTTTTTTTTGTCATTGTTAAATCAAAATATAGACGTGAGGGCTTTTCCAAGAAACAGGTTTACTGCTCTGCTCCCAAACACGTGTAATATATTAAAACACCTGTCAGTCAGTATCAGGTTGCAGTCATCCATCCATCCATTTTCTGTTGCTTATCTGGTTCACAGAGCAGGAGGCTAAGGCAGATCACATTTCCCTCTCCCTAGCTACATCCTCCAGCTGTTCCTGGGGCTTCCAGAGGTGCTCCCAGGCCAGGTGAAGCTAGACTTACGGGTAAATCAAGAGCTGGACAGTCCGGTACACTGTGTGAATTACTGCTGAGGTGAAATCAGACCACCTGTCCATGTCACGCTCCATCTTACCCTCACCAGTGAACACGAACTTTAACTCCTTCCCTTGGGGTAGTTGCTCACTCCCACCCTGAAGGAGGAAGTCCAGTGTTTTCTGACAGAGTACCATGGCTTCAGACTCGGAGGTACTTAGCCTCATCCCACAAGTGGACCAATCCTGATGAAACCACACTGTTAACTGCAAAAAGCAGAGCTGCAATCCTGAGGCCCCCTTGGCTGATGTTTCTCGACACTCAGTTTAGTAGTGGGGTTAATCTTTTTGTTACGTATATGGATATATGCTCAGGAACACACTTTTATTTCATGGTATAAAAGAACTGAATAAAGCTTTTTCTTTTGTTTTTGTTCACATTTTGTTCAATCTGGTGTTTTTATGCAGGTTTGATAATTTATATAGTTCATGGGAAAAAAAGGCAGATTTTCAGTTGTGCTCAGAGAAATCTTGTTTGCCCATTTATCCCAGTCCCTAAAATAACTTCTCCCTCTGCCTAAATGAATATTCAAACTCAGAGAAACTGGGGATAGTACTGATGTGCCCATGGCATGAATAATACAATATTATATTTCAACAGCATTCCAGTTGACACATGATATTAGTTTTGTAGGCATCCTTCTGAGTAGCAGGGATTTTTTTTTTGTTTGCCACAATGATAAAATGGGGAAAGTGTTTTGACCATAATGAGAAGGTACAGAGAGAAAAGATAAACCTTCGCACTTTACTGAAGTAAAAATAGAAGGCAACCATGCAAGCTCACATCCAGTTAGACACTTTTACCATTTCAGTATCTGAAAATGAACCATTTAAGGAACAGGGGCAGGGTAGTGAAAGATGTCAAAATCCTGATAAATAGACCTCATGTCAAAAAACAGGCAGAACCCAGATCCAATTTTTTACCTCTTTAAATTTTATTCTTGTGTGTAGCAATCATTGAACTAATGGACAAATATCAGCACAGGTATCATCAAGAAGAGTAACTGTCACCACATGACAAAGTTTGGATTAGCCGCTGCAGACTTATCTTAGACAGCTAACGACCTCTTTGTCACACTCTGTCAGGTTAGTCTGAAATTAGAATGAACTTCAGAGAAAAGTTAGGAAAGAAACTGTCTTGGGATGTCCCAGATGTGATAAATTTGTCTTCAAATGGCAGCGCAGTCATAGTACGAACAGCAGATGAGCGGATACGTATGATTGGAGCTTGTTTTTTTTTTAAATAACAACTCAAGGTTGCAAACTTTATGTCTGGTATCAGGAACTTCACAGCAGCTCAATTATATTCAAATATCCTTTATGTGTGTGTATGTATATGTAAAGTATGTGGCCAAAAGTATGTGGACATCTTCAACTTATACTTTTGTCTACTTATGTGTCTGTTTTCATGGTTGGTTCCAAGTCAGTAAGATCTTACTGTAATGCCACATCATCATACAATGGTATTTTACATAAAAGTATGTTTTTTCCACTGTTTATTTTCCAGTTTGGTGTGAGGGAACTTAACCGGCCTGTACAGAGCCTGACATTAGTGGCCAACCTCACCAATGCCTGTGTGGCTGAGTGGAGGCCAATCCCTTTAGCCAGTTTCCAAAACCTTGTGGAAAGCCTTCCCAGGAGAGCGGTGGTTGTTGTGTTTGGTTGCCCATGAACCTTTGATCATACATTGTCTATGTACTCTTTGTATGTATTTATACAGCACGAAAACATATATATTTGTATATATATTTGACTGGATGGTTATTCAGACAGTGACAAATTAACCAGTTGGAAATGAATTGGGAGAACATCAAACTTAATGTGTTGCTTTGTGATATTACTAGAATCAGAGCTTGCTCAGTATAGTGTTGCCAGTGATGCCTGAGGGAGCCATGACTGCAGCTTGCAGGCAACTTTTCTCTGTGTTTTTGTTAATCTTTGGATTCATCCCACTGAGGTTTTGTTAATGTGGCTTTGTTGATGTTTGCAAAAATCTGGCTATATTCACTGTGTATATATGTGTCCCTGTTTGATTGCTAGCCAAGATTTAGATTTTAACATACTGGAAAATAGTAAACCCATTCTGCTGAAAGTGAATTGAGGACATCAACCCATATATTCTTTTTAGAGTTGCTTGTTCTGGTCAGGGTTGCAGTGGAGCAGCTTAATGTTCTTTCCCCCTGCAATTTCCCCCAATCTATCCTGGGGGCAAGGCTGTTTCTAGGGAATTTTCTGCAGTTTATTCTGATATAATTCCACCATGCAGCACACTGACCAAGACTTAAGTGGGTCAGGTCACAGTGGCAGCACACTAAGCAAAGCAGCCCACATGCCCTTCTTCCTAACTACTCCCTCTACTTATTTCTCAGGGATCCTGAGGTGGACCAGTGTGTTGTGGGTCAGCTCTAGGGCCTACCATTACCAGCCTCTCTCCTCTAACCTTATATCCTCGCCTGGCTCCCTGCTTCCAGACCAGCAGAGACATATCTCTGGCTCCAGTAGAGCCAGTGTCTGCCTTGTGGTCTCCTCCCTGCTTGATCCCTGCATCCTTGCTCAGAACCACCTCATCTGGCTGCTCTCATTGCAAACTAACAGCAGCTTCTGAGGACCTCATTGTCCAGGTTTTCCCAGATTGCTGAAGCCCTTAACTCGCAATCACCATCAGTTGCCCTGTTGAAGGGTGTTGGGTGCCACAGTGAGCCAGGTAGAAACGTCTCAAGGAACCATGTTGGTTCAGTTTCAGCTCAGAAAGTGAGGCCCACTACTTGAGCCAGGTATCTGACTAATGCAAGCACCTGGGATCTTGCAACTCCTTTAATTTAGCTGAGAACAGTCGATAAGAGCACCATGGGAGAAACACCCTGTGGTGTTTAGGTGTACAGTTTTCATGGGAAGGGGAAGGCTGTGGAATTGTAGACATTGGCAACATTGGTGGGAACATGAATAGTGTATACTTTCAAAAGAAATTAATGCTGGCATGATTCTACTGTCATTTTTATGTGAGTTATTTTCAGATTTGTCCCATAAGGCTGATAATTGGTGCAGTGTGTAATGTGCAATCTCTGAAAATAACCAAATGATGGAAGTGTCCATTAAGCTTGCTCACTTGCAAATCGGCAATTTAAATCCCTTGTGATACAAATTCAGTCTCTTGAGAGGTGTCTAAACATGACAGAAATAAACAGGCAAATAATCCCACACACAGGATTTTCACCTCTTTGGTCAGTCTTAAAGAGACACTTTTCCCACAGGTATTAAAATTTAATACCTTTGGCACTGAGTACTTCTACTCTCTGCCAAAAACAAATATAAAGGAAGACAACTTATTATAGAAATAAAGCTAACAAGATAACAAAGACAAAGAAGCATAAACTATTCCTGGCCTGTATAGGGACGTGAATATTAATATGGAAAATCGGACAAACAAACCATACAGTGTTTACAGTATAACACATATACCACAAAACTCTATTTTTATTGTTTGTGATTAATTAGAGAGAGAGAAGGACATTATTGTTCTGCTCTCTGTGATCACCTATACTGTGTTTTTTTTCCATTTATATATTTTTAGATTTTTCTGTGTCTGTTGTTGGATGTTGGAACTAGTGTGAAATATGATCACCGTTTATTAATAAGCTTCTATGTTTACCAGCACTCATTGCCAAGGTGCTGTGCTGCAGATAACATCATTATTGTATCACCACACTGTCTGAAAAAAAGACCAAAAAATATGTTAATGACAGCAGCTGTGCTGTAATATCTGCTTGTGACATTTAAAATGAGTGATGACAGAAAAAGTGTTGTGTTGTCAGCAAAACAACTGTAAACTATATCAAAAATGCAGCTGCTGAAGAACAGACGCTCCACTCCTGAAACATTTCTGGTTCACAGTCAGACAGTGATGGAGCTGCAAGTAAGCCAGAGTACAGCCTGTGGACATAAGTGGTAACTTTCTGGATACAGATGTGAAGGTCAGAGAGAAGTTTTCCAGATTCTACATAATACATATAAAGAAAAAATCAGCCAAAATACAAACCGATAGAAGCGCCACAGTTTTTAACTTCTTCTGACTGATCAATCAGGAAAACCCCTGAACTCCCATGTTGCTAAATGATTTTCATAAATACATACATCACTTAAACAGATCACCTCCTGTTTACAGTCTGCAAATGGATTTGATAGAAGTTGATCTTTTGTAATCATGCTAGAATCACAGATCTACTGTCACAAAATACTATGGTTGGTCCCATATTGTATGAAGTGAGATTTCCATGTCTTTTTAGATTATAAAGCAGTTCTAGGTTCTGTATTAATACTGTGAAAGTATCAAGTGCTCAGTCCACAGAGAAATGCACACAGCCTGTATTCAGAAATGAGCTGTAAAGACATCTTAAACTTAATGATGTCACAATGAAACACTCACCACACTCAGCCATTCCCTACTCTTCTCCACCAGCCTTGCAAGATTTGGTTTCTCTAAGTGTTTACCTGAAATCTGCTAGGTTCTTATTCAATATCTAAGAGAACACTCAGCCAATCAGAAGAGAGGCTCTGACCTGTTGTTGCTACAGCTCCAGAGAGGAGCCTGAGAGAGGAGATGTAAAAAACTACACTGAAATGGTTTTTGGTACTTAAAACCACAAATATGTCTTCTTATGGGTATCAACACTTCAAATAAAACACAGGACACATGTAAATATGGGACTTTAAATCATAAACAAACAAACCACAGTCCACTTGGACTTTCTTTTCCAGGCAGCCTTGATCTGGTTGTTCATTCTGCAACAGAGTTCAACTGGCAACTTTAACACCAGCCCAAAGGAACTGTAAAATCTGAGCAAAAAAACCAGGGTTTGTTTATATTGAACCAAACAGGTCAGGTATGGAAGCACCCTTAGAAACAGGTAAATAGATAGATGTATATGATTGAATGTGTTTCTATATATGAAAAAAGAAAGTTTAACTATGGTGCACAGCAGTGTAGTTCAGAGAAAAAATAAACCCTGGAGACATACAGTACTGTATGTCCCTGGGGTAACCCTCAGCAACTCTAACTGTCCAGAGAAACTCTTGAAAATAGTGAAAAAAAAAAGCAGAGTTGTAAAGTTCCACCCAACAAGAAACTGAACGGTGGGTTTGCTCGCTCAAGTGTGACAGACTCTGACAGAGCATGAAAACACACAAGAAAAGTGGTTACATGACCCCAATGACCCCAATGACCAGAAACCCATCTGCTTAATCATTTTACAAAAATTTAAATAAGGTGAAAAAACACAGGAAACAATAGAAAACACTGATGGTTGTGGGAATTTCTAATACTTAACGAGTAACATAACGGCACACTGAAGGGTAGTGTTTCTGTCTCACTTTAATGAGTCTAGGTTGTACTGGTAGCAGACCAAGCAAAGAAGACCAGACACTCTTCTTCCTAGATATTCCGTCTAGCTCGTCCTTGGGGATCACAAGAAATTCCCAGGCCAGATATGTAATCCTGCCTCAGGATCTTCACTGAGACGCATTAAGGAGCCATCCTTATTAGATGCTTGAACCGCCTCAACCTGCTCCTTCAAAGGTGGTAATGACGGTTCTACTACGAGCTCTGACACCTTGCAAGGGGAACTAATTTCAGTTTCCTTGTATCCTCGATCTCAGTCATTTCTGTCCCTTCCCGAAATTAATGACCAATTGTTAGGGTGGGGACCGAGCTTCATGGGTAAATCACGAAGTTCACTTTCACTCTCCAGGCTCAACCCAGCAGACATAAGGAATACAACAGCTTCTCTTTTTTCCTGTATCAGATTATTTGTTTAGCAAAAACATGACAGTTTATAACAGGATTCTCACAGCTGCTCACTTTGGATGGCTCAGGCTGGTGCGCTTGTCGTGCAAGGAAATACCAATTATATTCCAGTCTATAGTTTAATTACAAAACACAGCTCGCTCATTGCTGTCAGACAAATTAGATTAGTAGAAGAAGGACAAAGGAGCTAATTTTGTCAGGATCTTGTCAAGTCTCCTGAGGTAAGGATCTCATGTTGAAGTGTGTCTGCTCATCTCTGCACTCATATGTCACATGAATCATTTTTCTTAAAGATATATCTGTGTGTGTTACAGGAATGACACATGTCAACACATACCCACAAGGACCTTACTGTTGGTATTACAGGTATTATATTTGACCACCGTAATGCTTGTGGTTGTTCAGCAACATACAGTACTGATCATACCCAATGATGCTTTTGGAACACGATGGAACAAGAACAGACTAGTTGCTAGTTGGGAATGCCATCTGTTAGTAGATTTCTTCTTGCTAATTATACATTAAAACAAATGCCAGTAGTAGGTGAAATGAAAAGGTTCAAGATTTGCTTGCAAAGTACAACATCATATAACTGCTGATGAGAAGATGTAATTCCTATTGGCCAAGGGCTGTGTGTTATTTCTGTTAGAACAGATATGGCCGGTAAATCTGCCTGGTCTGTTTTAAATTAATGCTCTTGATAAGTTTAATCCTATTATCATTGTAGCCTAATGTCAAATGGTTTGAGTAAATGAGCTTTACGTTGCTTTTAGACTGTATCAATTGCCCAATGAACCCTGATGAAAAAATTAATCAACACTAATCTCAATCTAATCATGCAAGTCTGATCCCTTAACATTGCATTTGAATATTTGTGCATGTCATGGCATGATAATAATGCATCACTGGAATAATGTAATTATATGAATTGTGCAAATACAGTGTGTATATTTATGGTGAACTCTTTACAGTTTAACAGATTTAAGATGCAGAAAGATGGCACCATTTATACAGCACTCAAACGTACATAAAACGTTTTCGATAACATGCATGCACAACCAGTTGCAATCTATTATTTCTCCTTTTTCTTCCCATTCATATAGCACTTTTATTTAAAATTTACCTCTCATTTACAACACTCACACATCAATGACAGCAAACTATTATGCAAGGTGGGGGCAATTTGGGGTTCAATGTCTTGCCCAAGGAAACTTTAACATGTGGGCAGGAAGAGCTGACCAACCCTGTGATTGGAGTTGGGGATTGAGCAGTTGATAGCCAGCCAGGCTAACCATTGAGCTAATGCGGCTCCATGTCAAGGGCAAATGCCAGGGGTTGGAGCTATTGGATGTACCTTACCAAACTGCAGTGCATGCACGTGCATATTGTTTTTGGTGCTTAAGGATCCAACATGACAAAGTGTCTACAGTTATACTAGCATCTCTGTAAAGCTGTACTGCTCATAACTAAATGCTAACTTCAGGATGCTAACATGCACACAGTGACATTGCAGACCAGATGATGCTAAGCAAATAACATTTATCATGTTAATCAGTTTAGTCTTTTCATATGCTTGCATTTGCTAATCAGCACTCAACACAAGGTAGAGGCAGATCTGACGAGAATGTCATTTGCAGGTGTTTGGTCAACCAACCAAACCAAAGTAGTGACAGGTAAAACTGTGTACCAAATTTAATGGCAGTCCATCCAGTAGCTGTCAAGACACTTCCCTAAAAGCTAAAAATATCAGCCTGCTGTTGCTGCAGGTGGAAAAGTCAGTGGATGACTAACGTCAGTGAAATGTATTCTTTTGAGACCATTAATGTCTTCCCAAGGTTTCATGACACTCATCAAGATAAGAAATATTTTCGAATGACAATGGCCTGATTAACCAAACACTGCACCTGACATGGCAAGAAGATACATTTGAGCAATTAAAAAAAAAAATCTCTTTACAAATTGACTGACACATGGTATTCACAATAATTCAGCGACCTTACTGTAAAATCACTAAGTCAGTTGTCATGTCACGTACTCCAGTAATTGATTCATGATTATAATGGAAGTCATGGAGCTGTGCGACCTGTTTCTTTTGTTGTTTTTTTACATTTCTACAAGTTCTGCTCATCTTGTTGTGGACAAAAAATCACTACCTGACACATCCCTCTCCTGTACATTACCAATCATTAGGCTAGGCTGTAGAACAACAATGAGCCCATCCATTCATCCATTTCCCTCCACTAATCTGGGGTCAGGCCATGGTGGCAGCAGTCTAAGCAGGGTTTTCCAGCTGTCCCTTTCCCCAGCAGAGATTTCCAGCTCCTCCTGGGGGATCTCAAGGCATTCTCAGGCGAGATGAGATACGTAATCCCACCAGCAAGTTCTGGGTCTACCCCAGGGTCCCAGTTAGACATGCCCCGAAAACTTCCAAAGGAAGGTGCCCATGAGTCATCCTTATCAGATGCCTGAACCGTCTCAACTGGCTCTTTCTGACACGAAGGAGCAGCAGCTCTACTCCAAGCTCCCTCTGGATATTCAAGCTCCTCAGCCTATCTCTAAGACTGAGCACAATCCCTTGGCAAACAAAGATATAATAACACTATCTGCAAACTTTTGAAAACTCTCATTAATAGTTGGTGTTAAGAGAGGAGTCCTCTCTCAATAAAATAATATGTGAGCAGAACAGTTTTACTCCTTTGAAAGACTTCAGTTTCCAATCATTAACTGTTGTGGGATATCAGAGGTGTAGAATATCAGATTTTTGTCAGTTACAGCCTTTTAATACTGATTAAACATATAAACAGAAATGTCAAGCAGCAAAATTGTCAAAGGGAGATCAGAAAGAAAGATTTTAGTGAGGGTACATTGCAAGGCTGAAGTTAAAAATGCACAGAGACAACCACTGTGCAGCTCATAATTCAGACATGAAAGAACAAGGACTCCATAAGGGTTTAATTTTTACAAGGCTTTTCTTTCCAGTAGCTTTTGCTGAAATGTATATGGAGTTATGATAATAACTGAAGTTCAGGTGGAAGGATTGCACTTGATGGGCCGAGTAACTTCTCTCAGACTCCAATTACAGGCGCTGCACTGAGACGGCCCTCTCGCAGCTGTGCTCTGTTTTCTTTTTCAATCCTGCTGCTTAGGGGGCTTCACACATGGCATGTGATGTGCATCAAAATAGTAACACCTGCTGTTTTACATATAAGTCTACACACTAATGACATAAACTCACAGTGACTCCTCAGGATACACCACGGTTCTGTTTCCCATCCTTGACAATTTTATGATATGTGGTCCCTGGGTTGACACATGCCAATTATCCTTTTGTGAGCAAAACACATCAACTGAATAAACTTCAGACTAAACAATGTGTGTGTTCTACCTTACACCATTTGTCCCCAACTGCTTATCCTCATATAGCAAAATACATCAGAACTATACTTGGGCCACATGCCTTTATTTCTCTTCTGGCCCAGTATACATTCCAGCTCCATGGCCTGAGTCTGGCCCATTTGATGCATGATTTTGAAATGCTACTTGCACATCTGGACCAATTTAGGCACACGTACAATAAATCTTCGTTTGTCAGCCAAAACCAGAGGATAACAGCCGCAAACTGCCCAGATGTGGAAGTATATGGGACAGACTCGGACTGATTACCTGGGCATATGTTGGCCCAAAAGTTTCATTGCTATTTAACAGACTAACCCCATTAACAAAAATAAGTTAAATTAAGTTGTGATCCTTGCATTGTGAATTGAATGGATATCAATAAATCTCAATTTGGTTTCTTTATTAAACACTGTCACGAGCAATGACCAGTGCACGTCTGGGCCAACAGATTGCAAAACGAGGTTGCATTCATTGCTCAGTAAGTGTAAGAGTGATGTAAGTAAACACAAGTGAGTAAGTAAGTAATGTAAGTAAACACATTGACAGCACATTGAGTGGTCTGCCTTTTTCTTTGGTAAACTCTCAAGCCCTAAAGCAATGTATGAAGATATCATCACTCACCAACTCCCTGCACCTGGACTGCCGGAACAATCAAACATATAATGCATTTTACAGATTATTCTAAATATAGAAACATGTTGATAACAGAATGGGCCTCATGCAGGAAAAACTCATATGAACAGATTTGCTCTTAAGTGCTGCGCATGAAAGATGTAAGAGAATTTGTAGCATTCACCAATTTTTTAGATTGTTATAAAAAAAGCTTGTCTGTTTGGGAGCTTATTGCGACCCATAGTTATTACCTCTTGTTTGGTGACCTTCAGTAATGGAGCAATTGGAGACCATAGTAATAATGACAAGAGGAAAGGAGGATAGGTCAACGAAACACAGGATGTCAACATGAGACCGCTGCTTGTTTCCCAAAAATAATAGTCAGCATTGTTTTTTTTTATCCATGACTGTTCCACAACATAATTGTGTTTATTATGTAGCCATGATGATGTAGGTCCTCCAACCTTAAGGAAGTACTTTTTTAAGTAATATATATATATATATATATATATATATATATATATATATATATAGATTTTTTTTTGCCCTTCTGCTTTATTTTTATAGCAGCAGTAGAGAGGGACTGACATGCAGCCAAGGGCCAGGCTGGAACCCGTCTCAGCAGACAGTATGTGCTCTACCAGGTGAGCTACCAGGGCGCCCCTGGAAGAACTTACTTAAACCCAAACCATGATCTTTTTCCAAACCTAAGCAAGTAGTTTTTGTGCCTAAACCTAACCAAACAGTTTTAACTCTACAACCTTAACTGCAGTGTACTATTGTTACCACAGTGACAAAGGTTTGATATGACTGCCCCAGGTGTGGTCCTATAGGTCGTATCTGAGGGCATGGTCAAGTAACCAATATGGCTGTTTAGGCTGGAGGACACTGCTGCGCTTGTAATCTGCTGATTTCTGACCGCATGACTTGCGAAATTTGCTGTCTGGGATTTTTTTGGAAAAACATTTGTGAATGACATGGATGGAACAGGTAATCTGACATGGCAATTTCTGGGCCATAGATCATGCTAATAATAAACCTCCTCGCGAACAGGTGGCATTCATTGGGATGAAATAAATGCTTTGTCCAGTTAAAGGAGACTCGTTTATCTAACTTGGAATATTCATACAAGCAAATAACACACACACACACACACACACACACACACACACACACACACACACAAACAGAAGGAGAGAAATAGAAAAGGAATATACAGCTTCTTGCATGAGGTTGACTGCTATATTGTAGCATGATATGTGGTCACTTCAAGTACAGTATTGAGACCACTTCAAGTTACTTTGGAAACCTTTAAATATTAAAAATGTTCCCTTTTTTTTTTAATGTATTAATTTTCTCCACAGCATTGTTATTTATTATATTTACTCCAACTTATTGTTGCATTTACACTAAATAATTTCTTGACTGTTAATTTAATGGGTTTTATTTTCCTCTACATTGCATTAATTAATGTATTCCTTTGCCTTTTGTAAAGTGGTTTAAATTTGTTCGACAGATGCAATAGAGGTAAACCTCCCTGACTTTGTTGTCATGCTACCAGTAACACACAAACATACATACTCCTTCAGCTGAAACCTCAGTCACTTATTCTATTATCGTAACTGTGATCATATAACCCTGATCTGCAGAAGCTCCAGGACAATAGACCACAAGTGCCTGGCTCCATAATCAAAGCTGAGTTATTCTTAAAGTTAGCCTATTATGCCAAAGGCAAAATTAAAAAAAAAAAAAAAAAAAAAATCTCCCACTTAGTGTAAATGGATGTACTACAGAGCCACCTGAGTTGTTTTTCATGCTTGCTAGCACAGGCGCAGAGAGACAGCAGTTTTTTCACACATTTATTGGCACACATTTCACACAGTCTAGAAACCATCTTCAAAAATATATCAGCCTCACCTTACCATGCACTTTCTGAATAGGCTATAAAATACTCAGAGTTGGATGGAATGGAAATGACAGTGCCCATGTAAGCGTTCCTCCGTAGATCTTTTCTTGCTCTGCCTACCACTCTCTCCCTCATTGTCTCTGTCACTGAGTGTGTGCACTTTAACCTGTCCTGAGCCAATTAATCTGGCTGGGGACAGGTGCCTGAGCTGGCATGGCAGGACGGAACTGTTTCCCTCTCTGCCTCCAGCTGGCACTTCAAGCACAGCTCCCATGCCTCACAGTGTCTGTGTGCCTGCTGTCTGAGCCAGGCAGTCTGCCTCGAAGCAGTTACACTTACTTTGCAAAATGGGAAGAAACATTTAGTGTTGTCAGTGTGGGTTGTTCAGTTGGTCAGTCAGTTGACCCACCACTCTGGACCAGACTAAAATATCTCATCAACTACTGTGTGGATTGCCATAGAATTTTTCATTTATGGTCCATAGAGGATGTTTTAATTTGGTTCGACCATGAGGCTTATTTTTTTTTAGCAACAATGACTTTGTTGAATCCCTGAATTTTTACCTGTGGTGCCACCAGTAGGTCAATGTTTTCACCTACCTAGATAAGTATTTAAAAATGTACCTGTTTGTATAAAATTTTGCACAGACATTTATGGTTTCCATAGTGGTTGACAATGTATTTTAATGACCCAGTACTTGCAAGACTAATGATATTCCCATCACTCCCCAGCTGTACTTTGTCTTTAGTGCTAATTAGCAAATGTTAGCTTGCAAACAAACTAAATTTAGATCATGAACATAACACAATGGTAACAATAGTAACTGAGCATGTTAGCATGTTGATGTAATTTCACCACTGTGCCATTGTGTCAGAGTAGTATATAGACCTTCTAGCAGGGTTGCTAGCCTACACATACCCTCAAGACCAAAAACATAAAAAATATAAATGTAGTTGTTGGCTATACCAAGACAAAATACTGTGCAATTTGATTTCAGTTGGACTTTATGGTCATCTTCTTCACTGAAAACCTTGAACCTGTTTAATTGATGTGAAAAAATTGTCAACTAAAAGTAGGCCTATGCTTCACTAATTCATTGCATTTATTTACCATAACTAAGTGTAGTTTTAGTTATTAATACCACTTCCATATTCAGGGCTGATTTTATGTGACATATTTAAGTAGCTCATGTTGCATGGACATCGTCCAAATGTCAGCCGCCTTGATAAGATCCACATCTCTCTGCCCAAAACCTGTCTGATTTAAAGCCTGTTCTGTTTTTAATGTCATAATTATGTAATATCACTTAAGTAATAATAAATTTGCAGTGCCTTATATATTCCGAACTTCAAAGTGAATCTCTCAAGAGCTACAATGACCCGGAATCTCCACACTTCAACTTCATGAGACATTAAATAGGCTACATACAAGTGCAAAAGGATCTGCGATCAATAATCAATGTACTCTTTGCTTAATAACTCATGAGCCTGCGACACTCAGTTGAGTGCCCATTTTTCACTCAGAATAAATTATTCCCTCCACTTTTGACAGCTGGATGGCAGAATAAGAGACAAAGGTTTCAGTCCCAAGGGGTTTTTAATCCTTTTTACATTCAAGGAACACAGGACAGGTGCATTTTCTTAAAAGAAAAAAATTTCAAGGGCAGGCTGAAGTGACAGCATGAGGACTGGCATGGTTCTTAATGTGCTTTGACCTTTGCCACTTAGGTAGCTCTAATGGTGGCAAAAAATACCCTTTCGGACATCTTCAGAAAGGTGCTCAATATTTGATGCTCAAGTTCACTTTGCTTGAGAAAATGGATTCTGAGAAAGTACCTATTGAGGTGTAAGATGGCTTGTCTCTTCTTCCTGTCTTTTCCTTTTCTTCGTGGCAGTAGCAGTGTTTCCCTTGACAAATTTTGCAAGGGTCCAGTGTCTTTGTATTAAATTAATCTGCTTTGGCCATCCATTATTAAAAAAGAAAAAAAAAGAAAACATTCATTCATTCATCCATTCACGTTTAGGTTCACCAGTGATCATGAGAAATGAAGCCACTGTCAGATTCTGTCAAGGTAACCACCTTTTTGAATTATCTTCCATAGTATCCCACCTTTTATCAATGAGCCATCGCTGCAATACCCTTTTCCCTAATACAGGAAATTACACTGACACTTTGGAGATCATTTCCTGTTAGACTGGTATCTGTGTATTCAGAGGATACAAATTTAATTCATAGATAATTCTAATCAAAATGTTGAATATATTCATGTGGAAATATTGCTTGTGTATTAACATATACAATATTAGCTATTGTTAAAAATGTTAAAGAGGCCAAATCCAACAATGAACTGATCTTACAAGTGAGTATTATCTGTGTAGCTAAAGCTTTAGAGGAGCCTACTCCTCTGTGCCATAGAGCTGTCATTCAAAAACTATTAAAAACACATCAGTGAGCCACAGCGCTGTACCCTCTGACACATTTCCTCTTCGTGATGAGCATTTGCACCGTAATTTATTTATTATTCAACATACACTGTACTCCTGTGAAAGCTCACTGGATGACCATATGTGTATTAATCCGAGGCTAAAAATAGTCCCTAACAAATGCACTTTTTACAGCTGTTTCGGTTGCAAAAAACTACAGTGCCCAGCTGTAGGACATTGTTTTAGTCTTTTTTAAAGATCGTTTTTACCAAAAACCATCTCATTGTAGTTTTACATCTCCTCTCTTAAGCTTCTCTCTTGAGCTCTAGCAATAACAGGTTGGTGAGCCAACTGGCTGTTTTCTGAGTAAAAATATAGCAGATTTCAGGTAAACACGCCAAAGAAACCAAATACTGCAAGGTGGGATGTGGACAGTATTAATATAGAACCAAGACCTGCTTTACAATCAAAAAAGACACGGACATACATGTCAGACAATATGGGACCTTTTAAAACTGAAATATTTCTGTGACCAGTTTTTAAAATTCACAACATTAGTGAGAATGAACAGGCCAGGGGCTGATTACCACAAGCAGTGGAGTCAGAAGGTTTGTATTGAAAGGTGAACGAATATATTGTTGGTTTTAGTCTTCTAATGGTATTTGAAAAGTGTAGAATAATGCCAGCCTGGTCCTTTGGTTTTTATTCTCATGTATTGCATAATGTTACAAGAAGCATTAAAAGAAAAAAAAAAAACACTGGCTGTGAACATTTAACAGCTACTTGTAATGGGAACAGTCTGATGCTTTAAAAAAGGTTAATCTCTGACATTATGTTTCTCTCAGTCCACACTTGAACACAATTCATACAATAGCAGTAGCTTCTAAAGAGTAATTACATGTGTGACCACCTATTTAAAATGGCATTTTTTTCCACCTCTGCCTACTATTTCTAACACACATATCCTCTCATTTCCATCCTTCGTTTTATCTCATCCTCTTCTTTTGAATTCTATTTCTAATTCTCAGTGTAATTTCTATTTTATATGCCTTGTGCCTGAGTCTTGCTGGAACCTTGCTCCCAGTGAGTAATGAGTTCAAGGTGAGGGGGCTATGGAGTGTAATTATTTTCATTTGGGAGACAGTGGGGGGCTGCTCTACATTTGTCTCAGCCATATGTGACAGTTCACTATCTACCAGTGACGGTAATGAGCACCAGCCTCTCATTATCTGTTGGGGATGGCAGCTCTGAAAGAAAAGGCTAAAAATAAATGTTACCTTTAACTGTCCACATATGACAAGGAGGTGAGAAAAAAAAAATATAGCAGTGCTGGTGTCACGAGCTGAGCTGAGAGAGTGGCTTGTGGAAATGTTGTCTTTTGGAACAGGGTAGAAATACAAAAAGAAAGGACAGGTCAAGGGAAGGTGAAGCTGTGACTGGTGTCAGGATGAATTTAATGAGACATATCAGCAGCATACCACCACCACACAGGAAGCTTACTCTTTTATTTATATATCAACAACATGCATATGCATAACAACACACACACAGACACACACAGCAACTACTCGATGGGACAGAAACACAAAGCAGTTTTTTTCACAAGGTGAAGCCTTTGGGCAATTTTGTCCCCTGTCGCTTTGCATATTTCCAGAGCACCAAGCTTCATTGCCTCGTCCTCAACTGCAGTCTGCTTTATTGCTCAAAGTGGATGGAAAATTCTTTGGGGTATTGACCTGGCAAAAAGTATTTTGTCATCTCATCAATGGTTTAACCTGGGTCATCTTTAAAAAAGTAATGTGTCTGTTTTGTTTCTCTCTTTTTAGCTTTGCTGAGTAATTAAACGAGTAAATCTTGGTCTGTGTGACCCATGATCACATTTTTCTGGTTTTAATTATTCTGTTTACATCTGTCGAGGAAATATATCAAGAATAAGATATTATCAAATTATGCATGTTAACAAAAAGTGGAAGCACAGGATCCTGTGGCATTGTAGTGTGGTCAGGCACAGTTTCTATGAAGCATCTCAGCACACAGTGGGGTCCAACACTCTGACAGCACTTTCCCATTCACATGAATGGGAGGTCATCAGTCTGAATTATCCCAAAAGTACTGAAATGACAGACATTTGGTCCCATGTTATTTTAGGCATCGGGCTGGTCATCTGAGCAAAGGAGGTTATTACGACCCATAGTTATGTTTCTTTGTCAGTTGACTTCTAATGGCTGTAGTAATTATGAAGTTAGGTGATGCAGTATATAGCTGTGACATTTACAGATAAACAATGACACAAACACACACACAGAATGACAATGGATTTTTTAAATTTTTTTACCTGTGTTCTGTTTCACTGACAGACAGTGACAGTTATACTGATCACTGAGATAGCACTGATTTAGCATGTAGTTGGTTTAGAATAAATAAATGACTTTTGATGCAGTGAACTACTTTTACCATGTTAGTGAAGCTTAGCTTGCTACATTTCTCTGGGGGCAGCTTCAGTGCAGTGAAGCACCGTCGTTTGTTTCAACCACAACTTAACCATGTGTTAATTATTGTAACTATGACAACAAATGTCCTCTAACCTAAAGGAAGTACTTATTTTACCCCAAACCACCACGCAGTTTTTGTCTAACCAAATCATGACTGCTCCTTAAACATAATTTTCTTTAAATATATGTTTATAATTGTAACCATGACAATAAAGCTGTAGGGGCACTATTTTCAGAAGACACTCCAACGGGTCCTGCAGAGAGTAGGGACAAACAATGCATGCACTTTTTCATGTCGGAGGATTTGTTGGTTTTTGATCAACTTTCTTACCCAGGCGACATCATCTAGAGTGATGGCTAAATTTGGGACCATGCAAGGCGGACAGTGCTCGATGATGCCAGAGCTGTATGCTGCTCTTTAACAGAAGTGGGGTGGTTAACCAGTCATGCACTTGCCAAACAAACCATTCAGTCTTCATCTTTGAAGTCTTTCCTCTTTTAAAACTGAAAAAGTCTGTTTGAGAGCATTTTCAGTATAGCACTCACCTTTGTGTTGCTTGTCAAGGTTTGTTTTCCAGTGTGGAATGGACTTGTTCTCCCCCCCTTTATAGCTGATGGGGAAAAAAACACTCAGTACGATTGCTGTTCTCGCCAGGTATCTTCACAGTGTTTGTTTTCTACTCTTTGGCTACAACAGATGGTAATGAACTCATTATGGCTTGGTGGACCAGATAAGGTGAGGAAGATGATGCGCTCATGTGGACTCACCTTCTTGGACAAGCCATGCAAAGGTCAGATTTACTGTATATAGCAGTATATTGAACAAGAGAAAGGCCTTCAAGGTTGAGGACTGACTAGTTAGTTTGGTAAAGGCACCTCAGCACACAGCCACCTTCCTGAGCTTCTGTATGAGAAGCATCAAATGAAGCCTGCTGTGGAAACAGTTCAGTAAACCATGTGCTACCCATGTTACCCACATGAAAGTCATCATTTACACAAATAATTTCTGTTTTTCTTTTCCTTTCACCCAAATTCTAAGATATAATTGCCACAGAGGTATCTTGACATCGAGTCTTCCACTTTTATCCTAGAATCTATTTCAGATACCTGCTTCAAATAAAGTCCAGTTTTTGTTTGTAGTGTTTAAATGATAAAATGTATATTTGAACTTAGCAGTAATCATGGCTTTATAGAAAGTGGGCCCCAGATAATCAGGATGATCCACATACCTTGAGGTAAACAGTTTTCATATCAACTACCCTCTGCCAGAGATATTGCAACCAGACTATTACCCACTTGTATGGTTTCATTCACATGTAGTGTAGACAGGCACTGAATGAGTCAAAAGGAAGGAATAAAGTGTCAGATCTTGCCAGTTGTTTGGAAAAGGTGATCCAGCTGTGATGCAGAATATGGGCTATTTGAAACAACCATTCAAAGATGATCCCTGTGTAATATAACGTTTCCTTGCACCATTAAAGCCTGAATGTCTATAGGTAAAAAAAAAACAACAACCTGTTATTTAAAATGATGACTTATATTCTTTCAGGCAGCAGGAGTATTTAATGAGTTCTTCAAATCAATCATGTAGTATGACTTCCGGGGATTGAAACCAACATTTCATAGAGAAACTGATGGGTTTAAGCTTCTAATGGAAATTAATGCTGAAAGTAGCAGTAAAAAAACAGTTCCACCATCCTATAATCCCTGAAATCAGACCACTGAGTCATGATCAGATTTTAATCACTGATACTGTCAGTATATCAACCTTATGCATAAACCTAAGTAAAATGAAAGGTGCAGTCAGCAAGATAAGATCATTTAGTCACATCTGCTGGCAGCTGTCAACCACAACAACACTGGCTAATAGAAAGGTTTTACTTTCATTTACCACATACTGATACAATACCGCAGACATGTAACAACATTTAGCCGTGTTAGCAAATTTTTATAGTGAAGTTTCACAGTATCTGCACTTCAGTCGAGTGCAATCATTAAGCTAGCAGTGTGTCATTCTCTAAGTTTCATCTATGAATTCATTTCCTGTATTTGATTACAAACAGCAGCAGGAATGACAAAACTGTGGTGAGCTGACATTTGCTATTCTCTGTCAACAAAAAACTGTTATGTGGCTAACATTATGTTGAGCATAGTTTGCTTCTCCAACAAATAGAACGCCAACTCTGCATCAGTACTAAATGGGCCACCTGGGCAGGGGGGGGGGGGGGGGGGGGGGGTCCTTAAACTTGACCATTAGCACAATCAGGCAGCCCAGGAGATTAAAACACACAGCAAGAAACATTGTTATCTGCAAATCCACTGATGTGCCTGTGCTTTAGTTGAGAGATGCCTGTTTATGGAGGTTTTCATTACAATTTTACAAGTTTGCAGGGCAAACTCTTTGCATCATATTGTGTATACTTCCATGAATTAAATTTTATAGCAATGAAACACCAACTAAGGCAATAAAGACAAGTTACTTCCTAAATTTGTTTTGATAAAATGTGCCTGCTGAATAATGTACTGTTTTGTTCAGAATTATATTGACTTCCTTTCCATAGCAAGTTGAAATGTTTTTTTTTTTCATGTCTTTCCTCTGGCTTTGAAGTTTTTTTTTCATTGGTTAGGGAAGCCCTGAGAATCTTTATAATTAACAAGCCAGTCGTTCAAGCAATTTGCCGTCTAAAGGTTGGTGAAAAATTCATGTGTGTTATGTTCAGGATTTAAGTGTGGAATTCTGTCTGTAATGCTCCATTTCTTTCTTTATCTTGTTTTTTCACATTGATAAACTCACTGCCAGCATGAAAAATTGATGACCTCCTCCTTTGTGTACCACCCCCTCTGCTGCTCTCTGTTTTGAATTGAAAGGTGAGCGCTGGCCCACTGCCAGCACTAATGGCCCTGGACAGCTAGCTTCCGGAGGGTCTTGTGGCAGGTAAGGTGCTATGTTAAAAAGCCCATTATGCTAATGCTAATTCTGCTGTGGGAGAGTGGGACGATTGCCCTGACACTTCTCATCTCCATCATTAGTGGCAGCACATAGGGAGGGGATGGAGAAGCTCTTTACTGAAACCTGAGCCATTCCATTGGTATCTGAGGGAGGTGTGGGCTGTTCTCTTCTTAAGGGACAGAGTCTTGACAGCTCATTTCCATTGGTAAATGACGCACAGCTTGTCATAGTGCCTCCACTTTATTCCTTGTGTTTCTGGTATTTCCCTCTCCCCTGCCCTCTCCCTGTCTGTCTACCGCTGTGTATGTGTGTGTGTGTCTGTGTTGTGGGCGTGGCGCTCCTCTCTCTCTCCCAGCTCCCTGATTGCTGATCAGCCTGAACACCTGCAACACTTCTACTCATCAACCCAGCAGCATATCAACCCCCGTTTCGACATCCATTAATCAGGCGATCATTGTTTCAGCTATTTCGATTATTTTGGGACATTTACTGGCCATTTACAGTAGTGTTTTCTCAGCTTTGTCTTTAATCTTTGTCTCCCTGTGATACAAAATTGTCAAATAGCTTCATGTTTTCCTGTTTGTCTACTTGCTCACTGATTAGTCATACAGCCACACTTTGAACTCCACTCCTTCCTGCTCCACCAGCCTCCAGCTTTCTTCAACCCCCTGCCTTTACCCTCCTGCTTCCCTGCTTGTTTCCATGCCTGCTGGTCAGTCATCTAGCCATGCTCACCACCCTGCCTTCATCCCAACTCAGCTCTGCTCCACTAGCCACCTGCCCTGTTCCTCCACCTATCGTAAACCTTGCGTACACCCACTCCCCTAGCTGAGAGCTGAACATTGTCCTAATTATTTAACACAGTTTGTCCTGTGTTTGGGTTCCCCAACTGATCGTAATAGAACGATCTGGCCAACTTGACTCCACCAAGCCCTTGCCAAATGCTCCAGGATGTTGTGGAGAAGTGCTGGACTCCGTCAGCCAAAGTAACACGGATCGGTAACCGCCGGTCCACCATGACTACCTGGACAGAGGAAGAACTTCTCATGTGCAAACCAGAGAGACAACGAAGAGACAAGAAGTGAGGCTGAAGACAGTATATGTGAGATAGACAGTCCCGTGTGTGTGTGTGTGTGTGTGTGTGTGTGTGAGTTTCTGAACTCCAGTGACTGATCTCTTCAGTTCCTAAATGTTCCAGAGTGTCGTTAAAAGAAGAGGTGATGCAACACAGTGGTAAACATGACCCTGTCCCAACTTTTTGTTGCTTGCATCAAATTCAAATCGAGCCAAAATTTTTCATAAAACAATAAAATTTCAGCATTTTAACATCTGATATGTTGTCTTTTTTCTGTTTTCTGTTAAATATTGGTTCACATGATTTGCAAATCATCGCATTCTGTTTTTATTTACTTTTAACGCAGTGTTCAAACTTTTTGGAAACAGGGTTGTAAAAAATGTGAAATGCCCAGATCTTCTAAAATATTGATGGCCTTAGTGCTTGCTTCAAATGATATGCATCCCTGAATAGCAGAGTTCATATCTGTTACTGGATGAGCTCCAACTTTGCATTGCATAAATGATACACCAACGTGAAATGTCAACAGTAATACGCATCAGATGGCTGCTATAACAAGACTTGCTCATTTTACAATTATTCCAGCAGTGAGCACACCACCACCACTTATAAAAACCATGCATAAGTCAAGAGGTATCTAGCCTGAATGTCTCCTCCACTCATTTTTTCCACAGCTTATAAGCAGGTGTCGGAGAGCACCGGCTGCACAACTAATGTGGACAGTCTGGTCCCATTCTTTAGTCTTTGTGTACGTTGTTTGTATGTTTGTGTGGTACAACACAACTTTCAAACTTGGCCGTGGTCCATATCTCTTTGTTTTTGATTTGCATAGTGTAGCTGGGCACGGATCCTACCACACACCCAAACAGGTATAACATGAACTGTACAGCCATCTGCATGACTGCACACAGTCTAATGTAATATCCCTACATGCAATGCTGTAGGGTTATTGAACATACTCATTTTCTGGTGGACAATGAACTGAACTTATATTTGAAACTAACAAACGTGAACATGAGCATCATTCACTGGTGACAGTGGACAACACTCACACACCAGAAGGTGGCGGAAGTGAACCAAAAAGCTGTTGAGAAAAAACACCAGAAGAAGAAGAAATGCGTTTTGGTTTTACAGCACCCAGCATGTGTCCGGTGTGGTGTCTAGTGCTGGCAATGTTCATATGAACTGACTTCAGCAGCACAGTTACTGGTGCTGCTGAAGCCAATTCATATGAACATTTGAAGGACTTTTATAAACAAATGAGTGAAGATACCAACAGAAAGATTTGAGGCTGGGAAGGATGGGTAGGAGAAAAATAATTTTTAAAAATGCATGAAATGAATCTGAAGCAGTTTGGTTTTTTTTTTTTGGACTGTGAACTTTATTAAAATTCAAAATTGTGAACTAGTTCATTTTAACCTTTGTGAACTTGAGCCAGTTCTTGTGAAGTGTGAACTTTCACAGTACGTGTCATTGTGCATGATGCACAAAAGGGATGTGCATCAGCTCAGCTCATATTTTTGTGTTTACTTAATTTTCACCTGATTAACTATGTGCAAGGCAGCTGCATTAAGAAGACTTAGAACTGGAGAATGGCTCTTTTGAAGGGAATAAGAATATTAATAATAATATTTTTAACAAACAGCCTAATCTTAACAGATTTCCTCAAAAGGACAGGTGACAAAATCCTTTGCATTTCACCCTTTCAGCTAACGTTAGAGTTTTTTGAAGCCATTTCCCCCTGCTGAACAATCTGCACCAGGCTGAGTGAGGAATCATCTATTTTTGTAAACGAAGCATCTGCCCTAAGGCCCCCGGGGGGCACAGGGAAGATGGTCTGTTTTCCCTTGCTTTGATTTCTTTACCTCACACGCAGCATCTCAGCTAAACTTCAGCTGAGGTAAATCTTCTTTCAACTTCTTTTCAACTTCAAATGCCATCCAAAACACATTTCACTGAGGTATTTGATGCAACACACTGAATATTTAATACTGAACAGGCAATCTTCAGAATAACATCCGTCTAAAACCACTTTTCATAGTATCATATGAAGATGTCATACCAAAGATAGAAAATGTTCAGGTAGTGTCACTATAGTGTTAAATGTCTTGCTATAATATACAATATATAGATTTGAGACCTTTTAAACACTAAGTTTATTCAGTAACAACAGGTTTCTCAGATGTCTGTTGTCCTATTAGAGCTAATCCTGGATCCCAAAATTGTCTTTTCATAGCCACTCTTCATGGGATATTGCTTTCATATTACCTCTCATAAAATTATTTTTCCTTGTCAAAACCTGGTGCCTGCATTATCCACAATGCAACTCATCTGCCAGCAGTTCGGTTGGGTATTTTGGATGTATTATGGTAGTTGTGGCTAATGTAGCTCAGAGCCTCAAACCTCAACAGGATTTGAGGAAGAGGCTACAGAGGTTTGCTAAGATCACGTCTTTCAAACAACACACCCCCAGATTGTTTTTTTTTTATTTTATTTATTTTTTCATAGCGTATTTATGACACTTCACACAGCTCATTCTGGAGCCACAAAAGGCTTTATGCAACTTTTTTCCACACAAGCAGTAGCCTTCCTAATCTAGGGTTTAGTAGAAACATCTAATAGGAATCATAACTGGAAGAAAGAACTTTGAAGCTGAATATCAATATTCAGGCTGGGAAGGGGGTTGATATGAGTTGTTGATGCATTTTTCAGGTTGTAATATCCTTTTGTGGTCTACTTACTTTTGGATGCTATAGTTCTACACATAAATTGTGAAATAGTATGTTGTAATGCAATGCATCTATTTTTATAAGTACATCAAATAAAGGAAAAAATGTCATTTGTAAAAATCTCCCAGAATCTCTTTTGTATCACATCAGCCCATATGGTCTTCAGTCTTCATTAATGAGATATAGACATACTGTAAATAGCAGCACACCGTTTACAGAACGTGATTGTTTCCTTTCATTATACACTTTTTATCTAGTAAAAAAATCTAATGAAACTTAACTGTTTGAAGTGTCATACTTATTGACATATGTACCTCAGACTGTTATATGTTAACCAGTTGGCCACCATGATGCTGCTGAATACTGTAGCTTTGCAAAATTACTATGAGTGTCTGATTGATTTATTGATTGACTGCTTCCATCATTAGTCTTTGTTGATCAGTAAATCTTATCCCAAGGTAAAGAAAAGCAAGTGACTTCCACAACTTTGGAACCTGCTTTTATTTCTATTACAAAAGTTATTTACAGTTGTTTTTACTGTTAGTGGCAAGACTAACAATATACATTATGTATACTTCCATGCAGGGGGGGAGACTTGTTGGTAATGAGAGCTCCTGAGCATAAAATAATAAAAAAAACTATTAACCTGAACTGACATATAATTAATAACAAAACAATAAACTTAATGGTGATCAAAATTCTATGATAATGAATTATTATTTATTGACTAGGAGCAGATGTTGGGAGGGGAAAAATGTATGTTTCATGATGACAACAGCATTAAAAAGATCATTTGATAAAAAACTATATATTACAACATATTCATGCTGTTTTAGTTTTGACAGGATGATAACATACTGTATTTGTTTTGAGAATACCTTTCATCGTCTTCACAGATGGTGTTCAGATTTCAATAGACAAACAATTCAAATAACCTGGACTTGATCGTATTTGCATATACAGTACAGTTAAGCTTATAAGCTGCAAATTTCCTCTGAAAGGCATTGCCTCTGAGTTGTTGTTTGCTGCCTTTTTCATTTAAATGCATAACCATATAACTGTGAGCGAGACTGCATTAAAGATACAATTTTGAAGTTTCACTGGGCTGGGTGACAAGTGTAGGAACGCCAATCAATGGAGGCCCATCCCGCCGCTACAGCAAATGAAAGCTTCCAATCTGATTAACATCAAAAGCACAATTAAGAGATAAGCAGCAAAGAAACCAGACATAATGGGAATGCAAACTACCAAAGCAATAACAATTAAGTACCCCCACTCCTAGGATAATGGAGTCATGGCCTGGTAACAGATTTAGGGACCAAATTACTATTTGTCATTTCATGTAATGACAATCTTATTCTACGTATTTCCATTGTTCTAGGGGTCAAAAGGTAAAGGGTATTGTCTCTGCTGCAGGATGGCAAATACAGTGTACACTGTCCTTGCACATTATATGTAATTATTCTGGTGAAATGCTGAGTTTCTTTGAGGGACAAGGTCATGGAAATGGTTCATTCATTTTTTTTTTTTTTTACATACATTTTTCACAAAAGAACAGAGTCTAGAGCTAATAGAGTTATAGACTTTACTTAGTCATTGTCGTTCTGGAAGCTAAATGCTAACACGTTTCAGTTCAGCATCTAAGTATTGTATCAATTGCTAAAACAGTAAAAAATTTTCTGTGTCAATTCACGTACTTGCATACTCACACTTGCTGTTCTGAAAGCATAAATGCATTCACACTGACAAGTACGGCAACATGCAGTGCACTATATGGACCCAGATGATGCGCTCATAATGGCCAAAAACAATGGACACTTTTTCATGGTCGCCATCTTGGCTACATATCAGAAGGGGAGGGACCAAACTTGTGAAAATGGTGACCGAGGAAGGTGGACAAATCGTTGGCGCCAGTTTCCAATGTCGCATGGCACAGGGGACACACACAGGAAATAAAAACGTTTATTTTCAAGTAAAGTGAGCAAAGCAGCCTGCAGATATTTTTGCGGGCAACAGTCATTGTCACATGTTGCGATAGTCATTTCCAGTAAGTTCACAATGGCAGTGTTATATTTGGGACAACAGTACCCTGTCTGAATTCATGCACTATGCCAGTGAGTATACACAGTGTACTACATGTCAGTGTACTGACCAAAGTATTCGATTTGAGACGCAACAATTACCTCATACTGATATTGATGGGAACGTCATTAGCTTTTCAGGGAAAGGGCCAGAAACTAAAGTATTAATTTGATATGATGATGGCACAGAAGGAGAGGTTAAGCAATCACCATCAAAGTTATTACAAGTAATCCTGAGTTCATGGCAATCTATCCAAAAGTTTCTGAGAAATTTCACTCAAAACAACAATCTGAAAGTGACGCTAGAGGATAAATCAGGAGATCACCAAAGTCATTAGGATATATCATCTAGGCACCATGGACATCTGTACTAGAATTTAATGGCAATCTATCAAGTTTGTTAAGACAATTCATTAAAAACAATAAAGTCATCCTGCTGGTTGTGCCATAGGAAAAGTCAGGGGATCAAACAAAGTTGGTAGGATTTGTCTTTAAAGGAACATGCAAAATTTAAAGGTTCTGTAAAGGATTATCACTGCCACTACATGTTGCACTAGACCAACGGCATCTCAGACCAAAACAAATGCTAAAGACATGAGAACCAAGAAAAAAACATCCTAGCCACAACCATTAGCCCATGCTAGCATTGCCGTGATAAGTGTCACAGCTTTTTTGGATGTTTTGACGAGCCACTGGCCGATCAGGATTCAAGTCGGGTGTCTCTATGACCAGTCCACCTGTGGTCTGCTCTTATCTCCTCCTTTATCGAAAAAGTGGTTTCTTCAGTTGAGGAAATTCTGAAGGTTCACCTGAAAGCTGCATACTGCACTGTGCCAGGTCATGTGTGGGCAATCCCTGTGTGGTTATAAACATAGGGAGGGCCCAACAAGGAGGGATCCACATGCACTAACATGCACACATACATGCACTAACATGCACATGCTACCAGACCAAATAGCAAATCTACAAAGAAACTCAGATTGCAACACATTCAGAGGGAGTGTGACTTTGTTCTCTGCTCAGGACGCCATTACTCCACTACATCTTTACATAGAAAATAGTTGTTTGCTACTGTATTATTGTTTAAAATCTATTTTAAAGAACTTTTCATTTTTCCTCTTTTGGTAGAAATATTTCACTCTGAAGCAAAGTAGTAGACCCTCTAACAAACCAGTATTGCCATCTCAGCATGGATAAAAATCAATGAAGCTATTCTTTGAGAAATTGAGTGATAAGTTGAGTTCAAGACCCGTCAATTAGATCTTAGTGAACCTGATATTATATGAAGTGTCAAGTGTAGTGGCAAGACCAGGCCAGCACATTCCTAAGATACATGTGTATTAGCATACTTATGCTCCCCATCTGACTAAAGAGATGTCATCTAGAGGAGGAAAACGCAGGGAAATCTTCAAAGAGGAACCATAGCTTTGAAGGTGTCGCTGGTAGCTTCAAAGAGCACCATACTTGTCTCCCAGTGGGCTGGAAGCTCATAAGTGTTCAACGAGAGATGCTGTGGGGGTATCTCGAGAGAAGCCTTCTTAACTCCCACCTATGCTTTCACCAGTGCATTGAAATGTTGAGAGAGTCTCGATGAAAAAGTTCTTATGTGAAGAACTGATTAATCTGATTTTATCAGCCTTCATAAAAAAACGGCTCAAGTCAATAAGCTGTTGGTAAGCCATTGTCTCGCTCACAGTGCAGTTCGGTGTCATGTAAAAAGATACCCTCTGAGATCTGCAACTTCAAAGTTCCCACCACAGAGACGGAGAGAAAATATTCTTACGAGCTTTAAACAACAGCCAGTGGCTTGACACGTTGAATATTCTCCTTAATCCATAAGCAGGCAGTTACAGCCATAACATATCCAATAAATATTTCATCGGTGCTGCCACTGGTTCCAAACCCAGCATATTAGAAATTATCATTGCTTAGTGTAGAAGCGGAGAATAGGCCTGTCCAAAAAACTCCTGCACCAGAACCTTTTTGACTCAAGCTGAACTCATAAATTCAATGAGGGACTAATTGGAAGCTGCAGCAGGTGCCACATCAACTCCAAACAGCTTAAAAGTGCACTTTAGTCAATCAAGAACAGCAAATAAAACTGTGAGCGGCGAGAGGAGATAGTGTTTATTTTTCCCCTCGCATGAAGCTAAGAGCTATATTTCACAGAGCCACAGCAGGTATTTATTTGATTATTTATTAGGTGGCAAGCTGATGGATAGATTTAGCATGATGTGGAAATAATCCTTTAATGGTTTCATCAGTTGCACAGAGGGTCTCTAAAACACCTCATTTATGCACTTTTGCACTTTGTAGTTGTAAAGAAAAAAAAGGTTAAAAGGTATGTCCAGGAAAAAAAAAAAGGTGTTAAGGTGGGAAGTGTTCTTTAATCAAGTTCAGCTTCTTGTAATAAAAGAAGACACTGTTAGGCAAGCCTGAAAAAGGCTTCCTGCGCTTTGAGAAAGTTCACTGTTTTACCGTGTCCAAGCTTAGATTTTGCTGATAGCAACCACCAATAATTTTTTCCTTAATTTGTTTTATCTTTCGCCTTTTGTATTTAGTCAGTCTTCCCATTACTCCTGAATATGCATGAGATTTGTCTCCAATGCAGGTAAATAAGCTCCCACAACAGCTTAAGCTCAATGACAGTTTGAGTGTGTTCTGAAAACACAGTTATGATACATGTATTTGTGCAATCTGAGAACGTTAGGATAATGTGATTGAACCTTTTGAAGATATGAGGCTTAAATGTCTGGCAATTCGTGAGGTGTTGATGATGTGGTATCCAATCAGTGATTGTATGATTAGCAGATTGTTAGAGCTGTGAAAATGAGATTTTAATGGTGATGCTGATAGCAAACATGTTAGTGAGAGAATCTGTGTGTGTGTGTGTGTGTGTGTGTGTGTGTGTGTGTGTGTGTGTGTGTGTTGTGATTAATAGGAAGAACATAAATGACTCTTCATTACAGAAATAAATAGTAAAATCCAACCTTCCACAAAAACGATGTCATATGTGGATGTGTGCATGTTGTGAGTCATTTCTCACCACTGATCTGATTTTCTGAGATGGATGCAACTCAGTGCAGCATTTCTGCGTGTTCCAAATTACAGTGAAGGGAGTTTATGAGGCATAAAACACCACCTCTCCGTCTTAACGGTGTGTTCAGACAGAACAAAAGATGAATGACGGAGTAAATGGAGGAGGAGGAGGAGGAGGAGGTGCTGGTGCAAATAGAAAATGTTATTCAGGAATTTGCTTCACAAACAAACATACAGGGGGGAGAAAAAGGAAAAAGTAACAAAAAGGGAAGCCCTGCTGAGTGGTGTGTTCAGACTGACTGCCACACACACACACACACACACACACACACACACACATGGCTGGTGGGTCTGTTTCTAGCTAGCTAGGTAAGATCTCAGTACAGGCTGTCCGGGGTTCTGGTTCAGTTAACAACTCATGAATATTCTTTCTGTCTGAACCAACCTTTAGATAATTAACATATCAACAATTATTATAATAATAAATTAATCTAGACACATGTCCAGATGCATGTTCTTCGAGTTTGAGCTGTTTTACTGATTCAGCTCAGATTTGAAAGAATTTCTTTTAGATAGATTTAGATTTGTTTGTGAAGTGTTTCAGTTTTTAAGATTTCAGTGGCTAAAGAAAAAAAATATATTTTATCAGTTTTTAATTCAAGCACTGCCTAAGAAATACCACAGACAGTGATACACAACAAGCATTTCTTTTAATTGAAATGCTGCCATCCATCTGCTGGTCATCAGCTGGTTTTTCTATGGCAAGAGGATTTTTAAAACCAGCAATTTTAAATTGATTGATGTGTCTTACTTTGCTGCATTTCACGACCCTTGTGACAAAGTAAGAACAAATCACATGAAAAGGTCATGATAAACTGAGAGAATGATAAAATACAAGGGAGCCAAATCAGCAGCAGCAGCAGAGAAGAAGCTGCTGGTCTGGCTGCAGATGCCAGAGCACAGAGGTCCATGTCCAGACAGGCACCTCCGGGCACTCAGCTGTGATAGAAACTTGTTCTACATGAACATTCAGTGGCAGAGCGTCAGGGGGTTGGAGGGGTGTGACAACACCTGGGTTTGTGCACATTACAAAAAACAAACAGGAAATTACAATTAAGAATGACAGCACTGCGGGTTATGGTTAGCATTACTGTAGCTCTGCATAGTTTGAAGACATTTGCGTGTAGGCCAAATGACAAATAAAACAACGCTGTGCGACCTTATCAACAGGTGCATGCAGCTCAGTGGGAAAACAGAGGCTGACTGCTCGAATAATTCACTAAGAATAAACAAGTAAAGAAGTTGAGCCTAGAACAGAAAGGGATGGACTTCATGGTGCAAAAGGCGACAACAATCATTGCGTTACCTAGCAACATAGTATTTTTTTTGTGTGTGTGCTCTACAGTGTGTACAATAATTGTGCAGGGTCTCTATGGACTTAACATTGTTTATACATCTCTGTTTTGGCTGCTTTGGTTTTTTCTGCTGTTAAGGCATCAGGGTTTTTAATTAATGTAGCTTGATATTTCTTGCTGCGCCTGCAGCAATTAATTCTAGTGAGTCTATACTGAGGAAGGTACAGTAGCTGTACATTTGAAACTGCTAATCAGTTGTGTGCTTTGGCTACGAAGTGCTTTTTTTAAAATGCATTTCTCCTTTTATTTTTATAACGATACAAGAGACACAGGAAACAAACACAAAAAAAGGGTGGCGATGACATGCAAGATTTAGCCTGAACACTTGGTACACTGCCCTGCCTGTAAGGAATTTATTGCAAAAGATATGTTGATACAATTTAGTTTCTACCCTAAAGGGTTTTCTTTAATTTATATTAATAAATATAATCAATATAAATATATTATATCTATTCTACTCAACATTATCATCATCATATTACAAATGTGATGAGATAACATTTAATCAGAGTATTATTACATTACTTTTATCAAAGTACATTTTTACACAGATAATTTAGCATTTATTTCAGTAAAAAATTCACGAGTAAATCACTTTTACTTGAGTATCATTTTCTAGTAATCTGATACTATATGTATAATCTTTACACTACGTTCATATAAATCTCAGCATTACTGTCCATTAGTTTTGTATTTCAAGTAATTCCTTGTTTCCAGTTTCAACATTAAGGGAAATGGAATCGAATAAAACATCGAATCTTGCATCACATGTGAGTAAAATCTTTTTTTTCTTTTTTCACTAAGGTCACTGCATGAACTCTCCATCTGAACATCAAACAAGAACAATGAAAATGCTGGGGCATTTAATATAGAACCCACACAGAGGCAATATCCCAGATTACACAGAAAAGTCATTACTATCCTCATCACTCCATACATTAATTCAACTCTGAGATTGATAGGAAGCCCTTGGGCTGACTTAGATTACAAGGGCACCATCCTGTGAAATCCCCAAACCAATATCAAAATTTAATTCGACATGTTTGGCGACGTGAGATCTACATTCTTAGTCCAAGCAAGATGCCCGCTATTCACAGAAGCCAGTCCAATAACCTTTCCATGTGGATAATTAGCATCTAAGCTGCAGCATTAGAGCAATGCAGGGGCTAGTGAGCACAGAGGTACATGAGCTCCAGAATTAGAAAATGAAGTTTCACAAGCTCTGTGTGAAGGTGGGGATGATGTAACGCTGCACATGAAATATGCAATACTACACCTGAAATACTTGGTGAATTACTGCTATAGATTTGGCCTCAGACTTCGGATCTAATCTCACAATTAAGTTGAGAACATCAGTAAGAAGCAATTTGCTTCTCACCGTGTAGTCTAAACAAAATTATCAGTTGTGACACCAGACATTGACATTTATTATTAAGTCATTAATGACAAGGGCATTTCATACATCACATCAAACACTCTGTACTATTAAACTGCTAAAATGGGCAGGGATTATGTGTCACTAAAGAGTGTGTGAATAGGTCAATAAAAGACAAAGGACTTCCTTCTATTTGATGAGTTCAGACTGTGATTAACCTCTTTTTGAGGGCTGCTTCATCAAATGCTAGTCCTGTATGGACATCCTCCGTCTGTGGAGATAGTAGAGAAGGAGGAATGAAAATTGATCCCCATCAGTCTCTTACTTGACCTTCCTCCCTTTCACTTCTCAGGCAGACACTGCGTAACGACTGACACGCTGTCAGCTCTGGCAGAGGAGCCCTGATTTGAAAATGGCTTCCCCCACTTTTGGAAATATAGATAAGAGACAAGGTCAGAAAAAAAACCATAATACCCCTGCATAATGCACCTTCACGCAACAACAGATGAGGAGATAAAGAGATGATTATTTATTGATTATGTGCAAACAAATACATAGAAGCTATATGCTACAGACAAAGTCTTTAAAATATTTACGAGACAAGTTTTAAGAAGCACAGGAGACTCAGATAACAGATTTCTTAATGAGAATATCCACTTACACAATGTAATGACACATATGAGTAAAATATTAATTATATGTTAATGGTTGTTGGCCTTCATAGAACAATCACAAAGCCATTAAAGTCATGAATGTTGCTGTATTTTGTGTAGGTGTGTGCCAGAAAAGCACAGCAGGAGTGGAGTTGCAATTGCATTCAGTGTCACTTGAAACATCTGTTTCACATACTGTGAACAGGTTACTATTTTTTTGCATTTTTTAAATTTGTAAATAGGTTACTATTTACAATATGTGAACAGCTGTTTCAAGTGACATTGGGACTAAATGATAGAATCAGTTAGAGCTTGTGGCTCACGCAAACAGTGATGTCACATTGGTTATAGGCAGCTGTGAAAATGAGATAAAAAGGCCCAAGCATAAGTGTCTTTATCCCACTTTAATGCCAAAGAGTCAGCTGTTATTTTTCCTTTACTTTTCATTTTGTGCTCTGTTTTCTTGTCATTTAGTGTCTTACTCATTTGGCCAGATAGTTGTTATCCTGACTGATATATTGAGAGGTTTATGTGAGTGATTTGTATGATACTGCAGGCTGTATATGCTGCAGAATTTTATGGTCAAATACTTGACAAGGAGCAGTCATCTGTCAAGTACAGTTACAGTAAGGCTGGAGTGGAATAATGTCATTTAAATTAAAAGCTTTATATAGGATTACGTAGGTATAGATTTTTTATGAATTAAAGAATAGAATTGAGAGTTGAAAAATGTGACCTGACAAGCCTAAGACACATATGGTTCATTTTTAACATAACATAACATGGTCATAATCGCTAATTTCACCCCATTTGTCTGTTTAAAGTTTAAAGATGGATCAGAAAAGTGGAAAAATATAACACTGTGACCTTCAGGTAATTCAATCATATTGTATTTGGAGTGAAAGAAGAGAAATGAATACATCTGCCCCAAAGCTGAAAAAGCTGATGTGAAATTTTTCAGAATGCAAACAAACATCAAACCAATAACTCTCTGCTTTATTGACACACACAGGTATGGGAATGGGTTTATGAGAAAACAAATCTGGCACATTAAAGCTGCCAAAATTCTCACATCCATAACTAGGGCTAACAAAAGCTGTCTGCTATCTCTGTCTGTGCTGCCTGTGTTAAATCTGAAACTGTATTTCAATGCAAAGGTGGAGTGGGAAACCAGTTGTTCTATTTTAATTTGTTAAATTTTGTTGTGTATAGCCTATTGTATACATTTTTTATTTGACTTGGTTGTATAATCAAAATTTTGTTCATTTTTAAACACTGTCTGTAAAGAAACTGTAGCACGGGAAAGCAGGAATATTAGTTTTTGTATGGTTTTCAACATTTTAAAAAACTTTAATGTCAATATATCAATACATCAATACTTAATCAATATTTCAGTGTATTCTGAGGAAAACTAGTCAAGAGAAGTGTCTAAAAAGTAGCCTTCGCACAGCAACTGCACCTATAGGCTTAGTTATGGTCCTTATACAAGTCTTCACTACATACATTAATACATACAGAAATGTACATATATTAGAAATATCTTTATGATGAATTTTTATATAGTGTAATATGGTGCGACCATATATGTTAATGATATTTCTCATTAATTTTAAACATGTCTGTCTTGGGAAAGTAGTCTCAGACCTTTGGTACCCACTGGATATATATTTAAGTAACATATGTCTACAATATAAACATACACATAAATAAACATATTTGTATTGGCTACACATGTTAATATGAAAGTGTTTCATATATTATCTTTACATATGTGTTTTCATTTTATATATTTCAAATATGGAAATTCTGTAGTACACGTATGTCTATATTATGGGGGAGACTGCAAGAATTGTGATTAGACTTTATAGGGAGCTAGTGTTTTCTGAGCTAGCTGGAGATTGTTGATTGAGAATATGAAATTAAACTATTTGAAAAAAGTCTCAGTTTTCTTCAGCTTTTTAATAATACATCTAGCAAAGATGATCGCCACTGCAAACCATTCACCCCCAGTCTTTCTCACAGTGAATGAGCCACCATAAATACAGCACCTTCCCCCTTTCACTTGGGTTATACAATTACAGCTCATTACAGCTGTATCAAGTACCATCCATCCATCTAGTTGTAACAGCGAAATCTAAAATGATCATTTAAAACCAATGTTAACTCTCTGTGCTAACAACAACAACAAAAAAATGTCATGCTTTCTTCTTCTACAGCAGCTTTCCTGCTCCAGATTAGTATGCAGCTTCCGCTATAGTGTCAGAGAACAATGGCAACTCTGGCATGGATGTTAGTCTACCTTCAAATTGCAGCAGATGTCAGAAAAATAGTCTGTTGAAAAGTGTTTATAGTGGTTACACGTTCATTATAAGTGATCTGTGCATTTCAAAAAGATGCCTTGAAGGCACTGGGCCATTTCTATTTGCTCTAATTTCCAAACAATACTGGCTTCTAATATCACTGTGACTTGATGATTGGGCTCAGATGTAGATCAAAGGTCTGGATGCATTGTTTCCCGTAGAGTCCTGATCATTTACTCTGGCTATCCAATACAAAATAAGAGCTCTTACTACTTACACTGGAAACATTTAGACAGTGATTACAGTGTTAATGGGCTTTTGATTCCTCAGTTATATGAAAAGCCTCATTCCACTGTTTATATGCTTAATGACAGAGACATGGCATGACAGAGACAAGTTTAGTAATTGGCAAACATTTGCCGATCAGTAGAGAGAGGCAGTGTATCGAAGCTTCAAGAATGCTAATTTTCCTGTTAGTCACGCAGTGTGGATGCGTAATGGCATTCCACTGTTTAATGGAATAAATTACCGCCTTTCCTAATGATGACAATGCTACAATTCTGGGCAGATGATCAATAGCCAAAGTTAAATCCTTTGATGAATGCAATGGTCATTCATTCTCTTGTAGGTTGGCTTGGTTAATGATTCTCATATTGGAATCTAAAGTCGCTGTAAGAGAAAGCAACACTGGTGTACAGCTGAATTGGAACATATTTCATGAGCGATCACTTCTCGCTTAGAGACAGAATCCTAGATCAGGCCTCACTGATGGCCTAGTTTAATATGATGTGTTTTAAAGGTGGACTACACTTTTTTTAGAGCTAGAATATTAAAGTGCCCTTTGGCATTACTCGCATTTACAATGATATTTTAACTAAACTTTGCCAGGATGTATTTGATTTAAAGCTGTGTCAGAATGAATACATGAATAGATGAATAGGGAAACAACTGGCAAGTTAACAAGTTAAACTACAGGTTAACCTAGTTAACCTACAACCAGAGGTGGACAAACTACACAGCTCCATTACATAACTGAAAGTACACACTTCTGGTCAAATATTACTTTAATAAAAGTGAAAGTTGTTCAATCATTTTTTTGGTAGAGTTATAGTACTGACGTACTTAAAAAAATACTTAAGTATTCAAAAGTACATTTTTTTATGTCAACACATTGTTGTATCGTTAAAATAACCTGAATGCACTGACTTACCTCTACAACCTGTAGTATAAAAAGCTTGTAGAGTATGATACAGAGCCTTTAGAAATGGCATTAAAAACACCATTAGATCAACAAAGGAAAAAGGATTTCCAACTACTACAAGCTGACAAAAAGCTCAGCTTCAAAGTGAAGTCAAATATTTGTCTTTTAAGTGTAATGGAGTAAAAGTCAAAAGTAAAAAAGATGCCAAAAAACCCCCCCAAAAAAGTCAAGTACACATAAAAATATAATAAATGTACTTCATTACTGTCCACCTCTGCTTACAACCGTATACTGTATTTAAAAGTGGACATGGACTCCAGGTCTGAAAAGCTAAGCCAATGCTCTAGAGCCTTAAACCTGCCTTCTATCGAAAGACTATCAGGGTACAACTCCACTAGAGGCAAAAAGAAGTCTGATTGTATTGAAGTCTATGGGAAAATGTCTCTAGTTCTCACTTGATTTATTACCTCAGTAAACATTTATGAGTTATAAGTCTTCTCCAATACAACATGAAGTTCATTTTTTATCAGAGGAAATTAGACTGACTGCACCGCACCTGACAATCAGGATAGAACAGGTCAGATCCACCCCCGACTCCTCCACAGTTCCAGCTTCTTCTGGTTTTGAAAACCCAAGATGGTGACAGCCAATTGCAAACTGAGGCCTCAAAATGGCAGTTCACAAACCAAGGGGTGATGTCACGGTGGGTTGCCACTTGTAGCCTACAACAAATCTACCCAGGCTGGCAATAGTGAAAAACTGTGGTCACATGAATATTATTTTTCTTCTCTGATGCCCATTGACTCAAAGAAGTGTAAGCTGTGAGCAGGCCCACTGTAATGTTACATAATTATCACCTGGTATGTACTCACATCCCACATCTTCCCGCCTCTGTGGCCCCCACACATCATTTTAAGCAAATTGGGATTTTATTAGGTTTGAAAATTGAATTACTTATAATTTAGAGCCCACATTGCAGGTTCAGGTTTGTTGTCATTTCCACACACATGCATGACATCCATCTGCAAGACATAACATACACTGAAATGAAATTAGGTGCAGCATAGAAATGAATGTGAATTTCTGATGCTGCTGCACAGCTATTCCAGTGCCTCCTTAGCATTCATTTTCAGATCTAGGTGAGATTAGAAGCACAAAAAGTAACTTTAGTATGAAATCCCTACAGTTCCTGCATGCATTACGCTTTCATATTGTTTAGAAAAGTGAGATTAGTTTCAACAGTGAAAGAAAGCAGTAGGTGACAGGTGACACAGTATTTTAAGCCAAACAGCAGAAGTGGAGATGGACAGGAAATGTAGGGAGAGAGTAGGAGAAAGACAAACAAACTGTCTGGAACAGGCCTGAAACCAAGGACTCACTGCTCAGGGCATTTGAGCCCATGTGGTATGCACCCTAACCATTTGGCTATCAGGTCGCCTCAATATAATGAAAACCTTTTAAAGCCAAAATCTACATCTACCCCCAGGTGTGTCTTTGATTTTGTGAAAGGGAAACCAAGGCACAGTATGAAATGAAATGCCCCTATGTGAAAGACTGATGTGAGCTATGAAAATAAAGGCCAGGTTGTAGTAAACCTCATTCTGGGAATTGCAGAACCTTGAGCTGTGCATTAGTATAAAAGATAATTCTTCATTGAAAACATCAAGTCACATAACATTCTACACATAAAGTAACATAATAGAGTGAGTTACTCTGAATTACTTTAGTGCTTAAGTCTTCTTTACCTTCACTGTTACAAGTAGTCTAAAAAAAAACATTTCCTCTACGAGAACATTTTCCCTTTTGGATCTGCATGGGGTAAAAGGCCAACATGATCACTTGTCTAACATCCATTGAGGAAAAGTGGAAAAAACACATTGCGACATGCAACGTGCAAACCTGGTGGAGAAGGTGATAAGGCTGTTTACCACTGTTCAGCCCAAAGAGGGTATTTACATAAGCCCGGAGGCTTGAAAGCTGAAAGCTGGCCAGCTGTGTCTGCACAGAGGCTCTTGCTGTGTCTTCTTGGCATGAGACAGTAGTATGGTGTGCCTCAAACGCTCTCCAGTATAATCTCACCTGCTGAATGGTACAGAGCATCAACAAGCCCCTGTGACCAATGGCTCTCGTTCATGGAGCTTTGAAAGTGGTGTATGGGAGAAGACTTTGTGCAGCCTTGATCGCTTTTTTCTGTGCAGAATTTTCTGTGGACCAGCGCTACGCGGTGCATCCACACAAAAAAAGTCTTGTTATTCCAAAAACGCTTGCATCCAATGTTTAAAAAAAAAAATTATGGTTCCCCATTTGTCACTATTGATCATTTTGTGTGTGAAAACGGGATGATCCAAATTCATTCACCGCCTGAAGAACACCCTCTGATGATTAAGTGTGTTGCATGTTTCTGTGCCCTGATTTTCCGAGATCCTTTGAAGATGCACCATGCTTTGAAAATCTTATTATCAAGACTATGCAATACTTCCGTCACTATCATCACATTGCTTGTTGAGCCCTGCTTCTCTGCCCACTGCTTTACATCCTGCAATTGTGATTAAAAACCCGAGCAGGAACGATGGCAGCTCAATATTGTGTGTGTCACTTATGAGCAGCGATTACTTTTTGTGCTTTGATATGATTTGATAACAAGTTAGGATTAACATGTTACACCAAATTTAGAAATAGATACTCAGTGACAGATGATTCCATACATCAAAGACAAACATATTCTTAAGGTTACTTTTCCCTGATGTCTGTTCTCTGATAAAATAGCCTCTCAGCATTATCCTGTATCATTACTCCAGCCAGTCTTGAGGGTGGGGCCACACATGTTCCCTGCCCGCTGTTATACTGAAACATCTCACTCATGTTATCTGAGAACAGGGGTTTCAGAATAATTGTGCCGCTGTTTTATTTGCAACATTTGTTTAGTGTTGCACTGTGGGACTATACAGACTGCTAGATCGCAAGATAAGCTCATCTCAAGGATTGATTGCCAAACTGCCAAGGGGTGCAATCTCAATTAGATCCCTCACTCAGGACAGTGTGTGCCAGGGACAGTGCAGAGACATCCAATCTATTAACTCTAACAAAAGGTCAAAGGTCAAAGGTGTCCCCTTTGTGCTGGCTGCAGCACAAAGGGGACGGGAAAAAACTTGCCATAACTTTATCAGGGTTGTGGCTAGTGCAGGGTCTGGTGCATGTGCTGCCAGCTTATATTATTAGCTCGGTCTGTGGTGTGTTAGTTGTATGATGACAGCTAACACACGCTATTGGATTATGGTCTTACTCAAACAGGTGGATTTCTGTAGTAGATTTCCTCTGATGTTTAGGGTCATTGTCCTGCTGCATCACCCAGATTCTCCTGAGCTTCAGCAGGTGGACAGCCACACTGACATTAATGTTTTCATGTTAGGATGCAACGCCCCTTTACACCACACGTAATGCTGCATGTTCTTCCCAAACAATCCACAAAACATTTTCCCACCAGTGTTGTGGAGAGTCAAGCTTCTCTTTGGCAAATTTCATGGGCCAATCAGTGTTTTTTTCATGAGATGCCACTGACATCATACTCCATGTACCATGATCTGTGTGTGGTCATCTCGTGAACAGAGGTTTGAGGTTCTTCGTTATGTTACCGATCGTTCTGTGTTGTGTTTTTGGAGTCATGTTAACTGGATGCCAACTGGAACTAAATCATCTCCAGTTTGTCTTACTGTGGACTGGTGATTATCTAAACTCTTCGAGATGACTCTTTAACCCTCTTGATAGTAAGTCTTCTGATATCTCTTTGAGGAGGCATGTTTCACATCAGTTTCTTGTGAACAGCAGACTCAAAGTGTGTTTTTTATAAATAATCTAATCTCAAACACACACCTCCAATCTGGGGTCCAATCTTCACTGATTGGACTGCAGGTTTGATAACTCCTGACTCCAGTTAGCTTTTCTTCAGACATATTTTTTCCAATCTACAATGTATATTTATAATTATTTATATAGTGTGGACAGGAACAATACAATGATTGGTATGTTATTATTTAGTTGATTGTGTTTGTTCCTAATTGTAACACAGATGAAAATCGGACCATATATTAAAATAAAATTATACATAACTGCAGATATTACAAAGGGTTCACTTACTTTTTCTTGGCACTGCATCTACATATTACCTTACATAATCATGTTTATTTTCAATATGGTAGGCTATTTTAAAGAAAAAAAAACCTTCTGTGTTTTCATCTTACACAAAATTAAAAAAAATAAGAATGTGTGTGAAAATTAATTTCTAATAACTAAGAGAAAAAGATTCACCATTTTCACATCTAACCAGGTTCTTATTATTCTCATAATAAATGGGTAAGAAGCCTCAGCTTTTCTCTTTTCTTTTTCCGCCTGCAGTCCTACTTCATTATCCAGAAAAGACATGTCTCTTTCATATTTTAGAAGGGACCCAGTTATCTAAGTGTCTTCACTGTCAGCTGCCACACAAATCTCAATGATAACAATGGGGGTTGAGTAATTTGCTCGTACAACTCACAACTTCATAGCGAATGTTGAAAAATGAGCAAGTTTTTTTTCACCCAGGCTGTGACAGTTTTTAAGTCCAGTATCTTGCATTTCTTTCGTGAAAGAAGTTAAAGCAGAGAAAGAGAAGGAAATGGAGTATGGAGGAGCTGCAGCTCCTCCCTCTGCATACTCACCCTCACTTGATAATGTGTAATGCATCAAAGAATCATAGAGGTGAATGTCTGTCTGGTTGGCTTTTTGATAAACCAACCTGGGATTTAGCAGGTGGAACACTGGTCGTCCTCAGAGTTGCATCAGAGTTATTTAACTTGTTGGCCTTGATTTCTACCCAGTGATTTTTAAAATTTGGCTCAGTAATCTTTGGCTGTGGCTTTGTCCTGTCACATTAAAGGATGCCTAGAATTTAAGCTTTGTTGAAGTTATCTCTTGGGGTGTGGTGGCTGATTTGCCAATTGCCAATTGTTGATCTGTGTGAACCACTGAACAAATCTGAGCTTTCAGTGGAGATTAGAAAGTCCTGAGCCAGCCAGGCTACCACAGAATAGTCAATGTAAGGTTTTGAAACATCTCCCTTTAAACGACTGCCATCCTGATATACAGTCTATTCCTGTGGCTCCAGAGAAAACGGTTCACTCTTAAGGTATCTGTGGTATCTGACATAGCTTGAGTATATGGTAAGTGTTCTCAAGGACATGAATGAATCTCTACGGTCATCCTGTGTATTGTAACTGTGACTCTGATTCTTGAAAAAACACACTGCAGGAACTTAACAGAAAAAAGAGACAAAAACACTGGTTTCCCAAACCTCAGCATAATATAGATTTTTGTCATGACCAGAAGAGCAGGGCCAGCCCTATAAATGCAAATGTCTATGACTGACCGAGTTTTCGAGTACATCCACATTTACATCACATTCACAATATGTGGTCCAGTCACATACTAGGTTTTGACCTAGTCTTGTTCCATGGTGCTTGTAGGATTTCCATCTAGATTTTTCTCAGACTTGGGAACACCTCATCACCCTGAGGTGCTCCTAACATCAAAGAATCTCTAATACTACTTGTCCATCAGCAGGAGAGAGACCATCACTAAAGGTGCAAGAGAGAAAATGAAAATAGTCCCTAACAAATGTGCTATTTACTCCTCTTTGATTAATGTTTGCTTAAGACTAGAGTGCCCAGGTAAGAACCAGCTCTACCTTTACTCCCTGGTCCTTTGTATTCTCTTATGCATTAAAATGAGCAAATATTGTTGGATCTGTGGTATGAAGAAAATTAGGCTATTTTGAACTAAAAATTTAAAAAATGTGGAAAAATACTTTTCAGTGGTCTGTTTTGATTTGGCTCCTTAGTTTGTGGACAGTTACAGCAACCTGTTGCAACCGTCCCCAGCCTATCAGCCGTGACAGAACGTCATGTGCTTGTTAAACACACTTACCTTGACAAATGTAATTTAGAAGTCAACAAAACTATGATTCAGACAGTCTAAGTCAGATTTGAATAATTCATTTAAAATGTCAAGAAAGTATGACAAAAATACAGCTCACAAAAAAAAGTCCCTTTCATATCTCCAAAACAAGTTTGTTTTTTGTTTTGTTTTTTTCAATAAATGCAGCAGCAGATGTTGAATGGAGGGGGGGCGGTCTAACTGAGCATGTGCAGTATGAATGTCATCACTCTAGCATGTTTCTGATTGGAGAGATACGACTTGTTGCAACCGTCCCGTCTCATGTTATGATGTGTTATGTTACCAGTCATAGGCCACTTTTCATATAGTTCAACCACAAAACTTTGAATATCTCCCTAACAAAAAGCAAAAGAAAACCCCAAAAAACAAGCATTTACTGCTAGAGGCATGGAGGTAAAGTCTTTCAAGGGGAGATGAGGTGGAGAGCTTGGAATGGAAAAAACTCTTTAGGCAAAATGATTAGAAAACTAAGTACCAAAGCAGTGTGAAGGAGGTGTTAAGTAAAATGAGAGGGATTATTGGGTAAAAGGTTTAAGCCAAATGATGGAGAGAAAAGGGACAAATTAAACAAGTTCTGTGCGTGTGTGTTTCAACAGGTTTCTCTCAGGCAGCATCCCTATCACAGGCTCAGCCACCCAGGCAGCGCAAACCTCTGCCCAACTGACAGTGGTAGCTACAGCACATAAAATGTTACAGTCCTCACAGTGCTGCAGCTTCAGAAGCCTGTCATAAACCTTCGCCTCCTCCCAAGTGTCGTTACTGACTCCCTGAGAGAAGGGTGTTGGGAAAAGTGTCAATCAGTCACAGTTATTGTTAGAGCCCAATCAGACTGAAAATTGGCACACCAGAATTCACTTGTGCGTCATGTTGCTGCTGAAAGGTTGTTGACATATGACTTCTATCTCAACCACTTCAACATCGGTATGCTCATACTGTTAAGTCAAAGGTATGTATCTGTAATCCACCCCTGTCCAAGGACTGACTGCAAACCCTGCTGCATTTCTTTAATAGAGCAGTTTATACTCCAGCAGAGCAGGGTTGTATAAAATTGGACGGCGAAAGCCTCCATTTAGGATTATCCAGGACTCAACCAATCAGGTTATCTGCCTCCTTCTCAACCAAGTCTTTGGCTTTGTCTCTTCTGTATGAGCTTGTATTATCACTGTGTCACAGCAGGAAGGCTACAGTGTCCTCAAACCGCAAGCAGAATGTAATTTTTGCTTGTCACTGCAGATATATCCCATAGACCATGCCATGGCAGACCCGTGAAGAGTTTATTAGAGTCTTAGACAGACAGACAGAGGGTATATAGTATATTGCTTTATTTCATGCTCTCAAACCCTTCTAGCCCGGTAACTGCCTGTCTCAGCAATATGTTTGGTTTTTTTTTGTTTGTTTTTTTCATCTAAACCCAGGTGTTAAATACAGATGGTGTCTAACACCTACTACTCAAATGTTAGTTTCTGTGACTGTGGAATAACTTGAATGTTGTGAATTTCCTTTTTTTTAAAAATCAAAATTTGAATCCCACTTGCTTGGTGGCCATTTTTGGCCAGTCTTTGTTCATGCACACCAGTCAGGTCTGAGGCAACATGTGTAGAAGAACAGAAGTGGTTGAAATAGTCAGAATTTTTTATTTTTTTTTCAAACATGTTGTATCATCTGACCTCACATTTTTTGCAATTTGCCCATCTTTTAAAATCTCTTAGGTGGTCAATTCTGATATTTCACACATAAATCCATAAGTCAGATCTCACTATCTTTCACTGAATGCTGACTTGTTGATCACATAATGAATTACATAGTCTGTACTACTGGAGTTGTTTATAGGGGAAGTTATAAATGACTATGTGTATGTGTAGTTTTGTGAAAACTTTTCATTTTAACGGTCTTCATTGTTTTTCTAATAGAGACTTCATATTTTCATAATTTTTTTTTAGTATTATGTAAAAATGTCACGTTTATTGCTCTTTCACCACAGTACATTTCCGGATGTTAGTTGGACAAAACAAACAAACAAACAAAAACATAAACAAAACTTCTGATGATGTCACCTTGTGCCTTTTCACGATTTCCTGATGTTTTGTAAACAAAATCAATGAATCAATTAATTTTCTAAATTGATTGATTAATTGATTTGGTTTATAAAACATCATCACATTAGAAAATGAAATGACAATGAAAAGAATTGTTATGCAGCCTTACTTCTGATACATTTGTACTTGAATAGCTTTCTGTTCATTTCTAAGATAGTTCAGAGTCATCTTCTAAAATGCTAAAGCTTAATTATGGTTTAAATGTGTCTAAATGTATTAGTGGTCATGTCACTAGCCTGACAAAACACCCTCAGCTGACACATTTTATAAAGTGCACACTGCAGTTATTGTGGGGGGAGTGGGGGACAAAGCACCTGCGAAGACAAGTTATGTTCAACTGGGCATCAGCTTTTCCCTTTCCTAATAAACTATGGTCTGCTGTTATGATAGCCACAGCCCCCCCGCGGATGCTCAGCGCCTCGCGGTTGATGTGGGTCAGCGAAATAGTCAACGATGGTTGTGGACCCGTCTCTGTGGGGAGTTGAACTTTCCCACTGACACAACACCACTGATCTTCTCCTCAGTGAATGGGTGAATGCCATTCGCTTCTTGAGTAATTACACTCATTATCTTCCCTGCTAGCTACCGAATCCAGGGGGTGTTGGGGTGTTTTGCTGCTGAAAAAGGCAGAGATACTGAGCTTCTGGATCTAAAGTGGATGTGGCTGGTTTCAGTGCCATCTGAGCACAGACCACAGAGCTATGGCGGCATTATTTATACCTTTAAAATCTGGCGATAGTGCAATGTTTAACCCATCAGGTGTGATGCATTTGAAAAACCTAACTAATAAACTGGATTCTGCCATCTCCCCCTTCAGAACAGATCAAGCTTCAGTCTCAGAAGCACCAAAGCAGCGGGGGACCTCTAGCACAAACATTTGAAGTCAACTACCTAAAAAATATTTACTCATGTCATTTACCGTTTTCATCACTATTTCTGAGTAAATGACCAGTGGGGAATATGGAGCTGGCAAAAGGGACTGATGTGAAGTAATAAATTCCACTTCCTGTCAGTACCCATGTTACCGTGGCTAATGCCTGACAGCCTCTGGGCCAGGAGCAAGTCGTGTTACACAAGCACTGTGCCATGGAGAGAGCTGCTTTATCATAGTGTAAGCAGCAGGGAGAGAGGGAGGCACGGAGAGGAGGAGTATGGATTTATATTCTGTTGTTATAAGTGAACGCAGATGGGGTTCTCCCTATAGGAGGGTGTAGAGAATTGAAATAAAATTTCCCACCTGGAGTGGATCTTTCATCTTTGAGATTGTTTTTTTTTCATTGTTAGTGGGTCTGTCATGTGTGGCCTCATCACTTTACACTATTCTGAACATCCCCTCCCTCATTATTATTATTATTATCATTATCTTCTTCACCCATCAGCCTGTGTCTGATGTATTTCTGATTCATTGCTTTCTTTGTGGCTCTTTTTGAGTGATGCCATGAATGCATCTTTGTTGGAAACAGATATTTGACTACAGAATTGCTCTTGAGATCAGTAGAGTGCATTTCAAAACATCTGATCTCTTTTTATTTCACATCCCTTTGTTGCATTTACAGGAATGAAAATCCTGCAAGTAGTGGCTCTAAAAGTTGTGTATTTAACTTTGTTATGTGCAAAGAGAAGCACCTTAGGTGTTCAGTATAATGTTGCACAGACGACTCATTAAGGAAAACAGCACAAAAACAAAACTTGAGGGAAACTTGGCTAATACTCGAAACAAACACTGGCTGATTACAATTTGGCATCTTTACTGAAATACTTTAAAAGAAGTACAGCCAAGATACAAGGCAGTTAAACACTTGGGGGACGAATGCCACCCTGCACGCTTCCTGGCACAGTTTTTGTCCAGAAATGGATTTGGATCTCATCGTCTCTGTCCTCATCCGGTCAGACAAATGACAAATCTTGCCAGTTCAATCAGGCCTAACCTGGCCTATGGCAAACAATCGACCTCATGCAGCGCAAATATTGGATAAATTCCAGGTTATTGACACTGTGGGCAGGTTATCAAGTTTTGTTTGCTTAGATTTCTGGCACAGTGACAGAGTATCTGGTGAAAAAGTTTTGTTGCAGGAGTCATTCATTTGTTAAGTGTTTGCAGATCATAAGAGTATAAACTGCTGCCTTCACACTTTGACCCTGTCTGACTTGATGTTGACACGCTGTACCTGATGTATGGCTAACATACTCACATTTAATGTAGACAATACAGTCATAACCGTTTCAGAGGGATTTTCAGAGCTTTTCAAATGCCACACGCGGTGGATTTAGGAATTTGTCAATTGAATCTTTGCAAAGCCACATCCCCTCTTTGTTACCGTGGTTACGCCTGTCAAGCTTTCCATTCTAGCATGGCACATATGCAGGTTACTGTCATACTGGTGGATATACCAAAGTCAATTTCTGGCCATGTTTCAGACAGTTTGTCCCCTTTGATTTTGGACAGTAGTAGACAAAAGTAGTTTTTTGTAGCTGACAATCGTCAATTTTCTCATCATATTGAAATTATACATTATATCTGAATATCACTATAGCATTGCTCTTGTATTATGGTATTATGTATTACTTATAGTACAGAAGAAAATGAAAAATGTCAGCTTGTGCTGCCTCCTGTGGAATACCTTCAATAGAAAAAATACTCAACACGAGCAGCATACAGATGATTGTTCATGTTTTCAAACTGTGTATTTCTCTTTTACAAGGATGAGGACACAACTTAAGAGTTTAGAAAAAAGAGCAAAAGAGCAGCAGAGCAGGTACCATTACACTAACTCTGATATAGCAGCATCCAGGGCCGGCATCAACACACCCCTGCACAGGGCTTTTTCTAATATAGCCTGTAATCCCAGAAAATAATGTTTCAATCCTTTGCTCCTGGAAATATCACTAGTTTACTGACACTGTCCTGTAATGACTCCGTAGGTCAGGCAGCTTATTATGACCCACAGTTTTTTGTTTAGTAGTTATGTGACCGTGGTAATTATAATGGGCACAAAGGAGATCGACAAAGTCTGCATTAGGAGGACGAGGGTTTGGGTTAACAATAGTTGACACCATGACCTTTTCCTAAACCTAACCAAGTAGTTTTTGTACCCAAACCTAAGAAAACCATAACCTTTCCACAGCTTTAATCTTGAATTTATCATTGTTACCATTTTAGTTGGAGGACTAGTTCTGTAGTAAGCTAATTAGCTGTCTACTGCAAATGAATGAAAAAGCAAGCAAACATATGTTTTAATCCATTCCTAACAATTCTGCTCTGTGTTTCTGGTTATGGAAAAGTGATACATCTCTAAAGCTTGATAGCCCTGCTATGCTAAGCTATAGTTTTTAGGCTATGAAAGTATAGTTGCTGTTTGGTGGAGGGGGTTTGCGAAAGGTGGACAGAGACATTAGGGACATTACAGTGTTACATTGCTTCCCAAAATCATTTTGTATAATTACTCTTCTATGATGACAGCCAGAGTCAAGACTGGTTGGTTCAGGAGCGATATTGTGTTGGTTTTACAAAAGGAGCTCCATAGGATTGACTAAGCCGATCATGACTGGCTGAGCGCTTGCAGGGCATTTGTTATTGTGCTGAGACAATATGATAAGTAGCTAAGTCAATGAAAGCCCAGTGAGAGGGCTCCTCCTGTGATCATAGAACAATTATTACAATGTGTGTGTATTCATTCTTTCGGTTGCAGCTAAATTGTGGCTAATCAATGCACAACAGAATATGATAATAAAGGTTTTGCAGCCCATTAATCTAACATATTCACATGTAAGTCCCTTATTTTGCACAGGTAAAGATAGTCACACACATGTTCTAGCTCTAACTCTGTTGTTTTCACTCCATTTAGCCATATGGCACACTCTTTCTTGTTGTCAGATGAAGTGAAGTATCTTGCCTGCAAGTTAAACCAAACTCTTTTTGAAGTCTATATTGGATGTGTCACATTTGGAAAAGCTTTCTTCACAGGCTTTTTGTGAGCCCACAACCAACATCTTTAGAAAAGTAATTTTAAAGGAGCCTGACCCTATTGTCAGCCCCTCTCTATCTCATCTACACCCATGTTTTCTTTCTCTTTTCCCTACATCTATTCATTTCCCCATTATACCCTCTGTCCTCCTATTTCCTCTCATCTTCTTCCCCTCTCCACATTTCCCAACCCTGCAATTCATTACTGTTCCCTGTGACACATACCTGGTGGCAGTCTCTCATCAGCTATTCCACTGGGAGAAAGGTAAAGCAACAAAGCGCAGCGTGGTGGGAGCTGTGTTTGTCTGTGTGTGCTCATTCATTCACTTTTAATCATCCACGATGGCAATGACCATCATTCCCAATTTCCTCAGTCATTAGGCTGACAGCGCAGGGATAGCAAAGCTGTAGCTTCATGTGTGCTGATAAAAATATTACAAAACAACACCATTCACTCTCTCGTCTCCAGCTGTAGCTGCATTGCACTTGAACAGAAAATGTATTGTTGACAGAAATAAATAAACCCCAAAGCAACACTTGAGCTGCTAGGCTAATGGTATATGACTGGACTTTGTAATGTACACTACAAATGTCCACACAGCCACATTAATTAAATTGCTTTATTATGTGTTCCTTGATGAAAGGAAAGAAGACAGTTTGAGGACTAATGTTTCAATGGATTAAAAATATGTATCGGGTTATAGGGTCTGCATTTGGAGGCAAAGTCATAGTTTTTCTGCTTAAAGTTTTATTGGAGTTCAGTTAGTAATGAATGTCTCTGTTAATGCGTACAGCAAAGTAGATTCAATAATCACATCATGTAGCTAAAGTTTATGTTGCTTAGTACAACAGAGGTAGTACATTCCTGCCTTAATTCAGTTCATCACAAACATTGAATTGGAAAAGCCTGCGCAGTTTACTGAGTCACAAACCTAATAAAGAGCTGTTGCAGTTAAACATACAGAGTTACCTTACAATTGTCCTCCCCATGCAGACAGCTTCCTTTAGGTAAGGAGTGACTTCAGTGTTACTTTCCCTAATCTACACCACAGACAATAATCTAATAACTGATGCAACATCTCACATTTTTAGAAAAGCCAGCTGATTGATTTGTCGCACTTCATTTTTCCAGTTATAATGGACAAAGACATTAATTATCAAATTTAACCAATTACCAACCCTTTATAATAACAACTGTGATATAAGTTAATAAAATAATTACAATTCATGATCATTAAAAACAGAGGGAAGCCAGTGTTAAAAAAGCAGAAACAAGTAGCAGAGTTAATATAGCTCTACATGACATTTCTTTGTGTAACTTTTGGAATTAACTATTCAACAACATTTATTAGAACATTTAATAAAAGCTATTTTAGGGCGTATTTCCAAAAAAGAAAAAAAAAAGAAGAAAAAAACATTAATTCCATTAAATAGTGTTTTTTCCCCTGCTTCTGTCACGCTCAACTAATCTTGAAAGGAACAGAAATGAAGAATTATTTGATATTTGCATTATAATGAATATTTGAATCACTGTATGCAACTGTTTTATCTTCATACCAATGAAGAAAAACAATAAGACATCACACACAGCGGAAATAAATAATACCCTTAACTATAAATTAATGAATCTTTGTGTTTCTTTTCAAATACCACAAGTCAGGCTTGACAATAGATAACAATATATGTGCTGTTCAAAGGCTGGAAATGTTCTCTTTTATTCCTTCATGACCAACCTGGTTCTATTTTAACCTCTCTGATTGGGTGAGCTTCAGCAGGAATCGTAATAATAACAATAATAATACTAACAACAGTATGTCTCAGATTCGCTGTAAAAAAATGAATATTCACATATTCATTTTGTGAGAATACTTTTTTATCTCGGAAAGCAACACAAAGGAAAGAGAAATAAACCCTGATATCCATATCAATCTCACAATCACCAACATTCATTGAACATACAAATAAGAGAGTAAGAGGAAACTGGATGAATCCCAACTCAAGCTTCATTTTCTGATTCAGCATCAGCATTGTTAGGCAGCCAGCATCTGAATGAGTCATCATTATCAGCCAATACAGAGCAACCGGTTCCACAGTAATCACACAGGCAACCCTGCTGGTTGGAATTGCTAATGGGGTTTCAGGTGCCTGATTTACAGCCCCCTCTCCCTATGATAAAGCCTTCCCCTAATGTTATGCTATTTTCGTCTCCTGGGACTGCAATAAGTGTTGAGAATGTCAAATGACAGTGCAAATGCCCATAACTAAAGCTAATTAGCAAGGCTATTTATTTTGACTAGATGTGTGTCTGTGTGTGTGTGTCCTTGATTGCACTGAATATCTAACCCTGGGGTTAGAATATATATCTTTATGTAATCTGAGTTTCTTAGGGAGAGCTGGGTATGAAAAAAACATGCATGTGCTGGTGTTTACACACAGGGATAAAGACATTTACCATGAAAGATGGTCTGAATGATTGGGCGATCCTCTTCTGCTGCCATGGAAAAAGTCGGGGTCACAGTGATGTCAGCGCACGCCTCCAAGTGTGATCTCCAAGAAGTAAAATGCTCATGTCAAGGGTACTTAGTGAACACTTTTTTTCCTGATATCACTAGAGTATGTATGAGAGGCAAACAACCTGATATTGACATGGCTAGCATAACTTTCCCCCTGACCGCTCCCCCTTGACCATCAATCACCAAGACGGCCCATTCATCAAGTGGCCCCATTGGTCCGGCCCCCCTGTGACATACAAACGTTTTTCCAATTTAAAATCTGATATTGATGGAGCACTGCATCCTGCTGCAGCTTCTTTGAGCCGTACTGGGGCCAATATCCTTATCCATATGCTCATCCACTCGCCACGGTCATAATTCAGGACATATTTCCATAGATGAGGTATGAAAAGACATTCCTCTGCTGACTAACTGCTGTGCTTAAAAAAAGAGAAAAACACCCAGTTCTTCTATGGCTGACCGACCATGCTTGGGTCTAGTTTTTCACGCTGTCTCATCTCACTGTGGTCAAACCACACAGTGAGAGTCGTTTCCCCCGCTATTTTCAGGTGGTGGTGTTATAGTGCACTGTTACACAAATTCCAGCTGACAGTTGAATTCTGGAAACAACGCACTTCACATTTAAGTATAAAAAGATGTTGTACTTGCTGATACAAAAACTACTCAGACTCAATTGTCTTTTTTTTTCACTGAATCATTCAGTTTGACACCTTAGCTGTTCAGGGTAGCTGCTTTTTCTTATGGGAGGAATGACCTTTTTACCAAACTAATGTAAAATGATGTAATCATCCAGCCAACATCATTTTCGGTTAACACAAAAGCTGTTGCAGCAGGTCCTACTTTTTTATGAATGAAGCTGAGAAGCTAGCAAGCTATGTCGGAGAATGACGTCCACGTACTTAATCTCACCCACAAACCTTTCATTTATTCATTATTTTCTGACCTGTCAGAAATAGCTGTCAGTGGACACCATATAAATCCTACTGAAATTACCAACACATTGTAGAGGACATAGACAGCAGGCTTGGCTCGTACCCCCTCCAAATAACTAAGTAACTAAATTCATGAGACTGTCCTGTAAAACGAGCCCGCAGGTTATTTTGACCCATAGTTACGTTTCGTTGTTAGGCATCTTCTAGCATGAGCAAAGGAATAAAGAGCCACTGAGTACATGGTTGGTGGCAGTTGGGGTGGATGAACGTTTCAACAAAACACAGGAGACCAGTGTTTGATTCCCATGTGAAAGTAGCAGTTTATATAATTTCTTTTAACCTTGACCGTTTGACATTCTTGCCCATGTTGTTATTATCATAACCATGAAAATAAAATTAATCTAATCTTAAGGAAGTACTCATTTTAACCCAAACCACAATCTTTTCCTTACGCTATCCAAGTAGTATTTGTGCCAATACCTAACCATGTCATGACTGTTTGTAACCATGGTAACGAAGGTCTAGTACACCTGCTGTTGTTGCGGTTCTATTTCAGGAGACACTCCTATGGGTTGTACCAGGGGGTTGGTGGTTGTTCAGGTTGGAGGACTGGTTGGAAGTTCGCCATATTGTGCAGTACTGTGTTGAGATACTTGTACTTGAGTATTTCCATTTGACACTACTTTATACTTATATGCCAGTACTTCTAAGAGGGAAATGTACTTTTCCCTTGTCTACATTTATTTTGCAGGTACAGTTACTTTTCAGTTCAATATTTTACACAAGAATTACATGAGTTTATAAAATATGACATGTTTTTCTACATTGAATAATCCAACTGTACATGAAATAGTAAAGAATTAGCTCCACATTGACTCACTTCAACGTCAATAGACCACACCCACATTAATACAACAATAACAATACAATAATATAAACCAATAATCCAATAATATACACAGTTTTTAGTTATTTTTTTGGGCACTTTTCCTTTGTCATTGACAGTGACAATGAGAGAGAGACTGGAAAGTTTTCTGGAGGGAGAGATTTGAAGATTTGAATCTGGGCCACTGCAGTAAGGACTTAATGGTGTGTGCTCTAATGCTTTTACACTTTTACTTAACCTTTAAAAATACACCGTTTCACCCATGGGACACTTTGGCCTTGATAGCACTACTTTAGGTGTGTTTTGGTCTGCACCTAAGTCAGTCCTCAAGCAACCTTGATGAAAGTGTTTTTGAAAGTGTTTTTGGAGACCAGGGTTATGACGGCAATCAAAAGAGTTCAAGTTTTGGGTACATTATTTTCAGCCTGAGCATAAAAATGGGGCTGTCTGGTGACACGTTGGGTAAAATTTTACTTGTGATGAGGTATTGTTATTTCTGCTTAGTAAATTATATTATAGTAAATTATTTGCACACTTCCTCCCACCACTGCAGCTGGGTTTGGTTTATTGAAAAGTGAAGTAGGAGTGAACACAAGGTGTGGGTGCACATAAAATGTGTACAGTAACACAAAAAATGAGAAGAGGTGTTCTCCTACTGTTTGCGATGCCTGCACACACTGAACTCCCTGAATTTTTAAAACGTGTCTCTTTTGACTTTGTTGAACCATACCACCTTATGTATTATTGCAAACGGATCAGGTTTCAATTTTGTAAAATCCTTGAAAGAAAACGGTTTTTGGCATGTGTACAATTACCCAGAATCACAACCGCAAATGTTACAATAAAAAAAAAAAATGCAGCTTCTTTCACATCCAGTAAAATCTCACCTTGAATTTGATGTCTGATGTGGACAGTTAACTTTGTTCATAAAAATGTAATAGTTTATTTAATCTGTGTCAGTGATTCAAGCTCTGTCGCGTCTATGACTTTGCTTTAAAAATCTGCAAATAGCTCGTGTTGATTGTGTCTGACAATGCCATCTTGTAAATAGGCATACCAGAAACTGGCATTACACAAGCTCCTCTGCTCTCAAGGCTACTCATTCCTCTCTGCATGATGATATCAAAGAAGAGAGCCCTGTGTCAGGATCAAACAAGCTAGGAAGGCAGTGAAGCAAAGAAGTAAGAGTTCTGATGTATTTATTGACAAGAGCTTACAAGAGCTTTTGAGGGCTATCAGTTATACAGGGATGCTTAATAGAGCCCTTAGTATCAGTGGTTTTGATCTGCTGGATATTTCAAGTAAATACAGCAATAAGTTAGCTTGGAATTAGTTATCCTTTTTCAGCAGGCATGACTTCTCAGTTCCTCCCTGAAACATCTATTTCAGCTTTACAGGGGTTATTTGTAAGTTTTCTCTGGCATTTCTTGTGGGGTGGTTGTTGTTGTCGCTTGACAAGAGCTTCAGCCATCAACATTACAATACAAAATGTTAAAATACACCCCCTTAGCAGCGCTATGTCTTCAGTGCAGTTGCAGCCGCAATTGGAAAGTGATGAGACAAGCTGGTTAGCGTGCTAAATTCAGTAGAAAAAAGATAAAATAGACACAAGAGTTAACGTTTGTGTTGCTTTCTACTGATGGAGGCAGCTCTTGGTGAGTAAAGGAATGAAGTTTGATGGTGAACTCACAACATCAATTCTAGACCGGTAAGTAAACAGCTGTTAATGCTAACATTGGCAAGTCTTTATCATTAATAATAATGTAACTTCGTGTAATTTATAGTTTAAAAGTGAAATGTATGGCTCAATACTGCAGCCTGAAGTTTCTGTAAATGGTGACAAATCTATCTGGATCTAATGTGGGTATTCACTAGACCTGCGTCATATGTGCATCGTTGGTATGAAGTGGTGGATTGAAATCTTGTGATTAGTCAAAGCATCTGCAGTCAGTCCAATTTCCTACAGTTGTTCAAACATAAAGTAAGTTTACAGTACTCATCTTTTTGGCTGTTTAAAAAGGCCAAAGCAACATATTCTTAAAAAAGGGGGTACGGACAAGAACACTGGACTGAGGCCAAGACTTAAGATCTCCTTGAGGCTTCCCATTGGACAGCAGTCTTAATGGACAGGCAACATTCCTCCTCTAAGTGGTTTGACATCTTGCTGCCATAAATAAACGCTAACAGGGACGCTCTATTAGGCTAAACAAGGCTCTGTGTGTCCCTCCAAAGCCAGGAAGCACCCTCCTAATGGTACACTAATGTCTTTATTAGATTACCTCAGCATCTCCAATTCCAGTGCGTCACAACTACAGCATTCTGTTGGATTTGATGGAATGGAGGCGGCCTGGGTGGGACTGATATCACCCAGGCCCAAGATGTCTGCAATTAAGAATATTTCCATCTGAAGATTATACTCATCTCCAATTACTAAATGCTTTTTTTGCCAACAGACACTGGATCTTTTGTGCAGTTGGGACTGATTTCTTAATACGCTTATGCTTTTAGACTTGCCAACATATGGTCATAAGGTTTACATGGCACTCTCTGGACTTTTGCTTGGCACGTCAAACAAATAAAAGCACTGCATTATAGGATGAGTCACTTTGGATGAAAGTGCCTGCAGAATTGGACTGGTGGTTTTCATAATGTCAAAGTGTACTAATAGTGGACACAAGGGAAGAGGATAGAAAGTTCACCGCTGCAACACATTATTACCTAATATAACATTGATTTTCATTAAATCCACACGCACACTTTTGCATTTGCAGAGATAAAAGTCTATTATCATTTCTCCATTATTTACACTGCCCTGGAGGTTACAAATTCTAACCTGCAGAGTACGGAAGCAATTACTGCGCAAATAACGCAGATGGTGCAACAAACAAAGTACTTAAGAAAATGGTTTTTCCATTAGACAGACACTTCGGTCTCGATGAAGACCTCGGCTTGTGTGTCATGCCCTTTGAAATTATGTGTGGGTAAACGCGTGCATATATTTGTGTCCGGACTTGTGGGATTTTGTGTGCGTGCATGCACATTCTGGATGTCAAAGGCTATCCATGATTTTTCCCAAATGGACAGCTTTTAGCGATTTAGGGTCTTTCCAACAGGTCTGGATGAACTAAAATAATATGAGTGGCATAATAAAAGTAATAAAAGTAGTGTAATATATACCAACCAATGCACAGACACACAACACACACACACAGATCCCGTGTGTTTTACTGTTCTCATCTTGCATGCTTAATGCCCTAGTAATGGATCCATTGAGTGACCAGATAAGTAGGCCTCTCACACCCAGAGGAGTTTGTTAGTGGTGGTAATGACAATGCTGATGGGGGCAGTTTCCTTCAGTATCTGTTCATCTCCCCTCATAAATCTCTCCGCGCTAAATACAACTGTCATTCACTCACCTCTCCATAACACCACTCAACAATTTGAAGCAGTGGGATGTATACCACCTTCGACAGCTGAATTTTCCTCCATCCATAACTGCTCTCTAATTTTCCGGAGTGTCTTTATAGCCACTTGACCAAATGTTTCATTCATTATTTGCTGACCTTATTTTCTCTAGTTTGAACAAGATGGTGCCCTGTCAGTGGGCTATTCCCCTTTTATAAGATGAAATTACAACAGGTCCTGGACATGAGCATACTAATTGACTCCTCATACCTAATGAAAATCTATTACTAAATTATAAGACATTAGGGGTGGCTGACTGCTATGCTTCATTCAGCAGTATCTCACACAGGTCTCGCCTTCTAATGGATTCTATAGGTTCGACCACTGCTCAATGTGAAGGACAAGTTTTTCACACTGCCTGGCACACATACTGTAAATCAAAGAGGTTGCACCCTGATCCAGAATCTACTTTGAAAAATACCCTGAATTATTTGCACGACCCAGTATCATAGGCTTGCCTCATTTCGGTGTAATGGCATCGAGTGCATGCATCAGGCTTTTCCTACTTTAGTCTGAGAAAATTAGAAGGAAAGTGCTATGTGAGGTACTTCAGAATAATAGTTCCACTATGTAAGTGCTAGGTTTATGAGTGCTGGCAGAGCCTCGAACCATATCACCCTATACTGTCATGACAAGCCAAACTGATGCATGTACACACAAGAATAAGTAGAAAAGCATATACACTATGTTAGAGGGTGTCACCTGTGCTTATATTACTAGGGTAACAGGATTATGAATCTACAGTCAGGCATTGTGGCTCTGTGAGGCTGTAAATGTGTGCAGAGGATAAAGGCTCAGATCAGCATAGTAGCTTGCTCACAATGCTGGCACGCTGATTTTTAGCACATAAGATGTTTTCCATCTTAGTTTGGCATATTAGCATTCTAACATTTATTAATTCACACTAAATACAAAGTGCACCTGAGGCTGATGGGAATGTCACTACTTTTTCTTGAAAACCAAATTACTGGACATAAAAAGTTTTGACTTGATGAAGGTGCTAGATGATCAGCTGTCAGGGGATCTTAGGTTATCTCATATATCTTCTGGGGACTATGAGTATATGTACCAACAGAAATCCATCCAATAGTTGTTGAAATATATGTTTTTTTAAACTCATGAAAGCACTTGAGAAGAAGTCATGAGATCGCAAAAGTCGATTGGATTCACCATCTGGGGATAACCTGAACAAAATTTGGTGACAACCCATCAAGTTTAAATATTCAAACGAATAATTGAAAACTTGGCTATTGGTGCTAGATGGGTCAGAGGATCAACAAAGTCATTAAAATCTGTCCTCCAGGAGCCTTGAATATCAAGGCAAATTTAGTAGGAATCCATGTAATGTAACATTTAACTCTGAACTCCGAACTCTGACTAATGTCATCCTAGTGGCAGTGCTGGACAAAAAGTCAGAGGGTCACCAAAGTCAGTTGGATTTATCTTCTGGGGACCAGGTACGTCTTTACAAAGTTTAATGGCAATCCATGCAGTAGCTGTTGAGATATTTCAGTCTGGACCAAAGTGGTGAAACAACTGACAGACCTTCCCACATGTCTCCCGTCTTTGTTGCTTCTGTGGCTGTAACACAGTCGTCATCTGTCAACTAGAATATTAGGTGAGTGTCATCCTGTTTAGCTTAATCTTAAGTAGCCTGATGTCAAGCTGACAGAGCTGTGGTGAAATAGATGATTTTTATTTGTTTATAACCAACCAAACTTGGTTTAAATTCATAAAGGGCTTTACTCTGTTTGTAATAATGCTGTATTGGTGAAATGACCAGGGACTCTGAACAAGGAGGCTCAAAAGGTTAAGGTCATTAACCGATAGTCAATGGACAGGCAGAGAAAGATAAAGCAGGCTGTCACATCTGACACCAAAGGCCATCCCTGAACCAAGATATCATGATTTTTCACCTTTTTGCATGACATTTTATTTCATATTTGCATGTTAAAAAGCAAGCAGAAGAAATAATAGTGATACAGGTAAATATAGCCTGGGCTTTTTACAGAATTATACATAACACACTGTGTCCAGAAAACCTGCTGTCTGTAGCTGGAAATGTGATTTCCTGGGAAATAGTCCAGTATCTGAGCTACAGTACTGCTTGTGAAAAAGCGGCACCTTTTCACTATTATATGGTAACTCTTTCCTACTTCTCTACATCACCTTTTTTCAATGGAGTTGATGCTCTCCTTGATAATAATTGTTGCTTTTGTTGGTAGCCCTCAGATGGTTTCAGAGGTGTCATATGTTCCTCTTTTTGTTCCCAGAGTCAATGATCAATGTTAATGGTCAAATCTCTATATTACTAAACAAGAGATGACCAGTTTGACAGATGCATTCTGGCCCTCCACATTACCAAGTTGAATATAACAGCAATTAACAATGTGTCTTACATTCACGGTTCATTCCTGTTTCTGAAAGAAGACAGTTATTTTATTCAAGAGCAATAGAAGGTAGTTAATAATAGATCCAGCACCAGTGAAATGAGACTAGTTATTTAACCATCCTCTTTCAGATGATATAATTTTCTCAAAAGACTATCCAGTCCCATCTAAATCAGACACCATCATATAAACCAAAGGACTTCAAGGAGATGCTCTTTTATTTACTTTAATCTGCACCCAATTTTCTTGTTGCACAGTCAACTTCATACAACCAACCGTATGTCGATGTTAACAAACTCCTCAGAAATTAACTGTAATTACAGTCTGTTGTAAACAACTATGTAGTTGGTACAGTAAGAACATATGGTAGGTCTACTTTTCCTTTGGGTTTTATTCCATTTTAGTTCCCTTCATTGATGTAGTGACCCCTATTCTTATATCATCCAGACTGAAATAATAGTCTGGATGATATAAGATAGAGAAAATATCATCCGACCCTTTCACCATAACACAGTACAAAGGACCAATGCAGATATTTGCTCTGTTTGTATCTGTATTTGGGCACATTAATTCACCTCAGGACAATGTTTTCAGAAGTACAGTGAGTTATTTCTGAGAGTGAGTTTGCATAAGGGAAAAGGGGCAGAATGGGCCAGTGCCAAAGTATCTGGTACCCTGAGGTCTTCTGAAGACTTTAGGGTAAAGTTGTCCTAAATAACTGACAGCAGACTGATGGGTGTACAACAGAGCTGTGGCTATTATTGGACACAAGGTGACTTCTGCAGGGCTATTTTCTCAGTCGTCTTCACAGGCGTATTCTCATATCTGGTTCATCTGGTGGAGATGAAACCTATGAGAGGGCTATCCATAAATGGCTCAAGTGAAACAATAGCGCCAAGGCTGCTGAAAAAAGGAAGGAAGGAAGAAAAGGAGTCAGCCTATCAGAAAAGTTGAAGCTTGCAGTGTGAGGCAGTGATTGGTTCTTGAGAACACTTGGGCAAGCGATCGTTTTTTTCCAGGGCACTGTGAGTTGTCATTGTATTGCTTTGAGCATGTGGGTTGGTGTTTCTCAAGGGCTTGAACGCATGACAAAAAATAGCTCTCTCCTAAACCGTTGTTGCTCATGAGGCGTCATAAGAACACGGAGGTTGATCATACAATGCTTAACAACCTTGTTTCTCTATAAAACAGCAGTGAACTAATGTGTTGAGTTAATTAGTCAGTATAATTGAACCTTTTCAAATACAGTGATACTGCTAAAGTCCTATACAGTAACGCTCATGACAGGGACTTATTCAGAACGGTTTTTAAAGCAACATTATTCATTGTTGTCGGAACAAAACAGTAAACCTTCCTAACCTTGATTTTTCTATCAAACCTCTGAGCTTTTCTTTTTATGATTGGATGATTAATCTCAACGCATTAACTCTCACACTGTATACCTTGCACCGTTTGTGTGGTAAATATCCATCATCATTTCACAGTGTCTAAATTTTCCCATTTTATTTGCTCTAATCCCCTGCAGTTGGTCAAGAGAGGAGAGAGGAGCAGAGGGAGAGTTGAGGGAGAATAATGTCATTTCAGGATAGGCCTTATTTAATTTACTGCAGGTCGATAGAGGTTCTCCAATTGCCTCTCCCAGATTAATAAGTAACCCACACGCGCTGTCCATCACTGTCCATCTCCCATTAGGCCTCTGAAATGGGGGCCCAAATTGCCTGGCAAGGTTGACTCTGATGGAAAACACACTCTCGTACTCCTTTTCTCTCTCCTTCACCATCCATTTCTCCCCCTCGCTTTCCTCGTTTTGCTATCAGGTTTCATTTTCAAGATGTAGTCAGTGCAGAGCAAAACACATCAACTGTATTAGAAAAAACATGATCATACATAAATGCCATGGGATAATGGGAGAAAAGGTTTATGATTTGTAGTTTTAGTGAGCAGTTGGTATCGTTTTCACTTTGGGAGAACACATTTTATGTCATATTTCGCATTAAATGTGATCAGTTAAATGTGATCAAGAGTAGTGATCTAGGTAAAAGTCAGCCTGGACTTGCTACAGAAATCTACGTAATATGCAGGGTCCTGAAAACCTGCTGTCTGTACCTGGGAACATTACACCTTTTCAGTGCTGGGTGGCAACTCTCCTCCACAGTTCTACATCATCATTACAATAGAGTGGACGCTCTCCCTGACAGTAATTTTTACTTTAATGGGCAACCAGTGGAAAATTTCAGAGCACTTTTTAAAGAGATACCCTCAGAAAATGAATAGTGGGACAGCTTGGTTAATTATGGGATCTTATGTGTTGTGTTAACACCACATAAGAATGTGACATAAAGAGTCACACTTATGATTCCATCGTGTACTCTGTGCGCTGTGTTACACATTTGCAAACTTAATTCCTAATTATCACTACAACATAAGCTTGTCTTTTTATAATTTGTCATTTAGTATCTTTAAGTCACCCATTTGTTTTACAGGGAATTTAACTGTAACTTATGACACCCACTAAAAATCCAATAAAGTCTGAGCCAGAAGTGCAGAGGAAAATTTCTGTTTCTGTTCACCATAGTGCTAAGAAATGAAGAAACATTGACTTCTCACCAAAATATTCTCCATTTTACCCAGGGTTTACAGTGTATGTGCTTGTGTGTTCACATGTAGAAGGTTACTGTAAATACCTATGTCAATGTGTTTTCCAAAAACAACTCACATGAGCATTTTCTGATCCAAAATTTCTGTGATTTAGGTCTGGTTAAGCTCAAGCAACTATAAGTAGTATAGTATATGTATATTACGAACACGCGAGAGTGTCCTGACAAGTCTAAATGTCCTCTGTGAAGAAAGTTTAGAAAGAAGACAATATTCACTGACAATAGCGACCGCAGTTCATGTCGCACTTTGCTTGTTCAGTCAGTCACCACAGCCTGTTGACTGTATACTTTATGGATGTAGCTTTGGTGATGTCACCCATAGGTTTCTGAGGAGTGGTTTTATTGGTCAGAGTGGGCTGCGCCGCCGTCGTTATCTTGGCAGTGCCTGACTCTGCATAACTCCCGGCTGATCCAAAAATAGGCAAAGAGGTGGGGCGTGTGCATAGCCAAGATATTCGGTTCATGCCAGTTTGTGGCAAGCATACACTCACCCACCTGTCACTCAAAGTGGCAGACCTTCAATTATGCATAACTTTAAGTCATTATAAAATTTAAACAGTAGAGTTATGTGCAGTATCTCTATTGACCAGCTTTCGGAGCCAGCTTCAAGTGGTCATTTGAGGAACTGCAGTTTTTGTCATTTCAGTGTTGGCTTCATTTTTCATTCATTAGATCCACAGCACAACAGTACGAAGAAAAAAAATTGTGGCTAAATACTGCCAGTAATTATCTCATACAAGCAAAAGATCAGAGGTCATATGTTCCACTAGAACTGCTACCACTAGACATATAACTTGCAAGCAGACCTATATTCAACCTATATTCATAATAGAGTGTCTGTATGAGCTCTATACTTCTGTAAAGAGACATTTATTGTATTACTTTTCTTGAAAAAAATCATTACTATATCATCTAACAAATACTTTCCAGTCAAATAATCATCTCCTGCTGCCTCTGGAAAGTTTGTTCCTTTGTGGAAGATGGCAGCTGCAATCAGGTTGAATTATGATTGCAGTTATAATGGATTCCAACGGTGACCCAGAGTCCCAGAAAAAAAAAAAAAAAAAAAAAAAAGCCAAATCAAAACAAAATCTCCACAGAAACTTCTCAAGCAACATTGCCCACTTTTCTACTGCTCATCCCTTAATTTGTTCCAAAAAAAAAAAAAATCCTTGCTTTGACAGTAAATGCACTTCGAACTGTGAGGAGTGACAGGTAGGAGTAGTGTAATTTAATCTATTGTGAGAAAACTGTGAGAGTTTCATTTGCCTCAGCCATGTATGATCGTTCATCTACCATGTCCAAAATTTGAAACATCAGATTGAAAATCAATTATATTGAACATTTGAAAGATACAGTGTGTTCTTTAAACATTTAAGATATAATAATGTTATATTTGTATTTCTATGCCTCAAAACCAATAGAGGGCCATCAAATGGAATTATACATTACAAGGCTACACTTTGTTTGTACCCTTGTACTAGATAATCCAGCAATGGCTGATGCTGAGGATCTGAGTGATGATAACATATTATCTCTCCACACCAGCTGAGTTGAATGAGGTTTCTCCGGCTGAGTCAATGGATAAAGATAGAGACAGAGGAGACATGAAAAAAAAAGACATGGCACATGTCCCTTTTTTATGGTAGACTGTCCTCACCAGGAAAACAACAGCATCAACTGTTCGTTCAAGTACTTAAAATGGGTTTGTCTTTACATTTTCTTCATTGTCCTCTTCCAGTATTGAGGCATTGTTGTACCGCAGAAACACCCACAGGGAGTTGTTTTCTGTGGCCACATGTGACGAGAACAATATCTAAATAAAAGTTAACCATGCTCTCTAAGCCAAAAAAGACACTTTTTTATGTTGTTTATTTTCCATTTGGAGGTGATGTGAGTATTTATGGCGGTTGAATAAACTAAACCACATTTCTAAGAGTAAAGTCAGTCAGATTTGTCAATAACACAGCTGGAGTTTAAGGTTTGTTTGTTTATCCCTCAAAAAGCATGATGTCTTCTCTTGAATAATAAAATAACAAAAAATTGTTCATGGAAACCCACTTTAAACAAAAATCATTTATTCATTTTAGTCTCGTCATCATATAGTGATGCATGAGGTTCAGTGATGTATATTTTTTGTCCGTCCATTCCATTCTCGTGGACACGATATCTCAGTAACGCCTTCAGGGAACTTCTTCAGACACAAACATTCACTTGGACTGGTGGGTGATTGGAATTTGATGGTCAAAGCTGAAAGGTCAAGGTCACTCTTACCCCACAAAACACATTTCTGGTCATAACTCAAACATTTAAAGGATAAAATGATGTAGAAATTTTATATCCAAAGGGTCAAAGGTCAACTTCACTGTGATGTCATAATGTTCTGCAAAAACATGTCTGGCCACTGTTCAATGCTGTAACTCAGGAAGGGGAGATTGTGGCCATATTTCCTGCAACTTGTCCAGTTGACAGAGGCATACAACTACGAGCAGTGCAATTTGCTAAATACAACTGGCATATAGAGTAATGTACATCACAAAGCAACATATAATCATCAAGAGAAAATACATATTATAGTGTATCTGTCTGCCAATGTCTTTCAGCCTGTATGCTATTTTATCACGTGGAATAATAAGCATTTTCGAGTCCAGAAAAACATCAGCAGTCTTTTGTAATGAAAAGAAACTGATTTCTTAAAATGCACTGACATCTTCACAATGGCATTATGCACTGTGTCCAAGGTTTCCACTACTGGCAACTCAGTCATAACCAAATGAAGCAACAATGTAGGAGGTTTCAGCCGTGTGTGATCACTTACAATGGCTGTCTCTACCTGCGAGGCTTCCCTCTGCCAGTAGGAGGTTGCTCCCTTTTTTGAGATAAGGACACCCTTGCACCTGTTGTTTAAGCCTTGTTGCTACAGCTGTAGTATACAGTTCCTTGTTTGTGAACTAGCAAATCCCCTCTGATGCCCCTTGGTGTAGAGATTTTAACATTATGTTATTGCCAGACCTCACTGTGCTCTGTTGTGGGTTTAATGCGAGTGCCTTCATAAGAAACGCAATATCCTTTCTGAGCCCCTGCAGATAATCAACCCCATGTATTCCAAGATCGCATTTTCACTGTATAACAGTAGAGTCCATCATTAGTTATAAAGAAACTATGGGAGCGAGGAATTTATTATGATTAAAAGAAAGTCAGTGGGAGTGCAGATCAGTGTGATGTTCGGAGGCGTTCCCCAGCCTCCGTAAAGTGTTAAAAAGACCATTATGCTATTGGTGTGGACAGTCGTTTAGCTCCTTCATTTATTTGATGGAACAAAGGCAGCAGTCACTGAAATTTATGTTCTTAATGCCAGGTCCGACATGAGGGCAGCTCTGCACAGTGGAGAACACACAAGTCTCTAACACATTCATTCCTAACCTGCTAAACAAAGAAGCTGTCAAAGCTGAGAGATGAAGGGAAGTTTTTTGTGGAAGATAATTCACACCCACTTGAGACAAGACATTTCTTGGCAAAATCATTTACTATTACCAGACTAGTATGTACAGTGATGGTAGGTTTGTAGACGCACTATGTGTTATCAATAAAAAAGTAAAATCATGAGTCACAGTTGAGTTAAACATCACCTTTTTCCAGTGTTACTGATTGATTTACATCTTAGGTTTAAACTCATTTTCTACTCTGTGGATTGGTTATGGAATAAAATTTGATCAGTTAATATTAAAAGATTTTATACTAAAAGACAAAACATTTACTAGATAGGTCACATTAAAAGAAGAATACGAATACAAGTATCTTAGAAATGTGGACAATAAAGAACAAAAATATGAAGACCATTCACATATAACTGCACATAGATCAGAGCTTGCACTGTAAATTAGACCTGATGAGAACTTAAGTGTAACAGAGCCTGTGTGTCACATTACACTCACAAAGCATTTGTTAAAAGTGTCTCAAAAGGTCACGGTCTTAGCAGAGACTTTGCTAAGGGGATTTCTTTATGACCATCATGCCGCTCTGTAAGGCAACAATCTGTTAACATCTGCTTCAGCAACCAAACCTCGTCTCATGTCCAGTAATCCTAAGGTCAGCTGTGTGTGCCCTGTCACCGGTTGATCGCCTCTGGCAAATTAGTTATATGCTAACAATCATCTGCGAGTACACCTCCCCCTCATGTCACGTCCGGGAGATATCGAACACCTAATAAAACACACACTCTGAGGCTCAAATGTCACTGTCCTAAGCAGAGCCTTGTCAATACCGCCCTGACCTTTCTCTGTGTTTACCCTTGTAGGATATCAGGCTTGATGGTTAAGCAGAATGGAAGGCATACAGAGGAGTCATGCTGTGCAAGAAGGTGGAGGGGAGGTGGGGAGCTTTCCTCTGCAGGCATGTTCAGCATTGAAAGCTAGCATGGTCTTGGGGGCTGGATATAAAACCCGAAACAGAGTGTCACTCTCAGACTCCGATCATTCAAATGGGGGCTGTGAGAATCATCAGTGTGGAGCCAGAATAAAATATCAATCAATCAACCATCAATTTTATCTGTCCTCTCTATTTCCACCTACACTGTATAAAGTGAGATTGAGAGTTAATTAATATTTAGTAAATAGATAAAAGTAACCTTTATATGATTTCAACAAATTTGCACCAAATAACATCAATCATCATCTGCCTCACCTTTAAGGGACTGCCATTTTCCCAGAGGTAATTGAGTTAACAAACGATTTATTACTAAGTTGTAGAAGGTGGACATTGTTTTAAGTTAGTTCAAGTTAAAAAGTATGTCAACTTTATCAGCTGTAATTCAAATTAAGCTACATAGTGAGTCGAAGTCTGTATTGTCTTTGATTAAACTTAAATCATGGCCTGAAAAGTTGGTTGGCTCAAAGCCACACAATTTTATGTGACATTCCCAAGTTTAAAGGAGCTATTTGTAAGTTTTCTCAGCTGCCACATGTGGTTTCTTGCCCGAAGCTCATGCTGGTGATTTTCATTCACAAGACGAGACACAACCTCGCTTCTTCTTCAGGGCAGATTGGAGGCTAGACTGAGTTGCCATCAGAAGCTGATGAGATCGGCCAGGGCTAGCTAGTTAGCGTGCTAACTTCAATACAGCGAAGGATGTGATAGAGGTAAGAGGGAAGGAGCCAGAGGGAAGGAGATGGCCAAACCCTGACAAAGGGATCTTCTTTTTATGTAGTGTAGGACGAACCTGTAAAATCCTGTCCTCCTTCATTTCTTCTCAACCAAGTACTAAACATATCTGCCTACTGCAAGCAGAAAAATCTGTGTTTTTAACAAGCTCCAAGATTATAGCAAATCTTTTTATTACTGAAGCAACTAATCAAACCCACTGCTTATGCCTCAATATAATAATCACATTGATGAATGTTTTAAAAAGTTTTCTATTTATTTTTTTTATTAATTTATCTATTTTGGTTTAATAATTGGGTGCCACCTTACCTTTGGAACTACGACTGTGCTCTCACAGTTTGCTGGCTTGTGAATTAGCAGATCTTCCACCCAACCACTGCAACACTGTTAATGAGCTGCTGGGGATTTTTAGGGGGTCTGTAATCCAGTTTTGTGCCACCAAGTCTGTGTCATTTATTGCTAGTAGTTTGTACAAATACCGTTCCTTGGGATTGAGATATAGCTTATCCCGGAGGAGTCTCTTTTCTTTCTCCATCCTCTCCCTTCTCCATCAGATTTGAAACAACTTGTTAGCCACACAACACGATGGGTATGCAGTAACCTCAAGAGCAGGCACAAGTTAAATAAGCATGTTCCTCAAAAGACGGCACCCCTGTCCCAACATGCCACACAGCATGACGTACCTTCACATTCTCTAGAACAAATACAATGCTAATGTTATTGGGTCAGATTTTTCTCTTATATAAAAAAAAACACTGGTTAAAACAGCATTAAGAGCTTCTACAGTACAAATGATAAAAAATGCCTGCTCAGTCTGGAGAAAAGGGAAACCATAGCATTCTCCCCTTCTCCTCCCAGTTAAGTTGATTGTCTGTCCCCAGCCATAGTGTCTCTGTCCTCCGTCAACATTCAGCAAAGACGAAATATTTTTACAAAGCCCAGCAGCCAACAGAGTTGTTAAATATCGCCAGGAGCAGCAGCACGTCTATGAGCGACGAGGGAAACATATTACGTGCCTTCGAATTAGAGTCTTGGTGCAACACTGTGCTCAACAAGATCAGAGAGGCTTTCAAAGGCAAAGTTCCAACAGATGTAAGGTAAGCTGCTCCATCTTTCCTATTATCTCTCAAACAGTGTTCATTAATGTGCCCTGGAAAGCTCCAAACAACAACAACAGCAGCTCAAGTGGTACTTAAAAATGCGTATCTGGGTCATTGTGGAGTAAAGTAAAAAGAAATAAATAAAAGTGTGTGTGTGTGTGTGTGTACATATACATGACTTCTGACCAGTGTACATGTGAAAGCAAGGAAATGGATGGCAACATGGGTCACAAGGTCTATAACTGAGGCCTTCAAAATGACTCATGGGAAGCACTGTTATTGCAAATGAGGTGGAATCCACAAGGAGCAGTCGTGTCTAAGAGTTTCACTGAACAAGAATACGCATATATTAGACAAAGAGCCCTGAACACAGTCAAGCAGTTAATATTTGCAGTCACGTCCTTATCGTCCCTTATCCTTGTGCTGGTACTTCTCAGAAATTGTCAGACCATAAGATTACATGACATGTGGACATTCTCTTACAAAAGCACATTTTTGCCTCTGTATTCTTTATCAGTCATAAGATTAAGCACTTTCTGAGTTCAGAACATCTTCAGATATGAGATCAGTCAAGTTGAAATTGTCCATTACAGGTAATAAATATATGTATCAAGAAGTATTATCACATAAGGAGCTGATTTGTCATTATGTCTATCGGGCTTGTTATGTATAGTGCCTTTTAGCCCATGCAACAGCAGGTGGATATTGAAGTGGCCTGCCTCTGTGCTTCTTCATTGGGTAAGTTATTTCATTAACAAGTCAAACTTCTGTTGCTAAATATTCCTAAGACCATCAAAATGAAAATAGCAGATAGGATTTGGCCTTTAACAAGTAGCAAATACACAAAATGTCCATATATCTGCTAAACCTTCATTAGGTGCAATTATGTGCCAAAAACAAAAGTTGAGATGCAAGTGTTTCTCATCATGTGATGTTTCTCACTTCTTTTTGGGGCATCTTGCATATTGTGCTGATGCAGTCTGTTGAGTACATTTTGCTTCATTTTCTTTTTCCAGCTATTGCTGTTTGCCTGGTTCATGGTGGATCTAAACCAAATTTCCTGTCCAGAATCCTGTCTGACAGCACAGCAGGAGGGCCAGATATGTGCAAACCTGTTTGAAGGATTTTTCGCCTCATGGAAAATTAAAAAAAAATATTAGTTTGACTGTAATGTGTCCTTTTTCGGTTTAAAACACTTTTTTTTTTTTTTTTTATGTTATTGTGATAATAAATTCAGGAACATGGTGAGTTTGAATAATTTCACTTGATTATTTTGCTGCCTTCGTCATGCAGCATAATATTGTTCCCTAAACAGTCTTTGGATGCATATTCATGTTGTTGTTTTTTTTTTTTTTAATTATTCTGATTATTTTAAAATCAAATATCCTGTGAAAAGCCTGTGAAATTTTGAGTGTTTTTAATTTCTCTATCATAGCTGATGGCATCACTAGTGATTATTTGAAAATGATTGCCTGGTGGTGCAGCCACAGCCAAGCATTTGAAAGACCTTATTCACTTAATGCTTTCATAACTTCTTGACTGATTTAGATTTTTGTGCGAACATAGTAGTTAGATGACTAACACAGCAGAATTACTATTGAGTAAATCCCTGGCACCAACATACAGTCGGCACCTACAACTTTTTTATGGAGTGAAAGAGAGAGATCAAAAATTCCTTCCCCTGGAAAGTTATCAGCATCTTCATCCTTGCAACTGCAACAGAACCATTGACCAACTGCCCTGATGATGACAGAGAGCAGCCTATGGAGGCTGCGCTAATATTTCAGGGGGGTCAACAAAGTCTGTGCACCACTTGAAAGGTTTGTTGTAATGTAATATATTATATAGATGAAATTAAATAAGTGTTTTTATCTCCAGTAGGACATATTCTATGATGATGAAAGCAGAGGCTGTATATATATCTCGTTCCTTTCAAGGTGAAATTTAAGCTTTTTGAGATTGTATTGTCCATCACATTACCTTATCCCTTCTGTAAGGGGTCTAACCTTTTGTGGGGAATCATTTTCTAAAATCACTTTGGTGGCATTTCACTATATTTCTCCTCATAGTTACAAGCACTACATGTGTTTTAGGAGTCTGTTCCCTCAGTTCTGTGCAATTGGACATTTTCAAATCTTTTTAAAAAGCCTCGCTATCACCTTGGTGCAATTTATTTGAGGTTGTTGAAGATGTAACATGCAATGGCTGGGAAACACATGGGATATAGGAATAGCTGTATTGTCTGTGTATATCCAGGCAGCAATATATTCAAACTCAATCTAAAGACAATCCCCTTGTTCTCAGTCTCGTGTAGAAAAGGTTTTGTAACAACTTAGCGACAATTATTCCACAGAGCCTTGTGGCTCCATGGAAATGTGATTCCATGCCCCCTTTTCCCCTGACTGTGCTGAGGGGCCGTATCTCAGGTGATGTCAGACAAGTGATGTCGCACCATCAGCAGCTTGTGAATTGCAACACTGCCTAAACATTACTATCACTGCATATCTTCAACATGGCCCTCGGCACAGTCCTGTGAAGGTGGGATACAACATTGTGACAGTGAAAATGCTTGTGTTTTTCCACTCGGCACCTGAACTGAGAAGTTATTCAAATAAGAACCACAAAATGTTTTCAGCCACATAAGAATAGGGTCTTTACACTGTTTTTAACTTTGTTTGGAAACCTATTCATTGAAGCACAATTACCTATTACACAGGTACCGAAGATATAGAAGTATCCATAATCATTTTGTCCTGTGCTCTGTTTTCAACCTGCTCAACTTTTTGGAAGGACTACTTACAGGATGCTTCAGGTAAACATGGAGAAATGCATTTACTGTTGCATTATTCTTACTGTGAAAAATTACAATTACAGTTACGAGCAGTGTCATAACTTGTGAATGGGTGAAGACCACTTCACAAAGGTGAAATCCAGTCTTTATTAATGATATACTTGGAGGCTAACTGAGAATTTAAAGGAAGGACAAAAGAATCTCTCTGAGACATCTTAGCATTTGCCAAAGTCTCAAACAATGTGCCCCCAGTCATATTCTCACCCTCTCCCTCCACTGAGTTTCTACATGGTTTACAATAGCTAATACCTGCATTAACTGCCTCCAACTCTCCATCTACAGCTCCAACAGTGGCTTTAAGACTAACATGGACTTTGTTACTCAAAACACCAGGGATTTCACATGGAGTAGCTGGAATGAACAGAAAATGTTGATTGTAGGCTACTTGATACAGACTTTCAAAAAACACACATGATCAGCTCTTGCCATTATTCTCATTAGAACCATGCAGAATATTATCATTCTATATTCATACCTCAAAGGAGTGGCTGAGAGGGTTTATACTCCTCCACAGTCTTAGTCTGATTAAGAAAAACTTTTATTTGTGACTACAAGTTGGGATTGCATTTGATACAGGGAATGCAAAAAAAACCCCCAAAAAACATTGCTACATGAGACACTTAGCCTCAACTATGCCCACCTGAACTTCAACCACTCATGACTAAGAGTCTTTGAGCCTTTAGTCCCTCCCCGGATTGCCCAGCTCTTGGCAACAAGGGAAGCAAGTTTCCCTGATCAGGTGTATTACTGGCAGTTAAGTGACTTTCTTTGCTCGAGTGGTTTGCACTCTCTAGCAATGTGTCCAACTCCCTTATATTTGAAACAGACAGGCTTTCCATCTTTTGTGAACTTTGGTCTGGGATTCCCACCTTTGTATGACTTTCCTCAAACAGTGACACTTTCCCTTTTAATCTTTTAATCTTGCATTTAAATTAGCTATTATCTGTTCTATAAACGTTTTTATATTGTTTTTGTACTGTTTTATTTTTTTATTATGCTTTTTACCTCTGTTATCATGCTTTTTTATTTTCTGTTAAGCACATTGAATGACATCTTTGCATGATAATGTGTTACACAAATAAATTTGCTTTGCCTACCACATTCTTAACTGCCTACCACATTAACTGTCCTTACCTTGTTGAGAAACCACCTTTTCATCTAGTGTTTCATCTAGGATTTCATCTAGTGCAACAGAGGACCTCTTTGTGCACCACACACCCACAGTATTACATATGTTCCTTATCTATGCAATTGGGACTGTTTCCCAAAGAACCAGACAAAAGCTTCCTGAATCATCAGAAAGTGTGGCTTTCAACATTTTGCGAAACTCCCCTCTGAGAGCGAAATTGCATTAAATAAAATCACAAAATAAAAATTAAACTAATTAAACTTCCTTATTTTGTCTTTATGGATTACTAATTGAATGTTACAATGGCTTTCATTTTCATTTTTCATTTACGTTGTATCTCACTTGCATATTTCTGTTCATTGTATACACTGTCACATTTTATTTGTTTCCTACTTCAAAATGTACATTTAAAGACAGCCGTGAAATATTATGATGCGTAAGCAGGGTGTCACCAAATCCAAATCAGTCCAACATAAAGGGTAGCATGGTAGCAGTTTAAATACTGAATCCACATATAGTCAGAAGACACACAGCAACACAAAAAAGGTAGCAAGTTATAGTTCCTGTTGCCTCTTTGGTGGTGCTAACAAGAGTTGTCTATAAATCCGAGTAATCACAAAGGAAAACGGATAAACTGCAGGGAACAAGTATAGAAGATGTTGCTGAGGCGGTTGACAAGAAATATCCTTGCGTCAAGGAACCCAGCTCTCCCTCAGGTTACAACGGCTGGCAGCAAAGCATCAAATGCAAGATGGCAAATTTTCACACCAAACACTGAGCCCACAGTGTTTCTGAGGTGATCTGCAATGCACTGAAACACATGAGCCCTGTGCACCAGAGGTGTGCAAAGAGCGTTAAAAGGCCTCACCTGGAAGGAGAGGATAAAGGGAGTCAGGAACAGGAGAGGATTCAGTTGCTTACTGCAGTACAGAACAGGACGACAGCGAATTGATAAAAGAAAAATAAGCGGCAAAACATTTGTACACAGAAGAAACAGAATCATCAACCTATCACCGAGCCGAGCAGACATCAAAGCCAGACGGCTCGCTCTATTCGAGGCGTCTCACCTGAGTTATAAGTGCGTGCTAATTAGAAATGTTCTTCATCTGTCGTGATGCACTGCACTAGTGGTTTTGTATATTTAGCTCTGAGAAACAACATGTGTGTTGCATTACTGTCAGCTATTTCCTACATAATATTTTCAGCTCGACTTCCAGAATTATTTTGTTTTCTGTTGCATTATATGGTTGCACGTTTTCCGATGGGAATCATTTTTAATAATCCTTGAAAGTGCATGTGAGGAACTTGAATTGAAGATAATCATATGCTAGTAAAAACATATTATCAACATACTGCAGTCAAATGATTTAACCCAGAGGGGCAACAAAGGAGGTCAGAAAACAATATTAAAATGAGGATCAGAATTAGGTCGTTTCTTGCTTTTAAAAATGTAAGAACAATACTGTATGTAATATTTGAAGCTTTGAAGCTGGTTTCATTATTTATCTGCATAGGAAGTAATTCTAAGTTTTACTATTGCTACATAGTCAATGTTAGCATTAGCAGCTGTTTACTTAGCAGCCTTGAAGAAATGTTGCAAGTTTGGCATCAAACTTCATTCCTTTACTCTTCAACAGCTAATTGTTGTTCAGGTGGTTGTTGAGAAAAATCCAACCATACTCATTTGAAGGGAGTGGCCTTGTGTTTTTAACTTAATATTAGCACAGGCAGCTGTTCTTGGTCCTTGTGATTCCACTGTGTACACCAAGTATGCAGATTTAACATGTTTTAACTGAGGAATTTGACTTTGCATAAATGAATAATGAGATTTTTCAAGTGAATCCCGCTTACATTTTTTAATTCTAATTTTAATTTTGATCTCTTCCTTTCAGTCGATTGAAAAACATATTGGCCATGAGGATTTCAATTGGCCAGTTGGCGCAAGTAATAAATAATAAAAAATTTCAATTCAGTCTGAAAATGTAATTTAAATGCGCAAACGGGACTAAACCTTGACCCACATCCAAAGTCGTCATCTGTGCCTGTAATGCCCACAAAGTTTTAGTAAATTTCCACTGGACCTTTACATCTTTTCAAATGAAAATGACACTACTTCATAAGTGGTCCGATATAGCTGCACTTGTCAGGTAAAAAACAATTGTGGACAGTTTAAGCCAGTGGTGTAGCACAGATTAAACATCATTAAAATATTTAAACCTTTATCAACATGAATGATAAATAGACTGCCCGTATACATTGTATCTTTGTTGTACACATATGCTATTCAATATCATTCGTTGACTCTGAGGAAGCCCCAGGCAAAGCTGTATCATGCCTAAATTGGAGGTTTATAGGGTTGTTGCAATTGCAAAATGTGCCAATATGATGGGCCCCTTTTCCTCTTGAGGAAACATTTGCCCGGTTTGTTTCTCCTGATGGCGCGCTTCTGTCTGTATTTATTATTGTATTTTGGCATTTTGCACACAAAAAAAAGTTGGATAAACATGTTTAGACAAAGTTGGACAAATCAATATTTACCTGCTGTTCTTTTTATCTGGATGGTGATGTGTTGACTCAACATCAGTAAACTGTCCCACCAAGCAGGCATGATATTGTGTGGAATAGAAACAGAAAAGTTACGGCAACAAAGGGACTGAATGGATTTCACTGAACGGATGTCCTGTGATACCAATTAAAACTTGAATTTAAATGATTAATTTAGGTACATATAAATAATAATAGCAGTGTAAATGTGTTGAATGAAGCAAAAATGTGCTAAAATGTGAATTGACGTTATTTAAAAATCTATTTTCTTTATGAAACTGATTTAATAAAAATACGTGGCACTTAGTTGCCACATTTTTTTTAAAGTAACAATTAGTCAAATTGTTTACGGTATAGTGCAACCTAATATGTGACGTCTAGGCCTTGTCATTATCTCTGTAGAAGAAATTTTGCTAAAACAAGTCTTAGTAGAAAACCCATTTCCAGAGAATCCAATTATCTGAAATAAAAATGACTGGCAGCATCCACACATTTCCATGCTGCAGAAATGAAATACAAAATGCAATAAGCTGAACTGAGTAAAAGCTTATCTTTTTCTTTTTGAGAGATGAAGGAGGTCTAACTCTGCTTTTTTTTCTCTGTCTTTTTTCATGGTGTGCTTGGCAAGAGGCTCCTGTCAGTCAGAATAACTTTATTAAAGCACAACAAAAAAAAGACAAGGAACTTGCCCAGGTAGCACAGATCACATTGACAACTAGCTTCAGTATATCCTGACACATTCAGGAGGGTTGCATCAAGTCATAATTTTATTTTATTTTTATAATTGGTTATGTACTGTGCCTTCACAGTGCATGACATTTACACAGCTGTGTTCATTTAATAAAGTCTCAGAATAAAGCTGCATTCAAGGTGAAATAACTGTCTCATTAATGCTCAGTGTGGTTGTGTACCAGTCTCTGGGCAGAAAGTAGTCTGTTTTCAGTTCACAGAGCCCTGGATTCTCAGAATGGCAAATGCTATTTATTTTATTAAGCTACATTAAAAGGTCATGAGAAATGACTGTAACTTTGCAAGAACTAATTACAAACACAAAACGTTTGGCATGTGTAGCTCTCTTACTAGAATTCCTTTAAAAACCGATGAGCACTGAATACCAGACTTTTGTATACAACACATATATATAAGACATAATATATCCTTTGTTAAGGACATTGCTGGCAATTACAGTTACTTAAGAATTATTTCTGAATTTAAGTATATTCCTTTGATTCGTTTTTTTTAATTATTATTATTTCCTTTCTGCCTGTCTATTTGTACACCACCAATAAAAGGACTGGGGCTTATCATTTGGCACTCCTGCATCTCCCTCCCTTACTTCAGTCAGCAAGTCATCTTCCCTGAAAAATAATGTTTGACAGAATAATTTAAACTCAAGGTTCAATCTCTAGTGTTTTCTTGAGCTTTCAACCACATCGACTATTTTGAAAAAGTCACTGGACTTGGTTAAAAGACCAAGACTTCTAACCTTGACAGTTGGTAGGAGATGCGTCGGGAACAAACATCAGTAATAAGCTCAAATGCATTTTTCCTCCAAACATTCAAGCACTTCTCATGTGTGAAAAGCCTTGTGACACTGTGGCTTTTTACATGCTTGCTTGTCAGAGACAGGGGTAATCATTTGCTTAGTAACAAGACTTATTTGATATTTTGATAAATGAATTCCACAATTAATTTTTAACAATATACTCGATTGAAATTCCTTTTATTTTTAAAAACACTTTATTAATCAAACTGATTCTGATGCTTTTTCATTATGTAACCCAACTCTGTGCTATTAATAAACTGTCCCAGACACTTTCCTGTTATGTGTCTATGTGTCTGCTTTCTGTTACCAGCATTATTGAACCGTCACAAAGCCCTTTGAAAGCCTCCAGACAGTGGGAGTCACTGACTTACCTGAGAACATAAAAGCATTGCTTTTCAACCATAGCATTTAAGTTGAAGTTGCAGTTCATCCATTTGAGTCCCTGCTGTTTCACAATGCAGGCTTCCATTACCAATACTTTGATTGGAAGCAATAAGTGAGACATCAAGATGAAGTGTTTCCAAAGGTTCATCGTTGTTTAAGAGAACAAAAACTATTGTCCTCACCCACTCCTCTGTCTTTGTCTTTCCTGGTGGTGTCATTAAGATAGTGGAGATTATAGCATTGTGGGATTAATGGACGCCGTCCACTGTAGAACAAAGCTGGTCCAGGCACACAGGATCCCAGGTAATGAAGAAGCAGCATGAGTTATGACTTCATGTGGAGCCGGGCTGATAAATTTGGAGTGCAGGAGTGGTCGCTGCTGACTTATCACCTCTGAGGAGCAGACTACGTGCTGCTTTAGTACAGTTACATCTCTCTTACCCAAGGGTCTATCAACAGTGCTTGTAATTTTGCATTTAAAGGAATTCTTCAAATGGCAATTATGCTTGTCACACTCTGAGTATTAGATAAGATGTTGTGTGTAAAATATGCAGCTACAACCAGGAAATGGTTAGCTAGCTTAAGGTGCAGGGTAAGCTAGCCTGGCTATTAAAAAAAAATCTTTCCAGCAGCACTTCTAAAGCTCACTAATAACATGTTGAATTTTGTTTCTTTAAACTGTATGAAAACCAAAATGTATAAACCTATTCCTTCACATAGTCTTTATGCTAAGCTAAACTAACTGCTTCCTTGCCGTAGCCACAAATTTAGCACACAAAAATGAAAGGTGTCAACATTGCAACAGGTTATTAGCAAAAAAAAAATAAATAAATAATAATAATAATAATAATAATAATACAATGGAATAAGGATGTTTCCAACAATGTCAAATTAAAATGTGTTCAAATAAAGTGGCATAGATTGCATTTTAGATAATTCATTTCTCTAATTCAGATTGACCTTAATTGCATTTTGCCACCAGGCTACAGAGATCAACACAAAATGTTAATATAATTAATATATATTGTATTAATATATATACACATACAGCTAGATTTATACTGGTACATAGTAACCACATGCTTTGGTTCCCAGTCTATTTTATTCTCAGTTTTGCACTCTTACCCTCCAGCACTCTCTACTGCTGTCTGTGGGCTTTTATCTGTGCGAGTGTATCTGTGTTGGCCCTGTGATGGATGGTGACCTGTTCACACTATCTCCCTGCCGTCCATCTAGTGTATGCTGGGAAAAAGGATGAACTGTAAAGAGAAAATGTATTATTTTGATCTGTCACTTCTCTGAATACCAACGCTGCCGCTCTGGATACTATTTTTTCTTCAGACCACCAAGGATAGCAAAAGTTGTCTTTGTATTACTGTAACCCAGGATGATATGAACCAAAGCTAAACCTAGAAAACTTCACTGACAACTATTGGGGTGTTTCTTAGTTGGATTTAATTACACCTCATTTTCATGTCTGATTCCTTGCAGGTAGAATGTTTTTGGATTACGGATTATGAGGATTACCGCTTGTACTTTGGTGACACCTCCACCCCCTTCTGATAATTTCCATGTCTCATAAGTGATTCATAATTCCAGGGAGGGGGGAGTTCAAATTCTCAGTACTAAATAAAGTCATTCCTCTACCTCTGTTAGTCATTAGTCTGCCTATGTTTTTCATAGCCGTAATAAGATTTAAGGACAATCCAAAAATGACATTACAGTGCTAAATGTGTATCTTAACAGTGCAATTACCAGTGCGTTTCATTCATAACATTATGAGAAATTGGTCGGTATAGGTGTTTTGAACCAACAAAAACGGATTTGTCTATGACAGTAATTCAAAGCCTTTACATATTCCACTCAGGAACACCCACCAGGTAGTCGCTTTAGCAAGAGAGGGCACTGCTATGTCACATAATGTGACACAAATGAATTAATGAACTGCTTAATTAGAATGCACATACTGCTCATTTTGTGGGGGTGTATTCACTGTCTAGCACTGAGACACCTGACAGACTATTTTTACTGATAACAGGCCCAGAGGAGATGGAGCGTGACTGGCTGAGACACTGTAATGTGGTGCGTCATGCCAAAGGTTGTGCCCTCTCTGTCCTTGCCAGCATCAGATGCGTAGACCGAAGGAGCCTTCTCATGTAACGTGTGGAGTGGCACATTACACGGGCCATTGGCTCCGTCTGAGCAGCCCCACAATATGCTGTCCTGTATTTCGCCTTGGTGTCAACAGGCATTCTGATTATTTATTTTCTGCAGGTTTATTTTGGGAAGCTGCATAAATGTGTGTCACATTGATAGAGACTCCCTGTGCCCAACCGGACCCATAACGTCAACAGCAGGATCAGTGCTGTTAAATTGTGGCTGTATCAGTGTCAGTCTGTGCACTTTGTCAAGTGCCAAAGTGTCATTTTGATATTAAAGTTAGTGAGGCTCATTGGTAGAGAAAGCTGTCAGGTCATTTTACTTCATTAGTTTGCAATGCCTTGTAAAAATATTCTGTTACAAGTGGAGGTCCTGCATCAAAAGTGATGAAAGTACATCAATATTTTTAATAATAGTAAATGTACTTAAAGTATCAAAAGTAAAAAAAAAAAACTCACTTCAGCAATATGACCCATATGGTTGTTTTAATGATATATAGTTGCCATGCAGAAGAAGATATTTCGGGCACCACTGGTAACACAAGTAAAAGTCCCATTCATTCTTCTCATAGACAATATTATGTAACAGCTGTAGTGCCTCTAAAGCTCGGGAACTCTGTCCAGGTGATGAACTGTGCATGAAAGTTGAAGGTACGACCTGTACATAAAGTTTTCTGAGGATGTGCATTTAGAGGAGAAACATCCAGTAGCATCAAATTCTGTCACATTAGCAGCTAATAGCAGGAGGGAGCTAACAGGATTATGGTGTTGAGAAAAGTGAAAACACTAGTTTGGAGCCCAAATGAATCTGATTTTTACATTCTGGTCAGTTTTGATAGAATTCACCGGTTATGGTGCCACATTTTTTACACATCTGGCAAAGTGTTTTGAATTCGCAGCTCTTACTGGTGTCTCCTCCACAACAACGGCACTTGAGACACATGGGTATTATTGCATTTGTCAAAATGATGGACAATGGACAATAAACAATGGATTTTTCAGAAACAAACCTGAATTAATTTTAATCATGATATAAACATATAGGGTTGTTACATTATCCAGGGAGTCCCATATTTGTGTAAGTAACATTTCACTTTAAGAAAAAAAAAAAAACTGAATAGGAATACTGAATGAGAAAAAACACTTCCAAAGCCAGCTGCTCAGCAACTCCTATATTATTATACTGTTATTGCAGATGCAATCATGCATTGGGGTTTTACTGTTGTAGTTTGACAGTTTTGTGTGTTTTTGATGTTCACAAGTGATGAGTTTGTTCATCAGTACACAGATTAGTATTAGTTACATTGCATCTTAACAGCAGTTGAGTACTGATCAACACATAACGTCAGCAGATTGTAAACAACAGTCCTAACTCCTCAGCTGCACTTTTTTTTCTTGGCCACGCACAGGACCCTGTTCACATTGTCACATTGTTTTCACATTGTTAGTTGGTACATCGTCATTATAAAAATATTGAAGATAGATTTAAGGTTAATCACATTAATATTTGAATCACCTTCATCAAGATCTACGGACATAGCCAAGAAGCAAGTAGTCCCTTAAATTCTCTGCTACATCTATATCCAAAGTGAGACTCAGAACTTAAATAGATTAAAATAAGATGATAACGTATGAGTTCAATTTTACTTGTCTGACTTAGCAGCAGTTTGTCATTATTACCATAAGTGGAAAACTGTCACAGTCCATTCAGTTGCTCATTCATTCTCCGCCTGCCTTTGCTATGATTCACTGTCTTGTCATTTCAGACCCTGCCACTCCCACCTGCCCTGCAGTAACCCCATCCCTTCCTGCCTCTCCAGTCACCTGAGCCCCCCTCACCTATTGGCTCACCTGTGCCCCAGTCCCTCATTAGCTCCCTAGTTTATAATTTGGTCCATTTCCACATGTATTCAGCCAAATCTTTCCAGGATTTTTGTACCTACCTCTTTGTGCCTGCCTGCTGTTTGACCTCCTGCATGTTTTTTGGACTTACCCCCTGTTTTGTCTATTTGCTTTGTGTTTCCTCTCACCACTGAGTTCACTCCTCGCCTAACTTACCTGCTCTTACCTTTAAATAAACGTGAACTGTTCCATGATCTGAGTCGTAACATGAAACTACAGTCATCACTTACTGTTAAAGTCACTTTTGAATGAGATGATAAGACTAATGAAGCAGCCTCAGTAATGTGACTATCATCACTAAATGAGAACCTCTATAAATTGATAAAGTTTTCTACAGATGAACTTTGAAGTTTAAGTTTCGTACTGTAAATAACTGAGTGACACAGTGTCACAACCTGTGACCTCCTTATTTCCTGTTCTATTTTGAAGGTGTCTGTTATTGGATTTTACTTCCTGCCCCTGTGTTTCCCACCTTTTGTGATTGCCTGCCCCGCCCCAATTAGTTGCACCTGTGTCTCGTTACCAGCTCCCCTTACGGGTATTTAGTCTCTGTGTTCCTCTCAATGTAGTTTTGTCCCAATTAAGGGGGCTGCATCTTTCAGAGGCTGCGTTCGAAGACTGACTGTATCCCAGCTGTCCCATTTCGAAGGCTCCTTCAAATGTACTTTCAGGTAAGAGGAGCTGCGCTTTGCGAGGCAGCAGTAAGTACAGGCACAGCTGGTGATGCTTAGCCAAACTCCTGTAGGCCAGACCGTTTGTTTTTGGTGCAGCCTTTGTGGCGTATGACAGCTGTGAAGGACCACGCCTTTGTAGACGGTGTCCTCCAAAGGGACACAGCATCTTTGTCAGACCTTCTGTGGAAGTTCTCGTGTTGCTCAAGTGGAGAATCATGTTTTTTGTTCCTGCCTGATTCCTGTTCATGTTTCCTACTTTTTTTTTTTTTTTTACCAGTGTATCTTGTCTGATGGTAAGTTTTGGACTTTCTTTGTGATCGTAAAACTAGCTTCACTGCCTTTGAGTTTGTCTGCATTTGGTTCCTGAAAATATTGAACTGTTGACCTTCCTGATGAAAGGAAAATATATTCTCACCTAATTTCTCATCCATGTGATTATATAATTTCCTTAAAGAATATTTCCTTAGTCTAGTTGAAATCCCAGTGTTATTTGAATGCTATTTTGTGGCACTCACTGGCTGTACAATTTTAGCAGTATTTTATTTTTGGAAAACCATGTCAGCCTCTAAATTAATATCCTAATGTGAAACATAGATTTGAACAACTTTTAACATCTGAAAAAGGAAGAACTGGAGGCAGGGATTGTGTTACAGACTATGAGAGGGACAGAGACACAACCTCTCTCAAAACGTCTATAAATAATGTAGGAGAGAATCATTTCTGACTTGAAATGTGTTATGGAGGAAGCAGCTGTGGATACCTAGGTGTATAATATTGATGGAATTCCAGTATTCACCAAACAGTCCCCCAATCTAGCTCTAAGTGGTTATTTAAACTTCAGGAGATGAGACTAAAATTGGATTTGACATTTCTCATGTCCATATATTAGCATTTCACCACCAGCCCAAACTCTGTTGTGAAAGGTCCGTTCTCTCTTCATTCTCTTTGACTAAGCCATCTGCAAATTGCAACTTGTTAAATGAATTAAATGCTGATTAGACCGTCCCACAGATGCAGACACATGATTTGCATACTGCGTGTATATGATAGACTCTTTGAAATGCTCTCTACTTCATTACCCTGTCACATTCTGCTAGGCCAACTTCCCTCATCTTTGCTTCTAAAATTATACATTTCACAAGCATGTGCAAGGGATTAGTTGTTTTTTTTTTGTTTTTTTGGTGTGTATTTATTTTTGCTGGATGGGGGGGGGGGGAAACTTGTTTCCACTTATTTTAAAGTATTTGAGGTGCCCCTAAATGCAAATTAAGGATGACAGATGTGTAGCTTATAATTACTTTCTATTGAATTCTTACCATGATGAACACTTTCCTACAATGGATGTGCTTAGTCGTAGCTCTGACAACTAAACTGATGGTGACAGATGGCTGTCAGTAGTTAGTTACAGGGGCCTTATAGTGTTCACCAGGTCACAGGTTCAATCCCCTTAACTGCAAGCAAGGAAATATTCACATGAGGCATTTTCTTTGTCAAGAATAGATGCACCGTGTCCTACATATGATGCATAAATGGGTCGGAACAGGAATTTGTATTCTAAACTAATTGGATTATTAAATGAACTGATAATGAACGCTAATTATAAAATCCATGTTTGTTTACATTTATTTATGCAACCAAACCAATTTATTTGAAATTGTATCATAGCCCACTCTTTTTTTTTTTTCTGTCTTGTTAGATGGTGATGAATGGACTGCTGTGAATGATGCACAGCAGTCACTAAAAACCTTCACTCAAGAATGAGGACAATTTATTTATTTATTTTTTTTGCTTTCATGGTAGTGCTAAAGGAGCCAGCAAATTGCTCACACTTGGTCCTATTCAGTCCTCAAAATGAGCAGTTAGTCAGCATGTTTTGCGCATGTATGAACACGTATGAGCTCAGACTCTCTGGAGCGAACCAAACTTGGATGACTTCTGACAAGTCCATTGTTGTGGTTCACAACGTGCATTGTGAACACAAAGTGCTTCAGGTTTGCTGTGCCTTTTGCAATTGTATGTTCATACGCTCACTGGGACGCTTGAAAAAACATAGTCTCACAGTAACTGTAACAATATGTAGAACTATAGTTTACTGTGTAATATATTACATAATGTATTACACTACATTTATGATTTTAAATTAGTAATACAATATTACTGAGTACCACAAGAATATGGATAAGTCTGGTATAACAGCAGCCATCTTGTTCCAAGTGAAAGCTACCCATAATCCAAAGCAGTAAGAGGACTGAGGCCCCATCAGAGCTGAAGTGGACCATAAAGGGAACTAAATCCTCTTTCAAAGTAACTTGCAATGTGAAAATAAGGAGTCCCTTTTCTGAGTTTGGTTTGTTTTAAAAGGTTTTAAAAATGCCCTGAAAATTAACTTAGAATTAGCTGTGCCTGCTTTGAATGTGATCCATCAATTTTCTGGTTGTATCAAAAATAGAATTTTTTTACCTTTTCCACTTGGTTGAAATTAGAATTAACTAAAAATTAGTGTAATTTATTGTTGTGATAAATAATGTCTCTTTCCATGGAGAAAAATCTACCAGATCCAGAAGAGTTCAGCCTCACTAATAATGGTGCAGACAAAAAGCAGTGATCATTCTCCAGATAATACAGCCCTGTCTCTGAGTCGCAGCGGTGCTATCAAGTAATAAATCCAGCATGATCATTTCAAACTGTTCACTTCTTTTTTGCCAACTATAAATCCAGCCTCAGAGACTTGAGTTTCAGTTCTCTGGTTCTCAACAGACCACACTGTCTTACAGAAACTCTGCAAATTCTGTATATAATCATTTGCTTCCCCATCTGTGTCGTGGTGAGAAATGTTATCACTGGCTGGATTATGTTCAGAAGGCATTTGTTATATTTTTTATATTTTTGAATGATGGAGTGGGTTGTTTGGGTTGGATGGTGGGCGTACAGCACACAGGGCTCACATATTGACATCCATCCTTACATTCATTGTTTCTCACCAAATGCATTGTGTGTGTGTGTTCTTGAGGCCTGATAAACATGTTCAGTACTTTTCTTCTCCGTTGCCTTTGTTGGCACACTGTGGTAGCTTTTGGCACATGGCAGCAGGGACCCGCTCTTACAAATGTTGCTACATAGCTGTAAAAGCAGTCCACTATTGCCTCTGTTACCAACCAGAATTGAACAGCCACAACACCCATGGGATCATTGTCAGATAAACATTAAGAGGTGATTTTGTTTTTGGACAGTTCAGTTTTCAAGCTGTACCTCTCACCTTGTGAGTATGAAGCCACACACAGTATTCATTCACCGCAGCCTTAAGCTTGTTAAAGGTTAGGGCCAAGTGCACCTCTGGGAATGAGAGGGCCAGTGTCATATCTCATCAGACCCCAAAGCTTAAACTGTCTGGGTAGTTCATTTGGAGAGAGGAGTTTTCATTGTACATTCATCGTCTTTATACTGTCAGATCCTTGTGCCCTTCACGCCTGAGAAGAGAAAATGTACATGTTAAGTCACAGTGATCATGTAGTCGAGTGAAACCGACTCCTCTGAGAGTTCCCTTTCCCTCTATTTTAAATGATGTTAATGCAAATCAAGTGGAAGGTGAGGCCTAAGTGCAGAAAAGTGAGATGAATATCAATTGCTACAGTTTAACATAAAACCCCATTTTGTTTTTTTTTTTTTTCTCTTCACCCACTTTACTGATGGTCATCTACATCCTGTGAACTAGTTCTAGTTCAAACTGATCTGTTTAACCCACAGCACAATATTAAAACGAATCTGTGAATTATGACTAGTTATAAAATTGACTTTAAAGATGATGGGAACATAAATTGTCTGGCATCCTCTCGTGTCGTCTGGATAACTAGTGGTTATTGTTGATTTCTTGTTAGATCTGTTTATTTCTTGTTTTCTGCAGACAGAAGTAGGTTTCATATGACATTTGTTGACACTGTTGCAGGGTTTTAGTGTATTTTGTATTGTGCATTCATGCTGGTTGATATTAGTTTTCATGATTGTTAGTGTTCTGCTGGTCTTTTCCGTTCTGGTTCTGGTTGGGCTCGCTTTCAACAAGGTGTTAGCACTGTCCACTGCCTGGACCAATCTTGGCTCTCTCCCATTATTCACACTTGATGAAAGCTTAGCCACTTGGCATGTGTGTCTGCTGGCTTGGTGTAAGTGGGTCCTTTCCCTCTAACAAGCTAGGCCACAGTGCAGTGCATTTCATCCACTATTCAACTAAGACCACTGGAGAACACTGCCTGGCTAAGCATGTGACCCACAGTAAACCATGTTGCTGGCCACAGTTACTGTAGAACCAGAGCCAACACATCACCCTGAGCTTGTTGCTTGAGCTTAATTGATTGAGTGCAGAGGATGACGCTTCACTGTGAACATATGAACTGTGCAAATGTGCAATGCAGGACTACTCAAGGTGAGGGTCTGTGTATGTCTGTAAATGAAAGTGACCATATGTTGTGATGGTTGTGTGGCTTTGTCCAACCCTTTCTCCTAGAAACTACATTTATATATTACAATGTTTTGTTTTTTGTTTTTTTTTTTTTTTTTTTTTTTTTTTTCCTCAATTATATTGTGCTGACAAACATAATCGCTGACAGGATTGTGTTTAGGGGTTTTTTTTTTTTTTTTTTTTTTTTTTTTTTTTTTTTTTTTTTTTGTAGTTAAGGAGTGGATGACTTTCACACCAGAGCCAAGAGCTTGTATCCAGACTCCGCTCCATGGTTAGATTATTAGTGATAAAAGGACTTTAGTTTTAACGTTAGTGAAACGTTATTACATGTTAATAAACACATTGTGTTAGAAGTTGCTGTGAGTGTAGAAACACAACCATATAACTCTACTGTCATCACAAGTGGATGTAGTGCTGCAAGATCAGAAATCTTGAAAGAAACAGCTCCATTGTCAATGAAGATTTTAATGATACATTCAGTATTGACTTATTTGCAATGTGCGAAATACACAAGTTATTAATCATACTGTTAATAGAAAACATCATCTCGTCACAATAAGATTTCCTACGAAACATAGTTGCTGCTGTAAATCAGTTGTGTATAAAAGTCGTTACTAGGAGACAGGATTGAATAGTCAGGAGTGCTTTCATCATTTGTAAAATATCTTCGTATTAGTCTCACTGAGGTTGTATACCGATACTGTATGAATGGATAGATGGGACAGAAACTGGTTCACACTAGCAGCATAGATTTGCTGTTGGTAGTATTGATGTCGACCCATTTAGCTGTGATTTTGAAGTGTCTTGCACCTAGATAAAATCCAGATGCTTTTTAAATAGACTTCCCTTTATGCTTCGCCACGTTTGCTTCATTGTCGGCCAGATCACAAATCTGATTTCAATCCAAATTGGCTTTTCTGGGCTACATGAAAAACAGGGTCAGTTTTACTCCAGTCTAGAGGATTTACACAAACACACAAGTGAAATTAAAGTTTTCTCTTCTTCATGGGCTCTTATTCAATCCTCTGCCCCAGTCACATAGATTATTCAGTGGTTTAACTGATCAGGGATCTGCTGACAGCTAATTTCTGTGTCGCTTCAACTACTTCTTTCATAGACAACAGACCCTGCAGAGATTACTTCCACAGCCTGCCTACTGACACATTTAGACTTCTTAAAGTGTGTGTTTTGTTCTTGGAGTGATTAATGCATTTACGACGTTTCAACAGAAGTGTAAAGGTCTCCCTCTGATTAGGTAAACCACTTTCAAAGGAAATGGGGGTTGTGGTTTCATTTTTAAACAAACCATGTGTGAAATGGAGAACGCTTTCCAGTCCAATCCATGAAATTGATGTCTGTGTTTAGTGGCTCTTGCAACCTCATGAGCGCTGGTGTACAGTTAACAAGTGAAGTCACTAATTCCACATTATAGTGGATACCAGTGGGAATGTACTGTGCTAAGACTGATCGTTTTATTGTATCGCATTTCTGAGAGCTGGCAGGTTATTTCAAGTATGTGATTGTGTGGTTTTTATTCTCAAAGTTTGGTTTATTTTCTTTTGTGGTGGCTTCACTGAATATCTGAATATAAGAGGATCTACATATTATCAAAGTCAGTATGTATACATAGATAATCACAAAAGGGAAAGGTGCTCAAATCCAACCTATAGAGAGTCACCGCCCTCACCAAACAAACCACATCACTGTGACTTTGGAATCGATAGAGCCTGATAATGAAGACAAAGCCAATTAGTAAAGGGAGCAGCGATAAATGACAGACAACCAAAAACAGAGACTATCTTCAGTCCAATTAGCTGTCACATATTCCAACATGCCCACACGATCAATAGATATAGACAATGAAAACATAGTCAAACAGGACATTGCTGGTCGGGATAATTGAGGTCAGTGAGCCATCGCACATCTCACTGACTTTGGGAGGAATAAAAACAAGCAAGACATGCCCCTCCCATCAGGAAAATGGGAAGGACAAATCGCAGAGGGAAGTGTTTGCAACCAACATATGCCAAAACTGCTCAGGTTGGTGGAATAAACACTTGGTATAGAAATGGTTATGTGCCAAGTATTTACAACCACTTTTTTCCTTTTTAGTAGCTGTCATTGTTAGAAGTGGACTTCCTGTTTAGGATTCAGCCTGGATCTTCATCCATGAGAGATTAATAGGAAATTGTGCATGTGTCATCACGTTACTATAATGGTATCTCATTGATAGGAGGCTGCATTTTGTATTTAAATGACTACTAATGCAAACTGAACATTTCCTATTCGAAAACATTTGCATTTGTTTTTAATGTCTGCTGCTGCTTCACATTCAAAGCATTCAGCTGGCGAACCACAGGGCTTTTAAGCATTCAGAGACTGTGGTGTATGTGGAACTGAAGTTAGTGCTGACTGGTATTGATCATGAAAAATGTAATGACAAAGCAACAGTTGTTTTGGAGCTTTTTGTCAGCAAATCATTTTAACAACTTTTTAATGTTTCTGCTGTGGAAAACTACAATTAAGGACAATTATGTAATGAATCCACTTCATCCAGTTTCTTTGGCTCCAGTATAAAGTTAACGTAAATTACATAACCAGCTAATAGGAAACTCCCTTTACAAGTTTCACAAACCATCAGTCATGTCAGTGTGATGTTTTTTGTGTAATTTGCTTGGATGGACAGACACTGACTGGTAACGAGCAAAGTCCTTTGATGACTTGAATAACGAACACTTGCCTCTTAGTCCGATGAGCTCTGGTAGAAATCAATGCATTTTCAGGATCAATAGATAATTATACAGTACCTGATCTTGAATAGCTACTTGGTGAAAGGGTAGTGGTTTAAGTGACATCAGAAATCTGAAAACACACTGAAGTAACAGCAATTAAGCATAAACGAAGAAGCTTGTGATGAAATACAAAATATTTACAGAGATTTATTTAATCAGGATGCGGCTGAATGCATGAATGTATTTTTGTATTTTTATTTATTTATTTATTTTTTTACCCCTGCAACATTTGAAGCACTTCCTGTCTTACTTTAAATGTGCTTCTACACATTTTGTTTGTCAACTGAAGCTGTTAAGGCCTCTGCACAGCTTATGTGACTTGAAAAAGTCCATCCATCTCCCTGTCTTGTCTGAAGACAAACATTCTTCTGAAAACAAAGACAAAATCTTTCCACCACTTTAGCACTTGTCGTCACCGGTTCATTTGGTCCTGTACTTAATTCTATTTTAAATATGAATTGAAGTTTTGTTACAAGTACAACATTTCTCTGGGGTTGTAAAGGAAAAATAAGAGGAGAAAGCCAGAGAGAGAGAGATGTCCCCTGCTCTGCCTCCTAAGTGCCTCCAGACAGAACTGTCCTGGCAAGCTGTAGGTTGGACACAGAGAGATACATTTTCAGCCTGAGAGCCTGAGGGCTCTTCCGGGACCAAAGTGTCAGTAAAACAGAGAGGCTCAGTATCGCAACACTTTCAAAATGGCTCAGGGTGACAGAGCATTGACATCACTCACAATGAAAACAAAACCTCTCTGACCTTTGTGTGTGTGTGTGTGTGCACGCGCATTTGTGGTATTATTCTGACAGAGCATATAGATGAGTCACATGAACAGAAATGTGTGAAGAGTAGAAAAACATTTGCCATTTTCCATTCAAGACTTATGGATTGGTCAAAAGTTAACAATGTCTGTGTAGTGTTTTTTGCATTTCCAATGCATCTAATGAACAAATTGGTGAAAAAGACCAAGAGATTTGAAAAAAGCACAACAATGAGTGTAATGAATGGATACAAAGGGGATGGGCAGAGATGGATGGTGGTCTCTTTATCTTTATGTCGTTCTGTCTGACTGGTAGAAAAGCTAACAAAGTCTTGTATGTAGGAGGTGGCAGCTCAAGAGGTTTGTGTCGGTGACTCTCACCACTGCTAACTTCAGACCGACATTAATGCCAGAGCAGGGTCTTTCACTGCACCAGAGACAAACCTGGTTCTGCTCAAAATGCAGGCAAGGTTCCTAAGTTTTAAAACAGTTTCCGGGCCATTGGAGAAGTTCCTGTGGTGGAAACAAGCTAATTGTGGAACGTGGTTAACGAGCTGTAAAAATAACTCCCAGGAGTTGGTGCAGAGTGGAACAGGTTAAAGCAGTTATTAGTGAATGTTGCTGTGCACTGCCAGGTGGCCAGAAACATGCCTTCAAATGAATCCTTGTGTCTGCTGGATGTGTGGGCAACACATTTGCCACAACATTTCAAGATTAATATATCTGTGTTGTGTTTTTCAGCTTGCCTTGCTGGGGAAGAAAAAAAAAAAAAAAAAAAAAAAAAATCAATGAACATACCTTTTTAAAACAAGAAACATTGATTGTTGTAAAACTGATTTTGCAAACTCTCTAATTTAGCAGTGTACCATCTATGACAGAGAAACACAAGCCATTAAAATCTGCCATATGTGAGGTATCCTCTCTTGTGGTCTAGCTGCCTGTTTGACGTGGAGAACAGCTTTCACACACACATGTATGGGCACGTTTGCTCCAGTGATGCAATACATGTCCAGCGCCTGCTCCTCATTAGCCAGCTTGCAGGTCAATTGTGTGTGTGTGTGTGTGTGTGTGTGTGTGTGTGTGTGTGTGTGTGTGTTCTCCCTTCAGGGCATGGCTGAAGAGTGGGCGAAAGGATGTCATTTGAACCCGTCACTTGTCCAGCAGCAGGCGCAGGCAGCAGATAAGGCTGATGTTTTAGATGTAAATCGCTGCCATCTGCTGCGCTGGAGGAACGTTTATCCTGAGATGGGAGCTATTATATTTAGCCAGGATTATTTGGGACTTTGCAGAGAAAGTTTGAAGAGTGCGTGTGTGTGTGTTCTGGCACTGGAAAGCCATCCTTATTTTTAGAAATCAGCATTTGGCAGGTATGGCTTAGCATCCCGGCAACTGGCGAACATATGCATAGCTTTCGTGTTTTGTTGAGTGGGAGGTTTGGAAGTGTAATTATGTGATGTCTCAATTTTTTTCTCCACTTTAAATTTTTTTTATTGACATCGTATTCTGAAGGCATTGCTAATACACAGCCGGTGTGGCTCGAACTGTTTAATAGAGGATAAATTGATTCAAAGTTATTAATATGTGATTGATTATCACTAGCATGTATTCCTAAATGCATCTCGTGCTCAAGGGACCTGCACGGTTTAGCTAGTTCTGTCAAGTGGGATGAAAAGGTGTTGCAGAATGATAATGCTCCGACACATTTTAGTACACAAATAAACTTGTAAACAAAATGGCCTGGATTCTCGCAAGTATACACACACGCATGCAAATGCACGTAGACCTTTTGAAAACGAGCTAAAACACCAAGATGGGGGTGTTTTCAGAACACGTTGTTACGCATTGAATCCCAAATCTGTTTGCTTGGTGTTTGTGTTTACTGATCGCACTCCCTCCAGCAGCCAATTCTTTATCTCCAGTGCAAAGTGTTGCCAAAAAGCTTCAGGCATAAATCTTCCAGAGGAATGAATAGCCCACTGTTGGTATGGTGTGACTGTCCAACCGTCTCTCTCTCTCTCTCTCTCTCTCTCTCTCTCTCTCTCTCTCTCTCTCTCTCTCTCTCTCTCTCTCTCTCTCTCTCTCTCTCTCTCTCTCTCTCTCTCTCTCTCTCTCTCTCTCTCTCTCTCTCTCTCTAGGGGCTAGATGATGTGCTTAGTGGAAGTTAATTAAATAAATGTCTGAACAGTCTTTGACATGGGATGCTAATTTTTTATTTTTTTTTTTTCTTCCCACCCAAGATTTAAATGCACCTAATGTTGATGTTTATAAAGAGGTGTGTGTGACTAATGCTACAATTATGGGTCTCTGAAAATACATGTAAATATGTCTGCGGGTCCAGATGGCATTATGGGTAATTTTAGTTATGCAGAACCTCGCATTGCAGCAGATATGCACACCTTGAAAATCTCTGCATCAAGCAGCCTGATTGGTTGACTAGTTGCCTCCATGATCCTTTGGCACAAACATGAAAAACTGTATTGAATCAATATCATATGTCAGCCATTGAGTGTATCTCTTTTCATATTGCACAACAAAAACATACACATGCTCACACATATGTCTGGACCCGACTTATTTTTCCAGTCACTGGGAAAACACCCCCCACCTCCAAGCGGAATTGCAACCTCATTAAAAGAACATGATGCAATTTGGATCAAATGTTGATAAGAAGCCACATTAGCTCGCCCATAAGGGACCCATCTATAGTGATACCATGTGCATTGTGCCAGCCACGTTGTGTACTCCCCGCCTGTGTAACCACATCAATTGAGGGGCAATTCAGCCTTTCCTGCAGGACGATTTAATCCTTATTTTTCAGGAGGACTAGAGTGCTTCCTCCTGCAAAATCTAATAAGCTGTGTACTGCTCCGAGAACTACCACACCACAGCAACGAGCTTAGATATAAGATCAAGTAATGATCAAAGGCCAAACTAGCTAAAGCTTCCAGGGAAAAGAGAGGAGAGTGCACTGGAGCTTAACCTGTGGCTGTCTGCATCACTATCCATGTTTTCTAACACTGGCGCCATCATTTGTCTTCAGTGCTGTTAAAATATGTTTAATTAGCTGGAGACTGAATCAGAAAAGCAACAGATATTCACAGATGATGATGTTAGAAGGTAAAAATGTTACTGCCCCACACTTGTGTCTTCATCTGCTCTCTGAGGCTTTTCACACTGGGCTGTAGCTCTGATTATGTCACACATCTCCAGGGAAAATATTTAAATCAGTTGAAAACAATTAAACTGCCACATACTGAATCTTCAGTGTTGCGGCGTAGAGGCGGAGCCCTTGCCAAAAGCCTATATTTTTATCCCCCCCCCTTTCTGTCTCCCCTTCTCTTCTAGTCTTTAATCTCTCTTTCTCTCTCCCTCCCTCTCCCCATTTCACCTGCCTGCTCCCTCTTTCCTCCCTCTCACCGCCGATCTTTCGCTTCCTCTTCTCGCCTCTCTCATTATCGCTCTCTTGTGTCTTGGCCTGGACTTGTTCTCACTGTTTTAGTATCGATTAGAGGCTCCCTCTAGGGTGTGGGCCTGCCTGCATCTGATCTGACGGAACTGAGATTTGTTCACATTTCTCCCTGCACCCCTGACGGGATTTTCTAGCACCTGATGTTGAGATTTCCTTTATGAGAGCTCACAACCATCTGCTTACTTTCAATTAGCTGCAGAACACATGCCATTTCCTTCAAATGATTAAGCTCCGGCTTGTGTGTGTGTGTGTGGGGGGTGGGGGTGGGGCTGCTGTAAAGTGTGTGAAAATGTGTTACGTTTCCTCTGGCTATGAAAGAGCTTGAAGTGGAATTTCTGTGACTATTATCCTCCACCTGTGTGCATAGTTCAACACCTGCATAACAACCATTCAAATGCACTCATGTGTGTTGTTACCATATCATCCACACAGGCACTGTGGCAAGACTTTGCTTTAATTTTGCCTCTTACCTTTTGTCTTTTACAACTCGTGTACAAATGAGTATCTCAAATAGAGCAACTTTTCTATTTGGTTCCATGTTAACGTGCGTTCATACGCAGATTAAAACACAGCATCTCAACCGCAGCTCCTCTCCACACAGTCTCCAGGAGAAAAATTAAAGGCTGGCTGAGAGAAAATGCTCAACAGCGGGAGCAGGATGTGCAGCATTAAAAATGTAAAGCATTTGTGGGATGATTGCATTTGCTCACAACAAGGAAAGATGATGACACATGTTTCGCATTAAAGAGAGGCCATTGCAAAGCTATTTTGGAGAGATGCACTCTCATTGGGCAATGCTCTTTAAAAACAGCAGCAGCCCTTTTTAAATTAAAAGGTATGAGTTGTTGGGGAACAGGGTTATGGAGAGAAAGTAGAGGAATTTGAAGTAGAATTACTTTAACAATATCAAAGTTATTATCAGACAGATCAATACTTTTCTTTGTTACTTGTGCAAGTTCTTTCATACACAAGATGAGCGATTTATTCAACTTTCTATGTCGGCTCTTGTGCTGTTGTTTCTATACTAAGCATAATAGAGCATGGAAACGGCTGCCTTATACACTATTCTCCAGGGCAGCCATGTCCTGCTGCTTTTCTCTTGTGCTTGACAGGACTAAGACACTTGAAACTACAAGTAATGTTTCATGTGTTTTGATATATGTGAAGTAAGTCACACTGGTATGTTCAAGAAAATAAATAAAAAAATAAACTAGCTTGTTAGAGTCAAGATATATCCATGGAGAGGAGTAATACCGCTTATCACAGCAATAAAGGGAGGTGAGTGAGACAAACCTGAGGCTAGTGATAATAAATGGTCTGAATAGTCATACAGTAGTTCAGTAACAATCGGTTCAAATGTTAACTTTTTTTTTTTTTTTTAAAGCTGAACTTTCCATTGTTGAATCTTCCATGAACCAGCTCAAAATTCAAGGCAAAACAAGGGAGACCACAAAAATAAGGTTTAAAGTCAAATAAAAGTTACTATAACTAAGAACAAGCAAAACCCAAATTTAAGGTAGGACATGTATATCAGTGAGATCAGTGGTGAGGTGAGTGAGAGGCAGTGTGAAATATGTAGTCAATAAAGTGACAAAATCAAGCTAACCCCAAACCCTCTATTCTGCTTCGTTCATAATTTCTCCATCCGGCATCTCTCTCCTTGGAATCAGCTGACTTCAGGTCTTTGGCAACCTGCAGATCTTGACACAATCTCAACCGGCCAATCACGTTGTCCCCCCCGCGGTCAGCTGTCATTTCAGTGTGATTTGCTGCGACCCTCCTCTACGCCATTCACCTCCTGATAGCCAGTGCAGGCCGAGCTCATCGTCACTCATCACATCCACATCTCCAGCTCCTCTTCTTCCCATCAACAGGATCACGTCCAGCATCCGGTTACCGGTTACCTTCGCACAGCCTCACCCCCTTTTCACATATGACATCACGATGGGGTCTAATCACCAAAGACTTTTTTTTTTTTTTTTTTTTTTTTTTTTTTTTTGGTTAAATAAAAGCTCATGCTTTTTAAGAACATTACTGTGCTTACAAAGGTCAAAACTCCAGCAACACTTGCTTTACACATAACAGCTCTATTGTAAGACCGACTAGTTTCAGCTTTAGCCCTTCATCAGCGTCATCACAGAAAGTATAAGTCTCCAAATTATAACTCAAACAGCAAATGATTGCCAATGACACCCAACCCATCCAGATGACTGGAATTTTGGGAATAGTTCATACTTTCTGTGGTCAATTCTTTTTTTTTTTTTTTTTTTTTTTTTTTTTTCTTTTCCTCCATGGCTTTAGGTGACAGGCTGTAGAAAAGTGCACTGTGGACTCTGGACTCTCTTTAAAAATGTAGCTTTAGATCTGAAACACTGAGGATGAAAATACAGACAACTGCTTGACATTTCCCTCTAGAATCCAAAGCTTTGATTTAGAATAGACACTAACTTTTTGCAGCAATCCAATTGCCCTCAATATTTCAATCAATGCAAAAGCACAAACGCTGCAGAAAAAGGCCGAATTTTCGCAATCACCAACTTAGCGCTCTATTTGCCACAAATAATAAATTTTCTGTCCGAGTGACGGGTAACAGTTATTTGACATTTAATTAGACAGCAGCCAAGTGTTGCAAGGAAGTAGGACATATTGTCCATCAAAGTGAAAGGGGGCTTGGAGTCTCGGAGAGGGAGAGAGGATAAATTGGAGCAAGCTTAGCCACAAAGACGAGCTGTCAGTCACTGGCCTCATTTGTGGTCCACAGCTCACACCTGCCACCCCTCGTGATCCACCACCTCTCTCTCTCCCTCCCCCTCTCTCTGTCACATGTTTCAGCTACTGTATACAGGCGCGCGTGCACACACACACACATGCTGGCATACATACATCTGTAGACAGTCGGCTTACACAGACACACGCTCAAAGAAAAAATGTGCTCATGTCCAGGCACACAGATGCAGAAGCTCCTCTCTGAACACCAGCTGATTGGCCGTGCTGCACTTTGTTGAACTCCCATGATACTAGAAGTCAGCTGCCGGGCATCTCCTCTCCTGCAACCCCCCCTTCAGCTCATCCTCTATCCACTCCCCTCCATCTCCCTTTCTTCTCTGTTTTCTGCCTGTCAGTGAAACAGATGTGCACTCAGAACCAGACAAGCACCGATGCGCTCATCATTTGAAGTTACTGGAGATATCCTAATTCACCAAAGACGCTGAGACAATGAGGCATGTATGTGTTCATGTGTTATCTGTCATTTACCAACCAACCGTCACAGAGACAGTTAATAGCCTCTTGTGACGTCCATACCTGATCGGAGGCTTTAACACACCAGTTGCAATCGTACAAAGCCATTAGTGTTCACATCGAAGCTGCAGACCAATAAGAAAGGGGGACATTTACATTTCTTCCCACCAAAATAACCTGTTTTGCCAAGCAGGCTGTGGCATTCAGTTTTCCCCCTTGTGCTGCTTAAGGCAGGAAGAACCCGTGGAATGCATGATTTGTTATTCTGTTTTGCAGTGATTCACTGCATCCATTGACATTCATGCATAATTGACATGAATGTGAAATCAGTACCTGGGAGGGAAGTGAAGCAGTCTGCTATTGTTGGTTGGGTTTTTTTTTTTTTTTTTGTTTTTGTGTGGAGGGACTGAGAAAGGCCTTTAAAGCAAACCGTGCAAAGCCCCAGGGCTGGGCCTGCAGGGGTTTCAGTGGTGCTGGGATTTCATGGAAGTTTCCATGACAAACAACAGCAGGATCCATCACCTTGAAATGATTGCTGCAGTGAATATACTGTGCCAGTACTGTGCATTTATAGAGGTAACCCTTTTTTTACTTCACCTGTTTTCGAGTGTGTTGTATTGTTTAAAAAAAAAAAAAAAAGACATTAACTGTATTGTGTGAGCTGAATACGTGGTGTGTTTTGCCCTAGAGGTGATAACATCACGCTGTGCCATATCCACATAATCGCTTATTGATTCCCCTGTTGTCAGCAGAGCCATAAATTTCCCCCCCATCATGGAGTGTTCTTCTGGCAGCGGCCACTGTGGACTCCATCCATGCAAAGTGCCACTGTGGTGATGTGGACAGGACCCACAGTTTAACTTTATGTACATCTGCTTTGCATCTGCCTTATGTAAACCCCTGCAGCCTCTCACAGTCAATAGATCAGCAGTTTTATTTTTGTTTCGATTTCCATGAAAGCGTACATAGTGCAGCTGTAGTTATTTAAATTTTGCCAAAACACGAAGATGCAAACAGTGTGTTTGAACAAACTGCTGCATATTTACCAGTAAACAGTTTCCAACAGACAGGTTCTGGGTTCAGTTGCAATGAGGCAGTGAAGTTGTCGTCTACCTTTATTTCCTTTCTGAAGTTTGCTGCTCTGATTCTCAGGTTTATTGTCGACGTTCAAACTGAGGCTGCCTCGCAGTTACTTCGGTGCTACTTTGGCTCTTATTTGCTTTGACCACAGATGCAGCTGGAAAATGTATAGTATATGCTTTTTTTTTTTTTTTTTTTGGCCAAGTTGCAGGACAGTAAAGTCAAAGTAAACAGTTAAAGAACCTAAAATTTATTGTCGATAAATGTTTTTATTTAAAATCAGGCTATAAATTCAGTCTGCTAGTCTTCTCCTGAGACCAGGTTTTATGAACGTGCACTGGCAACGTGCCAACAAAACCTTGTACACACACACACACACACACACACACACACACACACACACACACACACACACACACACACACACACACACACACGCACAGTGTGAGTGTAGATATTTAGTTTTATATGAGGCGATACTGTGATAATATTTGCTATTTCTGTTGGCTCATGACTCGGATTGGATTGGACCTGGATTTTTGAGCTGGACAATGTATCAAATTAATTTGATTAGTTTAAATTTTTACTTTTGCACAGTTTGTAAAATGTCTACATCAAACCCAATCCTATAAGCTATTGATCCCCATAAACTTTCCTTCATTCCACGCTGTGTAGCCTTCCTTTGTAGCATAACTACACTGTCAGAGGTGGGGAAAAAAATCTGCTGTCCTAGTTCTGTGCAAAAATAACAGTCTCAAGTTCAGCTCAAGCTCCTATGAGGCAAGCAGGGGCCAGATGTACAGAACTCTTTATAGATTCATGACCTAAACTATGTGTATGCACAAAATCTGTAATATTCTTCCGTATTCTTTTCATCAGAATTATAAAGGCGTGTGTACGTATGATTCTGTTTTATAAATCTCACTAATAGAGCTTCATTTCACTCCCATAATTAGCCATGAATGGATGAAGACACTCCCTCAATCAGTCTGCAAACAAAAACACTGTCTGTGCCACAAGTTGTCAGGCATGGCACGGAAAAGACTGACAAAAAAGAAGCACAGTTTTGCTGATTATGAAACGGGAGGCAAACAGGAGCTCATCAGTAAACTCCAGCACAGTAACTCCAAATGTAAAGTCCTGTTTTACTCTTAACTTCATTTGTCGGGACTAGAGCCATCTTAATTAGGCACCAGACAGGTCCAAAAATGGGATTAGTAAATATTAAAATAGTCCAGAAACAGTTTACAGAAAGCTTCACAATAAATAATGAGAACAGAATATTAAACAATGCTAAAGGAGACATTGGGCACACAGATGCAATTATTTGTGTTTATGAATTATCAAATTGTTTTGCTGTTTTATGTTAAATTCTGTTTCTCCTTATTTTGCATTTTCACTTCACTGTATCTAACTTGGTTTGCTCTAAAAGACCATGTGTGCGAATGGTGAGAAATGTGTGAGATGTGAACACTCGCACGTTCTGTGTTTATAAATACCAGTTCATGTGCGGTAAATGGCGTACGTGTGGCTATTGTGTGTACACATCATTTATGCATCTGGCCCCAGTTCTTCTAAATCAAAGTTCCCTCCTTGTATTTCCAGGGCCTGTGTTTCCCTGCCGAGCCACATTGGAAGGATACAACCTCATGACTCAAACTCAGGCCGACATCAGCTTCGGCTGAACATGAGAAAGTCATTTCATATTGAAACCGGTCTGTGAAGGAATCGCGTCACGGCCAGTGAGAAGAGGACTGATGATCATGACCAATGACTCGTGTGAGTATTAGAATAAACCACCACGACCTGGGTTCACCTGCAGGGCAGTGGAGGCTCAGTTAACAGTCCAACAGTACAGCTACACTGAGCACATCATGACTCCTACAGCAGGTACAGACAGACACACTGACAGCCCTTGAAGCTACAGGTGTAAGAGTGGAAAAAGAACAAAATCAATATCATCAAGTCAAACTTTTGTGTGAAGCATTTTAAGATTTCAGCACTTAGAGCAAATTTTCAACTATAGGAGCCATAATTGTGTAACAGCTTTAAATCTGTACATTAGACCCCTGGCTCTTATCTATAGGTATTACAGACACCACAAAAGCCAATTTAAACCTTTTCTGTCCTCAATTTGTAAGGAACTCTGACATTCAGCAGTTAACACGTCTACAGTGTCTGTCAGCGTTCCTCACATAAGGGCTGTGGAAAGCCAGAGAGGATTATGAGGTGGGTAGAGGAGGGAACAATATGTACTGAACATATGCAGAGTCGTAAAGACAACCTGGGAACAGGATTGCACGCAGGACCCTCGCAGCGACAAGGATGAGGAAAGTACATGTCGCCAGTGGATGTCACTTATCTTGATAAATTTAGTGACTGTAAATTATTTGGCTGACACAATCCTGGAGACTGATCCACTCCTACTGACAAACACCTAAAATGATGATGACAAACAGATGGGCGTATGGGCTCATGGGCAGTGACTACGTTAGCGAGTTGTATTAATAATAGCTGGTGGGTAGGCAGGTTCAGAAGACGGGCTATGTTCTAGAAATGGCACACTTGGTGCTTTTTTTATTAATTATTTTATTTAACTTTAATTCAAGCAGGTGAGTCTCATTGAGATTATTCTTTTTTCGAGGGAGTCCTCTATACAGTGTAATATGACCTTTGTCAAGAGTGAAGTTGCCATATATATCTAACATAAGTACTATCACATATGTACGTCCTCTGGGTATTTCATATGTTATAAACTTATATCTTATATCATCCAAAGTAAAATTTGTACATGTAAATATATTAAAAATATATATATGAATTTAATGTGGCGCAACACGTTTCAAACATTTGTTAACAATAGCCTATTTATTTTAGTTTATTAAATCAATTAATTTTTTTCTTATAAATGTCTTATAACATATTGACAGGCTTCGAACACACATTTGTGTGGGTCAATGTGTGTATACACACACACACACACTTTTGATTAAAATTACAGTAAATTGCTTGGGAATGGTGATAAGATTGATAAAATTTGAAGTCTGAATATATTTTGATTACCACCAAATACACAAGGCTTTTATTTTTGTTGTTTTATTATAATCACATTCATAATGTTTTTTTTTATGGTAAATACAGTAACATGTGTTCATTATGTGAATTCTCTGCTACAACAGTCACACAGATGCAAATATTAGAAGATATATCTATTAGAAGATATAAGAAGATTGTTCACTAACACTGAGCGATCTACCATGTGATGGATCTGTTTCTTTTGTTATCAATCTGATTTATTGATACACAAAGCAAGACTTCATATGTGTAGTATTGATCCTTTTGGGATTGATTCGCGCACAGCAACTGACTAGTGTGAGAAAAGAGTTAACAAACCAAATGGTCAGTGACTGTGAATCTTTGAACTGAACTGAACAGAATGATTCAAACCAGCAAAGGGTGCATCATCTGCAATAGAATATGGTATAAATAAAACAACTTAGTTATCACAGCAGTGAAGCAAGTCACAAAGTATGCACCTGAAAGAGCCAACATTTCATTTGTCTTTGGCCTATATGTGAAATGGTTTTATAGATTCCCAGCTAAACTTCAAAACAACAAATCTCCAACCATAGACCACACAAAAACATCCATTCAACCATAGTGTTGAATGTTTTCTTTTAACACACTGCAATTATGTCAAAATCCAATACTTTTGATATCCAGTGCTCTTTTGTGCTGTATAGCCATCAGGCTTAGGAGGGAAAACAGAAGTCAGCTGTGGTTCTGCTGAATATCAGAAAGTGGAGAACCTGGGAGGTTGTTGTGGGAGCTATCTTTCACTCTGGGTTGCCTGAGTGCCGCCCACGCACACGCTGGGAGCAGTTTGTTTGAGCTGGAGGAGAGGGACCTCCAAATCGATACGCACCAGTGTTGAGCCGGGAACTCGATACAGCCGATGTGGAGATTCACGCACATACAAACTTTATGTATGATCACTAGCATACACAGATATGCAGACCGGCGCAAACATGCACGCAGATGTAGCTCTTCGTGTCACTTACTGGTGTTATTTGACATGATTCCTCCATCTTTTCACTCTCAAATCAATGTTGAAGTATAATGTCAGTTATTTTTAAAATAATTGCAGCCTTACTTTCCTATTTTTGTCATCATGTCAGTCATTTCTGGACACAAACATCCAAAACCCCAAAGGAGCTAAAATGTCTTTTTCAGCATCATAACTTCCTCTGATATGTCACGGAAACAGCAGAAGCCTGACAGCCAGCACTGAAAACAAAGATGCCATGTGACCAGTGTCGACCTCTACCCTCGATTTTAATTGAAATGTTAAGTTATGTGCTATTTAAATGTCTGTGTGAGAGGGTGGTGTGTGGTTGAGGGCATCCTGTAATCAAGCTTTAATGTGGTGATTCAAGTTCATCCCGAAGGTCATTTCATCAGAAAGAAACTGGACGACATTTGGATGATAATTGCGATACGACTCCGACTCTAACAGAATCTGTATTCTAGGGTTGGGCTACATGATGACCTTTGATGTATATACCTGGTTTTCAGGGGTGGAAAGAGTCCGGAAAAATTAAAGTAATTGTGTAAAAATCTATTCAGATACTCAATCACAGTTGAAGGATCCACCGTCAGTATTTCAGCATCCAGCGTCAGACAGACCCACTATGCGCCTGTAGGTCGGGCAGCATGACAGGTGTGTTTGATTTGGGACACCTGCCGTGGTCGCTGGACGATGCATCCAATCAGCAGCTTCTTCTCTGCTGCAGCTGCTGATTTGATTCTTTATATTTATCATGTTCTCACACAATAAATCATAACTTCATCACCTGACTTTAGTTTTTACTCAATTTTGACTTTAAACATAGTGAAGTCAAATACTTGAGTTTTTGCATTTTGATGGTATCATTCCAGACCATTGATCCAGACCTTATCTGAAATTCACATCTGGAACTATAATTGTATCAGGTGTATACAATGATGCAAAAAAAAAAAAAAAAAAAGTCTTCGTTTTGGAGACTACCTTCCAAAGAAACTGTCCTCCCCCAGAAAAAACACAAATAAGCAAGGATGCACATCAGTGAATGTTCCAAAATTTCTTCTTTGTACCACAGAACTCTATTATAACGTTAACTACACAGTCTGTTACTTGTTATGGCTAGAGGCAGCTACAAAATCTATTGGGCTGTGCTTTGAGCCCATAGATTGTAACTTCTCACTAGCTAGACCAACATTCCCATAATAACTCACAGCAGTCATTCAGCACTATACCTGTAGGACAGTGATCCATAACAGTAGCCCTGGAGTAGCCATCAGTCGAGTTGTGTCAACCCTCGACAGTGTGCGGCCCCATCATGACGCCTTGTTCAGGCATATTTCATTCCTACAGAATAAGAGTCAGACTGAATGCAAGTTTTGACTGTCAAAAAGTAAATGCTTAAAAGTGATCGCTCTAAAGTTTTGTCACCATGGAGAGAAAAGTAAGGGCGTGTAAGGCCCCTGGACAGGTAGATCACTGTGCTAAATAGAAACCTCTCTATCTCTTTGTCTCTGTCACTGACTCTCCTGCTCAATCAGCTGTCGTGAGGGAAAGTGTTGAAGAGAGTGACACACTCATACATCTGTGAGCAAAGTGGCAGAGACTCCTTCACAAACTCAGACTAAAGAACAATGATTTGTGTGAAAAGTTGAGAAATAAGTTGCAAACATATTTTTTTTTTGTTTCTTTCCCAGTTACTTTTTTTTCATGCAGTAAATCATTAAAATCATTAGCATTGTTGTTTTTACAGCACAATATAAAGGTTTAAATCACATGGGGACAGTTTCACTGCACCATCAATCTCAATATAGAGTTTAGCGTTGCTCATCCAGCCTAACTTTCTACTAACATGCCAGCATTAACACTAATTTAAATTAAATCACACAAAGGCTAAATGCATGTGTGTTGGTACTGTGCTTCCGTACAAACTGGGTATAGAGATGTATGTGCATTTTGATATGAATAAAACATGGAGCATGCACGGGAAATGCTATCCTCTCCCCATGTAAATGCGCCGCACTTGTACTAATTAGGACTCACTAACCCAGCAACAGGAAGACTTTCCAACGTGCATTTAGAGTCCTGTTCACTGCTCTACTAACTTATGTAATGATTTCCCATCAGCCATGAAAACACTTCCTCCAGCACATAATGGGCAAGATATTCATCCCTTATCTTTCAACATAAAGCTTCCGATACGTAATACATTTGATTTTCAGTTTGTGTAAACAACTGAAGTATTAAGAAACGTGATGCAACCAGTGACTTCAGTTTGTTAGATAGATGTCCAGAGGAAAGCAGATAACTAGTGTCATGGTTTTGTACTAAATGCTGCATTAATTTAGCAATAAATTGTATCTAACAATTGTCAATGATGATTGCATGAATATGTTGAACTCAAAAAATGTGACAGAAAGAAAACCTGAACACTAGTTTTAATTAAATCCCACAAAAACCTTGTGTGAACACTGTTGAGCATATGAGAGAAGGACATGGAACCACGACCAGCTTATTAAAGCTTGTAAAAATGCAGTCATGCAAGAGTACAGCGTTATCTTATAAAGTCTGGACTTTCAGAAACTTCTTCAAATTCTCACCTGGATCAATAAAGACCGATAACCGAATCACCTCGTCTTAATGAGGCATACTGTACAAATGGCCTATAAGTGATTACTGCACAGTGGCAGTGATTAAAAGTAGAACTTTATCAGTGCTACCTTATGTGGACTGGAGCACTGTAATGACAGACATCCACTCTTGCTAATTAGTTAGCTGACTCCACTGAACTCTGCTTTTCCTTGGATCTACTGTCAGGATGATTAGGGTGGAAAATGACCTATTGGGTAATAGAAAAACTCCAGCGTTTGGCTTTTACATCACCAAACTGCTAGGCTAATGATAGTAAATTTTTATTATTCCACTAACACTGGTGAGCATTAACTCCTGTATGTGCCTCTCATGTAGAGTATCCTCATTACATTCAAGTCACAGCTTATATTTTTCCAATATTGATCATCAACTTCCAGCAAAACTAATGACTTTTATATAGTAAAATAAATCTGGCCAATGCTTGAGCCACGTTTGTTTTCCTTCTGGCCCAGTGAGCACCCCGGTTCCACGGCCGGCATCTGGCCCATATACAGCATGGTTGTCAGATGCTACTTCCACATCTGGACCAATTCTGGCACACACAGTCAATACTGGAGGATAACAGGGCCAGACTCAGGCCAAGGACCAAGGCATATGTTGGGCCAGAAGTTTCATTTTGCTATTGCTAATTTGAAAACATTAGCAGGCTAACATGTTAAACTAAGATTGTGATCATGGTAAATAATATACCTGCTAAACACAAGCATGTTAGCATCGTCACTGTTAGCCTCAGTATGCATGCTAGCATGGCTTTGGACTATTGTTCCAGTTAGTTGATCAAAGATCCTGAGTCATTTACCTTTCAGAAAAAAGGATGCTAGCTCTGTGAATATAATAGGTAGCACTAAGCAGGGTAACTGGTTCGCTAGGAAAACTATTTTCTGGACTGAGCAGTTTGATACTTTCAACAATATGGGACATTTAAAAGAAGTGGAGGTGCTGTTATATAACAGCTGCCTGTGTCCGTGACAATGTGACTCCTTTGTACGTGCCAGATTTGAATGACTTACACGGGAGGGAGTCTGAAGGTTGGAAGTGTGATTTAACTGTGAAATTACATTTCCATCTAAAATTTACATCACAGCAATTTATGTTGACACTAGCTACGCTTTAGGTTTTATCATCTATCAGGAATTGGGGCAGGGATCTGTCTTATAAAATATGTAATGATGATGAAGTAAATTCCAATCCCAACTTGAAAACACAATTCCACACGACATCATTCAGATCCAAATGTGGCACATTAAAGCTCTAATGTCCCAATTAAAATACAGACTTTCTGCCTCATTTACCAAACTGTCAAAACCAACATAAATGAAAAGACATTGTGTCTTGTCAAACAGCAAAGTAAAATAACTGATTGGCCTATTTTGGTAGAAAACGTAGCTTCTGTTTGTTGATGCACCTGAGACTCAGCGCTCAAAGACACCGGGCTAACAGATGTTGTGTATCGGGGGAGCGTCCATCCCCCACTTGCATGTATCCATCCTTCTTCCACTCCTCCCAGGATGTGAGGTCCCCCTGGCATTTTTCTTTTCTCAGCACCGAAATTCACAAACAACGTCCTTGTAACTTCTTTCTCCCTTAACTCCTTTCCACCATCTGTTTTAGAATAGGTCATGGGCTGAGTGGAAGGTACGAACATTGAGAAAGAAAGCAGGGGGAATGAAAGACATGCTTGATGGGCTCTGCTCTACACGGGCGTTAGGGATACATTTAACAAGAGCTGGTGTCCCGTGTTGGTTGACAACAACAGAAGTAGAACAACTAGAACTGACAGCTTGCCACTGCCAGTTTTTATTTGCTAACAAGCACATCAACTTTCCATTAATGTCCTTGTAGGAGAGACGGCATGAGGTCTGCAAAGAGGGGATTCAAGACAGACTCTCATAAAAATTACATCAGATAAGGTGATGCAGCCCATTGAACCGGAGCTGTATTGGGAGCAATTTTAAGTTTCCATTAATAGTCAGAGACAGGCAAATGTGTGGAGGAAATATCCTGAGTTTTCTATTTAAATCAGTATTCAGGAGTGTGGCGACTCCCCATTACCTTCTAAAAAGAGTCCAAATAGGTGGATGAATATCTGAACTCACCATGCCATTTTTTCTCCTCCCTTCTCCCTCTACAAACCCAGTTATTCTGTCTTAACTTCTCTGACTCTGATATTCACTTTCTCTCACTTAAGGCTTTTTATCCTTTCTCACTGACATTCCACTCTTTATCCCACATCTTGCTCTATCTTTTTCTCCCTAAGGGCTTATCTCTACCCCACCAGCACTGCCTTACACCCACACACACATTCAGTCACACACACACACACCCCACCCCTGTCCTTCATTTTAGTCTCAGGCATCTGTCTCTCAGCTCAAGCAATATAGCCAGCTAGCTAGCTGTCAGGGCCCAGGAGCTGTCTACATTATGATTATGCTATCAAATTGCCCTGCCGATGCAGTTATCTCCCATTCGGACCAAGAGGAATCCAGTTTCATATTGTCCATTAATGTTTAATGAGACAGGAGTTTAGAGGTGGGTGTGGGGAGCCAGTGACCCTGAGGGCTCGATCCAATTCAGCTTTGAGCAATAGGCAGAGAGCGAGTATGGCGTTAGGTTAGCACATACTGCACATAAACAACATTCATGTATTCAACAGTGTAGAGGCAGAATCAAATCAAAATCCAAGTCCTAAACCCAGGTTATGTCTTTGATGTGTTACAGCCAAAAACATGAGTTGGGCAGGTTAATCATTACACTGCATCTACACTTGAGACCAGAGAACTTGGTTAGGTCTAGAGGATCAACAAATGGACACCAGGCATATTGGTGAAAACAACCGAAGCCTCGGAAATATTGGAAAAGTAACACCAAAAGGTATGAACCCTGAACTCTATGCCTCACACAGGGCACCATAAGAATATGTATTGTACAAAGGCCATAATTTTATAATTATAAATCCTTTTTAATAGGGGGCACCACTCCTCACTGAGGAGAACTTTGATAAATGACTATTGATTGATATGATAAATAGCAGAAGCTGTGACTTCTTGATTCAATAGATCTTCAATAGGACAACTGAATCTAAATAAAGATATGTATTAACTATACCACTAACTACAGGGTAAATACGAATATGACGAATCAAATATCAACGCTCAGAATCCCATTGTTACAAAATGTAGATTCTGGTTGTTTTCTCCAATGTGTCTGGTGTTAAATTGTTGAACCTCTGGAGCTGACCATTTCACCCATGGTCTGGTTGTATATCTGTCTGACATTTTTTGTTTGTGAAAGAAAGATACTTTGTCTCTGTTCCCTATCAATTTGATTGTTAGATAGTGGGAAGAGTAAGAAGGTGTCGATTTTGGGTCCATAACTCTACATGTCCTTACTATGAACTTCTTTAATGGCTTGTGACTAATACCAGACCAGGTCTGTCCACTACGTGTTTGACTTCATCATAATGTAAAATCTACAGGCAGAGCAGGGTAGAACAGGCAGGAACAGCAGAGAAAACTAATTTGCTTCTACATTGGAATGAATTGCTGCCATCTTGGAGTGCAGTGCCTATAAAACATACATACTTTTTTCTATGAATATCCCTCTCTTCTTCTGTAAAACATTTAAATATTTTATCTTAAACTGAAGAGTGTGTATGTGAATGTATGCAATTTGGTCCTAGTAGCCCATCACATTATATCACATTTGACATTAGCATGTGGCCATGGTAGCTATCAGAGCAATATCAAAAGGTCAGAGGTGTGTCATTGGATGTCAGTTGTCTAAAAGTGCCTTCAGTTTTCTCTTGGTATGTCCATGCATTTCCATGCCATGGTCATTACAGAGATCTTTGGCCATAATCCTGTAGCTGTCTGGCTGCCTGCCAATCGCCCAGTCATTAGCTGAACTTTGGTTGATGGAAGAAAGTGCTTTACCAAGAAGAAAAAAGATGGAATTGAGAGAGTGAGAGCGAGATAACTGTGACAGATGTGCAATTCTTTCTAGTTCTCATTTTCAGAAGTATTGATTATTGTTCAGAGCATGCAAAGCTTTTAGTGTTAGCAGAGAGTGAATGTGGTGAAAGTTGATCAGACAAGCACAAGTAGTTGAGGCAGAAGCCGGACTGCTCGTACCGATATGCACATTTCCTCTGCAAGTGGACATGATTCCAGTCTTTAATAATAATTTGTGCAGGTTAATAGTGGGAATACTGTTTACAAGGGCATACATCCACTTCCCTCTATTTAACTGCAATACAGCTTTTTTTTCTCTACATAAAGTTGTCTACTTTTCAGTAGCAAAACAGCGATACACATATAACAGTTACATTAATATTGCTGATAGTTAATAATGCACAATAACAAAAAAAGTCCTTCCTTTAGTGATTAGGACAATATAAGAATGCTTTTTTTCCTTTAACTTGTGTTTAACTTGGCCTATTGCTATGCGGTAATTAGATCCCATTTGACATGTAAATTAAATCATGTTAATACAGATGTAAAATGTGGGACTCGTGACAGTTATGTGTATATTTCAAGCAATTTTAGATGATGGTCACAGCCATGTAAAAGTAATTTTCCCTAGTTGTATCTCATTTTGGTCTGTTTTTAGCTTCATTGTGTGTGCAGTTGTTTGTGTCTCTGTAGTCATTTTGTGTCATTTTGTGCTGTCTTTCTGGCTGTTGTTTTGTGTCTCATCATAGCTGTTTTGTGCCTCTCTGTGGTCATTTTGTCTCTTTGCGTCTCTTTTTGTTGCTTTACGTCTTTTTGTATTCGTTCCATTGACTCGCCAACAATTCTAACACATGCTCAGGCCCAGAGGCCCCTGACCTCATGGGTGCCTGCTTCTGTGCCTTGCATGCCTGTTCAGTAATCCATCCATGATCTCAGGGGATACCCTCTTGCCAGCACTGCTTGCTGCTGCATGCTGACAGAGGTCCACTCAAGACAAGACAAGCTTGTGGGAAAAAGACATAACATTTGCGCCACACACCCTGCTGCTGTCGCCTTCATGCAGTAACTTTGTGTTTGGCTGTTTGCCGTACCTGCTGCTGGCTCACATGTCACTTTGGCAGTTTGGAACCACGGCAACTCTTCTCAGTGGGTTTATTTACCACAGAGAAGCTTAACATATTGTGCATTCGTGTGTAGAGTAAGTAGATATCTTGTAAGTAGATAGCTCAGTGTTGTTTGTGCTGAATGTATTAGAGCTAAAAATAATTGTATGTCGCAGCAGAGCTACATAATTGTTAATTGGTCATTGCCTGGCACATGCATTGTACTGCTGCTGACCTCCACAGTTGTAAAATATGAACACACATGCTTAGAAATGTGGGCCTTAATCGGTCTTTGGCATATTGTTCCCTAACTTTGCTGCCATTGTTTTGTGGGTTTATAGGCTCGCTGCATACAATGCAGAGGGTGAGAGTGTTTTGATTTAGCAAAGTAAATGGCTGTTGTCTTGCTGCTGTATTTTTTTTCTCCTGTAATACTGGCTTTATGCTTTAACGTGCATGCCTTATCACAGACAGCATGAGTCACACTCTCTCGTCTCTCTGCATCCTGGCTACAAGCAAAGCATTAAAAGCAGTTCATCACTAGGTTTTCATGAAGATAAGCTATTTTTTGTCATAATTGGATGAAAACAGCTGAACTCCTGCTGCTACTCTATAGCCATATTCACTGCTACCTTTCTGAGAGGTGAAAGGGCTTTCTTTGCTTTTATGAACAACATGAATTCCATCTAGTGGTACAATATTTCCCTTTTATCAAAATACTCTTAGTTGTTGTCATGTTTCCTTGAATGTCAACATGTATTTACTGAGCTGCATTTCAGATTAGAATTGCCCTGCTAGCTTTCAGGGGAAATTGTAACACCCACAAAAGGTTTGGTACTTGTCACTCAGTGAAGACTCTTTTCCTTGTATCAAGGTAATATCACAGCACCTCAGATGAAAAACGGTTCCTTCAAAGAATAAATTGTTTTCTACTAAATCTAACTCTTACACTTTCATGATGTAAGTGTCTCAAACAGACATAGAAATTTGCTTTAGTGCAGGAGGATGATTGAAGATGGCAACAGCTAATCAGCTCTTGGCTGTTCGATTCATGATTTTCTGTAAGTGTTGCATTGTCATATTATGTTTTGGTATTGTTTTTGCTGTTGTTGATTGACTTTGCTGAGATGTATGTTTACAGTCGCCTCTTCCCTAAACTATTCAAACCAAACTGTTCCCAATCTGCTCCTGCTGAAATAGTTAACTGTAGGATATGAAGATTGTACAGAAGCTATCAAGGTTGCATGTGTGGGTGTACAGCTAATACAACTTCAGCATGTTCAAAAGTAAGAAACAGAAGTTTGACATGACACATTTCAGATAGAAAAAAAAAAATTGGAGAAAAGGATAAATTGTCAAACTGATGAAATATCTCTGAGTATGAGCTCAGATCTGCCTCCCTGATAAGAATCTCTTGTTTTATTTGAAATGAAAAACCACAAATGACTTTCCATCAACACTCTCTGGGCAATGATTGGTTTCAGAGAACATTGTCTTTCTTTTTCTTTCTTTTTTTTTTTCCAAGGGCATCATCATTTAAACCAGAATATATTAGACGTTAGCCATATTATAATGCTAACCAGCTAGCCCCTGCCCATCTCATCGGTTTCTGACAGCGACTCACTGTAGCCTCCAGTCTGCCCTGAAGATATAGCGCTGCTCAGAGGGCGTATTATAACTTCTTCTCTTGTAAGCGTAATGACGGCCAAGGCCCTTGTTAGGCAACAATCATCGCCACCTGCTCCTGGCAAGGAACCACATTCAGCAGCAGAGAAAACTTACAAATAGCCCCTTTAAATACTAGGCATACAATCAGCACCATTCAAACCATTGGACCAGTAATGTCTTGACTTTTACCAAGGTGCATTTCATACAGAATCTTCAATGAGGGAATCTTCACTTGGCATTTCCAGTTCCCCAGTATTGTCATATTCTTAAAGATCAATAACCCAAACTTATACATGAGTTTGATTAGATAATGACTTTGGGTGTGTCAGATATTACCAGAAATCTGAGAAGCTGAACTCTGGATAAGAAAATTCCCTTGTCCAGTAGCGTGGGTGCTATGCTAAAATAAATCAGTTATTGAGGGTTATGCAATGTTAAGGTTTGCCACTGACATTATGCCTAGCAGGCTCTCGGAAATAAAAGTACAGTCAAAATAAATAAAACAAAATAAAATGAAAAATCCGCAAAATGTCATTTGTAATTGAAAACACATGGAAATACAAAACTAATTTCCTACCCAGAAATCCTTCTAGCCCTGCTGACTGTGAAAGACCCAGACACATAGTGTAGACTAAGAGACTAAAGGCAGCATTGTACTTTTTCCCTTTGACAGAGTTATATAAAACCTAGTAAAATTAGAAACTGAGGTGTTAATAGTGAAAATTTCGCTGGCTGGACTACTGGAGTATTTTTCCAGGGAAGGAATTAACTCAGAGGAACATTTCATACATTTTGAACTCAAGTTTCTTCCTCTTGCCCAAAAGGCAGATTCGATATAACTCTGTGTCAACAGTTGGTGATATTTACTCTGGCAGTTACTCATGATTTGCACTGAGTGTTCCTGTTTGACTGATGCTTAATATTGCAAAAGTGAGGCACAGGCTTCCATACTTTTTTATGCATTTTATGAGCCCTGGAAAAAAGATCCTTAAACCTTAAAGATAAGGATTCGTTTTAGAGGGACTTTGTTATTATTCGTTTTTATCCAGAGCTGCACAAATTTAATGATAACTTTTTATGGCTGCTTGCAGTTTGAAGGATGGCCTGAGTCTGAAAATCAAGCTCCAATCCACATACAGTATAATGTAACTATACCTAAAACTAAAAAAATAAAATAAAATCATAAAGCCTGCTAACATTATATGCATTTCTTTAAGATTTGGCTCTTGGCCCCGTTATATTTACATATCATGACCAACTGTGCTCAGGAACGTGTTGAGTTCCTGTTCTGTGACATACAATCTCATGGAACATCAATAGCTGTCTGAGACGAAACCTCCATTACTGGTTTTGTGTTGCATGTACCGAAGGCCCATTGCCCGGAAATGTCGGGAGGTTGTTTCTCTGATCTGCGTCTCCACACATATGCCGCTGTGGCAGTATCGGACAGCTCCTGCGGCTAATGGCGTTGACGCTCAGCAGCTGAAAACCAATCCATCAAACAGAAAAAGTGGTGAGGGAAAGAAAAGAGGGAGGGAGGGGAAGGGGAAGGGGTGCATCGGGAGGTGGTGAAAAAAACAATGGCGGGGCTGTACTTCATGGTTTTAAAAGGCTATTCATCACAATGGTCCCTCTGTCAGGCTCCCTGCTTGTATATCCATAGGGGAACCAAACCCATGCCAAACTCATTTATGGGTGTGGACGTGGAGAAATGGCCCATCATGAAGTCTCACAGACAGACTGCAGGCAATCAGAGACGCATGGATGTGTTCAGTTAAGACTTGGCATTTGATCAATGTGCTGAAGAGGGATATTTTAATACAACTAAGCTGGCTGAATTTAAAAACATAGTTCACTGCTCCTTTAAAAATGTGACTGAACTGAACTGAAGTTGAATAATTAGTTCAAAGTCTTCTTATGAGTTTTCAAGTTGAAAGCCAATTCAGTTAACTGAACCTGAAATAACAAGTTCTATGAACTTGGGACAGCCTATTAAGATAAATCAACAAGTGAGATCTGCTTTCCATTTACATCTACTCAGTTTAAAGTGTCAGGTCTTTATCTCACATGAACAACTTAAAGCTGCAGCTGCTCCTGTTGGAACCACATTGGACCAGATTCAGTACAAATTGTACATTGTTTTCATTGTGATGAAAAGAAACAAACTTGACTTTTCATCACATTGATAATACACTCATCATGTTTTTATACTCTTACATTAATGATATGAGCAAAGCTTCCGCAATACATTCATTCAACTTCTTATACAAAGTAAAAGACATCAGTCAGAGTAACTTGTTTGTATGTTTGTAAGTTCAGAAGAGGTTTAAATGTGAAATTTGAGGTTATATTAACTGTTTAGTCTTTTTATTAATTAACAAAACTTAAGTATTGATATTAAGTTAATGACAAAATATTAGCTGACTCTACCAAATTCCTGTATTGTGGTTTATAATAACAACATGAAGGTGTCTTACAAAATTACAAAAATGAGAGAAAATTATTAAGACATTGCATGAATGCTTGTCTAAATTAAATGCCATCTGCTCTCTCTCTACCCTGACAATAATTTAGGTCACAATTTGAAAAATGCAGCAAAGCTGTTCATATGTGACTTGATTTTGAAGATTCCACCTGCAAGTACATGAACCACACACAGGCTCATTCACGCTTCTCCTACTGTGTCCCAGGCTTCAGTGGCACGTCTGCATAACACCCCCTGTGACTCAGAGTTAAATGACTTGTGCAACTTCTGCTAGTCAAAGGGACATTTCCACAACCACTGAAAAGTAAAATAAGACATTTTTTGTCACATGTCCAAGCAGTGAATGTACAACGTTACTGTGTCAAGCTGTGGTCGCATCATCAAGTCACTTCACAGCAGTACAACTGCCGGTTTGATAAAAGTCCAGTCTCCTCATTAACAACCCTGTTTCCAAAAAAGTAGGGACACTGTGTAAAATGTAAATAAAAGGGGGTTGGTATTTGTCCCACAGTGTGGGGCTGTGAATCAGTTTTATTAAGTATCATGTGACACCCTCTGGCCCATACACAAACATTGGAGAAGGGGTGGCAAAATTAGCCTGAGCCACACAAACGCTGTATCTTTGTATATTCACTATTTGATCTAGTGCATCCGGAAACATTTAGAAACTCAGCAAAGCTGGGAAAAGTGAAGTTAAGGTGATATATTTTTGCCAACCAAAGCCCCTCTCCCTCTGGCTTTTTCTAGGGCAGGATGGGTGATTTTAACGTTAACATGGTATGTGGTAATTTTTGATACCCCCACCCCAGTAAACCCCCAGTAAAGCTGCAATTACAGTCTGCTTTGTGGCAAACTCGCAGGTCCTCATGTAATTTAAATCACGTCTGGAACAACATCTTTGTGTTTAAATGTGGATCTCATTGCTTCTTCTGCATGAGGAGCTGCTTGTGCTTGTCCTTTTTTTTTTTACAGTGTGAAATATGTCTTTTGTGTTGAACTGGAGCGAGACAAAATGTGACACATAGGCCCATTTTGGAGCCAATATAACAACACAAAAAATTAAAGCCATCAGGAGAGCAAGACCCAATAAATGAACTGTTATAATGTCAGCTGCAGGCAGACAGGCCCATTTCCTTATTTGTTCGCATTTTAGCAAATTGACACAATTAAAATGTATGCTGGATTAGCCTATTTGTAATGTATATATTAATGCACAGACGGCTATCACTGAATCACTTTTCTACTGAGGAAATTTTAAAAAACCTAATGATTCTGAGGCAAGTTCAGAGGCACCTTTTTTCTATGATTTCTAGGCAGATTTATGGACGTTTATTCACACTGGACATCAGAGATAATGATGTCCTCAGGCAGTGTAAGTCACAGTGAATTATATCAGTGAGTGTTTCATGTCTGTGTGTTCATATTTGAGGGAGTTGTGACTCCAAAAACTAAAATTTTTGACTCAAATTCACCTCACATAGTATCTTTGCCTCACGTCTCTCTCTCTCTCTCTCTCTTCCTCCCTCCCTCTCTCTCTCTCTGTGTCGTTCTATTTCTCTTTGTGCCTCCCGTTCAACTCCCCCCTGGGGAGGCTTTCTCTTTTGGCTTTATCCTGATGAATGTCAACGTCTACTGCACATCATAGCCAGTCATTTACCAATGGTTAAAATGCCATTTGGAACTTTGAGTTAAATTACTGATGTTTTTATTCAGTATTAATCAGTATGTAAAACATATTCTTTCTGTTAACATATTTGATAGACCAAAAAGCTTTTTTGAAATCGACTGCCGTTAAACAGATCATTTTGAAACTTTCTCCCCAGTCTAAAAGCTTGTGTGGTGTAACAAATCGCTGTGGCAGTACAATGCTTAATGAAAACTTAAAAGCAGGGAGGAAATGTAATTTTCATGCACTTGGATTAGTTGGTGCCTCCTTCATTAACTGTTTTCACTTCACTCCTGCTCTGTTTGCCAGCAGGTGTCTATACAAACAGCCACAGTGAAAATGAATGGAAGTGTAATGGGTGTACAGCATTAAATGTTGAGTTTGGGGCGCTGCATGTCCAGGGAAATCAATTTATAGGGATCTTCAAATGAAACTGATTTGGAAATTAATTGAACTCCCGGTGGCTGAACACCTTGAGTGTGTTGGTTCTTTGCATGGTCTGATCAAGTACAGCCAGCTGCAGGGAATGAATGAGTTGTGCCATTATTTATAATGTGTGTCAGACCCTTTTCATGAATGGTGGCTCATTAGAGCCCTCTACTTTACATCCTTGCTCCCTGTTTACAAAAGTCATGACTCAGAATCGTCACTGCATGGTCACAGCTACTAAATAAAGTAATAACTGGAAAATTAAGAGGTGGGGTATCCCTTTTAGGCAGTACATTTTAATTCACCACACACCAAATGTTTAACTGTTAACGCCAGCTAAAATAGATTCTGGAAGATAGAGAGGCACGCCCCTGCTCTCATAGCATTTGGCAGCTTGTTCCACCACAGGGGAACCACAAACGAGAACAGTCTGGACTGTGACTGCCTCGTGTGGAGGGCCAGACGACATTTCTTGGAGGACAGTAGCCGAGAAGGAGCGTACGACTTGTTCTGTGGGCAAGCGATAACAAGTTGAGTTTCATTTGGGTGGCCATGGGAAGCCAGTGGAGGTCAATAACCAGCAGTGTAACATGTGCCCTATTAGGCTGATCAAAAACCAGATGGACCACCTGTAAGGGAGACCCACCAGAAGGACATTTTAGTAGTGATGGTGAGAGATAGCCTAGCCTTGTACCAATAGTTAGGTGGCATTCAGACTATGGTAAGGACTATGTTTTATCGTTGATGTTATGATGAAGAGATTGATTGGCTGGGATGATATGTCCGAGAGAAAAGCCGAGATCTAGACCGGGTTCTGTGGTGTTGTCTGACAGAAATGACAGGTATAGTTGGATATGATCTGCATAGCAGTGACAAGAGAAGTCATGCAAGTGGATAATCAGAGCCAAGAGGGTGGTGTATATTGTGCCCCAGCACCAAGCCTTCAGGCACTCCTGGGGAGAGGCGATGGGCTATGGACATCTGCCCTTGCCATGATACATTGAAAGCCCAGTTAGGTAGGATTCAAACCAAAAATGTGCTTTCCCCGAGATGCTCATATCAGAGTACGGATGAAGGGATATGGTGGTTCACCGTGTCAGAGGCTGCTGAGAGGTCCAGCAAGATAAGAAGCAAGTACTGAGCTGCAGCTCTGGCTACCCTTAGGGCTTCTGTTACAGACAACAGAGCCATTTCATTGGAGTGGCCACTCAAAAAGCCCAACTGATTTGGATCAATAATTCCATCAGGGGAATTCAAGAGACCTGAAAATGTAAGAAGACTGGTCGATAGGTCTCAGGGGTGAGCAAAACCTTTTTGAGCAGGGGTGTCACCTGAACCTGTTTGAATACAGTTTGAAATGTTCCCGAAGCCATTGGAGCACTCATCACATGTGAGTTTGCCGGCACAATGGTGGGAGACATAGTTTGGGGGAGGTTGGTAGGAATATTGTCTAGCAGACATGTACAGTAGTAGGACAACTACAATCAGGACTACTGATGGACAATAATTCCTGTGTGCCTGTGGTACTGCTGATCTCATCATTGTAAAAATCCGTTTTGGTAGTATTGATGCAGGGTTAGAGGGAAGATGGGAGCGACTGATAACCCTTGAGATCAGCAGGGTCACTGGATTTAGACTATTTTCTCTCAGCACCTTCGAGATCAGTTCATAGCTTATCAGTCAGCCTTGGCTGGGGCAGGTTAGAGCAAACAGGTTTGGTGGATAGAGGACAAAAAGTATCCAGACATAAGGTCAGTATAAAGCAGAGAGACTCTGTGACAGTTGAGAAACCAGTTGCAAACCCATTGTAGGTCAAATAAGTATATCTTGGACAGGACGTCTGCAGAGCTCGGATTGTCAAAGTGGATGTTCATATCACCCAGGATCAGCAGTGGACCACCATGCTCAGGAATGAAAGACAAAAGTGTATCTAGCTCATTCTCAAAATCACACATTTGTCCTGATGGGCAGTAAATGACATCCACCGAAACCTTTAATGAAGCAGTCATCACAACAGCATTGTACTTGGAAGTGTTAGTTTGGAGGCAAAAGTTGAATGAATTTCCATTGGAAACTAGGAGGCCAGTCCCACCTCCTTGCCTGGACAGACGGGAGGAATGGGACAATGTGTAGTTAGTGGAGAGGGCAGCTGTGGTAGCAGTGTTTTCTTTGTTTGATCCACATCTCAATGAGAGCCAGTAGCTCAAGGGATAGCTGGTTAGCATAGATAGGAATGTAATCAGCTTTGTTAACTGCAGACTGGCAGTCCCACAACCCAACAGAGAAGGAGGCACATGTGGATGAAAATTCTTTCAATGGTTGGAGATTCGCCAGATTTCTTAGCTTTTTGGCATGATGATATTTTCTCCACTTACCAGAGACAACAGGAATGGTGGAATGGTGGAAGCACATGGCTTATAGTGCCAAATACAGACAGAGTTTAAGTGCATTGGTAACATTGTGTCTTTTTTGCAAATACACAGTGCAGTTAACCAGTACTTGGTGTACGCTTCTACTGATACAACTTGTAAGTGGAACTCGGAGCGAGGCATATAACCGTAATTCCTACCGTGCCACACCAGTCCAGTTGTTGGCAATAATGTCTCTATAAGGTGGTTTTAGGACTGACAATAATCAACGGACATAAAGTAGTTGAAGTCTGAATTCAGTGTAACGATTATTGTTCATGCTGAAACACTAAACTGTAGTGGCCCTGAGAGCTCAATGCACTGCACCTTAAGAAAACACATGTAAATAGACAAAACACAAACAAATTCAGAAAATATTTTCATCACTTTGACAACATGTTCACTGCATATACTCACAACACAACTAAAGCATTTCCAGGGGACATTCAAAAGTTATGAATCTGGATGGGATGCAGTTGTTGTTCACTGATTTGTGACCTTTGAAGTTAAAAGCATTGAACAAGTGCGCATGGGCACATGTATTATAATGCATCCATGCCAGTGCATCTGAGGCGGGTTCATCACTTTTTAAAAGTTATTTATTCCAATAGTGACAGGAAAGTTAGGGAGAGAGAGAGGATGACGTGCAGCAAAGAACCACGGTTCGGACTCGAACCAGTAGTCGCTGTGATTAGCACTACGAGCCACAGGAACCCCGCCCCCCCATCATTTTTTTATTGTCCTCTGGAAATACTTCCGTTGTGAGTATTTGCAGCGTGTTTGTGTATTTGGTTGTGTTATAGATATTTTCAGCACCTGTGTTGTCAAACTGATGAAGACGTTTTCTGAATTTGCTTGTTTTTTGTCTATTTGCATGTGAGCAACAATAAGAAGCCTCATAACACCTGGCATAAAAAAAATATTCTTGGGAGCTCTTGTTCTGAAACATTTTCAAATAATGTCCTCAAGAAGCCAACTAATAACACTATGTTTGAACAATGAAGTTGTTCATGTTTCTTGTAGCTTACAATAAGTTATAACTTGGACTAGAGAGATGTACTTTTTAAGGTATTATCCCCCTTTTTCAGAGCAGACTCTTTGACATGTAATAAAATAGAATGCACCAGTGTAACTAATAACATTGATATTAGCTGCATCCCATTTAGATGTGCCAGAGCCAGAGCTCTGCTGTTGTGCCTGCTGGCTCACTGTCATGGCTTGCTGGAACATCCAAATGGAGGAGAGCCATCATTATTGTTATTAGTTCCACCTGCACATTTCCTGCTGTGACAAGTCAAACTGCAGTGAAAAAGGCCCATGTACAGTTTATGTCTCTTTAGAGTTAGGGAAACATTAACTACAATGCTGTATGATATTTAAATATTATATTACTTACTCTAAGTTTTCTGTTTGTGCTCCTTATAAGAAGTATAGTATAGACAACAGTCTGGGAATGTTTCACACTGACATGAGTTGGAGAGACATTTTATTACATTCAGGTTTATTACAGTATTACATCAGTGGTTGTTGCTGTGCCTCTGAGCAGCCAGGATGAAGCCAACAAACAGTATTCACACCTCAGTGGGATCATGCCAAGGGAACAAGGGGTCTGACAAGTTCATCTGTTTATCAGATGAACCTGTCATTTGTTTTGTCACAGGTGTGCAGTCAGCTGGTCCTGACATGTCAGTTTGTGCCACCCCTTATGTAATCATCCCATGGGCTTGATTTTATGATGAGGATAAGGTGAGTATAGCCTTGAAAGTGCTGCCAGAAACTGTATATCAGCATCAGTGATACCATGATAAAAAAGAATGATTACCAATATCTCCAGAAGGCTGGCAAGATCTGAAATCAAATTTATAATGGAAATCTGACATATCTATATTACATAGAAGCACAGTACTGTATACTGTCACAGCTTCATGTGAGATTGCTTTTAGAAGATAAATGCAAAAAATAGCAAGAGAAGACAAATGCATGCATTTTGTACATGATGTCTCTACATCACTGGCATTATACTGTGCATGCTGAGGTATTTTATATGCATTTGAAAAAGCCTAAAGAGGCTCTTTCTCAGTCTAATCTTAAGAACACAATAAGATCTTTTGTGTACAACATTGCTTTTATTACATCATACAATGTGCTGAGATAGATTTGAAGTGCAAATTCTCCCCAAAACAACTCAAATTACAAAGAACGGCGCTTTCTAGGCTTTTAAGTAGAAAAATGCCATCATTGTCTCATCATTACATGGTAACGTCTTTAATTTTTCGAACTGTGGTCAAATGAACTCATTATCCCAGCACCACTCAGGTCAAAGTAACACATTCATTTAATCCCCCTACCCCCACCCCCCCGGAGCACTTAAAAGGTCAAAATATAAATGAGATCAGCGCTATGTGAAAGCACCCATCCAAGGTGTCTCACAGTGTCTCTCACCTTTCCCACCATTACATCAGCTTTGTGAGACCCTCGCTGGTGACTGGAGCGAGTACGCAGCGAGCGAGACTTAACAACGAGCCCAGCAACATGAATGACAATTAAGTCTTTCTCTCAGCTTCCCGCCCGCCGCCGTCTAAAAGAGGTTGGCTGCAGCACTGACGAGGACTCTGCTCATCTCTTCTCTCCTCCAGTGGAAGTGACATGCTGTGCTGTTGCCATGGTTACAACCTCTGTACCTCAACCAATTTTTGCTATCACAGTTAGTACACATAAGTAATGTTAAGTCACAAACATTTCTTTGATACCTATCATTCTGAGAATATTAAGTTAACCTTGTACAAGCCATTAATATTCTACTATAAGTGCTTGTTCCTGACTATCAGATGATTGTGTTAGTTTTTATCCAGCAGAGGCTTATGGCACCAGTCTGCTTATCTTTGCACAGTTTTCACCAGTGTGTGTGTATTTTGAAAGCTGGTTATTTTACCATCACGATTTTCCGGCTTCCTAATTTTAAAAGGCTAAAATTTCATTCAAATCATTAATTACACTTACTGTGAAACAACAAATCATTTCCCCAGATCTCTTTCCATATTGACTTTTGCATACCAGCTGTCAAGTCTACTGAAAACAGTCATCTGGAATCTGAGTCTGTCAGGACCAAACTTTCTTTCTGGCTTTAAGCTTTTTCAAGAGTGGACAGGCTGAAGCTTAGCCCTGTACCTGGACAGTTGTGTCATTACTGCTCTCACACAAAAACTAGACTGTAACCTCTTTATCAAAGGCAAATAATTAACACACACAGTGTCTTCCTATTAAGTTTACTTCACATTCATACAATATCACAAGTTCATACATGGGATCCTTCGAGTAAAATCACAAAAAGGTGGAGGTTTACCACCAAAGGTACTCTGATAGTGACTTCTAACAGAGAGAAGTTATCACTTATTTTGTTCCTGCCCCAGTTTCCCAAGTTCTCCCACTGACCTGGAGTCCTATAATTTTTACTTTTTCAACAGAGGCCAAACGTGTTCATAGAAATTACCCGAGCACAGGGTAAATTGATTCAGGCGTTGATTCAGTGACTGTTCTCATGTGAGTATATGTGATGACATTTGATTTATTCTATAATAAGCTGCATGATCTAAAGGCTTCCTTTGATGCTCACACTCTAACAAACGGGCCCCTTTAACACAGTCAAAATCTAATTTGTTTCATGTGTGATTAGATCTGATTAGCTGTGATATTTACTTTCAGGGTTACCAAAAATTATCTGTCATATTATCACAAGACTTTTTACCCTCTGCTCTTTGTATTATGATGCATACAGACCCAATCAAAGCATTTATTTTACTGGTTATTGATGAAACTTCACATTTTGAAACAATTCATTGAAGACTACTATAAGATTTTTAAAAAGTAGTTTTTTTTGCATTATCTTTCAAGGCACAGAAACTGTTCATTGGCTGAGTAGCTGAAACACCAATTTCCTCCTCCAGCATTTATCTGATACCCACTCTTCCTCGCCAGCTTCGACTACCATATGTGCAGCTGTTACTACCTTTCAACTGAGGGAAGAATCTGACAGTTACCAATGTTTAAGCTACTTTCAAGCTTTTTATTAATAGCCTGAACATGAAGCTGATAATATCATTTTTTTACTGTTCTAGAAAATTTTCTGAGGAAAAAAAAGACAAAAGTCACAGACATATTAAGCAAATATACGAAATAGATAACAAAAAATCCCACTGAGATGGGATTAACATTGCAGGGAGATGTGGGGAATGAATTTTGAATTTAACTCATCATTCTGGACAGCATTTTAACCATCAGAAAATTACCAGATATGGTCTGTAATAGATATGGATATTCAACAGGTGAAAGTAAAAAGACAAAGTCAAAAGCTTAGAGTGAGGCTTAATTACTGCATGATGTGAATTTGAGTCAGACAGTGTACTCCTTCATAACTCAGTCACATCTTAACAGAGACATGAAACACTTGACTCATTCAGTGTGACTTGCACATCATTATGATGTCATTCTCCCCGATGTCCATCGCAAGTAAATGTCAAATGCCAGTACCTATCAGTATCTGACATTACAGCAGCACGTCTGATGAGTTTCATGCTCTCTTGATAGTCTTTATTTTTTCTGCTGTGATACTGATTCATAAAAAGGCTCCTATGTTGGTGTTAGCATGCTTCCAGCTGTCAGAGCAGAAAAAACGTTTTTGACTTTACTCCATTTTAACACACAAATCAAATTTCATACTGACATCACATGCAAAAGAAGTAAATAAGTAAATACAAGAATATCATACCATAAATTCTCATGGCATTGTCTCATGAACAAGAGGAACAAATAAAGGCTGGTCACTAAAACTAGCCAGGTAAAAAACTTTGAGGATATGTCGTATTAGCTGTATAATAAGTGCTCACATGGTAAAGTCACTACTTCCATTACAGCAGAGAACAACAACCCAACCATGTCATACTGCAGTTGAATCTGCAGTTGTTGTTTTTGACATGAATACACACTTTCATTCACTAAAGTACTCCATGCTCTTCTACTTACTACTTCATAAAGCATTGTTAAGCCATCAAATCATCAATAATATGCAACACTCCCTGCAGATGTTTCAAATTAAAATCCTAAGTGGGATATAAGGGATCATGTTGTTTGAGCTGCTGAAAGACTTTTAATGTGAAACACCTGCACAGGATGTATTAAGTTTAAATGATGGCGGCCTAACCATAATTGAAAGTGGTAAAAAGAGGCAATTGGAAATAAATAGGGAGTTCATTTATGAATAAAAAGTAATGATCTTTCTAACCACTCCAGCTTTTAGAGATATGTGTAGTTTAAGATGAAAACCTTCCCTGAAAACAGACATTTCTGAATTCACCTTTTTTTTAGTTTCACTTTGATTTTAATTCGCAGGGAGGAAAAAAATTTTTGTCAAATTAGATTTATTTTCTTTCCCCCTCGAGCATCGGGAGTGGTACAGATTGCATTTCAGAGACTGAACATACTGTGTCCTAAATACAGTAATCGCAGTTTATCCAAGGCAGTAATCATTCATTATGATGTGTGCAGCAGCAGCCAGATGCATCTGAATGAGGAACTCAATGATCTTTGTGATTATTCTGTTGTTGCAGACTTCTGACGTGACATTTTTGGAATGACTTATCATTATCTGTGTCTTTCAGGTCTTACTTCATTTGACCTTACAGCAGACAGTGAGGGTGAGTCAGGCATTCTCCTTCTCAGCAGCCAGGGAGGCAAGACAGGAATCAGCCACTGAAGGTACTGAAGCTGTAAAATGAGGGTGGTTTGGATAATTGTTTACCATGTGTATGAGCAGCTTTTGGCAGAGGATTTGGAAGCGCAGTTGTAGATTGCATGCTACATAAACAGATAAAGAGCAGTGTATGCAGTATGTTTTGATGTGCGGGTTAGTGAAAGTAGTTCTTAGCAGCATAAAAGCAAATGTTTTCACTCTAAACATTTTTGGAATTCCTAATACACTGTTTGCATTTTACATTTGGCATCAGCTGCTTCATTCATGCTTTACCATCTCTGGCTAATTCATTGTCCACTTGGCTACCAGCTGACCACAGACATCTAATTATATTCATGCAATTGTACAGCATCAGTGAAGCCATTAAACCTGACTGAATTATAATAATGATAATAATAATAATTTATTCATATAGCACCTTTCATACAGGAAATGCAGCTCAAAGAAACATGAAACAGACATAAAGTGAACATACAACGTGTTGAAAACAAAAATGGTTCAGCAGAGATGTACAGTTGTGTGTCATCAGCGTAACTGTGGATACATACATAGTGATGTAATGTAATGATGTCAGTGGCAGCATGTTCAGTGAGAATAAGGGTAACATCTTTCTTACAGGGTTTACTGAGATTGTCAGTGTCTTCATCAGCAGTAATACCGGCTCCAATTGAACTTATTTTGTTATTGAAGAGCAAAGAATAGTTTGTCACATTTTGATGCAGACAACAGCAGCTTTCTGTGTAATAACAATAATAATAATACTTTATTGCAGGGCTTACTGCTTTGTTTCAGGCAAGTGTGGCTCAAATGATCTCAGAATATCAGAGAACCTTGCGTCAGCCTTGCCATCTAGGAATCGGTTTTGAACTAAAAATACCCTTCTAGTCTTTGCTGTTGTTAATTTGGCATCAAAAATCACAGTGATGATCAGAAATAGGTCATATGACCATGGAAGCCTTACCAGTGTTTAAGCTGTTTGTCTTGACTGGCACCATTTACACGTTGGGTGAGTTCAAGGCTGGTCAGTAAATTTGAAAACTCAATAGGTCTGAGAATCCCTGTAGAAAGAGTGATGGATTTCTTGGTGGTCGATATACTGTAAGTGCTAGGTATCATAAGCACAATTTAAGAGCAAGATATTCAAGTTATGTAAATTCACCCAAAATTCACAGAAAACTGTTTCAAGAAAATGGCTGCAGTCTCCTTTCCTGTTTTGCCTTTCTGACTGAAAGAAACTACAGTTGAGAGAACAAGCCTCCATCAGTGTCGCTACGCCAGCACTGCTGTTTAGCCAGCAATCAATTAAAAACATACAGATCATTAACCAACAAGGATTTCTTAGCCAGTAATATGACATTTAAAAAAAAAGAAATTTCAGCTGTGATTCTGTGACAGGAAGGGGGACTGGTTGTGGCTGAACACTGACAAATGAAGATTATTGAGACATGGACCAGATGGTCTGCAATGGCCGCGATGTGTTTGACCATGGCACCAGCTGTTTAAAATCACTGCTATATTCAAGGATACAGTTTGCTGTTGTGTTTCTCTCCACGGCCGTAAACCCCTCCTCAGGTGCTAAGGTTTTGTAGATTTTTGTTCATATACTGTACAATACTTAATGTGTTAATGTTCACCCTGCTTTCTGTTACTGTGCCACACACACTTCAACAAACTTTAAGTTGATCTCATGAACAAAGTAGCTGTCATTGTTTTTCATTTTTAATTATTCTTATTGTTTTATTTATTTATTCGTCTCATTGTCAATTCCTACACTTTTACGTTTATCATTGTTATTTTACTTTGTTTTCATTGATATAGCTATATATACAGTGTATCCTCTGTCATTGCTCTTTGATTTTAGTTGCGTCTCCACTCATTGTACGTCTGTACCGTGGCACCATTGAAAACAAGTGTTCTCCCTCAGTGCGTCTTCTAAGGTTTTAAATGAATGAATGTGTTTGTTGATGTGGGGATTGGTTCTCTCAGCGGAATCCACTTTGCTGCTCAGTTTCTTTGAGGGCTACCTCAAACAGTAGAGCCTTTTCAGTCACATTTAACCGTATTTTTTCTATTCACAAAAATATCTCACTCCAAAAGGAAGCAGCCATGCCATAGGAAAGGACGCAGAACTGCCAGCTGTTGAAAATACTGTGAAAGAATTTTTGCACAATTAATAAACATCACAATAAAAGCCCCAGTCTGTTGAAAGGCTCTGAGGCAGACATCAGCATAAATACTGTATGCAAGGAAAATATTCACAGATGTTTCAGTAAAGACTAAAGTTGCAGATTTGAAAAGGCAGCACCAGAATTCAACTGGTTTCTAGCATTTTCTAATTCTTTTACATCATCGCTTGTTATTTTCTAGTGTATAATTTTGTCATTATTAACAGCAAAGTAAACATTCTGAAATAAAGACTGTCCAGATATTAGGAGTCACAGAGAAGAAGCATGTATTGATTTTAAGCCACTATATTGTCAACTGTTTTTGCTTTAATCTCATTGTGTAAGTGTAATTATAATTATACAGGAGGTATGGATTGCTATGAAGTGAGGGGGAAATATAAGAAACATCTATTGATATGTTATGGATGACACACGGACCCTGAGTGCAACTCCTCCAGTTCTTGTTTTAATGTCATCATTTCACCAGTCCCCTGAGGATTCAGTGCAGCATCCTTTTGGCTGGCCAATATGTGTATATATATACTGTACATTCCTGCCACAGGCCCCCCCCCCAGAGTGCATGTTTACCTGCCGCTGCAGTGGCAGGCCCTCATAAATCACAGTTATCTCCCAATGGTGGCACACGCCGCTTTTGTCCTTCACACAATGAGGGCCCTCCTCCATGATGGCTGCAGACAGTTTGTGAGCAGTGGGGCAGCTGGAGGCTGATGCACTATACACATGTACACACACACGCTACATTACACACACACACTCTCCTGATGCACACTAATCACATTTCAACTCATCCCACTTGTCTCTGCTAATCAAACACAGGCAGCTTCAAAATTATGCTAATTTTCTTTCCTTTAATGCACCACATTTGTTGATTCTGACACAGTATGATGGCAACCTTACCTGTAAAACCCCTCCCCACTATATATACACACACCCTCCCCACCAACACACCCCTTACCCCCAGCTTGCCTTCTTTCTAAATCTCAATGCTCATCGGACACATTTGTTTGTTATTCTTTTTAAATTCACATGATATCAGCTTTTACTGTACTATATTAAGATACACACACACACACACACACACACACACACACACACACACACACACACACTACAGTGACAGACTTTGAATTGTGAAGAAGGTGAAACATTAAATATGACACATAATGCACATATAATTACCATATTTCTAATTGATTGCTTGTCCTCAATAACAATGTAATCCATTTGCATTACTGCAGGGGTAATAAAATTACAGTGTGATGAATATGTGAGACATCGCCCTAGTCAAAAAGGCCATATGCCTCAATTAACATGAAGTCTGTCAGTGTATTTCTTTCCTTTTCCTTCTCTCTCACCATACATATGTTACTTCTTTGTGTTTGTGTGTGTAAGTGCTGTGTGTGCCTTCGCCTCGTTGGTTTAATCATTTATTTTTACTATAGTGTTATCAGTAGGCTGCACACCAGGGACCCATTGACATGTAGATTCTGCACATATCTCAAATTAAAATGGCAACGCTCATCTGTGCCGAGGCCCTCCCCATCCACCACCGCATCGAAATGTAAGATTGTATATATATATGTGTGTGTGTGTGTGTGTACACCCTCTGTATACAATCAAATACAATACAATTGTAAGTAAGTAAGTAAACTTTGCATTTTTTTTATGTTGCATGTTATTTAGCATAAAATAACAATTGTATAACAACGTAAAAAAGTAAAACAAACAGCCATAAAAACCTTCATTTAACTGAAAGCCTGTTTAAAAAGTAGAGTCTTCAGCTGCTTTTTAAAAGAATCAACAGAATCTAAGCAGTGTAATGACAAAGGTAGGGCATTCCACAGATTGGGCACTACTGCTGGGAAGGATCGATAGTTATAAAATTGGTATGGGGGACCACTAGCACCCCCTTACCTGATGACCTTAAACTACACCTTGGATTATGAAGATGCAGCAGATCAGAGATGTAAGAAGGAGCTTGTCTGCTTAAGGCTCTGAAAGTAAGAATGAGAATTTTAAAATTAATTCTAAGATGAACTGGTAGCCAACAGTAATAAATCAGCTGGTGGAGCTGCCTCTGTACAGTCAGAGGGTTTGTAAATCATCGATAAACATTGGTACACTTGTAGGAATTGTTTGCATTAACTTAATTTACTCGACTTGCTGCAAGAATACAGTAAGTTAACCAATTACTTAATTACTGAAAAAAGGCCTTTTTCATATGAAATCTTACATTATTTTTTCAGTTTTTGGTTTTCCGCTTACATTTGCACAATTTCAAGTTATTCACATGGAACTGATTACATTTCAATAGTTGTACTGTACTAACAGTAGTACTGACAGTAGTCAGAGTTACACTGTAATGGTCTTCATCCACCCTGACAATGAATCTAGCTTTACAAACATTAAAAAGAAATGGAGTGTCTATTTGCACCCAGGTGAAAATAGTCAGATGGCAGCTATTGGTTATTTACACCTGTATGGAATGTCAAATGCCTGTTTTTTTCCTGAAAGAAGAAAAACATCACCATTTGGACCTCACCAATTTAACTCATTGAAGTTGTCCTGGAGATCCTAAAACCTGGGTGTGAATACCCACATTGGCTATGAACCCAGGGTGCAAATAACATTGTTGGATACAGACACCTAAATGCAAATAACATCTACCTTAAAAAAAAAACAACACAGTTTTAAACCACAATTTGCTAATCATCAGACAATCAAAGACAAAAGACTTGATTATCCCTGTCATTAACAGCTGCATTGCTTTCTTGACGTATGTGTCTCTCATTTAAATCTACTGTGTATGATCCAGTACCTACATAACCTTCGATATCCCTCATGTACATACTAATGTTGGCAGAACTAGTTTCAGGTACTATGCACTATTTAAATGGAATGAATTGCAAATTGACTTTAAACTAGAGTTTAACATTTCGCTTGGACATTTTAAAGCTTTATCATCTGATTTGATTTGATTTCTGTTTTTATTTATTTTTAAACTTTTTTTTTTTTCAATTCCTTGTTTCTTAGTCTCTTGTATTATGTAATTGTGCTGCCTTTTTTGTTTGTTCTCATGTCTCTTGTGGGAAATAGTCTTAATCTCAAAAAATATGTTGTAACTAGGCAGAGACATTAAATTATGGCACTTTTTATAACACTCACAGAGATTTGTCATATGTATTAGTCACTGGGTGGCATTCAAGCTCCCAGTATGACTCTTTTCTTGCCCACACACTTGGCTTCCAATGGCCAATAATCATGAGCAATAGAAGGCCTATGATTGCAAAATGAGACATTGACTATTTGAAATAAGATTCCCTGACTTTTCTTTAAATTGTAAAGAAATAAATCCCAGAGTGTTATTTCATGGGTCATACAAACGTAATTACATGTATTATCTGAGTGTAGTTCTCTCTCTCTCTCTCTGTGACTCACAAATTTTATTTCAATCTTGTGGCCTGAAAAGTAAAGTCAGATGTGAAAAATATAGTAAGTGGTCCTTTGAGTTGGATTATTTTGTCCCACGTACTGTTCCAATGGTCAGGAAAGTACAAAAAACTTACAGACGCACAAACAGCATCTAGTCTGAAGAGGGTAAACTGGCATTTCTACTTCTTAATATGTTTTCTCTGGTTTCCACTCAGTCACGAACGATACATCTTAGCGTCACTGGGGAGTGTTGTACTGAGTGGTGTTTCTGAGCTGATGACCTTTGGAGCATTCACATTGATTGAGTTGTCTAAATAAAGAATAAATGCCCCCAAACATTATACTGTTATATACACTTGAATTCAAATTTTACTATTGTACAATAATTTTAGATGGAATACACATTAAAGAAAGAACATAGAGTTGATAAAGTCACTACAATGACCTCCATTGACAGCAGCTTTAGCTAAAAACAACAAGCCTGTCAATCTTTGGATTTCTTGGGGCTATAGTGAGAATGATGCTTAGAAAGAGTTTGAAGGATCATGTCTTTTTGTGTAACCTTAAAACACAAGAGCAAAAGTGTCTGCTAACTGGCTCGCTGTCTAACCTTACTATTAGCAAGCTCCTTGTGAGGTGGTAACTGGTAATATTACAAAAATCCCTGTTTAGGACTGATACATTCACTGCATACATCTGGGATGCTACTATTTATATCGGAGTATAGGGTGTTACCAACTCTTTCTATTGGATCTGAGGAAGTTTACACTCCACCAACCTCAGGCAAACTCAGCTTTTGGTAGTAAGCATCCCAACAGGGATGGAGGGAATGCTACTCCTTTATTTCCATGGATCATCGACTGGTTACTGATTATTTGTCTTCAGTGAAGACTTTAATAATGTTGTCACAGTTTGGTCCAAAAAGCCTTGTTGAAGGCTCAGCAGGAGCCTTGCCCCCCCTGCAGAGCTTTGAGTGTCCTCTGACACTCTGGGCAGTCCACTGCAGAACAAATGGACCGTCCCTTCGTCCTCAATGTGCTCATTTCTGTACAGAAGAGAGCAAAAGTCCACAGCTCTCTGCCGGATCTAGCTGGCTTCAGTCAGCAGCCGTCCAGTCCCGAGTTCAGAGCGTGAATGAACATGCTCTGCCCGTTCTTCTGTTCCAGGCTGAAAAAAAAAAACTTTGAAGGCGAGTCCATCAGAGCAGGACTCTAAAAGCAAGACTAGACAAATGCCCTCTGTGCCTTAGCGCTCAGCAGCTCAGCCAGCAAGGCTTTTTTGGATTTAAGGTCTTAAAACAGCCTTGATTTCCTGTGGACTCTGCAGAACTCTGCAGAGATCCCTCATAGATTTGGTGATGTCAAGAGAGACAGTTAGAGTCAACAGTTGACAAAGCTACTTAAAACAATACTTTCCCATGTTCCCGCCAATGTTTCAAACACGTCAGCTCACTTTTCCCAGTTTTAAAAGTTGTCCAAACAAACGAATAAATAAACGTTGCTTTAAAATGTGCATCTAGTAACAGAGCAGTGTTAAAATGCCAATAAGCAGACTTGTGCTTGACTTTTGCAGTAAAAACACTGCACATTACCATGGAGTGATCTGAGAAGCCTACAGGCAGAATCCTGTATTCTTTAATAAATACTAAAATGTTGTTTAAAGGGGTAAAACTGCTTAAAAGTAAAGATTTTTTTCTACCCATGTGTACTGTCTTTCCTCCTTATGCATCTCACTTTATAGATCAGTTAAACTATCAGTTCCTGTGAGCTGCTGGATTGCACGTCTGGAGGGAGCGTGAGGTTCAGTGTGATCTCTCTCTACCTGATCGTTTTCTGTGCACTTAAAGTCTCCTCCCAGAAATAAAACCGAAAAAGCAACATTAAAGAGAAAGGGGGATAATCTGTCTTTTACTGCTTCTGATGCTTCGTGATGTTGTTCTATTTTGCCCCCCTTTCCTTTGTTGCTCATCTGGGATTTAACAGAATTCAAGAACAGCTTTATATTTGCAAAATAATTCTCAATTTAAACATTTTTCATATTTTTTTTTTGAGTCTTGTTGCAAGAATTTCTTGATCTGCAATGTATTATAATTCTTCTTGTGCTGTGTAGCGACAGACAACTGGGAGTTAGAGTGAATCTGTCTACAGCATAGTCCTCCTCCTCCATACATAACTTAGCTTCTGACACTTGCTCCTCCTGCTGCTTGCCTCTCCCCCTGGTTGTTGCTTCTTTTTGGTCTTGAGAGCCACTTGTATTAGCTCTCGGCTTTCTCTTAAGCACAGGAACCTTTCAGATATTTTCTTCTTCCATCAATTCCTCATGGATGCTACCCTTAGCAGCTTTACCTGAAGCGTCTACCAGAGTCGGTCTTCTTCTGTCTGTCTTTCAACATTTACATTTTTCTTTTCAGACATTTCACTTTATTTGGGTATTCTAGTTTTGTCAGTATTGTCTGGACTTTCTTCCATTATCTCTTCAGGATTCTGCTTCAAAGCCCCAGTGTTTACAAAAATCACACAATAAAAAAATCCTCAACTAAATTCAGTTCAGCTTCAGCCACTTTGTTCAATTTGCTAACATTAGCAACAAGAATCACCACTGATCCGTTGGTCTGGGCAGCTGATTTAATGCTGTGATGACCCACAACGTCTCCTACTGCAAACACATACACAACATCCCCTGAAGAACAGAACTGTCAAACCTTCAATGCATTCACAACATTTTTGTGAAAAAACTTAGACAGAGTATAAGACCTGAAGTAATCAAAGAAAAAGCCGCTAACCGGAGGTTAAGGCATAAAGATGAGTTTTTGGTTTGTATTTAAACACCTCAACAGAGTCAGACAGTCTAATGTTGGTTGCTCCAGAGGAAAGAGGGCACAGTAGGAAAAAACACCCCCCAGCCAGCTGACTTCTTTTCAACTGTGGGGATCGACAGGAGTCCCTGCATTCTGAGAGCGAAGTGCAGAGGATGAAATATAAGGTTTAAGGAGATCAGACAGGTATGAAGGTGGCTGCCCATTTAGGACTTAGTAAGTCATCAAAAGCACCTTAAAGTGATAGTTCGGGTTATTTGACATGAGGTTGTGTGGGGTATTTATCTATAGTCAGTGTATTACCTGCACAGTTTGGAGAAGTAGCACAGAAGCTCAGTGATGTGCTACTACTGCCAAAAAAAAACATGTTTTAGCCACTTAAAAAAATATAATCTGGCCAAGAGGTGAACTATAAAGAGACAAGAGCAGAGGGCCATGAACAGAGCCCTGGGGTACTCCATATTTCACTTAGAAAACAGTGGTGTAGTATTATTGTAGGAAACACACTGTGTTATTACAGTTAAGTCAGACTTTAAGCATGTGAGAGCCAGGCTTTCCAATCGAGCTGCACTGAAAACGAGCAAGAAAATCACAGAGGTCAAATCTGAATCCATAGTAAGAAGAGGATCATTTACCATTTCATCAAGTTCAGTTTCAGTGGCGTGACAGGTCCTAAGAGGAGGTTGTAAAGGCTAAAAAGATCACTGTCAGATACTGTATGTGGGCTGAGACACAACTCTTTCTCATACCTTTGAAAAGAATGGAAGGTTAGAGACAAGGTTGATAATTATTAAGAGACCCTGGATCAAGGTGTGGTTTCATAAGAAATGGTTTAACCGCAGCAGTTTTAGAGTCAGTGTGGATGAGGCCAAATGAAAGTGATAAAATGATACTATTTTGGATTGTAGATCCCAAAACTGGTCAGAAATCTTTGGAAAGAAGAGCACTGTTTCAACAGACTTTATTTTACTGTTCAGACCATAGAGGTCAGTGCTGCCATATTTATTTGTTCTCCCAAGGTCTAGTGTGGAATTACTCTGCTCAGCTGCCTTGATAGAGAAAATAAAATCTACACAGTAAATGTGTGGTGAGCTCACATGACAAAAAATGACTGAGTCGATGTGATAAATGTGGGATCAGTAGCAAATAGCCTGTCTGGTAAAGGGACCACCCATAACCTAAATGCATGTAATTAACTTAACCTTTGTACTTCATTAGCAGCGGCTGTATTGACTCTCCTGCTGTATGTCAAAAATTCTTCAACAAGCAACTGTGCTACAAACCATAAACCTTAAAGTGCTCACCCATTAACTCTTAAATATCAGTGGCTGCATTTGGAGTCTTTTAAACATCAGCCATTCCTGCTTTAAATACATTTCCCAAAAGAGAATTATAAATTCACTCCACATTTGTACATTTCACTATGTTAAGGAATACATTATCAACATCCACTCTGCCACTGACACACATTTCAAACAGTACTTTCATCCTCTTTAAGACTTATCTTCCCTTTTTAATCTTGTTTTTCTTCCTATTGCAAAATAAATTAGATCACATTTACTTCAAAACATTTACTTCTTAATGGTTTCTGTACAACCACTTTGTAAATGACATACCACCCTACATTTTTTATTTTATTTTTTTCAGTTACAAATCCAGCTGTTGTTTTCCACTTTTCCTCCACTACTCTGTCATTTGGCAAGTCAGCAGAAACTGGTCACAGGTACTCCTGAGCGCTCAACCACTTTATCACCTCCCTCTTCCCCAGAGGAGCTCTCTGCCGCAGCCAGACCTGCTGGAGGATGTTTGCACAGCCGCCAACTCAACTGTGGTAATGCGTCCTGCATTCACGCTGAAATCTCTAGCTCTCTGCGTGGCATTTTATGTTCTGTTTTAGGAGGCAAAATCCAAATTACTGAGCAATGAGCCTTTCCTACAGTAATTATTTATTATAATTACAAATTTTCTAACCTGACGAGCAGAGCTGCAGGCACAGAAATTAGGAAATTTGTACAGAATCACTGCTTACAGATGAGTGAAAAACAAATATAAGTGTGTGTAAGGCATTGTTCTTTTTCCTTTTTTTTTTAACCTATAATAAATACCAAATAAAGGGCGACCTCTAGTCACATTCTTAATTTAAATATTAATGTTCTGAGTGTAAATTTCCACTCCTATTGCTATTCAAGAATCCCTGAGCAGCAATGTTGGTTAGTAGCTGCTTAAGAATTATTTTGTTGGTTTGAAGATGAACTAATCATTATTATTATATTAGCAATTGAAATAAGTGCATTATTGAATAATTAACATAAAAGGGGCACAGCCCTCCTGAACAACAGTTCATCTCATTATTATGGGGTATTTCAAGTATTTCTTTGTGCCCCCTGAAATATTTTCTTCGTGTTGTACTGTACTGTGTAACTGAGTCCATGCATATTTTGTATTTGGTTTGTATATGGCCACATGTTGTTTTACTATATTTTTAGGCTTCCTTTTTAACATCTGGCACCCATCTGGATGGATAACTCTGATGCATTTACATTTATTTTTCCTGTTGATCAGAGAACACTGTCCCTGACAAATGAACTCATAAACTAAACTAGATAATTATAGAAAAACAACAACAAGTCCTCCAGCCTGAACTCTTTCAGCAACAGGAGATAGACCAAGGTTAAACTGTTAAAAATCACTGTTGAAAAAGATCACTGTTTGGGTTACAATAAGAACTTTAAGGTTGTGTGTCCTTCATCATCATGGTCACAATAATAAGCATTAAGGTTATGGAACAGTCACGGTTAAATAAAACAATGCTGACTCTTGGCTGAGAAGTAACAAACAGCCATCGCCCAATATTTTGTCGACCCATCCATCCACCCTGTCCTCCTCCCTATGTGAACTATGTGGGTCTATAACAACATCACCTGACTTCCTCCTTTGCTCACAGACAGTCCTTGAAATTTGTTTTAAGGGGGAGTTAAAAGGCATATCTGATTGAAAATAATGCTCAGTGCCATTTAGAGTAACTATATTGTTCCTGAGGTATTTGGGGCCAAGTACAATAACTTCAGTTTCGTCTGAGTCTAAAATTCTAAAAGTCCTGAGGGCATGCTTGAAGTTTAGCTAACTGACTGGTCTCATCTGGCTCATTCATAAACATAATTGGGTATCATCTGCATAACAATGAAGGTTTATGGAGTGTTTCTTCATAATATTGCCTTAAGAAATCATATGTAAGGAAAAAAGAATTGGCCCAAGCACAGAATGTTGTGGATGTGCATGTGTAACTTCCATGAATACATGGAAGATTCATCATAATGTGTACGAGCTGAAATCTAATGCCTCTAATGGCAATTATATGTTCAAGTCCTGCAACACAATGTAATGGTCAATGGTGTCAAGTGCAGCACTAAGCTCTAACAACACAAGTACATATGCAAGTCCCAATGTAAATGGAAAGTAATTTGTAACTATAATGCACCCTTAATCCTGACTGAAGATCCTTAAATAAACTCTTATTTTGAAGAAGGTCACACAACTGACCGCTAACAAAAGAGAAAGGGGAATTCAGTTGGTTAAAATGCCTGGTTTGGGGATTGGGTTTTTCAAGAGGTTTAATTACAGCTAATTTAAATGACTTGGGTACATAGCCTGTTTAAACTTCCTTAAGCAGTGTAGTTGGGATGGGATGCAAAAGTTGATGGTTTAGATGAAGGAACTTTTAATTAGTTGGGCAAGGTCAATGGGAGAAAATCTGTCTAAATATATATCAAGTTTTACAGTTGTTTTTAAGGGTTCATCTATTAGTTAGAATTATGTCGTTAAAGAAACTCATGAGGTTGTTAGTATTAACAGCTATTTCTTTTTTTAGCTTTGTGGGAGGCTGAATTCTCCCCCTCTCCACTATGCCCTGCAATCTTCTTGTTTGATGTGTTTCCCATTCTGCCTGCATTTATTTCCCCTCACCCTTTGTTTCCCTGCCTCGTTTTTTTTTTCTCTACAACTGTCTGGATACCTGCCTCCTGTGGTGCTGCCCTTGCCCCTGTTCCCAGCAGTCCCCACTCTGACAGGTGACCTCATGGAGCGTCGGCTTCACACGGCTGGCTGCATCCACACAGATGTGTCCACACTCGTCCTTTTCTGTCCTGCGTCCTGAAATGTGGACCTCTACTGTCTACCCTACGTCACCCTGTGGGTTGCTGCCCCTTAGTCAATTCTCTGTCCTCTGCTGTCTTCCTCCTTTTCATTGCTTCCTTTCTCATTTCTTTGCTCTTTGTTCCTCTTCCGCTTTTTGCCGTAACTTTTCATCTGTGCTGGCTCACATGAAAATGTTGCTGCATTGTCAGCTTCTCCGACCTGATTCTGTTCTGCCTCTGTCTCAATCCTTTTAATCTTCTTTCAAATCCCACTCACTCCCTTTCATTTTCTGTGTTTCCATCGTTTTCTGGTTCTTTTGTATGTTCCCCCTCTTTTCCTTTTCTCCTGCCCCACACTCAGCCATTGTCAGCCCAAAGATGAGCGCTTGCCAGAAACATAATAGGATTTTCATATGAACTCAGTTGTGACATTCACCCCAATGAACCATGAGCACAGTTCTCATTAGACTGTCATTAGATTACTCTTTCTTTAACAGACAAGACTGCACAATGTAAAGCCCCTGAGTTGTCCAGTTGCCAAAGATGTTATAACCAAGTGTAATAATAATAATTATAAGACGACATCGACCTAAGTAAAGATTCAAGCCAAAAAGTTGTAATGAGTTTCACTGTGCAATGTGTGACAGGGTCAAGAAGCTGAAGCTGCCCTTCTTACCTGCATTTTTTTTTTGTTCAGTTCACTTAAGATCCATTTTAAAAACACAAATGATTTGACTCAGACCAATTTAAACCCCTCCACTCTCAAAAACAAATGTATTGCTTTTATTACCCTGCTTGCTTTAAAGCTTAATGATTTTTTTTAAAACAGCAACTTAAAGTAATAGTTTGGGTTATTTGACGTGGGGCTGTGTGAGGTAGGCTGCTTATCCATAGTCACTGTATTACCTGCAGTAATTCAGCTCAGCACCCTACCAGTTTGGAGAAGCAGGCAGGAGATTCAAATTTCATATTTTAGCCTTAAGAAATGCCCACCTACAAAAACAATATTAGTGTAAATGCACACCATAGTTTGAATATTTTCACTGCTTTATCTTTGTCCTCAAACAGCCCTTTATGACTCAAACAGCTGATTTTCATAATACAGTTCTCTTATGCGTAGGAATTCAGAAGTTCAACAGTTCAGAAAATGCTAGAGGAAAAGAACTTTACAAATGTTTTCAACAATTGAAAAAAAATATCTTTTTTAGAATATAATCACTTTGGTCAGTTTTGATCATAAACAAAAATGAAACTGTGCATTTTCATTTAAACATCTGAATGTTTTCAAAGCAATACCCTGATTAAACACTTGAAAAAACTCTCTGAAACACATTTCAATTTTTACTTTCATCTTAACAAGTCCAACTAATTAATAAATTGTGGTCCTTTTACTCTACATAAAGTGAATGTTGGACCTTCAGATAAACCATAATTCATAAATCCAAAAAGGGAGTGTTAAACTTGTAGTTATGAATGAACAAAGAGGGTGAGATGGATGTTGTTTCTTTCATTTTGGTTTTGAACCATTTAAAAGCAAACTACTAATTTTTGGAAGTAGTCACAAGCAATGAAATGAAACAAGCCCAGCACTAGAATTAAATCCACAGTCACTGCCACGAAGGAAAAGTCACCACTTCTACATCGAAAAGCTCTGGTCACTGCTCAAGAAATTAGGGGTTATGACTCCATCCCCCTACGCAAAAATGTGTGTTGATAACCTTCTAACTTTTGGAAATGGATTTCACAAACAGGATGATAGTCAGTCTTTTTAGTGCTCACACTCCTGTTCCTGCAGGAACACAAACAGGCACACACACACACACACACACACACTGTCACAGGAAGTATTACAAAAAACACACATACATGCACATTCCCTCCAACCTTGCAACAAATAGTACTTTTCTATAATTAATACTTTGATGCCAGTTCTACCATTTGCCTGTGGTGGTGGCACGGAAGTCTAATCTGATGAACAAAGAAGGAGACGAGTTTAAGATTTTAACCTCCACTGCTCCAGTAAATATCCGGTGGCATAAACACAACCCCTCTCCTCTCAAATATTGAACCCAATACCACCATGCCTAATTAAATAATACCACTGAAACCCAAAGGAGTTCATTACACAGACTTAGATTTGCATTTTGTCAGATGCACACCTTCTCTAAACTTCCCAGGTAAATATTCATGTCTGTTCTATGTTTGCACTCTTATTGTTTAGGAAGAATCTGAGAGGAAACAACGAGCTGGAAGGTGACCTTTTGAAAATCAAAACACTTGGCTGGATTTGGAAAATAGAGAGCAATAGTGATGGTGGTGGTGCTGGTGGTAATAGTGGTGGGAGGGGTAAGAGGGTGGAATTAAATTGCCCACAAAAGTCCTCTCTTCCTCTCAAATATATTTTTGCTGTCTGCCTCTTTTGGAGCCAGAAACACAACCAGCCAGCAGCAAGGCAAGGTAACCTTTCTCTAATTGATGTCTGTATGTGCACGCAGCGCACCAGGCAGCCATATTGTGAGGGAGTCGAGAGTAACCCAGGCCTCAGCATGTGGCGGAGTTTGACGGGAGGGGGTTGATGCAGCCTTGCAGCTTGAGTGATGCACCACAATCAGACGCCAATGTAATGGGCACAGTCTGAAGAGGCGGCTTTAATTTCTCAACATGCTGGAAACTCTGAAAACTTTCAGTATTTCACTTGAAACAGTTATGCTGCCAACCCGCCCCTGTTACATATCTCCATATCAGTCAGTCCTACGGCATAATGAATAGAATATGCTGTACACTTGCACTACAACAAAATATTAAATGTGCAACTTTGTGCATTGCACTACAAATTAAGCCCTTGTGTGTATGACTATTGTCTCCTAAACTATCAGGCTCCAGCTTTGGATTTCTCAACATGCTAAAGCAGTGATTATGGGGGCTATAGACGTGAGACTTGTGTGGGCATTGAAAAGGTTTAAAATAGATTTGTAATGAATTTAAATGCTCTAGTGTAAGAAGTTAATGTTAGCATATAATCTACATCAAATAGCTGACAAACTTTGATAACCAAGCATAACTTCAAACACTAATGAACACCTCTTTACTAACTACATGAGTTTGTGAGGTTACAAATTACTTTAAACAAAAGCCCTTTTTATTACTAGAACATTGACTGTGTAGTATTTGCCTGCTCTGTGGAAAACAGTCCCGGATGTTATCAATGTTTAGGCTAGTGTTAGTAACTCTGTCCTGCTCTCTATTGGATTCAAGGTACCCTAGCTAGCATTAGCCAAGACAGAGTTAGGCTATGTTTTTGCCAAACACATTAAGGTCTCAAAGCCTTTTATTCTTGAAAGGAAACACTGACAAAATAAGAATCCTGCTTTTTCATCTGCCTCTTAATAAATTCAATCAAGATATTGATTCAAAAATAAAGAATTTCATGTGGTAAATCTGGCACCATTATCACTGGATATGTGCTATGCAAGAACTTAAAATTGACATGTATATAGTGGCAGTAGCTAAGGGGAGTGGATATTAGCAAAGGGTCAATTACTTAAAAGAAAATTTAATCATAAGTGCTTTATGTGGCTCCTGAGAAGGAAGGGGGTTTGAGAGTAATACAAACCTAAATAGTCTGTAATGTGCATGTTATTTTAAGACCAAATGTAAGATGTAAGACAGCTGACTTCTAGGCACATTGGCAGCCATCCAGGAGATAGTAATAAGGCATTTTATCTAGATCAAAACCAGCTGAGCTGTAATTTTATTTGAACCGTGAATGTAAAAAAAATACCCTCAATTTTGAAATTCCCAGAATCCATTCTCCTTAGCTGATTAAACAAAAAATTGACTAGAAAACACTGGTGCTGTCCTTGGTGCTGATCCCATCTGGAGATGATGGTGTTCTCCATGGTGCTGAAAGGGCTAATACTTAAGTGAAAGCTTGTGTTCAAGCAGGAAACAACATTAACTGTCTGCACAGTTGCTTTTTAAACTACAGGATAGTTTACTGATCTTTCTCAAACTGGAGAAGGCAGTCACACCAGTAATGGCAATAATATGGGTCGTACAAGGCCACTTTAAGTTTTAATGCAAAGAAGGTTTGCTGAATACATTGCCTCGGAGCATATTGAACCAGTGTTTGACTGTGTGTCAATTAGTTACTCAGCTGGAACATTTGTGCCTTCCCCAACAACACCATGGTTGTTTAAGGGTAATGTTTACTCATTAACATCCTCCACCCAAATCTTCCAGCCAGCCTGAAAATGTGAATCAGCAATGCCCTGGTAACAAAGGCATGCAGGGTAACACAGACACACACAGAAAGACTGTGTACTACTACATCTTTGTTTTTCTGTCATATTGTTTTTCTTCCATTAAAAGCTGCCCATGCTGACAGACTGTAATTTAGTCTGTGAATCAACTGCATTCTAATGTGATGTAATTGTGAGTGTGGAGCTACAAACAAAAACTTTTTTGTTTGTTCATACATCAACAAATGTCAATAAATTTTTTTTTCCAAATTTACTAAAATGTTTACAATATACATATATATATATATATATATATATATATATATATATATATATATGCAATTTGGGATTCAGTGTTTTGCATAGGGGAAATTTTGCACACATTGGATAGGACATACCTGGGCTCAAACCACAAAAACTACAATTCATAGACAACGTGCTCAACCACTTCAGCCACAGCCACCCCTCTCAATCAGAAATTCATTGCAATTAAGTTATCATGCTATCTTTAATAATCTATGCAACATATTACAAAAACACATATGTTTTTGTAAAGGCTTTGTGAATAATACCCATCCAGAGACCAGGGCCCTGCTCTTCAAATGTGGTTTTACTAATTCAGACTAACATGTTGTTCTCAGGATATAATAATCCTGTTAATTCCCATCCAGTTAATTTAGTATTCATACATTCAGTATAATACATTCAGTCTTCATATTATTGTATGATAGCTGATCATGTGATGCCAGGTGCATGATTTGTGAGATCCTTCCCAGTGGACATGCAAGAAACTTTTCAGTTATAGTCATAAGCCAGCTATGAAAATGAAACCTTACTGAAATCTCTACAAAAGCAGCTTTAATTAGAGCATTAACAATTTTCATCTCTCTCTCTCTGAAGTTAATTATTTAATGAGTTAAAAGCAGTTAATGTCTTTCTGCTCATAGTATCTCAAACTGATTATGTTGCATTTTTTTCTATCATTTATAAGTATAGGTAACACTTCAATATGGAAATTTTAATTGCGATAATTACACTTGCAGCTCAGGGGCTTGTTTTAATCTAAAATCATATTTAAACATATAGTATAAATTTTAAAAAAAAAGTGAGCCATGTGTATCTGGCAGTTAGTTCATGTTGATCCTAAAACGTTTAGGTCAGGGTTCACATATTACTTTGCCCCGTGACAACAGCTCCAACTGAATTTTAAATCGACTCGGATCCAGACTCGTGTCAAATCATCAACGTTCTGCGTCAACAGAGAAGCCATGTAGGTAACAAGGAGCAATACTCACTGTCAAGCATGTCTCCACTTGGATGTGTGTGCAGCAGAGTGAGCAAATGAACATGCGTTTGTTGATTACTGAGTGTAAGTGTGGTGGATTGTGTATCTATAGAAATGACATTATCTATCCGTGTGAGCTGTCATCGCTGATTTTGTAGGATTAAATGTGTGGAATCAAGTCAGTCACAATGTGGCAATTAGATGAAAGTCACTGGAGGGTGCATGTTTACCAGCTGACAGACACATGGTAAGGTGTTATAACAATGTAGTCAGGGTGTCAGTGCTGTTGTTGCATAACAACCCAGTGTATCTAACCAGATGTCAGATGTAGGAGGAAAAATTAGGGAGAACAAATTTAAGTATTTCTCTCCGATCACATCAGTTAAACACAATAGAGAGAATCAGAGGCTGTGAGTCCATACAGGAAATGAGCTGTCACCACAACTGCCAGCTCTGTCTAAAAATTCCATTTTGTTTACCAGGAAGACGAAGTTGTGTTAACCACTGATACAGCCTCTAGCCTGATGTGGTGGAAAAGCTGGAAGGTTGAGAGAAACAGCAGGCAGAGGCCAGAAAGAAAGAAGATGTGCTTCCTGAGGTGACTGTTAAATTGTCTGGAATGGCTCCCTGTTATCCACCTGACCTGCTTCTTTTGTTCCAAGCGTAATTTACCGTTTACAGTGCCAGGTATTTACCGAACCCCTGTGGTTTGTGGCTGTTGTGCTTCTTCCAGCAGAAACCAACCATATTCAGCCACAAGGTCACTGGTTTGCACAGACTTAGAGGGACTCACAACCATCGCCAACACCAAAATGGCTCCACAATGTGCATCATCATTCATAACTCCCACAGCAGGAGTGCTGGGCCACACACAGCGCTGATTGTTACTGGGATCTGTGGTGTTGCAGTGTGTTTCATTTTAAAACACTGGAGGATTTGATGGTTGTTGTTTAAAAGCACACTCTCTGGTTTTGTTACAAACTCCAAGGTTACCTCAAGGCTCATGACCCCCCAAGCGAAAACACTGAGAACACCAGTCAGTAGCTGTGAGGGGAGGAATAAATCAAGTATATTATTTTAGCAAGTCAGTACTACAGGTCTAAAATCTATGCTTTACACAAGCTGGTAATCTTATTTATGTCTCTACGCTAACATCATGACAACTGGAGAGAAGTACTGCAGAGCGTCTCTGTTTAACTCTGATTTGTGATTCGAGTGCCAAAGGTCGGCTGTATCGGGCTCCGTGTATGTGGTGCTGTCATTCCACAGGCTGTAGTTATTCTCCTCATGATAGATGACTTCCCCTTTTTGTCACCACAACATGTGCATGACGACACAAATCACCCGTGTTGCTGGGTGTCTGATCTATGGCGCACAACGAGCACGTGCACACATGTAGCCTATACATAAAGACATAAAAACACATTCACACTCAGTTCAGTTCAGTTCACCATCCTCAATAGCTTTTTATTTTCTATTTATCCAGGATATGTTTTTGTTTGTAGGCTACAGGTATTTCAACGTATTTCAACGTCACATTTTTGCTGCTGTCTGCGAAACTAAAGGAATGATTAAAATCAAATCTGATATACATTGTTTTACCTGAGTCCTTGTTACCCTCAATCTCAACATGCTATACTTTTATAAATACCAGCTTCTATGTGCCTCCTAAATGCCCACTTCTTTAAACAGGCTATTTGTAGGTTTTCTCTGCCGCCTAACGTGGCTTCTTGTCAGGAACAGGTGGTGGGGATTGTCCCTTGATAGAAGCTTCAGCCATTGTGTCATTTAAAAGACAAGAGGTTATAATACACCCTCTGAGCAGTGCTATGTCTTCAGGGCAGATTGGAGGCTCCAGTGAGTCCCTACCTGAAAACAAGAAGGGCCAACGCTAGCTGGTTAGCATGCTAACTTCTGTAGGAGAAAAGACGTGATAGAGACAAAAGTTAACCTTGGAGACAGCTCTTGGCGAGTAAAGGAATGAAGTTTGATGTTGAACTTGCAACGCTTCTTCTAGACTGATAGGTAAACAGCTGTTCATGCTTACGCTGGCTATGTAGCTATAGCAAAACTTATAAATAGCTCCTTTGTAACACAGTCTTTCTGTATCTCAGTTTTAAACTGAGATAACCCAGATGACATCGTCGGAGTTGTTTGTTCAAAAGTTGTACAACAACGACAGAAGCCATTACGATGCTGTTTTTTCGCAGGCTGAGTAGTTCTCTTTGTGTCGGATAAAATCAACTCCATGTGTAAAAGCTCCTTTAGAATTACACAAGAGAATAAACATGCAACACTTTGTCCCAGCATATAACACATGCTGGGGCCTCAGAGAAAGGCTCTTATCATCTTTGCACCAATGCCATGATTAATTTATGATTACAGTAATTAACCACCATATGTCTGACTTCCTGTCACTGATTTCCTTAAACATGTAGGTAGGGATTGATTGTGCATAGATAAATGGACAAAGTGCCTGTAAATGACTTTAATTGCATGTGTTAAAACAAGAATACATTAAATGTCATTCAGAAAATGAGCAAAAAATTTGAGCAAATGATCTGTACTGTAAGAGAGTTTATGCATGTAGCTGATGTTCTTGTAGGTAATTATCTTGCAACACACCCTGTTCATTTTATGATCTGTCACCGAACTGTCAGTTTCATTCTACATGAGCAGCAGACACCTGCAACAAACAGCAAGCAGCATCCCCAAACACTCACTGCTTGGCCAGCTATCTCATAAATGTCATGCACCATGGCCCTTGTTCTTTTTTATGTGACATGTGTAGGTGCCCTGACTGGCCACATTTAATCTTATTGTAACACCCTTAGGCCCCATTAAACACACAGCCAACACTAGCAGTCTGGGAATAGCTCGCCCCTGCAGCGTAGTCCTGAACCGTAATGACTTTAAAGGAAAAATCACCTCAAATTATAAATAGGCTTTATCAGAGGTGATGCATTACACAATTTTGGTGGGAGCTGTATAAAATTAGAAAGCAAAAGCCACCAAAGTGGTGTAATGGAATGGGTACCTTTCTGTGAGAGGAAGAGCATGCACCCTGCAGCAAAACTGCCACGGCAACAACTTCATATCATAACAACATATATTCTACATTCAGTATGTCTTCCATGAGTTGATCTTTATAGTATGCTAATGCGGTCACTATGTGATGAACTGTTATTGCGAAGTGGGTGTTAATACCATTTTAAACACCTATAGGTCTAACCCTGCGCTGAGTATTTATGTAATGTTCATTTGAATAAAGACCACTTATATCAGCTATGTGCTAATTTACAAATGAGCTCTTACATGACGTTTTATCAAATCAGCTATGAGTGAAACAAACAGTTTAATATTGAGATGGAGGGAGAGAGGAAAGGCAGGAGAAAGAGAAACATTGTGTCAGTGAGTATGAGAAATGTCATATGTGCTGACTTTACACATTAAACTGTGCTCGGTGTCGCGGTGGACCACTGCAGTGTGGAAAAGTTGAAGCCTTTTGTGGCTCCAGAGGGGGCTGCATGAAATGTCCTCTAGTGATGTCACTTGAGTCAGCAGCTGTCAAAGATGAAGTTTGAAAATAAAAAAAATAGAAAAATCAGCACATAGTCATTAGCTTCTGCACCAGTTTTTTTTTTTTCCTACATCCCCACATGGTACCTTTTAGTTAAGTTTCTAATCAACATTTTTTTATTGACATAAAGAGAGATACCATGAATGACAGTTCTGATCACACACACACACGTGTATGAACACATCTAGACCACGATGTAACACGTTTGTGAACACTTCCAGAGATTAAATCAAAATATTGTTGCATTGTTGCATTAAGGTCTGGGCTGGGTCAGCACTGGACAGGTAGGGGCACAGTAGCTTTAACTCATAAAGTCACTGCAACATGCATTGGAATTACTATTACATTTAAAACATAGTCAAGTTGTGCCCTGCTTAGTTTCCCAGAGTGGCCCATCGCATTTGAAAACTGTTAAAACACTTGAGAATGTGACGAAAGATTCTGAATAACTGAGAAGAAGAAGAACAGTTTTCCGTCCCGCTGAACTTCCCTGCTGCTGAGGCTGCAGGTGATATAGCAGGTGATGTAAAGTATCACTGGTGAGACATCCCCTTCGGCACCAATGAAAAGCAGTATATCTCCCAAACAGTTGCCTGGGGTGCTATCGCTGTTATCTTAATTCAGCTCTGATAAGGTGTCAGTTTTCCTTGTACAGAGCCCGAAGGCTTGTTACCACCATCTGACACCTTGATCGGTTTTTGTTATTCAGTTAATTTTTTGCGAACCTCAGCTGATGTGAGATCTGTTTGCAGATTGATAAGCTTGTGACACGCGAGATAAGACAACTTCCCTCTAACAGAAATATATGCCACATTTAAGGTCTTTCAGTATGCTAAAGTATGCTGCCTGACCACTCTGTGCATCACCCCCCCACCACCACCACCACCACCACCATTTGCTGTGAGACACATTTGGGTCAAATGTAAAATTCAAGCTTTCAAGTGAAGATTATCTTTAATCTTCTCGGCAGAGATAGAGGCCGGGCATTTCTGATCTTTCTAGTCCACGACATTATTTATGTATGTATTTATTTTACCCTATCCCTAGTTTATCAGTTAAGAAAACACACATCAAAGTGGAGCTACCCTGGAGATTTTGACAGCCAGTATGCTAAAAGGCACAAACTCACCCAGTGATTACAGAAATACCACCAGCAGACTGGGGCTGATGCAGAAAAGGTTTATACTTACACAGATAATGTAGAAATCCTACAGGTTTATGTTAGGACCACCAGTTTAAATAGATTTATGTCTTTTCTGTCTACCTTCACCTTGTTTCTGTCCTGCTTTAGTTCAGCCTCAGTGTCCAGCTCTCTGTTGTTATATTGTTGTCGTTGCCTTTGCTTTGCTGTCGACCCACTTTGTAAACTCTGTTTTTAACAGTGCTATATAGATAAAACTATTATTATCATTATCATTATTATTATTGTTATTATTACTGTCAGTTTTCTCAACATTATAATCTTTAGCAGCATTGTAAACTTGGTGATTGGATTATGCACCATAATGTACCTTGTTAATGACTCCCTTTAAGTTTTAATGTGACGGGCTTGTTCCTTTTTTTTTTTTTAAACAAAGGACCAGACATTTTTCTAACACAGGTCATAATCGAACAGTTCAGACATGAGAGTTTCATGTCCATCCAACTGTGTCATGGGAAAGATAAGCATGATTTTCACAGAAAAATTCCTCCCACTTCACAACTCTGTACGCAACATTTGGATATGATTGCAAATTCATCTGTGTTATTTACATGCAACCAGAACCAGAATAGTCACTCTGTGTAATTACACTGTGAAGCGTGAATACAAGCTCAGTACAAGGTTAAATAGGTTCAGTCACATATTTTCCCACAACGTTCAATCAAGCCATGTGTTAGTTTTAGGTTTTATTTGCTGCTGAAGGTAAAACGTTGAAACCACTTCTGTCTGTAATTTGAGATATCCTGGCTAACTGGTACATAGCTTGTGTGTAGAGAAAAAACTAAAATTAGAAAATGAAAATGACACCAAAACTATCTGTAAGGTGTTGATACTACTAAGGGTAAGAAAACACTGTATGTTATTAATAATTTGATGAGAGTATGTCATGCATTGTGTAAATTTATTAAATTCCCCAAAAAGAATAAAAGAAATCTGCCCATTATTTCGTAAGAGGCAATTTGTTGAGGCTCCTTTGTTATCTAAGTGGCTGAATATGATGCTCAGCTTTAAAAGAGGCGTAGTTTCCTCCTTATTCATACAGTTTTAAAGGAAATGTAACCCGCCGGCAATAAGCTTCCTTTTTCTGCTCACAGTCCCCTTCTCTCATGTATTTTAACACTCTCATTTACCTCAAGTGTTCCACTTCATCGGTTTGGCAGACCTAATACCGTGATCCCACTGACAGCACTGAGACACTGCACTCACAGATATACCCCCCACACATGCTAAACAAACCTTGTGTTGTGTGTATATATAGTAAATCAGAGGGAAAACTTCTCACAGATGTCTCTGCTTTGCTAAAACCACTCGGAGTGAAGGAGTGTTCATGTAGGAATCATCAGCTAAAGGTTGTTAGCTTTTACTGACGTTAGCGGCTCCAGGGTCGGTCAGTCCACCTCTTCAGTATCTCAACAACCATTAGATGGATTTCCAGGAAATTTGGTACAGATGTTCATGGTCAACCTGAGTTTTCATCTACTGCCATCAAAAAGCAGAGCAGGTTTGGTCAAAGGGTTTCGGAGTGTTACTGGGTTTCCTATATTTGTTTTTTGTGTGTTTCAGTTTTGTTCCTTTTATCTCTCAGTGTATTGGTGAATATACTGGAAAAAACCTAGAGACTATAATAAGGTGTTATACTGTTTGCACTTTCTGTCAAATGATTCTTCAATTAAACTGATTTGACAATAACAAAAATTGGGTTTGTGACAAATACTTGCTAAACATATGACATTTCCATCAACCTCAGCTATACTGTTGTTTTAGCATTTAGCACGGCTTTATACTCACTGCTTTAATTAAAGTAGTGGAAAAAAAAATTAAAACCTTCAACTAAAACAAATGGCAATTACAATGAATTTACAACAAGTATAGTTTTAGTTTTAATTGGCAGGTAAGCACATTTCTATTTCTTTGAGTGTGAGAGTGAGCCGTAAGGCTCCAAGACAGCAGAAAAAAATATGGCACGACACCTGGAGAATGATGCATCAAAAAGGACTTATGATGGCTCGACAACCAATGAAAAACATCCCATTATTTATGCAGAGCAAGAGGCAAACTGGGGCCAGAGTGGGCACATTTAATTTCTCCGCAGATCATTGAGACAGATTCTATTTACAGCCTGCACATGGGGAAACTGAGAAAGATTAAGGCAGAGGGAGACCAAAAGAGAGAGAGAGTGAACAGTCTCAGGGTGATGGAAGGTTTTAATCGGTCATTCTGACAAACCTCATTATAACCACTACAGAGCAAAGCCAGGAAAAACCATGTTGTTAAACAAATAGCATTTTCTCTCTCTCACGATTCTTGTTTGTCAGCAAAAAATTGGTCATATTTGTGGTGTGGCCTCCTTGCCAGTAAACAGACACAGATATTAGGACCACTGTTGTGGCATGCAGCACTACTAAAATCCTGGTTGCATACTGATGACTACCACTATGGCACCTTGTTCCTGTTCCTATATGCTGCGTATGTATTGAGCACATGGGAACAGGTGTGATAAATCTCTATAATTCTGCTCAGACAGCTCGACCTACATGAGTAAAACCAGTGTGATTTGACTGATTGTCACAGGTGACTAACTGGCTTGCATCATTGTTGTGCATTGTTGAGCACTGAGAGCCTGAATCATTTCACTACTTTATACCAGTGCTGCTGTGTGACAGCTGAAACAGAAACATAATAACACCTGCAGGCTACCGTGTCATTGGTTATATTGAAACACAGAAACAAACACGCAGAGAGTTGACAACATTTCTGAAAATTTACCTCTTCACCACACAAGGAAAGAAACTCCTGGCTTACCTCCCCCGCTAGCCAGAGGACAGAAAGAAAAGCCTTCCTCAGCCTACAGATTGTCAGTTTGAGGCCTGCTGCTGGAGCTCGCTGGCAGTTGCCAAAGCACCACTTCTCAGCCCCAGCTTGAAGTACATGCACAACTGTAGAGGAAAAGTATCTGCACAAAATCAAAAAAACACAGCGTCATCAGTGTGTCTGCTTGCAGAGGAGCAAAGTAACTGTGCAGAGAGTTTAACTTTGATGGACTTTTCAACACGAACTCAAATCAACAGCAGATCAAACTCGGAGCAAAGAACAGACAGAACAGAGAGCAAGAGGTTAGAGCTTGTGCCATTCAGTGCTTGCTGCTGTATAAAAACTTCTGGCATGGTTGTCAGAAATTACTACAAGGTACTTACACACACAGAGACACATTTATATATATTGCAGTTACTCGGCCTTGCTTTTTAGCTGGTTGCTCCATCAGAAGTAGCATCAGAAGTGCAGGTTCAATATCCCTGTGTACAAGTGTTTGGAGTGAGGAAGTCGCTTCCTGGCTCAGAGCTACAAACAGATGCTTTCTCCCTGGAAGTCAACCGGCTGTTACCCTCTCTGCATGCGTAACTTTAAAGCAGGTTCAGGAACTGATCCAGGGGGGCTCCCGGTTGACCACAATAATATTAAAGAAGGGGACTTTCATGCCTCAATGATTTTCAGCAGTGCAGGAAGTTATTTAAATCCAGTATGAGGTTGCCAACCCCGAGAGTCACATTCAGCTGCCTGATAAAGGTTTGTTTTGCCTGCTCTCTGCATTTCATCTTTAAACAGCTGATACTCTCAGGAAAGTTGTGCACCACCAGTTGCTCTACATCTAATTTTTTGATGATTGTGATCATTTCAAAAGTAAATATGGGCCTAGCTGAAATCACAGCACAGTCTTTGTCTTTAATTTATGTGTTTGTTGATTGCGTCAGACGACATCGCAGTTTGACTATGAGCGGTCCAGACATATATTAGGTTTTCACCTAGTCTTGTTTCTCTCAAAATGACTGTGAAAGCTGTAAGAAGATCTCGGAGAGAAGGAAATAATGAAGTTCTTGACGTCCTAACCAGTCTAGTGGTGTTAGTGTTTTCTGTGATACAAAAGACAGTCACCACAGTGACAATTCCAGACTCAACCACTGCCCTTGCCAATTCACCACTGTGCTTGTGAATTTTAGCACACTATATATGGCAAGGGTGTGTGGGCGTGTGAAAATGGGGGCAGCAAAGTCGGAGTGAGAAGTGTGAAGTGTCTGGTGATGCTGAGGAAGTTTCCTTCTCCAGCGTGACATTATTGAATCCCTGAAACAAAAAAAAAAAGAAACAAAAACTAGGGGGAAAAAACTAATTGCCTGACCTTTATCGACTCCTTTGGAGGAGACACAGACCAATGTGCACCATCCCTCGTTACATCCGCATAATTAACGTCAATCGATCTGGCTTCACTTTTTCTCTCCCCTGATGGGGAGCAATGTGCCAAGTTGGGGAGTGACAGCTGTCGAGCAAAGTGACACACGGCAAATTCATTAGTCAATGAGTCGATGGCAGCGCTAAGGGGGGAAAAAAGAGCAAGACAAGGAAAATCTATTGTAATTCACAAACAAACTTGGGATGTCAATCAAAAGTGGTATTGACTGGCTTTATTTAGACATCAATTTGCTTTGTCCAGCGCAATGATTCTGTTTTGTTTTCCATCTTTGGATGTGTGCTTGACTCGATCAGATTGAAGGAAAGATGTTGGGACACTCAGTGCTCTAGAAAAGATCCTGGTCTGAATGGAAACCCAAGACGCTGTATTGTAAGGATGAGTATTGATCAGATTACCAATACTGATTATTGATCCAGTATGGTAATCATTCAGCTTTTTTTTTTGTTATTTTATTAGACAATAAGATGAAAAAAAAAAACTGAACAGAATTAATGTTGCTTTATTTTTGTACTGTTTATGAATAGACATTCTTGAGTTGCAAACTGCAGCAGCGTTGTTTTGAACTAATCGCTAATACTTTTAATCATTAACCCATGTTCCTATAATTTAGGCCATGTGTGGGCTCCAGGCGACAGACGAACTACAACGAAAAGTGTGCTTTTCTCTGCTTGTATGAACTTTTTCCAGATGTCTTGACAGATTGCTTGTGTTTCCGCCCTTACAGGCAAAAGACTTGTTGCACTTGTGGCAACGAGTATAACCACACTTTTGAACATTTAGTTCTCTTCACCATCATTACTAATGGCACGGTCTGTGTGTATGTGTGTGTGTGTGTGTGTGTGTGTGTGTGTGTGTGCGTGCTGCAGAGAGAGCTGCCCCCGCCCAATGCATACAAAGGCTCAGAGAGAGAGAGAGAGATCTCCCTTCTGCAGCAGGAGTAGTGATGCATCATCTTCATCATGTTTTTGGTGAAATAAAATGTGTAAGATAACTTTTATTTAGCAAGAATCAACAGGATGTCAGAACAGAGAGCAGAACCAAAAACATTACAGCGTAACGATCGAATGGTCTTTATTAATTTAGCACCAGGGCCCATTTGGGTACCCATCCCTACTTCTCTGTGGGAGTGGATGTTTGTAGAAACAGGAAATACCTGAAAAAGGCTTGTCTTCCAAGCTGAAAAGTGAGTCAATCCCCATAGACTCTCATGTTAAAATGCCCAACTTTACAGCTGAAATAAACATGTTTACAACCTGGTACAGAAAAAGTTTTGGTCTCTATAGCTAATTTCCCCTATCACGACAACTGTGAATTTTATATAACTCACCTGTTTAAATTCTAATATGGCTTAATATTATGCATAATTGAGGGCGTGGCCTCTTTGAGTGACAGGTGGGTGAGCATTTGCTTGCCATAAACCGGCATGCACCAAAGTCTCAGCTCCACACACGTCCCACCTATTTGCCCATTTTTGGATTAGCAGGGAGTTAGGGGCAGAGTCAGGCACTGCCAAGAAGGCGACGGTGGAGCAGCCCACTCTGAACTTTAAAACCACTCTCCAGGAACCTGTGGGTGATGTCACAGGGGTTGTGTCCATCTTTATATACAGTCTATGGATATGACCCATAGGAGCATCTCCTGAAATGATGGCTGGTGTACCAGGCATTTGTCGTCATGGTTACAACAATAAATACAGGCACGGTTTCACTTGAAGCACAATAACTACTTGATTAGGTCAAGGCAAAAGCCTATGGCTTGGTTCTAAATAAGTAATTCCTTTTGTCAGACAACCTTCGTCGTCATGGTTACAATAATAAACACATGGTTAAAACAAACAACCAAGACTATTGGTTTTAAAAGAAACACCGATCTCCTGTGAAAGCTCTCTAAGACCCCAGACTCCTCCTAACATGGTCAGTCTTTGTACTACGGCGTCACCTGACTTCCTCATTTGCTCAGGGGGACAGAAAAATAAAAAAAACATTATTAAAATGCTTCTCCAGAAATTCAAATACCTCAACATTACTAATCATAGTGGCTACCCAAGCTTTTGTTAGATGAGAATCATGCAGAGCTGAGTCATTATGGACCACTTGAAGTCGAACATTAACTATTTAATCATTATAGTGATTAAATAAAGTGCAATGCATGCCTGAAGCCTCCGCAGTGCTCCAATGACAAAAACGCTTATCGTCTTGAGCAGCCTGTCCAGAACTTAATCCTGCATTTCACCACCTGAGGGGAAAACAGCTTTATTTCCTCCCAGGATCCCATCTCCTTCTTCACTGTCAGCTCTCACACAATTTGCATATATGGTCAAGAGGTCACAGACTCAGCAGCACTGTCTGACATTTTAATTCTGTGCAGATAGCCAGAGTGTGTGCCCTGGTCCTTTCCCAACCCATCTGCACTGCCGTGTCTGAAAGGTAAAATAATGCCAAACTTCTCTCTATATCATATTTTTCTTTTAAAATGTGCCACAAATTACATACAATGATACATGTTCTCAGCACAAATGATCATTCCAACATGTTAATTACTGAATTATGCTCCTTTTTATTAGAAATGACACCCTGGTGTCTTCTCACATCGTTTTTTTTGAACCCACAGGGTTGAAGTGTTGTGGATGGATCCTGGCCAGCAGCCACCACATCCAACATCCTGTAAGCTGAAACAATACCACTGAAATATTAATGCTGTTATTCACAACTGACAAAATAGTTCACTGTCACTGAACCTGTGATCTGCACGCCTGCGTCCACATTGCTCCGCGTACATCTCGTTCACCATCATTTCATCGGAAGGTTGCGTTTCCCAGATGACTTGAGGCGTGCAGTATATGGATATATATGTATAAAGGGCAGTCATTTGCTTGCATGGCATGTTGCTGTGATGATCCCAAATCATCCCTGTTGCATAACTGCCATTTCCCTGTAGATGCATTTCTTCTGCAGTGCTCATGGAAAGATAAACAGTCAGTAAGAAAGAGGCAGTCACTTATTCCTTAGTGATGTGTTAAAGTAATGTGATTTCTTTGTTCAGTAACTGTGAATGTGGATTACATTTTTTAAATAGTAGCATAACAGTTCCTTATCCCAGTAACGCCCCATTATTTTTTCATGTGGGGGGAGTTTCACTTCCTGTCTCACCAGGAGTTAGATGAGACAGTTGAGGTACATTTTGTGTCCATGTTCTCAATGGTCTTGATTCTCCAAAGTCACCTTATTTACATTTTTTGCGAGGTAGCTACACTCACTAATCAGCTGCTTTTGTTGAGAGCTGGCTGGTGAATCAACCCCTCTGCCTCAGCGTGATGATGGGACTACTGGAGTGCTGCATGTGGTCAATGGGGCTACGTTAGCTGTTGAAAGTCTCTAACATCTCAATTGTAGACTAGCTGCTGTAAAATCACTATAATGTCTTGTTCTCTGTTTCTATATTACGCCTCTGTTGAACCTGGACTGAGAAATGTTTAACTTAAGTCATTACTTTAGCTAATTCATAGTTTAGTGTACATTTTCAGAAGGCAAGCTGCCTCCTACAAAACAATACAACTCATTTGAGGCGGGTGCTGGGAGTGGGTATCGTAGGGAAATTCATCCTCTGTATTTAACTCGTGTTGAAATAGAGAAGGAGATAGTTTTTTAACAACAGCCAGCATACAGCTTAGATGTACCAACAGATTCTGAACAGCTCACTTAGCCCTGTTGACCAAATGCAGCACCCCAGTGGTCCCATCCCCACACTAAAGCAGCAGGGGGGGCATGTTTTGCAGATACATTCTTGCTAGAAAATCACACAGCTCGACAAAAACTGTTCCCTTAAAAAATGAATGTGCTTGTACAACTTTGCTGTGTGTGGGGGAATAAAACCAACTCCCAAACCTGTTGGGAAAGTGCAGGGGTTGCCTTGTTAAATGTCAGGTTATATCATGTTTCTGTAGCTTGATCAGACCAGAGTATTTACAAGAGAAATAGAAATCTGTTGATGATGATAACTGTGTGATATGGTGGAAAGTTCTGAAGAAAGGACCAGTGTGTTCCTGGCCTAAAAGGGTAAAGGTCACTCATTGTCACTAATGCTCGTCTTCAGAGTGACTCTTGGGTTTGCTCCCGTCCACCTGAGCTCAATCATGCAGCCATATGCTCCTCAACACTGCACTCCTCCAAGGCATGTCATCTGGCATTGTCATCCCTGTACACAAGGCAGTCCCAGTCCAGACTGGCCTCGTCTGTGGTTCCCTGACGGTGGAACAAGCTACCAAATGCTATCAGAGCAGGGGCGTCCCTCTCTGTCTTCAAGAATCTTTTGAAGACTCATCTCTTACAAGAACGCGTCTCACATGCTAACTCATGCTTACTATGCACTTTCTGTGGACTTCTGCTCCTTGTCTTTTTGCACTTTGCGTTGTTGAAGAGATGCAGTACTCAGTACTTAAACTAAGGTCTCCTACTGCACTGGAGCCTTAGTGATGTCCTATGTCTCTTTGGATAAGAGCACCTGCTAAGTGAGTAAATGCAATTTTCATACGCAAATTAATTGCTTTTTTTTTACCAATGTTTTTTATACTAGATAATATTAGTGGTGTTATTTCACCTTTGCACCTCTAATCACAGCAGTAAGAGGTTTTTATTATACAAAACTAACACAAGGAAACATTACTTATCCACACTGTCCTTGTGGTCAAAGGATTCTCTGCGCTGCATTTCCTTCAGAATTACTGACTCCAATCCACTGTTAATTCATCAAGGATTTTAAACTAAAGTGCAATTTGCTCTAATTTGCCTCAACACCAGTAATGTAACACAAATAAACAGATAAATATGAGCTGACTGCAGTTTGCGGCCTATTCATTCATTCTTCATTCATTTTTTATACAATAATCAGATGTTTTCATACAGGCTGAAACGTCAAGGGTTCCACATTATAGACGAGAACCTGACGGAGCTCAGTTCAGGGTTTGTTCAGGCTGAGATAATACTGTTTACAGAATCAGGTAACTTACACGTACATCTATATATCACAGCAGAGCATGTGGACACAAGACATTAGCATAAAACTGCAGCTTCGTTGAACTGAAAGCAGCAACCGCATACATATCATTATAAGCCACTGTGAGTCTTTGCATCCTGCCTTTTCTGTAGCAACACCACAGGTGGGCAGTGTAAAGTACAGTGGGGTAAAAAGCTTTAAACAGAGAGGTCCTAACAGTCACTGAACACACACAAAATTTACGAGTAAATATGCTTATCACCTGGGGCGCCTCGGTGGCTCACCTGGTAGAGCGTGTACCATTAAGGCGCAGCGACCCAGGATTCAAATCCGACCCGCAGCCCTTTGCTGCACGTCATCCCCTCTCTCTCTCTCCCCAACTTTCCCGTCTCTCTCACTGTACCTATAAATAAAGGCATAAAAAGCCAGGAATACTTATCACCTGATAAATCATTGTTTATGTAATGTGCTAAATATTTACTCTCATTGCATTCTTTAAGGACAACACTGGATAGGATGCAGTTTTCTGTCTTTCCAGCTTCTCACAGTCATCATATTGCTCTTGTTTGCATCATATTTGTTGTCAAAATTTAATCCATATTGTGAACATGCTTTCAATAACTGTTGAAGACCAGCACTACGCGGACAGAAAATCATCAAATCATCTCCATACATCAGGTGGTTTATAAGAGAATTACCAACCATGAACCCTGTTCCACTTCCATTTAACTGCACCGACACATCGTCCATATGTCTTTATCTATAATTCACATAGACGGCACAGATACAGGATTTCCCAGTGTAACTTGCATCGTCTGATGTGCATATCAGAAAACCTGGATTCTCACTAGAAATCTACCAAACGCTGTCTGATATTACTTTTAATTTTTAATGATGATAATTTTCAACCAGATCCTAATATTTTAGACACTCTCATCCCAGTTTGCTGGTGTGCACAAAAGCTACAGTGACATTGTTCTGACCTCTAAAACGAACCAAATCAACAATCAATAAGTGTGAATGATGATGATGGGTGTCCATGTGGCACGTGTATTGATCTCTCGACCATATGCAGTCCAGTGATACTGTAAATGATATGCCTTCTTATATGATATGCTTCCACCAAATCAGACACTGAATCTGTGCACACACTGTATTTTATTTATTATGTCATGTTGTGAGGCTTGGAAAAAATTAATGTGCTCAGTCTGAGGAAAAAAACATGTCAAATATTTCTTCTGGCAAGTGGCAAATGAGCTATAGAGGCCGTCAGATTTCCATTCGCCACCCAGTGAGGATTTATCACTTTCAGACACGTATATATTATAATATTTGATCTTTTTCCTGTTTTTCACATAATATTCAGCTCCGCATGAACTGTGCCATGTGCCTGTAATTACTGTGTAAGTGCTACCTAGTCTGGAGTATAACAAAGGCATAGCTGACAGATGTTGTCCCCTGGGATGCTGGCTCATTTGATCGCAGCTTTATTTTGCATCCATGTTTTATTTCATTATTTTTTTTGGTTTTAGATTTTCTTTTTTAATGCCTTAACAGTTGTGCCAGGCATAACACTGAGTGCCTGTTGGTGCTCATTAGCTAGGTTTTACCATCGATGAGCATATTGAAGGGGCAAATTCCAATATCGCATTTTGTGGATTTGCCATATCCAGGCAACAGGCAGTATAGTTGAACAAGCATTACAGGCCATTACAGCGGAGATGGACAGTCAAAAAAAAAAAACATTAATGGAAAAACTAATTTCCTACAAGTCAAATTTTCTCAATTTGTCCTTTGCTCTGTAGTGTTAGTTTTTGTTATTTAGGTAATTGTTATCATTCTTGCTATTATGCTATTATATCATATTATATGATATTTTTATCTCTGTATTATTTCTTGTTATATTTCCTGCTGTGTGTAGACTATTATGGTTAACTACCATTAAAATCAAAGATAGACAGAAAGGCAGTTTGTGCAGAGGACCAAGACTTTATTGTCATTTCTCTAATACAGGTATGTGGCAGAAACACAATTCCTTGTTATGATTATTAAAAACATACTAACTAATATTTTAATAATGTTAAAAAAATGAATATTACAAAAACAGAAAAAAAGGATCCCAGGATCATAAAAACATCTGTGCACAGCCTTGAGGTGAAAGGAAACGGCTGATGTCTTTATGGGTTTTGGAGAAGACACATGGAAATCTACCCCTCCCCCCAACAGAGGAAATATTTATCTGCAAAACACTTTTTTTTTAACACGTTTTTCAACTCATTATCTATTCAATATGTGCATGTAGCATTTAATGATTACATTTAGACAACTGAAACTGCCTGGTTCAGATAAGTAAACCATTGTTATCCATTAAATGGTAAAACTGTCATAACAATGGAATAGCAATGAGATGCTACATAAACCCCAGGTGACATTTATTCATCCATCCACTAATTCAGTTCCGGGAATTCCATTTATATTGGATAATAATGCACTATGGGATTTATGTTCAGTACCAATGCAGGAAGTATTGTGGCATTCATGTAGTGAGGCAAAGCGTAGGAATGTGGAGAACCAGCAAGAGAGCAGAGTTTGTGTCCTATTCACAGACCTGTAATCAACATTCACCTTTTTATGAACCGCAACTGCAATCTTTCCTTAACCTTAACCAAGTGTTTTAGTTGCCTAACACTTACCAAACCAAAAAAGGTCCTATACTGTATAAAGTGAGACTTCCGTGTGTGTGTGTGTGTGTGTGTGTGTGTGTGTACTGTGTATCACAGCATGTGTCGGGTGACCAGCTGACTCCACCCTGATTGCTTCACCTCACCTGCTGGTCATCTCTAATCAAGCCTACCTGTATATAAACTCCAGACCTACTCACCATTCTTTGCCAGATTGCTGTCTCTGCTGCGTCAGTAGTAGAAATCTCGGCCTCTGAAGGGAACTCATGTTTGTTTGTTTTTTCTGTCTTTGATTTCATCAGTGTAATTTTACTCTGCATCTCCCTGAGGTCCACACTCATTCATCTCGCTGTTCCTGGTCTGCCCCCCTGCTCTTCCTCCACCACGCCGTCCTCCAGTCTCCTGCTCACACTCACCCAAACACCCCCACTCCTGTCTCACCATCTGCATTCCTCAACTGGATTTGTTTGGTCTTGGACTCCTCTTAGTATCTTTCCCCACACCCTTTTGACTGTTCTCAATTAACTTTGTTCACTTTATCCTGCAACCCTCTGTCTGTTTTTTGCATTTGGATCCAGTAGTATTCACACTACCACATACTGAGAATGTTAAAAGAGCTTAAAACCAAAAATATATCTTCTTATGGCGATCCAAACGTTAATTTTTTAACCATGTCTTTCTCCCACCTTACCCATTTTCCACGTGCACATGTTTTAGAGAATGTGAATTTAAAATCATTGTCATTGGACACTGAAAAAAAATCTTAGTTTTTGTCTGGCAAAAGGAATAACTAACTCTACAAGCAAGAATAAGTAACTAATTTATGAAAGTATTAACTAATAAAAATCAATTGTATGCATATCTTATTGTAATGATAAATAAGTTAATAAAGATAAACAATTGCCCTCAACATATAGCACTGAATTACTCACACATTTTAATAAAAAACACAAACTAAGCTGTTACACTTTACATTTATTTTTATTGACATTTACTAGCTGAATGGTTTGCTGTGAGGTTCACAAAACTATTCTGCTATTTAGGAACTTGTCAAGTTACAATCCATATTGTCGATGTCCTAAAGGTGTTTTTGGTGTGTAAGTTAAGCTCTTTCTGGCAGCTGTTAATACAGAATACAGCAGGAGCCTAATTGATTATAATCAGGTGTAATAGTTTTGACGTTAATGCTCAGTAGGTGAGGATGTAGGCAGTAATTTGACTACTATTAGACTCAACTGCTTTTTTCATGTCACGTGTGTCGCTTGCATTATTTAAAAATTCTCACTGAAGATGTGGTGGAACAAAACGCCTAATGGGAGATTTAGAGTTTATTTTCAGGGAGCATCCCAGATAATACCAGCACTCTCTATCTCATCTGAAACAACCCAGCTGTAAAATGATGCTATTCAATGGGTCATTATACTCTAATCAACACGGAGGAGCTGAGAGTCTTTTACTCCCATTATTAAACTCACCTTGAATGGGGAAAAACCACACAGTGAAGAGTAAATTACTTGCAGCTTTCAATACGTGTATTGTTTCCATCACTGTGAACAATAGGCAAACATTTCCTTCACCTGTTGGCATATATATATCCTGCAGGTCATATTGTAGGTGACTGTGTGAGAAGCTGTTTTATTGCCAGATTTCTGCTGAGATAACAGAGGTGTATGACTTATCCTTGGACAGCCAGGACGGCAAGATGTAGTTTAAAGTTGTTACCAGGGGCTCAACAGGGTCATTTTTTTTTTTTTAAACTCACCGTTCCCAATCTTCTTCAGTTCCCTTCCTATCTCGCCCTCTCACAGCACTGAATGTTAACATTTTCTGGAGCAAACTGTCCAGGCTGGTGCAATCACGCTGGAGATATTAATCATTTACTGGCTGCTCCAGGACTGCATTGTTAAATAGCAGTTTTGTAGATTTACAAGGTGTGTTGTTTTTCATAGGCTGCACCAGCCAGAACTCCAGAAACCCTAGAAGTCAGCAAAATATTTGGACTTGTGGGCCTGTTGAAATACGCTTCTTATAAATAAATATCCGAAACAGTCATTTATGGATTCCTGTTTCCGCTTACAACTGGTTTGAATTAGCCAGACAATGAGAGCATAAAATTTATGATCATCGCGTTCTTACATGTAATCAGGCCGAAAGTGAATAAATGTGACCCCATCACAGTAACGTCGCCCGGGGGAATACAAGTTGGTCAGACCTCATGGATGTGATCAGCGGATCTGCACGTTTTACCGAGAACAGGATCAGAGTTGAACGTGCGGACCATAGGTGACTGGGTTCCATCACGCAGCAGTGAAATGAGGTTGGGGTCTGAGGCGCCCACATCATTTAAGTCTAAGATGTGTCTGATGAGCGATGACAGACTATGGTCATTCCTGTGGGGTGAGCTGCTATTGTAGCCTGCACAGATGTGGAGGGAGTTAAACATGAACATATGGTCCAGGAAACCACACGCAGGCCTGCACACGCGGGCGGTGACATACGTACTGATGCATTCACTCTACCTTCAGCACATCCACACGGAGGTTTCAGAGGGACTGGGAAGAGGCCATCCCGCTGTGCTGAGCTCTCCTCCCACCTGTTCCGCTGGGAACGGGAAATATGAATCGCTGGGATGGCCTGTTGTTCCCCCTCTGTCAGTGTGTTCCCCTCACATATATATCACACGCCTCCTGTGTTCCCGGGGAGCGGAATTAAAAGCAGTGACATGGGTGTTGAAAATCATAAAGAGAAGAAAGTGGGCGACTAAAGCAGAGGAGGAGGGAATTGGACTTGAGTTGACGAGGGAAGGTGAAGAAATTGGCACAATGGCAGGAGACAGAGTGTGGGGAATATGTAAAATGGTGCAGAGTGGAACGGGGGGGGGGGGGGTCATGACAGAGGGATAATAAAGGGATTCAGACGAGGGTGTGCTGGCTTAAAAAAAACAAGTTTAGCTGTGCAAGTCCTCTTCATTTTTCAGATGCTGAAGCTGGGCCTCGGTATTCGCTAAACGAATGCATACACCAAAACAAAAGAATGTCTTGCGTTGTTTAATTAAAGTTTGAGTTATGTCACCATCTGGCACAAAGTGAGGGGAGCAGGAACATGAGGTCAACATGAATCATCGGATCTGCGTGTTTAGTTGAAAGCACGGCACTGACGGCAGAAACAAGGCTGAGATCATCTTTACCCCTTTCATACCTGGTATAATCACTCTGCTTCTGTCAAAATATGTCACCTGGATACGTCCATCTGATCAGTCTTTGTGTTTATACCTGTGACCTGTGTTATATACGTGATCATGACGTGATGCACAATGGAACTCCTGCTCAAACTTTTAGATCCCAGCAGATTATGATCTTTCAGTCATTGGCCGCACCTTCACCAATCTGCTGAACAATAACTTTTTCCCCCTGATGATTTTCTTTTCTACTAAGAAAAACAGAAAGATTTGGTACACAGACTTAACATAGACAGTTTGTTAAATTGTCTATGCTTAGTTCAAGTAGATTTTATTTTTAGAACCCAAAATCACAAATGTCCGATTTACACCAATCTACACTAACAGATCAGATAAGGAAAAAACTTCCCAAAAACAGTAGTGACAGAGATGGGATTCCTCTTCTAGAGCAGACATGCATTTGATGTTGTATGGACAGAGCACCTACAAAAGGACAGGTTATACATACACACAAGAGGGAAAGAGAGAAGAGACAAGAGTCTCCTGGAGGACGAAGATCCAGCTTCATGACGTCTGGGATGAGGCACTGACAGCCAAGGGGGAGGGAGAGAGAGAGAGAGAGAGAGAGAGGACGCAGAATGGCAAATAGCCTGGGACAGAAAAGCCTCAACTGTGGGAGCAGTGAAGACTATAGGACTCTATACTATAGGAATGTGAATCTGGATATCCTATCTGGATTGCATGTGTGCCAGTGTAAACAGAGACCTGCAGTCTTTACCAAGTATGAACAGTTTCACCAACATGTTAAAGCAGTGTTTCAGAAGAAGAAGACATGAGCAGCAGTTTGATTTTTTTTTTTTTATGAACTGAGAGTATTTATAAGCAAATACGTAAAATGCTTGATCAACATTCATTAGTGTGACTGAAAAGTCACTAATTGTATCACGTGTCATTGATTAGGCTGCATGTCATGAGGTTTTGTTTTGTTGCTATCTGTCCGTCATCCACCTCTTCTTCAAACCTGCATCCTTTCATTCAGGAGAAATGAAGTACATTCCTGTGAGGACAGGGGAAGATGGCAGGTAAACAACCTCCACAGTTCACCCCTCCATCTCAAAGTGTTTGGCTTGTTGTTTGAATGTGTGCACAGAGACATTAGGAGCTTTACCACGCACTCGGAGAACTAATCCTGAGATTTTTTTCTCAACATAAACAGGCAAGTAATTTGTTGCCTTAGAAAACTCAGAGAAATACCAACTGTCTGTTTCATCAAATTCATTTTCTGTCCACTGAGTAGGTCAGCGATCGGGAGAAAATGCATTCGTTTTTCTGTTATATATAAAAGATCTCAGAATGTTTGACAATCTCTGTGGACCTTGTTAAGGCCTTTCAATGATGCCTGAAAGGCTTAAGTATGGACGGCAGAATAGATTCTAATTGTAGAAGTTGCGGAGATTTTTCTAATTGCTTTCTTCATAGTGAATGAAGGTCACATTGTTGGCGCTCAGCAACCAAAAAAATCCACACTTGAGTCACATCATTTTTGCTGTAATCGTTTAATTGTAAACTGAGAAATTATGAGAAGTTGTGTTTTTTTTTTTTTTTTTTTCAAACTTATAGATGTCATCTTTAAAGGGGCTATTTGTAAGTTTTGTCTGCCACCAAATAGGGTTTCTTGCTGGGAGCAGATGGTGGTCATGATCGCTTGACAAGAGCTTCAGCCATTGTTGCATTTAAGAGGTTATATTACACACTGTGAGCAGCGCTACATCTTCAGGGCAAATTGGCTTTGCTTGGACGCAGCTATTTGCGAGTAAGGAGTGAAGTTTCTTCGAGACTAGTAAGTAAAATGTTAATGCTAATCTTAGCTATAAAGCAACAGCAAAACTTAGAAAAAGCTCGTTTAACAAAGAATAATGTCAGCTTTACATTAGCAGGGCCTTTATACCCTTCTTTTATATCATACCAGCATGTTTGGTTAAAGGTCATTTGAAAACCAAGGTAGCATGTGTAGGTGTGTTTCTGCTAACAGCCCATTTCTTCTTCTTTCATCCAAACACAACTTTGCTCCTGTACCTCCAGCAGAACTGTGTTAGACTAGTTTCCTGCGTTCATCTGAACAAACTCCACGATTTCGAGACCCGCATCCAATCACGTACCTCAGTGAGATATTACGTGGGATGACATGGTAACATGTTGCACAGACGTAGACTGGTTTTAAATAAACAAATATTCAAAGTAAAAGTTCTCCTTTTTTGGTAAAATGAAAATGGCGACAGGTACTCCAACAACAACAGTTGACATTTTTGATTTTATAAATGTCACTGCTACTTCCTGAATACAAACCATTTAAAAGCTCATAATACATTTGGCTCCCGGCCAAAATAAGTAATAGCCTAAATCATAATGAGTTCAGCAGTCTAAATACAGTGTCCAATATGTTCCTGACAAAATGTGACGCTTAGAATATGTTCACATTTTAGAGAATGTAATTAATACTTTCCTTGTACATCATATATTATGTCACCCACCACCAACCCATCTGCTCTTAATCAGCATGTTGATTTTTATGACCCAACCTGCCCGATCTGCAGATTAACTGCAGTACCCGCAGATAGAACAGCGATCTGCCAATCACTAGTGTCCATCATTCACTCTTTTTTGCTCGGTTTTGGGTCTTGTTCATTATAAGTCATTAGCTCTGTCTCTGGCTCTGTTTTGGTCTCCACCAATTCCAGCAGGAAATATGCATCTCCTTTGATGCTAAATGCTCGCGTTGATGAGAGTCGAGTTGTAGGAAACCAAAACAATGAGCTGAAAGATGCAGACCAGCAGTTAGATGACAGTTTTTTGTGGGTTTGTCGCTGCCTGCTGTCACAGCCTTAATAATAAATGTGATAGAACTTTATCAGACTCTAACTGCATAAATATTGGCTGTAAGATTCTACTCATGCAGCATTTTACAGCTCTGCACAGATGTATCTCACTTGTCTAAAAGCTTGAAAGCCCTTGTTTGTGTACATCTCCTTTTCTGGCGCTGACCTTTATCTGAATTTTACCTTTTCAGTGCCTCTAATGATAGCACAATCAGTGCTTTCACAGCAACCAAGACTTTCCATTGCAAAGTGTGGAGAAAGGTTTTGAATATAACTCAGTCTGTCTCTAAATATGTAGTCCAACATTTTCTTTTTTTTTTTTTTGTTTGTCCCACAGTTTTGTTTTTTATTTGGTCACTCCTCCAGCATTCTCTTAAGTGAGGCTTAAATGAATGCATGTTTAAACTTTTTAACCCAAACTCACAAAACAATTCAGTTTGATAAAGGTCTCCACAAATGCTTTTGTAATTAAAGGGTTTGTGTCTGTGTTTGTCTGTGTGCGTCAGTGTGAATTTTCAGGTTTCTGAGTTGAGGATGAGAGGAACTGTAGATCCTCCGAGACAGAACAGAAAACTATTAATTAGTGTTTAGATATCTCACAGCAACCCTGTCTCCAAGAAATTATGTTCGTACTATACAGCAACAGCAAATACGTCGTCTAGGAAATATAATTGTCACTGCATTATGTTTTCTATAAGGTAGGAAAGATGTTGGTAATTTCCATATTTCTTAAGTCCCAAATATGTTCATACATGATTATATCTTTCTTTAGTCTTAATCAAAGAGCTTTTGTTGCCTTAACCAACTGACAGCAACTGTACTTCATTCAAAAAATGACTTATACATTTTAAAGCAAATTATAAAGTGTTATTATATCAGTGAATTAATGCATAGACTCATCCACACTAATGTGTATTACATGTGCAGTATGTTGACAAGTTCACTAAAATCACTCTGACAAGCCGAAACAATTCGTGCTTATGTGATAACCATCAGCCAGAGCTGCTGGGGATAGCGTAATGCCAACAGTGTGCTTTCCTGTGACACTGAAAGGGCTCATTATGAACATAAATACACACCACTGCCTTTAAATGGGTTAATTAAGACTGTATCATTGGCAGCAGATGACGGCAATGAAAGCAGCCATCAGTCTACTTAAAATGTTTAAAGCCTTGTATTTGCCAGCCGAATCACTGTACCAGTGTTTGTTTTGTTTTGTTTTTTTTACAGCATTTGTTCTGTGCACTCCAGTGTTTGTGCTGCTGATGTTTAAATCTTCATCCTCTCATTCTTATTAGTGCTCAGGGAATTCATTATTCTAACCCTGGTATACATTTCTGTCATTTTTATAACCCGATTCAGCATGAGAAGCTGGAAATAATTGCGGACTATATTATGGTCATGAAGCGCATCTGAGCTGTTAGATTGTGCTAATTTGGGAGTTGTTCTTCAAAATCCTTTTTCTCCCCAGAAACCCATCACTTGCTTGATTGCATTTAAGTCACACAGTAACTCAGTCAGCAACGCATGAGCAAAGCAATGGATCCTGTTGGGAGAAAGTTTACTATGGTTGATTTCTGAGGTGTGATGGTTTTTGAGTCTTACTCTGCTATATATATATATATATATATATATATATATATATATATATATATATATACCATGCATTAGCTATATACTACCTTCCATAAATCGATAGACAAGCTTCGATATACTGTATATTTTTAAGCATATTTTAATATTGATTATACCTAAATGCCTGAACAAAATATTGATGACTGAAAAAAATTGTGGTTACAAATGACATTACCATTCACATTTCCTGTCTCTGCTAGGATAATCTTGCAGTGATGATGATGATAATAATATATAGGGGAACCTATAACACGCATTTTCAATCCTCTACATATTCAGTGTGTTAGTCTGACATTGGATGAGTGAATAAGTGTTAGCTAACCAGCTAGTTAAATCCACTCAACTAGCTGGCATCATGACGGACGGCTCGGTACAGCTCTCTGTTATTGTAACTGTTCATCGTTCAGAGTCTACTTTATTTTTCTGTAACTATAACTGAACGTTTTATAAATAATAACCACCAAAAACCAAAATAGTGGGGTGTCCAAGATAAAAGGTAACACGATTCTTCTCATACACATATGGCAGAAGTTAGAAAGCACAGTGCTGGTTTTGTATTTTTCCATTGTGTTGGCTAAAGCTCTGCTCTCCCCTTTAGCCAAATTATAGTGTTTGTATTTTACTATTAAATCAAATACCACCAAGAGAATTTCTTTATTGTTCTGTGCAAATCCAGAAATTTTATCTTATAGTTATTCATCTTGTCTCCAGTTTCTTTCACCGCAGATCACATGAAGTGCAGCTGATATTCACTTTCAGTAAAGGGATACAGATATATCTCTGTGGATAACCTCCTCTGCTCCACCTCTCGCGGAGCAGAGCTTAACATATCTTCCTCTCCGTACGTATAATGCACACTGCTTCTGGTAAACACTGTTTCTGGGGGAGGATGAGATGAAACTCAGACAGGTACAAATCAAACAGAAGTGGAAAGGAATGAATTAGCTGAGATTTGACGTAAATCTTGCTTTCATTTGCAGCTGTCTGATGAGTGTTTAAACAGGGTGTGAGCAGAATAGCAAGCAACATCTTCAACATTTCAGTCTGATGGGGCCTGATGGGCAGGAAAATAACTTTCGCCCAGCAAATGTCGAAGGCTGACACTGTCTTCCTCAGTGTTTGACTGAAGCTCAAACGTCCCACATACTCACCAAAATATTTGTGATCTTTCTTCCAGCTCCCCTGGTGGGTAAAAAAGCTTCTGGCATTCCACATTCTCTGTGAGATATTTTGAATAATAGCAACACCCTCCACCATCCTGTGGCCATCTGTTCACAGAGCCAAAGAAACAGGTTTCTCTCTGACCAGGGGGCAAATGCCATTCAATATCAGTTATGATCAAAGAGTGGCAGGATGATTCTGGGCCTCCTGGGTGACCATGTGCTGGTAATTACATGGAAACTCTGGCCTAGAGGCTTTGAGCTGAGACAACAGGCATACGATGGAGGGGATATGAGGATCAGAGAACAGAAACAGGCACATTAGATCATTTGGAATAATATTTATCTGTCCTGATCTCATGTTTTAATTGAAAAAGTTCATGCAAAGCTACACACAATATGTGACACCGATGTGTCCCTTTTAGAAACTGTCACTGATGGTTGTCAACATTTCGGTTGCACTGAAAAATATATGAAACTTATAAGAAACTAGGATGGATGACATATGTGACTGTTTCACCCTTTTCCTCACAATAATTGAGTGGTGAATTCCTGTGCACTGCAGTCTCCGCTGTCACTGCTGATTCCACCGTTGGCCTGGTGAGAATGTCAACCACATGTCTCCTCTGACACACATGGAGCCACCAGCTGTGTGTTTGAGCTGTCAGTGAGGTAGGTGAAACACATGCCGAGGTTCAGGTCCCCCGATCCCGACTCCCACAGGCATCGCAACCAACCGCTCCGAGTCATGAATTAATACCTCGCTGACTTCCCACAGGTAAACATTGTCGTGTTTGAAAGAGCACCAGAAGCCAGAGGTACTCCTCCCTGGTTTTCTGACTGGTGTGTTACTTCCATCACAGTGGAGTTAAAAGGTGCTGGAGGCAGATTTTCTTACATTTAGACAACTGTTTCCCGTTTAAATGCTAAGCTAAACCAGCCGTCTCCGGACTGTGCACTCATCTTCAACAGATAATTGTGAGAGTGGTATCAATCTTCTCATCTTACTCCTGGCAAGACAGCAAATGATTGTAATTCCCAAAATGTCAAACTATTAGGTGATCTGGGACTGGAGCCGATCCCAGCCCAGAGACAACCAGTCTATCACAAGGATAATGCTGCATTCATGTGCTAACATTTATATTTTAATCATGAGCACATGATTTGGGAAAAAACGATATCTCCCAGTTTTTGGAAAGACAGACACATAATCAACTGTTGGCAGAACCACTGCAAATGCACCATGGTTGGCAGTTATTTAAATACAAAATGCAATATTGACAATAATACAATTGATTCTGTTCATTTATAGGAGCTGTAAAATGTTTTTACCTGGTTTTACTTGGTGGGAAACTACTACAAATAACCCAACAAAAGTAGCCAGGCTGTATATCTGATTACATGGTTAGCACTAGGGCTAGCCATCCAGGAATTATGCATGACCTCCCATGTCAGAATAAAAGGTGTTTTTTCCTGTTCTTCTCATTCTGAACGGAGCATTCCACAAACATGGTCGCACAGATTCATTCACACCTGTGGACAATTTAGAGTTTTGAAGTTCCCTTCACCTGCAAACTCCACACAGCCCAGGACCTTTTTGCTGTGTTCCTGCCATGCTAACCACTGAGCCATTGTTCTCCCCGCAAGTGGAAAACTGTCATTTAGATGGACACATTACAAGCCAGGGGAGTACACACTGTAACCCACATCCTCCCAGTGTGACGCAAAGAAAGCACTCCTCCAAAACTCTGCCCACGCATCAAGTACCCAAGTACATCAGCATATGAGAGAAGGGGGACAAGCATCTGACAAGATGCAATGTACGAGGAGGATTCTCTCTGAAGGGATCATCAAAGGATTTCTTTGTTCTGGGTCTGTAATACTTTAAATCATAAAACCAAGCGAGCCAAGCTCTAAAATCTTCCCTAGGTCTCAGAAAGTCACATTTTTGATGCTTTGTTGACTCTTACATTTATTACAGCGCAATACAGCTGTGTAACCTCTGCTTCCAATGAGCTAGACGTGGCGTGTTTGAAGTCAAAAACATAAATCACAGTGGTTTGGGAAAATTACTTTGAAATCAATGCCACAGGATCCTCTTATCGATAACATGATTCTCACCTCTAATGCTCTCAGTTCTCACTAAATCCAGTGTGTAATGTCTGTATCAGAATCTGTTTCCTCCTCATGTTTCATGTCGGTTCAGTCATTGATCACTCACTCGCTCTCCTTTGTTTGTATATTATATGATCACATATTTGACAGTGTGCATCTCTATTTATGACGTATTGAATACATTTAATGAAATTCCACAACCACACATTCACCTAGCACTTCATCAGGAACATCTGTTTGCTGGCTTATTTATTTAATTATCCAATCAGTCAATCATGTGGCCTGCATAAAAGCATTCAGATCAGATTCAGGTCAGGAGCTTCACATCAACCATCAGAACGAGGAAAAATGTGATTTCAGTGACTTTGCCCATGGCATGATTGTTGGTTCCTGACAGGCTGGTTTGAGTGTTTCTGAAACTGCTGATCTCCTGAGATTTTCACACACAACAGTCTCTAGAGTTTTTACTCAGAATGAAGCCAGAAACAAAAAAAAAAAAAAAAAACATCAAGTGAATGACAGAAACAGCTTGTTGACGAGACAGGTCAGAGGAAAATGGCCAGCCAATGGTTGGAGACCACTATTTACAACTGCGGTGAGCAGAAAAGCATCTGAATGAACATGCTGAAGCTTGAGGCGGATGGGCTACAACAACAGTAGACCACACTGGGTTTTCCATTCCCGTCAGCAAATAACAGAAATCTGAGGCTGCAGTGGGAACAGATTCAACCAAAACTGGACAGAGGAGGACTGGAAAATGTAGCAAGGTTTGATGAACTTGGATTTCTGCTGAGGCAGCATATGGTAAACAGCATGAATCTATGGACCCCAAACTGCCTTATCAAAAGTCCAGGCTGGTGGTGGTGGTGGTGTAATGGTATGGGGAATGTTTTCTTGTCACGCTTTGAGCCTCAGTCTTTGTTTCAATGCCACAGCCTTTCTGAGTATTGTTGCTGACCATGTGTATCCTTTTATAACCACATCCTCCATTGGCTACTTCCAGCAGGATAATGTACCATCACAACCACAAAGCAAAATTCATCCCAAACTGATTTCATGAACATGACAATGACTTCAGAGAACTTCAGTCACCCAACATGAATCATACCTCTGGGATGCTGTAGAACATGAGATTGGTAGCGTGGATGTGCAACCTTCAAATGATGTGATGCAATCATGTCAACATGGACCAGAACCTCAAAGGAATCGTGTGGAATCTGTGCCATGAGTACTGAATCTGTTTTGAGAACAATGGAAGGCCCTACTAATAAAGTGCTTGGTGAGTAGCCTATACCTGAGTTGACGTTTTCCTTTTGTTTGTTGGTTGTTGGTTTTTTTGTCTTTTTAGCCAATTATCTTGGCTTTTAAAATGTCCATAAGTACTAAATCTGGTCTTTCATCTTCCAAGCTGCCCAAAAATGTGTTTATGCCAAAGCACTCTGGGCTTTCATTGGTTTCAGTATATGAAATGTTGCAGTGGCCATATGTTTGTATGGTTTGCCCTCTGAGCAAATCAGTTCTTTCACCTAGAGTGATATTATTACATGGGTAATAAATTAATTTGGTTTTTTGAGTTGTCTTAACTTTTTTTGCCATGCTAACAGTGTGGTTCTGCGAATTAACATTTCATTAAATACAATTATCAGGTCAACATTTGACTAATAATTTGTGCTATTGCCAAACATCTGCAAAATGACAGTCCCACTTTCCTTATCTGCACTTTGCTTTTAGAGCTAATTAGCAAATGTTAGCATGGTTAGCTAATTGAAGATGTCAAACATTATAAATGTAAAACATCTACCTGTTAACACTGACTTTTGTAGCCTTAGTATTTAGCTCAAAGCACCACTGTGCCTACCACGGTTCACCTTCAGAGAGCTGTAAGCAAACTGATGCGGCCATGTTTTTAGCTAAAGCACCATTTTAACACATTACGTAGTACCTATCAAAGTCCATCCAAAACTCACATTAAATGCCACAGTGGTCACCTTTGTTTTCTTGTGGTTACATTGCTCTATTTTCTGTGATAAATACTCAAAGTAATTAACCCCAAGTTACTACGCATAACCATGTCTAAATCTCACAAATAATTCAGCCTAATCAGATTATTTTATGCTGGGACACAGGCTTTTGTTTTATTCCTTGTGCCCTTAACTTATGAATTAATTTTTGCCATAATTTTTCTTTGTGAAATTCCCTCCAATGTACCCCAGTTCACTTGGAAATAATTGTCTGGGTGTCAGACTGTGTTTTGGTTCAACAGAGGAAATACTTCTTGTCCTTTCTAAAACTCTCCCTGTTTGTGTGCATATGACTATGACCTTCATTTCATTGCAGCATAGAGATGCTGTCTGCAACTTGCCTTGTGGTGTGCACCAATCTAAAATCCCCAGACCAGTCTATGGATTTCAACAAGGGAAAAAACAAAACTGGACTGTGAACAATGGCCCAACCTGTTTTAGGTCTTAGTTGTTACTTCCCTTGGCAAATGGACTCAGACTAATGAGAGGCCAAGTCATTACATTGGCTACTGCCAGAATAATGCTAATGAGAGTTTTGAGGAATGTTATTTCTTAGCAGTCCCATGTATAAAGGCCAGATGCAGAAAAATGATGAAAAACAAAAAGGCAGATGTCGATAAAAGTAATATTTTTTCAGTATTTAACCACCAGGAAAAAAATTGGATGTAGCTTCATCTCCACAAGTTTTGATGTTCTGTGATTAGTGAATCTCCCCTGGGTGGGTCATGTCCTGCCTGTCAGTCTCCTGGATGTGTTATGATAATGGAATCCACCCAGAATAATAAAAATAACACAAATGAACGTGTCTGACATAGAGGTCAAAAATAGAATTTATTTCAAACAAAGGATGGCTGACTAATGTGCCCACCTAAAGGGACATTTGCAATTATGTGGACATGACAAAGCAGTGTGGTTTGGAATATGATAGACTGTGCTTTACCGAGCCATATGCTGTATAATTTCAATATAAAATGCAACCTCAGTTAATCTTTTTTATAAGCCTATTAATGAAGTTGGAAATGAATTACATTGCACACTGACATCTGGTAAAGGTGGCCCAGCTCATTTTTTTTTTTACCACTAAATACATTTGTCTGGCACAGATTTAGTTCTATGTAGACACTCTGCCAAAAAATGTAATATTGCAATACTTTTTAATAGAAAACTGCATTTTAGTGTTTCACTTGAAAGAGTTTTTTTTATTTTCTCAAATAATTTCTGACTTAGTTAAAAGAAAACAAAATTAAACCATCAATGCCACTTCTATTCAGACTTGCAGAGATTTTTGAGATTACCTTGAGCTCTGGCGGTCTAAGCTCAAATGAGCTAAGGATGTACTCAGAATTTTTTTTTTCTTTATTTTAGCTTTCCCAGACACCTTTAACATCTTGGCATCCATTCATCTCTAAGCAACAAAAACATTAGAGGGACTCATCTTCTAATAAGGTAATGCACTCTCTAAAATGTGTCTCTCTTGTGCACTACTGAATTAATTTGTCAGTATCTCTCAAGCCTGAAGGACCATCTAACAAGTCCTCTTTTGATTCTAAGTAGCTCCTTAATGCATCGGACCCTTCTTTTTGCAACCATTTCCAATTAATCCCTCTGCATTATGCATTATTACATTAAACAATCCAATAAATTGATATGGAGTCTCTGGCTATGGAAGGACCCTGTTAATGGATATAAAATGGAGTTACACCACTCCAGGATGAATTCATTAGTTCACTTATTATTCCAAAAGGTAACATGCTAGGTCTGGGTGTCACTTTTATCTTAGATGGCAATTTCACTAAACATATCCACCTTTATGTTTGTGTCCATTATGACTCCATAGTGGAATGACAGTAGAGTATGCCTTAGTGCTGGATGGATTATGTTAGCATCTTCAATATCACTCAAGTCACGGAGTAGTTGTCCCAGTCTACATTCTTCCATCGAGCTACACTGGATTACCAACACTATTAAGTTAATTTTTTTTTTTCCAGCTTTCTATCAAGCTATATCAACAATTACATAAATTATTTCTAATGCTGATTCATCCATTCCACATTTTCTTCCCAAAGTCATATCACAGTTACTGGAGTACAGCCAGGAACCTGGATGGAGAAAGGGATGCAAAACAGAGGACTGTGCTGGGATCATCTCTTAAACACAGTAGTTTGCTGTCTTCCCACAACCTTGATGAAAAGATCAATAACACTCCCACGTCTCCTGGTAAATGTGAAGCTACATCCAGCGGACGGTTAGCTTAGCTTAGCATAAAGACAGAGGGGAACGGTTCACAAAATCCACCTACAAGCACCCCATTTGTTTGATCCAAACAAAGAGGAAAAAGTTGTGAAAAATTGTGTGGCAACTCAACAGTGGCAACAAAACCACAGGAAGTCATGTGTCAGCCCTTGCAAAGAAAAAGTCCAGCATTTTATCTCCCAAAAAATTCATCAAAATACAGCATGTAAATTGGTGAGCTTAAGAGGTGCTGGTGGGTGGATTTTGTTACCTTTGAACAGAGCCAGGTTAGGTGTTGCCCCCTGCTTCCAGTTGTTATGCTAAGCTAAGATAATGGGCTGTAGCTTCATTTCATCAACAGACAGAGTGGTGTTAATCTTCTCATGTAATGCCTGGCAAGAAAGCAGAGAAGTCATTCCCGAAATGTCACACTCTGTCTTTTAAGTGTTAAACGCCGGAACAGTGAAAAAAAGTTGGAGTTGACAACAAAAAAACACACACACACACATTGTTCCCTCTACAGCAGAGAAGTAATTAAAATAATGTCCAAACCACAACAAACATTCTCTTTTTTGACTGATCACATCTGCTCTTAGTGTTATTAGCCATGCTAGTTGCATGTTGCTAGCTGCCATGAGGCTGACTGGCATTTGTTTTTTTGGTGAAATGTTCCAACAGCTATTGGTTGTATTGCCATGGCATCTGGTACACATTCACATTCATGTTCCCCTTAGCATGAATACTGTCAATCTTTTCATGCAGCACCATCATCAAGTTAAACTAAGCATTTATCCAATACTTTGGTTTATGACTAAATACTTGAAAAACTGAAGACTCACCCTTCAGCTTCAGCTGTGCTTTATGTTTAGTACTAATTAGCAAATGTTGGCTAAAATTAGGATGCTTTGCATGGTGAACATTATACCTGTAAGCATCAGCATCTTTGTCACTGGGGGCCTGTTATAATGCTGACATGAAGAGATAACTCAACACACTGCTGCAATTAAAAACAGCCTCACAATGGATGAAAAGAAACTTATCTTTAAATCTGTTTACCTTGGTGTCATCCAAAAAAAAATCTTACATTTGTTACTTAATTTTCTCTGCCAAGTTGGGAACAATCAGATTTTCTCATCATGGTATCAACAGATGGATGCAGAGAAGAATAATAAATACAGAGTCCATGCCAACAACTGTGTGCAGACTTGACTACCACAAAGGTCTCCTCCAGGCCGTCATCATGCACCCTTGCAGTCTCTCCTCTCATTATACTGCCCCTGTCTCTCTCCCTCACCCATTGCTCGCTGTCTCTTCTTCTCTTGGATTGTCATCTTCCTCCTTTGTTTCATGTGGGCTATTAGGGCCTCATAACTGTCAAGAAACCTGTAGCTCTCCTGGAGCCTTTTGCATTGCTGTACGCCTTGTGGTGAATATAACTAACACTGAGGGCAAAAATATTGAGGTAAAGTCAGTCAGATGATGCATGAATAGTAAGGTGCACTGCAAGTGAGACTCAGAGGAAAAGTAAAACTGGATCTTGTAGACTTGAAAACAAATTGACTTTGAAAACTTGAAAATACATTTAAAGGGAAAGATGAGAATTACTTGATTTCATTTGCTGAAAGCTGAAGAAAGCAACATTAGCTAATGTCATTCTGTGTAAAGAAGCAATGAAACCAATTACACACAAAGCCTGCAGCATTTCAATAATTACTCACTCAGCGTTCAGTCATTTGTCCCACCTTCATTGGATTTGAACAAAACTCGATGTGTGTGTGTTCAGGAGATAGTGCTGGATTTCTCCAGTGACTTAAATCAGGATTTTTATTCTTGTGTATCAAATTTCAAGTTGGTCGAACTAACGGTGAGGAATGTGGCCTTTGGGCCTTAATTACAGCGCCACCCTCTGGCTGACTGGACTCATGTTTCTTGGAAAGCATTTGCACAAGATTCCCAGTTACTGAGCAAAGTTTCATGTTTGTTGCATATTCCAGCTCATGGCAATTTGAGCCAATTTGGCAGAAAAATAATAATAAACCTACACGAAACAACTGGACACTAATTAAAGAACTGCAGAGCAGGGTGTCAATATTTTTAATAATGCCTCCACCAAGTCTAATTTTAGTTGTCATACACTCTGTGTGTGTTAAATCACTGCAGTGCACACAAATGTGCTGTCAACACATTCCGCCTTCTCTTTTCACCTCATCCGGCACATCCTCACCTCCTGCACATATGGATTGTGTAAATTAGCAAAGTATGGAAATTAAGCCAGGGAAAGCTCTGGCACAATTATTATACTCTTATCCTCAATATGAATCCTAATTGTTATACAGGCCAAGCTCACCATAACAAAACTTAAAGAGATAAATAAATTGTGCTCAATACCAAACAAACAATATCCGGGGGGGGGGGGCATACCACGACTGTCGTGATCATTTTGTTAAGGTGTGAAGCAATGAGTCTTATAAATACTGCAGTGACACTGTTAGAAGAGTTGGGACGAAATAAGTGTTCAGGGATCACAAAGATTTCCTGGCCCATGATGATGTCTGGCGAATAATCAGATTTAGATTCCCTAATTACATGCTCTTGGATGTATGTGCTGAACTGGATCCAGCATTTGATAGATCAACCCAACAGAACTGCACTATCATGGTACAAATATAAGCACTGACCACTCTGGGGTTTCTGACAACCAGCTGTCACCAGCAGGTCAGTGTTTGATATGATTACCACTATATAAAGTTTACCTTTCTGACTAAAACCCCTTTTGGGAGCAATATAATTCTGTTAAATCCTATCCTAGGTCTGGGATAGCACAGTTACCCTGGAGTTCAATGGTGATGGGATTATTAAAATGAGTAGTTCCCTTACACTGTGGGAGTACTGGTCAAATTCACAAATGTAATTGCCTACACTCATTTTGCTATAAGGGCTCCGTATGAAAACGAATTTGCTTTCAGCTGCGAGTGAGGATCCATGAGGTGCAGCGTTTGTAAAATGACATGAATGCAAAGGTTCATTTCAAACAAGATCTTTTAATGTTGAAATTTCACACATCATGACTCTTATTTGTTTCAGTTCATCTGCTATGAAATTAATTGCACTGTAAGACGTCGTCACTCAGGCCGTAGCCCCTACCCGTGGCACCATGTGCACAAGACGCACCAGTGCTGGGGACGGCCAGAGACTCTCCAGCTACAGCCCCCTCAGCATAAACCACCTAACACCACCTACTGCTTGAATAACTAAAGGACACAACAACACATTAGCCCACTGTGCAATTTCACACATCTCTATGTTTACTCGCTGAAATAGCCTCCCAGCCTCCCAGTGTCTCCCTCTTTCTCCAACAGTATGCCACACATGCTTGTTTCACCGTGTAGAGATGTTATTCCAGTGGCGGCAGCTTCTGGCACACACTCAGAAGTAATGTGTGGAACTTGAGGTAAAAATCAGACGTTTTCATGGTGTTGAGATCTATGACTTTGTAAATAATAACCTGACATCTGACTGTTTGGCCTTGCTGGAAGTATGCACTCTACCGAGTACTATCTAGTCAGTAGAGCGCTGTGAGGTGAAGCACCAGGCCTGTAGAGGGAGAAGGGCTGTGTTCAGAAACCTTCAGTCTATCACACTTGGTGCTTTAAGTAACTGGGTGCATCACGTGCACCAAGGTTAGTTGATATGAAGCAATAATACCCAAGACCGATGATCAGTGGACATTATACAGTCTAAACATGTATTCTCTTGAACTAGCAATCGATCATAAATCAAGTTATAGTTAACAAGTTAGAGTAGCTGCATTGAGGAATGTATGTGAGCTACTGTGCATTGCACTTGACTGTAACAGTGTCCAATTTAAACTAAGGTAAAAATTAAACATAATAAATGAATGCTTTCAGAAGTTTGCTGTGAAAAACACCCCCACTTGTTTTATACCTTTCAGCTACAGCTCCTTTAAACCTCTATAGCTCATTTTTCTTTCTCCTGTTCTGCTTTATTATTCAATTAGCCGAGCGAACATTGATTTGAATCATCAATCAGTTAGCCTAATTAATCCCTCTCATTTGTGTCATCCAGTCATTAACCTGTGCACTCTTTATAGCTAAGCCATTCTTTTATCTTTTCACCTACAGCCATAAATAAGTGATAAATCATATAAATACTAGAAACATAAATTGTTAAAATGTGGACAAAATGACAACTCTGCCTGACCTCCCTTCCTGTGTACACAACACAACACTGGACAGGATTTAATATCTGGAAATTTATCGCAGAGTTTTTTCAAAGTGATTTTATCTTTCACTTTTTTTAAAAAGGATAACACCTCTGTTTTGAAAGCTTTCTGAACCTAACGCACAATCACTGTAGTTATATTTAGACCATGAAAATATACGACATGTATAACACGAGTAGAACAGCCGGATTGATTAAAATAGAAGCGCATCTATCCTGTCAGACACACAAGAGACTGACGACTGGAAACACTTCCTGGACGGCACCAATGGTCTATTGCTATCTATTTGTGCCATCCTGTACACTGATATTACCACAGCAAAGAAGAAAGTGCTTATATACTGTTGGGCAGCCATACAGGTTAAAATAGACAAATGACTATTTTCACCCAGATGCACACAGACACTCTTTTGGCCAGGCCGCATCAGCAGGACCAGCGCAAGAATCACAATGTCCATGACTGACTGGCTGAGTGATCATATTTCCACTATTGGTCATGTTGGAGTTTGGCCATTGGCTGTTGCTATTTCAAAATTAATTGCTGCCTTCTATTAAGGTGCATTTTCAGCCTGCATTGTTGCCAACTTAACCCTTTTTTTTTTTTTTTTTTTTTTCAAAAAAACACCTAACAACATTTTGGACAAACCTACTTAGAAATGAAAAATGATATTTGGATTGGGTCACCAGTGATGCCCTTTCTCGTTTGTACTCCGTTCGCTGAGTGGTAGAGAGGGGGAGCAGCAGTTTGTTACCCAGACGGAGGCTGTGCGCTGTGTAAGGGACAAAACAAGATATTATGTATCTGTCACTGATATTCTGTTGCTTCTAACTTTCTCTCTCAGTGATCATTTTACAACTATATAAGGTCAAAATTACAAAACAGTCTTTGTCTTTAATTCATGTGTTTGGTGATTTTGTGTCGGTTGTACAATCAGGATTTTAGCAGCAGCAGAGCAACAGCTTGGAAATGGTTTGGAAGTTAATATGTAATCTTAATGGGTTACGTTTCAGTCATTTTTTCATACTTGTTCCGCTGTCTGACAGCAGAAACAGAAAAACATGTAAATGAGGACAGTTTATTGGAAATTCTGCTGTATTAAAATACTGTATATGTGAGCACAGTGAGTAGGAGAGAAGCAAACAGATAAAACCGACTGACGGCAGAATGAAAATACAATGCAATGGTACAGTGGTTCCACAACAGTTTTCAACTACACCCTCAGTTTCCACATTGACCATATGCAGTCCAGCCATATACATGTACTAGGTTTTGACCTAGTCTTGTTTATCTTTTTGCCAAATCACCTTGCAGAAAACATGGAATCAACAGTCTGTTTCAATCATTGAGCAAAAAATGGCCTAGTCTGTCAAAATGTTGCAGATACAAAGATACAAAGTTACAGCATTTTTGAGCAATACTCACATTCTGCAAGAAGGAGACAAATATTGACCAGAAGGCTGGAAAAATATAGAGAGAATCGGAGTAGCCTGTTTTGATTTTTCAAGACTGCAGGTAGCCACTACATGTATGATAGCGCTTCAGTAATATTTAAACTTAATACAGTCTATAACAAATCTTTAAGCAGCCACCAAAGAAATCTGACTGTGCAACTGCTCAAACTCAGGATAGCCAACTAAAATATCTGATATAACAGAAATCCAACCAATCGTTAATGAATCAGGCAATTAGTCAGATGTCACATCCCTCCAAAAAACTGAAAATCAAATGAGAACCAGTTTGGCAGAAATTCAACCCAATTTCAAACCAATTAAAAATTTGGTTTGCTCCATACAGAGTGCCCAGCATAATGTTCAAGATTTGGATCCACAGCTGATTCCACTGAGAATAAACATCCAGCTCTGCAGCTCGTTCAGCGTTCAGCCACTTTCATCTGTTTTGGTTCGGTCCCAATGGTTCCTCCCCCATGTAAAACTATAGAAGATGTTTCCAGCAAACAGCCTCAGACAAGCTGCTTATAACCTACCTGTCCCATGTGAAATAACAGAGAACCAAAGTAAATGAGATTTAAACATCAAGGAAACCAGAGAAACAGATATGCTCTTTCAAGAGAAAGTGGACCAAACTCAGGCTAAGAAGCAAGTAAATATTTGGCTCATGTTCATCAGGTGGTGAGAAGCAGAACTCCTCAGAGATGCTGTTCTGTTTCTCCTGAATGTGCAAGTCATTTTTTGGCTTTGTGCTAACAGTACGAATTTGACAGAAGACAATAGTATAATATGGTTCTATAGCCTTCGTTGTCTTTCAGTCAGATGCACACACTCACACACATACAGTGTGTCCCCATGTACTCTCAGTTGTTCCTCTTTTAAAGTCCTAAAGTCAGAAAATGAACAGAAGAGTGGCCGTTTAATGAGCCGAATCTGGCTTTTACTCATTCACTGGAACACAGCTCAGTTTTGCCTCAATGTTACAGCTCAGCACAAGGTTCATGAGCTGGTCAACCATGACAGCCCTGTCCCTCTGTTGTCATCACACGTCACAGCCTCTGCAGCTTCATTAAGAAATCGAATCAGTTGCATCAGTGCGTCATTTTGAATAATAGCCCGTGCCTTGCACCAAAGTTGAGAAACACAGTAAACATCTCTCATGACCTGGCTGTATATTCCCAGAAAACAGAGGACAACCTCATTCACATGAGCAAAGTGATCGTTACGTTTTGTTTATCTTGTCTGTCTTTATATTCACTGGTCTATCCATCTATCTGTGGCCTTAATGGCCTGTCTGTGTATGTTTTGTTAACCATCCATCTGGCCTGACACACCCTGACTCACACATTTGTGGGATGATTCATTTCCATGCATATGAAAGAGCGTGGCCACACGACTACTAGGTCTGATGACAGAAGTGTCGGCATCAGAGGAAGATAAAACAAAGATCATTTTCAGATCTGCATGTTTATGGTTTGAGGTGTACAAGTGTAAAGGAACATTCACAGAGAGAATTCCTGGATCTTTTTGCTAAAACTGTCTGAAGGTAATTTGAGAGCTGTTGTATTGTGCACTCTAATTGAATAATGATCAATTTCAGTGCTGTAACAAAGATTCAGCCTTTCTTGTAGCAGGTATGTTGACTTACAGCCTGTCTGAACTAATTTTCCTCATTAATTCTACACAAAGAGATCACATGCCATAATTAAAAAATCTAGATTTGAGCCCCATGTGGCACAACACGTAAGATACTTACATGACATACGTTCTCACGGGAGCAGTCCTCTAAAGATGACTTTATTAACTGCTAATTATCAAATCTAACTGCAATTATTTTCTCTCCATTATTATGAAGAGCACACACTTGGTTATTTCTTTTCTATAAAGAGCCCAGAAGCATAAATGGGAATTTTTTATATTAAGTTTTTGTGGATGTTAGGTCAATATATCCTGGTGTGCAAAAATTGATTTGTATGCAGATACCAATCAGATCCTACAATACCCATCACTCATTAAATGCTGTTCTCTGAACTGGGAATCATTTACAGTGGACTGCTGAATGTGGCTATAGAGTCCAGACCATAAGTATTTGCACAGTTAGACATATTTTTCGTACTCCAGGCTTTGTGCTTTGTGCAAATTTAATTTTAAATAAAAGGACTTGGTAGACTGAGGAGCACAAGTCCTGTGGTTGAGCAGAAATTAATTTGCATGGTGAAGAAAAACCCCTTTATCATTGCAAAGCAAGTGGAGAATTCTCTCGAAGATGTAGGCGGACATGTTTGCTTGTCAATGATCAAGAGAAGACTTCATGACCATGACTTCAGAGGTTTCACTAGAAGATGCAGACCACTAGGTAAAACCTTAAAAACAGAGAGGCAAGGTTGTAGTTCACATAAACAAGACAACACTGTGGAGCTCTGTGACAGAGGTTGATTTTTGTTTCATCAGTCCATAAAACTTTGTTCCAGTCTGTCAAACGTGGCGCAGGTTCTGTTACAGCTCGGGGATGCATGGCTCCAGCGGAACTGGCACACTGGCATTTGTTGATGATTTCACCGCTGACAGACACAACAGGATGAATGCAGAGACATACAGGATCATTTTGTGCTCAGATTCAGCCAAATGCATCAAAACTCATCGGACAACATTTCATCATTCATCAGGACAGCGATTCTAAACCTACCGCCAACACAACACAGAGCTTTTTAGAGGCGGAACATCCTCAATTGGTTGAGTAGATCACCTGATCTAATTGCGCAGGAAACCAGAACCATGGCTTATTTGGAAGCTGATTTGTTTCAGTTCCGGTTTCCAAATTTTAATTAAATTATGTTGCATAAAACAGTGCATCACTACATGTAACAAATTTAACTTAAATTGCGCTGTACAGGGATACATTTCCTGTCTAAAGCCTGCAGGCAGATGAGCATGTAAAAAAAAATGTATGTACTGTAGATGGTCAACAAACTGGTTTAGGGAAATCAGGTTTCTGTAATCCTCTTTTCAGATTTCCTGTGGAGAAAGAAATACAATTACTACATATGTAAGCACTAAAACATGCATTACACATAATTACCTCTTGGTCTAATGCTATTTTTGGCATCAAGGCACGAGGCCGTGCTTGAACATGAGAAATACGTGTAAGAGTGTAATTGTATAATTCAGAAAATTTAAATGACATTTAATCAGACATTATTTCTAAGAGAGATTTTTTAGACCAATCAAGAATCAAAACTTTTTTGTCCTTAAGTCCTTGAAAAATAATGACTGCAATCAAACCAACTGATCACATTCATGAATGACAATAGACTCACTGAAGTCTCTGTCTGGCTTTACAGCTGAGCACGGCATAGAAAAACAGAAGTGATGTTCACTGTAACGGATTACCTGTCTCAAGCCAGTTCCTTGACTGGACAAGTTCATTTTCATACAGAAATCACTTGGAAACTGGGGGCTGTGAAAATGTTTGGCAATAAAATGTGTAACGCAAAACGTGATTAAAAAGCAATTTGGTGAGGTCTTTAAAGGTCATATTAATTACAAGAACAATCCAAGGGAATAGCTGCAGGGTCGGACATGAACACAAATGAACACTCTCACACACTGTCAAAGCTGCACAGTTGAGAAATATTTCTGCATTATTAACCAGTGAGCAGCTTCACTGTGCTGTGAAAGGTTAAATGTTTTGCTCTTTATTGCTTGTACCACAGTTTCACACTTTTGCTTAAAAGAAAAAAAAAAGCAATAAGGTTGTAAAATTGAAGAGACAAAAAACATAATACACCTTGAAATAGTGGTCTGGCAATGTATTAAAAAACGTACAGTAACAAATTTGCAAAATGGAAAGATGTTTTTCATCTTCTTTCCAGAGTCCTGAATGTTTCCAGGTTTTCCAAACCTCACCTGCAATAGAACGGACATTTACCTGCAGTTATCTCTAAATTAATTCCTTACCTGAGCCGATGGTAGAAGTCACGTGGCCTCACCAGTAGGCTAATCAGAAATGCTCCATCCCAGATAGCAAAATGAAACTTCTCGCCCAACATATGCCTGGGTCCTCGGCCCGAGTCTGGCCTATATATTTCCACACCAGGGCAGAGTCTGGGCGTCATAGTCTCGTATGATGCACCAGAAGTGGTATAGATGTGGAAGTAGCAAGGATCTGTGCACTTCATCTGTTCTGGCTTCTTCTACATGATGAAATTACACATATAATTATTGTTTTATGTTTATGTACAGTTTTTTTAATAACTTAAAGGACCTATTTGAAAGTTTTGCTACTGCCAGCATTAGCATTAACAGCTATTCACTTACCAGTCTAGAAGAAATGTTGTGAGATCAGCATCAAATTTCATTCCTTTACTCGCCAAGAGCTGCCTCCAACGGTGGAAAGCAATGCCAGTGTTAACTGTTGTTTCTATTACATATTTTCTTCTGATGAAGTTAGCATGCTAACCAGCTAGCTCTGGCCCATCTCGTCACTTTCAGATAGCGACTTGTTGTAGCCTCCCATCTGCCCTGAAGGCTGCTTTAGAGGACGTATTATAACCTCCTGTCTCGTAGACGCGACTGAAGCTGAAGCTCCTGTCAAGTGAAGATCACCACCACCCACGGCAGAGACAGCTTACAAATAGCCCCTTTAATTATATGGTAGCAGAAAACATCATCTAAATAAATTTGTTGTTGTTTCATAGCTACAGTGTTGACTGTGACACACTCATCTCATTGTTTCAGTGCATTCAGAGAGCTGGTGATTGCCTCCAGTGAGAAAACAGCACCTGCCAAGAGGGTGGATTGGATTAACAGTTCAATCCAGCATCACACAACATCACAGCAGCCATCTACTTAAGCATATTAATAACAGTGGTAATGTTAATAATGAGAGTGAATTAAATGGACCCTAAGGATCTGCTTTTGATTGTGTGTAATGAATTCTGTGGCGTGAACGCTATTGTTCTACTTAATGAAAAGAGAAATGACTGCGAACAGACAGAGGCGCAGGATAGATTATCAGATCACTCAGAATTTAACTCCATTTCGAAACTTGTAATGAGCTGTCAGTTTCCTGTCCAGCACTGCGTGAGCGAGCTTTAACTTTTCCATGCAGCTGGAGTTGTGGTTGGGGGAGTAAGACAGAGGCCGAGAGAGACACAAAATGTGGAGGTCAAGCTCATTTAATGAGCACTATTGATGCAATAATTACAACAGCAGCAGGCTAATGAAGTAATTAATTGCTGAATGTATTTTCACTTTGCCATTTAAAAGACATTTGTTAAGTTACTTACCTAGTGGTAGGGTTATTATCACAGTTTGTTGAAACTCAAAGACTTTAATTATTTGTTAAAGACCTGTTCAAATGATTTTTCTTCTTTTTTAATTACTTCTCTTCGTCCCATCTGTCTAACTGTTTCAATATTTTAATATCTTTTTCAACCCTTTTTGACCTTTAATAAAGTAATGAACACAACAGTAACGTTACTTCTTTCTTTGCAAAGCAAGAGTCAGTGTTGAATACAAAAGTTACCATTACACCACAATTAAATTGGAGGCTTTGCAATAAATATTAAACCTTATTATAATATGTATAACGTGTAATGTTGCTAGCCAAACAATATTCCATCTTTTTATCGCTCTGTTTTGGTCTCTTCTTATGCTTCTCTAGTTCTACAGAAGCTTTCAGTCAGTGTACAGTGGATTGATCGGAGCCTGTTCGCTGCCTGCTGCTGAAACGAGGTTGATGAGAGCTATGAGAAGCAAAACTGTAAAACTACAGAACATAAAACCAGACAATGAGCCAAAAGATGCTAAAATGCTTTGTGGCGCTGAGGGGGGCTATACAGTAGAGTTATTATTCTCTGTGGGTTTACCGCAGAGAGTGACTCCCTTTACATGACACAAAGTTATTTGATGCATTGTTAATAAAAAAAATAATAAAATGAAAAAAATATTGATCAGTGAAGCTGCTTTATCTTCCTTTGTGGTGCAAGGACCAACAACAATATGAGACCTTTATGTTTCCAAAAGAAAAGAAGAAAACATACTTTGTGAATACAAATACTGCAGCTGCACTAAAAACAGTTTATCTCATTTGTAGGACATACTGCTGTAACAGTGGGAACCATACTGCAGGCTGGTTTAAAAATAATGCTTTGATTTTCTTTACTTTTCTGCAGCTGTATGTCAGTTGTCTCTAGGACACCAGTCAATAAAGTGGTCGAGGAGACTGATCAACTCCCGGGTTGGATGTCTGATACCTTTTCAGCGGTTTGGAGTCAATCCGTCTCCTAAACCACAGTCTTCTTTAGCATAAGCACTGCGTAAAATGAGAAGTCACCTCAGACAAGGCCACTGGGCTAAGTACATCATTTACGTAATGTAATTTATCCCTCTCACATTTGAGGCATGGCTAATTAAACCACATACCTTCTCTGCTGGAAAAGAAAAAGGTCAAGGAGAAGTATCAAGTCTTCCTGGAGGTGACTTTTCAAAATCTGCTTTCTCGAATAAAGTGGAATGGCCCACCTCACCCTGACACATACACCACATCTCAACTGTCTAACACCTATTTGTCAAACTTGGTCTCTTGGTCCTGAAAAACACTCAAATAAAACAGAAATAAAATCACAGCTGTTCTTATATAAATGTGCTCTTCTTTCTTCTACACTTATTAAAACTGATTATTTTTGCGTATTATTTTGAGGAGATTACTCAGTTCCTTAAGAAAATGCTTGGACAGTTACACTTAGATTTAAATTCTTAATTCAGATGTGTATGAATTAGCTAAAATTGGATGTTATTGTAGTGTTACATGTTTATTTGTTTTTTAAATTTTCTATTCTATTCTATTATAAGTTTCTATCTCCACTGCTAAGGTAGGATTTAAGAAAGTGTTTTATCATAAACTGCACTTAACACAGTTCCACATGTCATTCTGAACCATATTTCTAGACTCCTTAGCTCTCAGTTGGTGTCTCTCCCTCCCCGTCTCACTCTTACCTGTGACTTCTCCTTGTCTCTTTATGTTGTGTTCAGTTTTAGTTGCTTGTCCTGCCCCATCTTCTCTTCTTTCCCCTGCAGCTGGCTGCAAGATGTTTGTTTGTTCCCTCTTTATTTCTCTCTCCCACCTACTTTCAGTTCATTTGGGCATCAAATTTACATGTTTTACACCAAACAGCTTTTTATCTGTCATCTGTTATTAATTGGTTTCACAAATAACCCTATAGCCCCAAGCTCTTTATCTAATCTTTGCCTGTTGCTCTCCTTATTCCCAGAGAAATACTGGCACATTAATTTGGGACTCCAAACAAACACCTGTGTCCTGGGTCTTCTTCCTGGGTGTTCGGTTATATTCCTCTTCACACTTGCGAGCCAATCAGAACTGATCATTTTCAGTGGCCATGATATAAAATAACACTGTGCATATACGTATTTTAAGCATTGTGCAGAAATGTGCAGAAATGAGTCCAGTAGTGTGATGTCACACACAGGTAAACGTTCATTAAAATGTGACAATGATGTGAAAGAAAGACCAAAAGCCTGTCTTTAATGAAGGAATGCTGCACTGAGAGGAGTGTGCAGATGCTCTTCAGTTCATTATGCATTTCAGCTATAGCACATCCAGCCAGCCTTTATTTGGTGAGCAGTGATCCTAATTAGGCTATATCCCACAGTGTCAAAATGCCTCAGAAATGCTATATATGTTTTTTTCTCAGTGGGATTATTTTTGCTTTGGTTGCCATCAAACCAGCTTGCAAACTAGATCTCAAGTTAATTAATGAAGGAATGGTACACAGTTCCATCTCATTTTTCATTTGCAGCACTTTGCTACAGCAATTAGTAACTCTTACATCCAGAACATTACTGTACCAGCTGCTGTCTGCCATCCTGACAGCCAAATGGAACTCACAACTCTAAACGTATTGTTCACAGAAGCTCTTAAAAGGAAATAATTTCCTATAGGCCTGTAAAACATGTTGGATGATGTGGGAGTTACTTTGGACATACCAAACTTTTAGCGTTTCATCTTGTTTGAACTGGGTCCTGTTTCAGCTTTATTTAGAATGTGTTTTCAGAAATAATGGGTGTTTAGCAATCCTAGGCTTTTTAGCATTGATCTCTCTCAAGACATCTGTGGGTGGGTGTAAACTGTGCTCAGTGAGAGAGCGGTGCTCTTTTGTGTTTACCCGGATCTGTAACCAAATGGACAATTAGCAGGTTTTGAGGAGCAGATTAGTGTTTTTTTTTTTTTTTTTTTGGTTTTTTTTTTCGCAGGGGATTACTCTAGCAGATTTTTTTTTTCTGCAATTTGGCAGCTATTCGGGTGGTAGGGAAGGGTCTGTTCCAGTGAGCTTTTTGGATAATCCACTGGAAAATCTTGAAGGGAGGCCAAGGAACAAATTGAGCTACATGTCAATTTTTTTTTTTTTCTTTCATTAGTCATGGAAGTTTGAATTTTAGTGTTTTCACAATCACTTTTAGCCCAAAATAGGAGGATGTTATGCTTTATAGAACCTAAAAATCACTTCTTCTTGCATTATTTGTTTAAATATCAACAACCCTCAAAAATGATTATACATTTTTCAGTTGCAGATATTTTGATATTGTTATCTTAAATGTAGATAATGTGTCTGATTAATGACTAATTACAGCTGTATTTCTGGCAGACAAGTGTTTTTGGTCCTCACCAGGGTTTGGCTGAGACATAGATGTTTTCAGCGAGATCAGTAACAGATGCATCTCACTCCCACATACCAGAGTTTCTGACTATGACTCAAAGGAAAGTAATACATAAGTGACCCTTGGTGTTAGTGTCAAAGTCAGGCTTGAGCTGTCACTGTCATCATGGTTGTGGGCAGTTCGCAGTCACAGCATCCCCCGCATTATTCCGCTCTGTCTGCTGATTTCTGTCTAATGCCGTCTTTATGAGTCATGTAGAAACCGTTTGTACAAATCCTTTCTGTGAGATCTGATTTATAGCTTTGCAGTTAACTCAGGATGAGCCACGAAGTGATAGAAAACTGCTCATCCTCTACATCTGGCATCTCTCTGCTCATGAGAAAAAAAAAATAGTGTAAAAAATACTGATGGAGTCATATGATTAAAGAGTAAATAATCAAAATGAATAATCAGGAATCTGACCATGCATTAAATTCGTGAGGTTTTTGATCCCAGTGCCACAGCTGGAGCTTGGAATATATTGAGGTTCAGTGCCCACTCCTTCAATGGACCCTGTATCTCTACACTAGAACGAAGAAGGAGCTGAAGCAGCATTTAGTTCTTTCGGTTGGCAGAAAACTAAATTGTTAACTTCATAAACACAGAACGAAAATTCAAAGCTGTAAAATTAGCTACAGCCTTGACCTCTCCTGTGGTCTTAGAGGTAAAAAATGAGCTGGAGTTTATCAGCAGAAAATAAATTATTCTCTGCATGAAACTTGATGCCTACGCCATCACGGTACAGACAATGTACTTTAGACCTTTTTTTAACCCGACATTCATACATTTAGTGAAGTTCAATTTGAGTATTAATAAATAATTTACCACAACAACACACATACAAAGAGTGTGCTTATTCTTTAGCAAACCTCACTCATAGAAATTATGTTTAATGGCAGCGGATTCAGCAGGAGGCGGTTTGGGTGGTTAGCAGGTGCACAAAGCAGACAGTTCTCACACCAGAGACCAGGGTTCACATCCGCAGTCACACCTGGTCGGTTAGGTTAAGGCAACAAGAGGTAGAAATTATGTTATGTAAATGTAAATTTGCCTCAGTGAAGCACAAAATCAACTCAGTCCTTCACCATTATTTAATCTAGTGGACATGTCTTGTAGAGAGAGCTTCTTCTTCTTGTGTTTTATTATTTTTACATTTATTTTCATGCATCACAATCACCATCATAACCCCAACAGTAGAACTGGCCACTACTTCTAGGTGTGTCTCTCTGGTTTTTCTTTCTTCTCCCTTTTCAGTCGAGATGTGATGGAAAACAAAGATGAAGACAGGAAGGGTGACAAAGGTTGGACCACCAGGACAAATTCACCCCAACTGATCTTGGCCGGTAGCGTGCAGTGACTTTAACAGACAGGCGAGCAGAGCCCAACAACCAAACCAACGACACCCCTCCCTTCTCTGCAAAGCTGAGGGGAGCTTGACAAGCACACGTCTGCAGCTAGCTCCAGCCAGTCAGCAGCCAAAGAGCCCAAAAAATGCTGCTCCCCCATCTGCTTTAAAAGCCCCAACCTTTATCAATGGGCAATACTCACGAAAATGGCTATACAAACAACAGCTGGTAGTCAAGCTAGCTTCCAGAGACAATAGCCTGCTGCCACCACAAGAGGGCAGGAAGTTAAAGGAGAAATGCAAACAGGCGACATCAGATCCGGTGTGGGACATAACGCTGTTCTGAGATGTGAGGAGAAACAGCGCTTCCACTTCAGTATCCGTCTATTTTTAGCACGAGCACGCCACTGATTTAAGTAACACTTCTAGCTCCACTCACCCAAAAACAAAGGTGTTCCTGGGAAAGAAGGTAGGACAGAATTTGCCTGAGGGGTCCTTTCATTTCATAATTAGCCTTTTTGTCTTGTTTACTTTGAAGAAGCGAAACCAGTTAAACCAGAAACCAATCAAAGCAGCTACATTCTTGTGAAGTTGTACCTGGCAACAGCGTCACCGGCAGCTGTAATCCTATATACACACTGTGTGATCATTGTTTTGTACGATTTATTTAGCTCAATGAGGAAATCCGTGTCCTGTTTAATGTCAACCTTTACTGCACGTTTCTCTGGGATATTCAATGTAGTATATCACAGTATATTGTAGCCTGTTATTCAGCTGGCTGCTGTTTGGTCTTTGTATGTGGGAGCTAGGCTAATCAGAGTTTTATGGTGGTGTTGTGTCATAATCTCTCAATCTCTCTCTCTTGCTCGCTCACTCGGTAGATGAACAGACATCAGTGCGTGTTTAGGAAACCTAAAGGTAGCCTGCGAGTGGACAGGCGTTTTTTGTGTGTGTGTGAAATATAATCTTGCAGTTTCCACTTCCTGGTGACACATAACGTTTGATGCCTGCCAAAGTCCCCGTGGCATTATTTGTTAATGGTCAATACCAATCCACCAATCAAAAAAATCTTGACAGTAATTTATGGATATTAAAATGCTACATACAACACCATCAACCAAAGTTTGAATATGATATAAGGGATCATGCTATTCATTTTTATACGTGTGTCCTTGCCTCCAGCATACCAACCCAGTAAAATGCCCCTGTGTTGAATCACTGCATTCCTTTACATCATGACTCTCTATTCTGAGATGCTGCCTGCTAGCAGTGTGAGTGATAGCCAGCAGTAAACAAGTCCCATCCCCAGACAGATAATAGTCTTCCCGCCTGTGTGGATCTTACAGCTTTCAGAGAACGACTCTGTTCCTTGCTGTGCCAGTTGTGATGCTCTGCCAGCACTTTCCAGCCCAAACCCTCCACAAAAGCCCAACATTTCTCCGTTCCTAAACACGTCATTTACCCCCCAATACCCCTTTCTCACCAAACCCCAGCAGGTCCTTTATTCTGCTCTCCCTCGACATGCACATGACTGAACATGCACGCAGTGTTCAAGGCACAAATTATGCAAAAATAATTCCCACAAAAAGCCTTGTTTTGGCCACGTTCAAGTACACACACACACACACACACACACACATACAAATACACCACTCCCAACATGATTCACCATTGCTTTCCTTTTTCAGGATACATAGGCTCAGGGCTGCTGTGCCTTTTGGAAAAACAAAAGTGAAATGATAGAGACGAAGCCATTATGAAGGAGGAAGTGGCATGCTGTGCTATCACTCTCTCTCTTGATGTGAGGGAGGCATAAATATGTTTATATTTGTGCACTGCTCATTCAGTTGCCCCTGAGACAACCATTCTCTAGGTAACTGCCATCCCTATTGCTTGCATTTTCATTTAGTCGTCTGGCCACAGCTTCAGCCTGCATCCATCCCCCCCGCCAACGTCAAACGTGCTACGCCTCCCCACCCCCCTGCCCCCCGCCTCCCACCCTCACCCCCCGTCAGCTCCGACAGGTCCCCACAAATGTCTGGAAGAAATCAGGAATGATTGACACACAGGAAAACACAGGTGGCATTTATTTATAGAAGAAGGAGTATCTGGCTCAACAGGCACTTACAGTAACCTGGGATTATAAGTCGGGGGTTCAGGTTTATGAGTATCATCTCCTCTTTTGGTCATATTTAATCCCTGACATTTGTCCAAAACAACGTCTCACATTTGTTGACAGGAAGCATCAGATACATTATTACTGCAATGTACACAGAGGGAATGTTGACTGTAATTCACCAACCAAAGCACTGTTTACAATAGCTGATGGTGGCTCTCTCTTTCTGTCAGGTTTAAAGTGCATCAGTTCATCACAAGGCAGTTTTACCAACCTAGCAAAACGAGCACATAATGTTCACATAATGGATATACCTAAATAAATGAGTGTTAAATCAAATTACATTTACACTTACATTTACATTTACTCATTTGGCAGATGCTTTTATCCAAAGCAACTTACAAGTAAAGCTCCAGTGCAGTAGGAGACCATGGTGTAAGTACTGAGTACTAAGTTACACCAAAGCAAAGCTGGGGTCAGGCAATATTCCTGAATAGAAATATAGACTGGTTGCAGGAGTGAAGTTAAGCTTGTGCTTTTCGAGGAATAGTTGTTACTAGACCTTAACTAGAGGCCGTAGTAAGATTTCGCAATAATTTATTGCTTTATTGATATTTTCTGTAGGGGAAATAAATTAGGATGTAATTACAAGCAAAATAGTATATATAATTTTTTTTTTTATTATTATGAAAACATATCAATGTCACATGTCGCAGTCATTTCAAGGAGTTCAATGTGCTTAGTTTGAAATATGTGTTCATAAGTTTCAACTCTGAAATCACTGATTTGATGCTGACATCACACACACGTTGCATCACTGTACAGATTACACGGCGGACTCCACTGGAGAACTTGATGTTTTCGTTGATTTTATAGATACAAGGTTGACTTTCGCTTGACCTACTGTCGATTTAGCCGCCATGTTTGCGAAGCATAAATCTATTAGCCGCACATGTGAAGTTGTGTGAAGTTAGATATTCAAAATGCCACCTAGTGTATTGCCATGTCACCCGTCTCTTCAAAGGGGACGGGCATCAGGGAAAGTGAATTTCATTGCTGAATGCTGAATCCAACCTGAGTGAACCGTTAAATGGTTATTAGTGTCTTGTGATTTGACAGCCTGCCTGTGAGTATTCTGAGAGCGCGACGGCGATAATTCATTCAGTGATTTTTATCAAACAAAATATATCCTGATGGTTATGAATCTAAGAAAAGGACAAAATGGGAGAAACCGTTCATTAATTTACTCATTGTTTATTTATGTTAAAATTATGTATTTATTTATTTTTATTTATATATATATATATATATATATATATATATATATATATATATATATATATATATATGGGCTGTGAGTGCCTAAACACAACCTTAAAAAAAAGTTTCAATATGTGCACAACTGGCAACAGAACATGAGGCAAAACAAAGACACACAAAAAAATACAAATCAAACAAAAGGCACAATGCAGAATGATATTTAAAAGCTTTTGTGGGTTCAAGTGTAGGAGGTGCTGTCAAATAGGTTCACCCGAGCCATCTTTAAATAGCATTTAATGGAGCGTTTTGTGTTAGAAATGAGACTAAGCAGCATCTTTGTCGCAGCCTGATGTGGTGAACGGAGAGAAAACAGAATGTTTTATATCCCCTCACACTGCATTTGCATATCAAAGCTCCCCATGTTTTGATATCATTACAGTGTTTGAAGTGGGCAAGTGTGGTGGGATTATTTGATAAACAAATCATTGGGACTTTAAAATCTGATGTCAGGTATTCCAGATTTGTGTTTGGTCTTTAGCACAGGTTTCAATGCAAATTTGCATCACAATAGACTCGCTCACAAACCTCAAACAAACTGACTCATTAAGATTCCAGTGGCAAGAGCCAATTTGGTGGGTGATCATGCAGGGAGACGCTCTTTAAACTCATGAAAAAATCACTGCTTCTTGCAGAATTCATAGGCCATTACTGAACCGGTTGAATCAATATGGTGGAATTTAATGTCATCCTCACTGTGGATGAAAGGCCGTACAGTAGAAGGAGTGTGGGCCTGTGCTACAAGCCCACTGCTCCTGGAGCTTAGCTGTCGACAACACCTTTAGAATATAGTGTATGGAAAATATATATTGCATTTCTACAGCTATGCTTGTGGTTTTCATTCAAATCCAGATGTTAGAGAGAAGCCAAGACAGATCAAATCAAGTACATTGCAGTTAAGTATCTGAAGGTATTTTTTTTAAATGATAGTTTCGCCTGCAGAATGACAAACATGATCACTACAAGCCTAGTGAAGGTGACAGTGACAGTGTTCGCCCCTGTCGGCAGGATGATTGTTAATGACATCATTTGTCAGTGTCCTCAAAAACGTACAAATCTCCATTTCAAAATTAGAAGCAATTCCTGATTGAACCACACTATGTGTTTGCAACCTCAAAGGGACTTAACTGGTGAAATAAAGCTTGAATAAATGAAGTGTAATTAAAAGATATACATCATGAGGAATGTGTAAAATTTGCTTAATGTCACACCTGTGGTATTCTCCGTCAGATCCTCCAGTTTGACACATACAGAAATTATTGATAATTTATCTCTTTCTCAATACATTTATTCCACAGGGCTCACAGTTATGGTAGATCATGCATTCTGCTGAGCAATGGGACACAGGCTCTTCTTGGATGTGGGCCAGCCACAGAGGAAATTGAACAGTTATTGAAAGTGTTGTGTTTGGTGTGGGAGTTAAAGTGGATTTTTCCCTTCAGCAGGTTGAGCATGCAGATGCTTTCCTTCTTATTAGAGTCCTTGATTCTCACCTTATGAACCAGAATGACAAAGAAAGTCTTAAATCGAGCTGTAGTCATTTCACATTGCCTATAAACATTAATCTTAGAAATGTTAGACAGCGCTCTCCACCACCACCATAATCATCATTACATTAACTGAGGGGATATATGAAAGGAGGGTTTTGTTATGTTGTTATATTGTTTATCCTTCCATTTGTAACCCATCTGTATTTTCTACTATGCGCATGCATTCTTCTGTGCATATGCTTTGAAACTATGTGATTAAAGCGACATAACAAATTAAATGCTCCAGACAAACCCTATATAAACGGACAGTATATTCATTTAGGATGTGTGTCTGGAAATGAAAAGGATTTATAACCCTGGGATTGTGGCTCCTGTGTGCACAAAACCCTTTATATTTACAATTTCTTCTTGATGAGAGTTTCAGCCAAATAGGGAGCTGATGGGCAGAGGCCACAGACAGCAAACAAGACAGGAGGAATGTATATGAGAGATGTCTAATGGAAGTGTCTCTAAATAAACCTTGAGGCTTGATTTTTCTCGGCTCTGGTGAGTAATTTAGCCCAGACTGAAATCCATAAATGTGACAGATGAAGAAATGATGAGGAGTGATGCCTCCACCTGTATTAAAACCACTGAACTATATAAGGCCTCTCCCTTCCTCATCCTCTAAAACACACACTCAAAGACCCTGCCCCAGAGAGAGCAGCTGCGATGGTTGGTCTCACCATACAGAAGTATCCACAGCTGTATCATTATTAATTGCTGTAATACTTAACACATAAAACCACACCTGTAATTTGTCAGTGAAATGCTCACAGGCAATTGCATATCCACAGTTGTCCTTGGTGTGTATCGCTTCACGTGGTGAAACACCTTATTTTATTAAAAATGTAAAAGACTAATTAACAGATTGAACTGACACAGAAAAAATCCCCTATGCATTGTTCAGTAATGCGCATACATTGACTGCTACAGCATCACAACTGTGCAAGATGCAGTCATGAAATGTTACAGGTGTGTAGCTGAGAGCAAAATGAAGGCCAAGCTTGAAAGATGGGTGTGGTCTGATCCATTAGTACTGAGTAACTGAGTACTAATATACAGATAGATAGATAGATAGATAGATAGATAGATAGATAGATAGATAGATAGACATTATGGCTGGGCTTTATTTTGTGTTATCTCTGTCAAAATAATATTACATATTGTGTTTTTAGGCACTACAGAGCATATAATTTGGTCAAACACCAAATTTGGTCACTCTCATAAATGACCGACAGAAAATACGATGCACTTTGAATAAACAGGGAGTGATTCTGGACACATCCCTGGGGATTGATTGTTTACTAGCCACCATTTGTCATTCATTTACAACTAATGAGCTTGCTGCTAGATACCTGTCGGAGGAAGTGATGTGGCTAGACTGTTTTTCTCCATATAAAGATGTACCACTCTGCTGGTGTCTGAACAGCACTGAGTCAGAGATCTCTCACTTGGTTTTTCACACATGAAAATGAAGATGTGTTTTTTTTCCTTAAGCAAAAACCATCTCTGCTGAGCATTTATGGCAGATGCTAGCATGCAGAGACCAAAAACAGCTGAGGTTTTGGTTTTGTAGTTTGCATTTACATCAATTAGCAGCAGCTAACTAAATTTGCTGGCAGCAGTCAACATAATAAAAGTAATGCTGATGGTCACAGACCAAGACTCTCACACATTAGGTAGTTATAGTCCAATGAAAATTGCTGTACTCTTTAAAATGTATATTTTGGTCTAAAATGAATAATCATTCAGCTAACTCATTGTAATACAACTCGGGTTTAGCAATGCTCTGCATGGTAAGGGGGATTTTACTGGATTTTACTGTTTAGCTCAAGGAACTCTTGACCCCCTCCTGGCTGCTGTGCTGTGGGTAACAGAAGAGAACAGCAGGTCTGGGACCATGGGATTTTGGTGAGGCCTGAACCCTGCAGTACCCCAGTAAGGGCCAGGTCCAGTACCTCTGAGGGTCTCCCTTCAATTAACACCCAGCTGTTTTCTACAGCAGTGTGGGGATCAAGGCCACCTTGGCCCTTTACTACATCCTACAACATCACACCACACAGTCGAAAACCCACACACATGCAGTATATCGTGGTCTTTTTAAAAGGCATCAACTGCATTGTGTAACACATTTGTATCTTACAGTGTTGGCAGCATTAAAAATAATTAGTAATATATTATTTGCAAGTCCTGACCTTTTTTTACCACTTGCCACACAACTTCTCCATTACACACAATTGTTAGCATATGGGATTCAAGCATTTATTAGTGATGGACAACACTGAGGAAGTTAACATCAACTAGTGTGCAAAATCCGAAGCAATGAGAAGACAGGAGGGGAAGCAAACAGTGAGTTGGCCAGTACAAGTTAAGCAGCTTAGACAGATGGGACAGGTTGGACCACAGCCATGTTAGGCCTTGTAGGTGAAGAGCTGCATGCCTGCAAGTGCAGAGGAGGGCCTGACCTAATTGACTGATTTAGTACAAATTTATAAACCTTGTTGCCAAGGCTGGAAGCTTTCACATTACCAAGGGGCACGGAGGACAGAAATTGATGCAAGTAAGAGGATGGCAAAGATAGAAACTACCAAGGCTGCACCATTGTTTGTGAGAGCAGTCACGGCATCAGTATTTAAGTTCTTTAAGCAGAGTTACATAAAGATAATATATAAGTAAAAGTCAGAGCATTTGTCTCACTGCCAAAACTTTTAAATTACACATAAACTTTTAAGCGGCTATAATATCTTTTTTATTTTTTATCATGACAACGTATCAGATGACAGAGTGTAATGTGAGAGTTACTGCAAATTTGCGGCCTCCCTGCAGCTTTAAGCAGCTTTATGTTTGCTGTCCAACTATGGGCTCACATTGGGGTTTATTTAAAGATGTTCACAAATAATTCCAAAGTTTGTTGCTGTAAATCAACCTTTGTAAACCTGTAAAATAAATCTGCTTGAGAAGTTCAAGTCTGTGCATGTGTAGAAAAGATTTGCATTTGTAAGCGAAAAAGAGAGAGAGATAGATAGATAGAGATAGAGAGAGAGAGAACATGGTGAACATTTAATGTGCTGTTTGTGTATGCAAACCCACCTGGAGAGTCTGTGCCAGTGTCCAACCTGACAACTGTCTGCTGCAGCCGAAAAGCAGCACGAGAGCACTGAAAGTGAACCAATTGCTGCCTCTAAGAATCAAAACAATGAGCTGAAACATGCTACAAAGCTCTGGGGCAAACCTCATTCCTTTACTCACCAACAGCTATTTCCACTGGTGGTCAGATTTCGTCTTCCACTGAAGTTAGCATGCTAACCAGCTAGCCCCGGCCCATCCCATTACTTTCCGATAGCGACTCAGTGTAGCCTCCAGTCTGCCCTGAAGACATAATGTTACTCAGAGGGCATATAAGTGTGTGTAAATTAACAACGTCACAAAGGTTGAAACACCGCGCTTCAAAGGAAGCTTTCTACTCTTCTTTGACTATTTTATTGTGGGCACTTTGTAGCAAAACTATGTTGGAGCCAGTTGGAGTCCAAAGAGAAGGCTTTGAGAGGGTTCTTCTCAGAAATCAACTTGATGTTTTTTTTCCTCTTTGTTTCGTCCTTGCCTTTCTCAGTGTTCTATTTCATCTCGACAAGGATCAATAGGTACTCCAACCATATCCCAAATATACTGACAGATGTCTTGATGGTAATTTTTAGCACAGCCTGGAGATAAATGGGGGATCGTTCTATCGCTGATGTCATCTGCAAACAAGAAAATCATCCTTCAGTGAGTTACGCTGGGAGAGTTTTGACTGACAGGTGTGCCCAGCGGGGGTTTATCCTGGGGGCTGGATCTTTAATGTTTTCTCAGAATCTAGATTGTTCTTTTTTCACATGTTGAGAGGAGGGAAGAGTGCATAAAAAAAGGAAATCAAAAGGAGGAGAAGTGTGCTCTGCATCTGTGACTCCCATTTCAACATTTTCTTGATGTACGTCTTCAAAAGAGATAACTTGTTTGACTCACAATTGTTCCCAGCCATCTCGAAGTCGAAATGTTTATTTGAAAATCTTTGCTCTACAGCTGTCAGAGCTGTGGTTTAGAGTGCTGTGCCTCTATTCAGTCAGTGCTTATCCAATTATTTAAGTGCATCCTGCAAATTCACCATTTAATCATGTCTTGTCCCCAAAATGTGATATATTATCATACTTAAAATGACATATCAGGCAAGAAGACACTGCCATTACTTTTCACTTTCCAAATCAAATACACTATTAAATTCTGTCCATAGATAACGTCAAACTGTTTTTGTCCTTGCAGTGTCCACAAAGAGAGCCAGCGTTGCAGCCAGCAAAAGACAAGACAACCACTCATTTTCTATTTTCTGCCTTTGCCCATCAATGCTTCATTGGACAGTCCTGCCACAACTCCCATCCATCATTCTCTCCTCATCTTTGACCTTGATCATCATCCTCCATGCTTCCTTTACTCTGGTGGCCCAATAGGAGACCCCACTCTGATCTTTTACCCTCTTTAGCTTTGTCATTTCCTGCTTTCACCTTGCTTCCTGAAACCTCTATTTATTTGGTGTCACTTGTGAAGCTCAAATGTGCAAATGATAAAAAATAAAAAATAAAAAAAAACAAATTGTGGATTGTGATGACAAATTGTGGATTACTGAAATGCTACATAATTGTAGTAAGAAAGTTTTTTTCTAAATCATTATCAGTAAAAAAATTTAAACAGCTTTAATTCAGCTTAATGTAGTTTTTAAAGAGCAATATGAGTTAAATTCAACTAATCACAGTAAACACAAGAGACTGCAATCAGATATTAGATAATCACAGATAATCATATTGTATTCTCATATTCCTCTTTATTTGTTCACAAATAGAAAAGTTTTGAAGATTTGTCAGAGCTTTTCAACAGTTTCAGCTACTTCCAGTCACACACAAGTCCCCTTTTAAAGGAGCATTTTCTAAGTATTGCTGTGGCTACATAGCCAGCATTAGCATTTACAGCTGTTTACTTGGCAATGTAGAGAAAGTGTTGTGAGTTCAGCATCAAATTTCATTCCTTTACGCACCAAGAGCTGTCCCCTGAGGTGAAAAGTAACCCTCTTGTTTTGATTCTATTTCTATCATATCTTTTCTTCTACTGAAGTTAGCATGCTAACCAGCTAACCCCAGCCCAGTCGGACTGTCTTGTCACTTTCCGATACCGAGTCACGTGGCGCCCAGTCTGTCCTTTAGAAATAGCTGCTCAGAGAACTTATTGTACTTATTGTTAACTCCTGTACTGTAAACGCAATGATGGCTGAAGCTCTTGTCAAGACTGGTAAGTAAATAGCTGTTGATGCTACAGTTGGCTATGTAGCAATAGCAAAACTTACAAATACAGAGCAGTCCCCTTCTGCGCTCTGGTTCTCCAGTGAGCTATGGAAAATGAAGGCAGCTGGGCGTGCCCTTGAGCAGCGTTATAAAGCTTCAGGTCTTACTGTTCACAAGCTAGCCTATCGGGAACACCAGAAGTTCTACTCAAAGTCTCTTAGACAGACACCGTCACAATATTACTCAAGCATCATCAAGAAAAGTCTGAGAACAGTTGTTCTCCACCATCAATCATCTTCTCAAACCTACAGAAACTACAGAAGAGCACTGTGATAATTTTATGGCTTTCTTCAAAACAAAAATTGACTCATTCTGTTATGTTCTTTCTGGTTCCCCCACTCTACCCGGCCCGACTGCCTATTTACAGTTGGAGGTCTCCCAGCCCCAAAACTGCTTTCCAGAAGTTTCACAGCAAGAGGTCGAGGATTTCATCAGGAGAATGAAACCCACCACCTGTGCCCTGGACCCCTTTCCAACAGCTTTGGTGAAAGCAAATATCTTTGCCATAAGTCTTTTGATCACCACTGTAGTAAACCTTTCCCTCCAGGCTGGCTATGTCCATCTGCTCTGAAAACCGCCATAATCAGACCGCTTTGCAAGAAACCCACTCTTGATCCAGAAGTTTTTGCCAGTTATATTTCTTTCTAAAGTATTGGTAAAAGTAGTTGCTGTTCACCTTCAGGATCACTTCATACACAACCACCTTTTTGTTTAACTTTGAAACCCATGATAAACACCGCTGTAAGACTTCTTTCTATCATCTCAGAAACACCCCGCTGAATGTTATAATAGAGGTTATATAATTATAAAGTTGGATCAATACTGTCTGAAACGGTTTCAACACATTCTGAACATTACAGCCTTCATGAAGTTATTGTATTTATTGGTGAAATGAAAAGGGCATGGAGTGTGGAAAAGTTTGTCAAAATGTCAGACACTTACATTTCATCCTGTAACTGCTCAGCAAATGCAAATGATTCCACCTCATCTCACAAGAGCTTTAAAAAAAGTTTAACAAAAGGTTAAATTGGGAGGTCGTAAGTCAGCAGACAGCCTGATGAACTCAGCCGCTATCTGTGAATAGAAGGAATCAAACTGTGTGGCTGCCTGTCGGCAACTAGATACAAATTCTGAAAAAATACGTAAAATACAGAGAAAAAACTTATTGTTGCATGATTTCAAGTTATTAACAGATTCCTCCACAGTTCACTAAGGGGATTTTTTTGTTTATTTTCTTACATTTATTGAGTGTTTTGGGAGTGGAACCAGTTTTTGTAGGCAGATACAGCTATGTCTTGATCTTTTTGGAATAAATAATCTGTTTTCAAGATCCTCAGTCAGGGAGTTCAACAGCTGAGGGTTCCTGTAACAAGGCGATATTTGGAACAGCTAGAGGGGCTTTGAAGATGATCTCAGGGCTTGCAGTGTATTAACAAAGAACACTATACTTATTCTGATGTTTACTTATTTATGTATTTATTTATTTATTTATTTGGCGGGAGGCACAGTCATAAGCTCAACAGGCTGCTGACTCAGTCTCAGAGGTGTTAGTATTCATTTATGCTGTTTAAGCATCCCTTGCTTTTATACTGTGCCCAAAAAGTGCCCTTTCGAAAAGTTTGAATAATTTACTTTATATAAACATTATATAGTCTCAATGAAGTGTTGGAACAAGCTGTTACAGAATACATGTTTATACGGGATGCTGCCAAATAGGGTAACTTCAAAGCTAATTAAGCAACTAAATGTAAGCTGAAAACCAGGGTTCAAGACAGCGATAATCAGTACACCAGGCTTTAGTCGGTAGCTTGTATGGCAGTTAATTATGCAGCCACAGTTAGTTGTATTTTCAGGCTAGAACTACAAACATGGGTCTTTCAAGTCTAACCACTAAATAAAATCCCTTGTATGGTTGCCAGTTTTGTTTTGTGTCTGGCCCTTTGCCTTACTAGAGCAGCACATGGGACAGTTATTGGTGGAAAGGTAGATAAAGATTGGTTGGCTAGTTTAGGATAATTATAGAGTTGTTTTTTTTTTTTAAATAATGATATGCACTGTATAAGCATGAAATACTTTTTTTTTGCATTAACAGTATTTTGGCTGATTTGAAACCCACTCTTCATTTATCAGTCAGTTTTGGAAGCATCTCATCAAAGATGGAGGGAAACAAGTGAAGACTTTGAGGCTCGTTCATTTGTCTAAATTTTAATTGCAGTATACAGTATAGTTTGTATGATTTATTTCCCCTGGAAAAGTCATGCAAACCCTTCAAAAGCTTGGTTTCTTGGTCTGCATGCTCATTTGGAAAAATCATTTATTCTACCAAATTTTTAGGGGAACCACAACTGAGTCAGTTTTGGCAGGTTTGGAAGAAATTTGTGGCCTAATTGCAGATCCAGAAATGCTTTTAGTGAATTGACATTTTCACAAAGGGCAAGATAAAGCCAGCTGGTGTTGCAAACAAGCTTAGTGCATATTTACTTAACAACCACCAGCATTCTTGCAACTGGGACCAAATTTAATTATTCATTTATTTGATTTTATTTAGAGCAAGAGAGAACATACTAATCCAGTTCTAAGACATTAATTCATCTGAAACTTAAACTTGTCTTTTCTTGTTATTTCCCTATTGCGTTAAAGGTCCCATATTGTATAAAGTGAGATGTCCATGTCTTTTTTGATTATAGAGCAGGTCTAGGTGCTATGTTAATACTCTGAAAGTATCAAAGCACTCAGTCCCCCACCTGGACCCACTGTATAACCTTGCAGGTTTGGTTTCTCTGAGTGTTTACCTGATATCTGCTTTATTTTCATTCAATCACAAGAAAACAATCTGAGAAACACAGAAAACAGCAGCCTGTTGTTGCTGGATCTCCAGAGAGAAGCCTGAGAGAGGAAATGTAAAACTACATTGATATGGTTTTTGGGACTTGAAACTACAAACATATCTCCTTATGGATATCAATACTTCAAATAAAACACTGAAAAAATTGTAAAATATGTTAATACACATCATGACTAGCCTATTTCCACTTGACAGAGTATCTTGACAGAGTATCTTTGTCCCAGCTAACATATTCTGGCTGACCCAGTGAACTATTTCTATTCTGACTGTGAAATCAGATGGTTCAGGTTCTTAACCACTGAAATCTATGTGATGCTACCCACTGACAGGAGCTGATACAGCAGGCATGAGGGATCTACAACAGTCAGTGAATGCCATCAGTGCATGACTGATGTGTATCCCCAGAAGATCATCACCATAGTATCATAAAATCAAAGTCTAAGAGCAGGAATAATGCGTTAAATTGTGTATAAAACAGATGTAGGATTAATCTCAATAGGTAACAGATAGTATAGATCAGTATCAGTATAGAGGTGAACAGAAGAAGGGAAGAAATTCAACCCAGAATAAGCAAGCTGTCTCAAACAGAGAGGAAAACAAGCTGGATGCTGTGCCAGGAGAATCAGGGTGTCTTTCTGATTTTGCAGGGACAGAGTTTTAGTGGTTATCTCAGAAAGGGCCTGAAACTCTCCAAAGACAACCCTGTGGCCAAGCCGACAGTAATATATTGGCTGCTCGTGAAGAAGCTGACTTCAGACGGAGAGGGTAAAAGAGCTGTCAGCTGAGGGAATGGAGGCCTGATTACGCCTACATACCCACACCTGAGCCTCCTCTCGGCCTGATACACACTGTATAATACTGACAGATGCATACTTGCTCACAATCATGCACATGCAGGTAAATGGCTAGTTTGCATGTTGCACATTGAATATAATTTTACCATGGTGACCTACGCTGACCTTGCACTTAGATCCATGACTACAGGCACATGCAAATGTTAAAATTTTTATATTTTCATTTTTAAAAGAGAAAACTACTGTACAACACACACACACACACACACACACACACACACACACACACACACATATATATATACAGTTTTCCCCTGGCTTTCTGGAAGACATGTAATTAAGAGCTTCCACGCTTGCTTATATACAGTGTAACAGTGTGATAGGATTTTTTCCTCCAGATTATGACAAGATTATTTTACAAGTTTTTATTGTGTATTAGGCACAGGCAGCAGTGACCCCATTTACTTCTCAAGATCTATGAACAGGCCTATATCTACACCAGGTTGGTGTAGTCTCAGCTCAGTTCTTAAAATAGTGTCATCTCCTATATTGAGTATCTCTAAATCTCATGATAGAGTCACAGCTTTTCAGTCATGGTCGATCATATTTCCATTGTCCTTACTGAAATGTTCCAAAACTGCATGTTTTATTTCTACCTACCACTGATTTAATTTGGTTAATTTCTTTTCAAAAGTTAGGAAGTAGGGCCTGCTAGGATATCCTAATCTGACCAATGGGTTTGCTCCTTGTTATTTCTGGTAATTTGCATAAATAGACATCAGTTTTTGAGGGTTTTCTTCTCAAGCTTTTAGTAAGAAGCGAGTTCCTCAGATGGGCGAGCAGCAAAAATGTTTAACAAGCCCAAAGAAACAAGCGGAAAGGAAGAGGAAGAGAGGAAGGACAGAAGGGAACAGGAGGAGTTCACTGCTGAACGGACGACATGAAGTTTTCACTCAGCAGCTTCAAGCTCATCAAATACTCGCGTCGCTGACTGGCAGCCGGAGGCTAGCGTTAGCAGGGTGGGCTACCCTCTGAGCTGGGGACAGCAGCGCAGGAGACCGGATTGACACAGTGTTGTTAATAACTGAAGAGCGGATGAGCTCCTGCTGGGTCAGTACAGGGTTGTGTTTCCGGAGCGGGATCAGGGGGTTTAAACCCTCAGCTGCTGTAATTGTCACCTGTCACTTGTTGGAAAATGCGCAGCTGCATAATCTGAGTGTGATAACATGTGTCCGCTGTGTCACTCACGATGATCGATGATTTCTATCAATGCAGTGATTGTGTGATCAGGTGTTGTCATCCATCATTTATACAGTGTACACCGTTGCTGAGTTATTGCGCTTTCCTTGATGGATATTTGTGCTCACAGACTGTTTAATCTGCCTTTGTGTTGGTTGGTAAGTGTTGGCTGGATAAAGTTATTTCAGGTGTTTGATAGTTGCTGTGGTGGTTTGAGTTGTTTTGGGGGGGGGGGCACCGTGGTCTATCACAATTATGTGACCCAAGATCATTGTCCATTGCTGGTGTCTAGGTTGCACTTTTGTTCTCCCGGGTCTAAATCTGACACCATGCTGTATTTCCTGCTTCACGGAGATATTACAGCAGTGGCTCAGGGGTGTAAGAGTTGTGGCAGTCTCATGATGTATGAGTGATCAAGCTAATTAAAGAATGACACAAACAGGAAGACCTCCAACCTAAACAACCGTATACTGTAGGTCGCTTTGTCCCTACCCTCAGGCCCACAGAGGCAGATCAACAGCGGTAACATTAATAAACAAAGTTGAGGTTGTGGAACAGTCATGATTTGAATTAATTGGTCGGATTTAGGAAAAGGTCACGGTTTAGGTTAAAGTAAGCACATCCTCAAGGTTAGAGGACCATAGGACCTGATCAAGGTTATGATAATACACACGCAGTTAAGGTGGTGGAACAGTCATGGGTAAAAGAAATTATGTTGATCAGTTTCGCCTGGGAGGCGAGCGGCGGTCTCCCATGTGCTTTGTCAAACTATCCAACCACCCCGACCTCCTCTTCCTTCTAAATGTTGACTTTGTTGCTGCATCACCTGACTTCCTACTTTGTCTCTTTGAGTCATTATTTACGAGAGAGAAGGTCTCAAAGGAAGAGGCCTGAAGACCGAACAATTGCCCCTCTTCTTACTATTAACACTTGAGTAACAGCCCTTATGAATATGAAAACGACATTAGAAACAGTAAATTGCGATGCTTGTTGAGAGCCCTTCATGGGAATTCTCTGTTCAGCACTGAAAAACCACAACACTGGCTTAAGTACAAGAAAAACAAAAGCTGATTTTTCTTTCAATCATACCAGTGTCGAAGTTGTCTTTTGTATTTTTCTGTAGGACTGCGCGGCTCTAGGAATGGCACAGTTGTTCAGCCGGTCGAGCACTTTAGTTCAGGGTGAAATATCTCAACAACAATCGGATCAATTGCAACATTTGTGATCCACAGAGAATGAATCTTTGTGATACAGTGACTTTTGATCTAGTGCCACCATGATGTTGGCACTGTTCACTTTTAAGCGAAATGTGTTGAGAACGTTTGATTCGATTGTCAGGAAATTTGCTACCCACATTTAAGTTCCTCTCAGAGTTAATTGTAACCAGTTTGATGATCCCTTAGATTTAAATCAGCCAGCATCACCAGGTGCAGTACTTCAGTTTATGACCAAACACCTGCAAAACCAATGACACTCCCATCAGCTGTAGCTCTACTTTGTGTTTTGTGCCATTTTGGGAATGCTAACATGTTGAGATCTATGGGTTTAGCTCTAGCATGGAGCATGACCCTTGTCTTGTTTACCTCTATATTACAACAGTTTTGTCAAAATAAAGCGACATAATTGTACTTTAATTGTTTTAAAGCTTTTAATGAACAAAAATCAAACAAAACTCCCAGATTTAAGTTTTATAATTCAGTAAAGCCTCAGGCAATCACGTCCCTAAGAGTTGGTAAATTTATATTTAATACATTTTTGCAAGACGAGAACTTAATCAAATTTGTGGACTGCATTTGTCATATTATATTTTGGACATGATTGGTAACAGAATATAATGTGATTTGAGAATAATGAAATGAAAACTTTTCATTTTTAGAAACTGATTTAAAGAGAGCCTGAATATTTATTGTGCTCTTAACAACCTTAAACATGGCCATAAAATAAACAAATCCTCAGTTATAACCTCCTGGATTGACTGAGTTGATGAAATAAGCTAAAAAAAGAAAGATGCTCCATCACTGTCGTTCAAGCAGCAGCAAGTAACATCAATATTTTCAACATAGTTCATCTTTCATAAGTTGAGGTTTCACTGGAGTGGAGGTACCTCAAGCCTTTCTGGGTGTGTGTAATTGAGCAGGACAAGGGGAACTGAGTCTGGCAGACATCAAGTATCGCAGCAAGTCAGAAATGAGACAATGAAATGCACACCCTTCTGTGTCAACACAGTTGGAGACAGGTTTTCTATTTTGAGTCAGGATGTCGTAGAAGTGGTGGAAAGGTTATTTTGACTGTGATTTGAAACTCAGGGGTCATCAGCAGCACACGGTTTGCTGTGAAAAGCTCTCGTGATGTACTTTACTAGATGTGATAGAAAACACAAGAGGCAGAATGGGAAACTGAACTCTTTCAGTTTAGGATATACTGCACCTATTTCTGCTTTACTCATATGCATACTGATTTGCCAGTTGGATATGTCAATATCAAAGCAATTCTGCCCGAGGATGTGTCATTTGCTGGAGGTAATTAAACATTCTCCAACTGCACATTACAGCACTGGGGATATGGAAAAGAAGGCCAACACTTTCATAACTGTTTCATGTGCTTTCACAGAAATTATTGCTTGTCAATAACAAGCAGTATTTTTTATTCCTCTTTCTTCGTAGCCTATCACTAACCAGCATCCTTCATATGCTTTCATAGCAGCTGCATGCACACCGTGTGTTTAGGCACCAGTGAATTGTTCTTGCAGCAGTGTGCTTTGAAGCCTCTCTTTGCCTCCCACAGTTAGTCATTTGCATAAAGACACCTTCTCAGATGCCGCAGGCGCACACACATACACACATGCACACATACAGACAATTAATAACATTAAAGCTAATTGTGAAACTGTCCATGAGAGTTTTGAATAGAGGCTAAAGAAATGCACGTTTAAATACAGCAAGGATTCACTGTGTGTAATGTCATGCATGAACATACTGCGAGAAAATCTATCCAAACCACACACACACACACACACACACACACACATACACACACACACACACACAATCTTCCTCGCCTTACTACAATCTCTGCTGGTGTTCACAATTCCCGTGGAGTTTATGCTTCCGGAACCCAATTATGCCTCACTAGCAAATTAGCCACCATTAGCGGGGCACCAGCGTGCATCACCAAGGGAGACAGAGAGACCTTTAGCTCATCTTACGGCCTGCTTTCCTGCTCACCAAAATACTGATTAGCTTATAATTCACACTAATGCACAGGCAATTGCTGGAACCTCTCCACACTCTTGTCATTACTGTCAAGTGGTAGGTGCAGATGTTAAGATATTAGATGGAATACATAGATGGATTCTGTTGTTTGTATCCTCAGCTTGTTTGGTATTGAGTCTCTTATCACTGTAATTGTGATTTTTCAGAAGTGTGCAAGCAGACTTTATTGACTATATAGTGTGTGCATGGTAGACACAGCAGAGCTCTTAGAGGAGCATACAGTGGCACATACAGTCGTGTCCAAGACCTTTGTAAGTGCAGAGGAGGTACAAGACTCTCTGGGAGGGCATGAATGTAGCCTTTGATTGCTGTGTGAGATCCTTGTTAATAACATCTTACTGTCATCTCAAAGCGCTGTCTAAAGGTTTTGTGTGAAAGTACCAACAGTGTGAGGAACAATGTCAGTATGTGTCATTGCATGTCTACTTATGTTCAAACAAGATTCTGACTGTTACAGCAATGATAATTTGTGTATTTTTAACTGTGCTAGACCAGCCTTTTTAATGCCATATAAAAAGGTAAATCTACTTCCAAAATGATCTGGTAAGACATATAAGACGTGTCCACAGCTAAGTCCAATGTCAGGAACAGCTGCCTATAGAGGTATAACCATTGCTAAAACAATGGTCATTTCTCTTCTCTCTCAAACCTCCAGCTGGTTTGGACATCAGCCCACCTGGAACCTCGGTTCTGCCCTGCAACCCTCCTGCTTTCAATGGTGAACTGAACAGGAGATGTATGGAATGGCATCTAAATCAATATTAGATAAAAACATAAATGAATAATTATAGTTATGAAATAAATCCTGAAATAAATAAATTTGGTAATACATGTAGAAATAAATAAATTGCTTTTTTATTTATTTAAAATGACATTTGTATTTATTTTCAAGGGACTTTTATTTTATAATTCCACATAAATTATGTGCTATGTGCTTTATGTCCTAATGCCACATTTATTTCCCAGATCTCTTATTTCCATGTAATACATTCAAATGAGGGGGCGTGGTTATCTCACAGATTCAGACCAAAGCAACAGCAGCAGAGCAGCAGTGAATTTTCTTCTGGTGGTGTACACACTCAAGCATGTACACAGTGGCCTACTGTGCCACTTTGACGGGCAATCCACACTTCACTACCCTATAATACACTGCACACCATACTGAGACTCTACTTGAAAGAAACACATTATTAGGTAGGTGTATGTTTTAGGATATGTTGCGTTTAAATGAAGTGACAAAGGGAAGTAGTGTTTAAATATAAATGGCAGCAAATACAGACAAGTAATTTCGTACTCAGTAGGAAAGCCAGATTTTAATCTGAAAACTAATTCAATACTTTTTAGTAGAGCTGGGCGATATGGCAAAAAATGTGATCACAATGTAGTTTCCCATATTGACCGATATCAAGCTTTATATATATTTATTATTGAAATATATAAAATATTTATCTATTAATTTATAAAGCAAAATAACATGCCTTTACAATATTCAGCACAAAATTCTTTTAAGTTCGTACATTACACATCTGTATTAAATGTGCAGAAAACTCCTGCCAAGCAAGCATCTCAAATGTTTGTAGAGGTAACACCAAACCAAAAAAGCAAACAGGTGAATCACACCCTTTGGCTCATTCAAGTACTCAACTGTAAGATAAGATAAATGTAGAAAAATATAAAAACACACCTGCGCTGGTTTACATTCCTCAGCTTTTTTTTAGAGGTAGTGAAAAATCCTAAATGTAAACATGGTAAACTAGTTATTATGCTACGAAGGTAGTGCAGATCATTTCTAAGTATTTCTAACATGCTTCATCTGTCTGCATGTAACCTTCCTCCTATCCTTTGAGAATGTTTTTCATACGCCGCAATTGCTGCAAAAGATGACACAGTTGATTGTTGCTGCTGTTGTTGTTGCTGTTTTGGTCGTGCAGCTCCACTGCTGCTGACAGAGCTATTACTTTGTGTCAAACTTGCAGGCTGTGTATGAGCTCGCATTTTCATGCTTTCTGTGGCGTCGCTTGGATGGTATTTTTTCAAGTGATTAAAAGGTTCCATGTATCGCCTGTCTTTGAAGGAACCAACGGCCGACATATCTTGCCTACCGACTTAACTTGCTCCACATCGCTTTGGAGCAAACCATCGCCACACAGCTGATGTGGTGGAACCTTTTTTGTCAACAATGACATCAGCCTCGGAGGATAACGCCAGGTCATGTCCAACATCACTTTCGCTGCCCTCGCCTCAAATTCACACAAGGCACAAATTTCTGCCTTGTGTGATCGAGTGAATATGTCCAAAGCTTATCATCGTAATCGACCTGAATTTTGTAGCAATCATTAATGGAGATCGTATTATCACCCAGCCCTACTTTAAAGACATCTTAGACAACTTCACCCTTGCAGTATTTTTCAGTATTTTATTTCATATGATTTCTTTTGCACATGTCATGTATTTAATGCATTTCTATTTCATGACATATCACTTTTTAACTTGCCTTTAACTCCATATGTACTGCATTCTACTGGTTGTTACTGCAGGAGGAAGTTAATACAAACCTTGATGTATAATCTTTCAGGGATTTTTTTAACCCTTATTTTTGACTCACATCAGACAAAGGCTGCAAAAAAAAGCTGAAAATGCACTCCCCCCTACATCAGTGTCTATACTGAGTATTCATCTGAACCACATCTGTCAGCATATGGAGACAGCAGGAGTTCTCCTGTGATCAAGTGTCACGTCGGATGGCACTGCAATATGAAAATGGAAGGAAAATTCAATTATCCCGAGCTTTGTTGTTGCATATTAATTATGCCTCAAAGTAGGAGCAGCTACGGATAGCATGATGATGGGTTAAAATTGAATCCAGGGCCACTGGGTGAGCGTCAACGGGATGATGGGTATTGTTAAAGAAAGTGGTGGTATTACACACATTTGTGTAACAGAACTATAAATGCATCATTGCTCGGTAATGGAGAAAAATTACTGAGGTCAGAGAGGCCTCCAGTGACAAGCTTCTTTGTGAAACCCACGGATATTGAAAAAAACTATGGTCAACCCATTGCTAGAGGGTGAATGTGCAATCAGACATATTTACTGCAGTAAATGAACTAAAAGAAAGCAGACACAGGATAACCATTAGGATGGGGTGGCATCAGATCATCCTGTTGTTGCCTGCTGCCCGCCCAGGAGTGAAAACTAGACATAATCTGCCTCACTATGGGAGTAATTTACAGTAAATATATAAAATGTGTGATCTGGATTATCTGGATTAAACTGGAGTTGGAGATGTGCATAAAAAATTAATAGAATGTGTGCTACTTTCTCACCAAATGCACTGTTGTGGTTCAGAGTAATTAGCTGAGCTTGTCAGTGGTCAGTAGCGGAGTGTGATTATGCTGGACAGTTTCCAGCTACGACTGTGTGGTCACATGAATTTACAGCAGGGTGTAAATGCTGTAGCACAAACTGTGCAAACTTAATGGGAGTAAAGTTTAAGGAAAGAGCAAAACAGGCTGTCTCTAGTAGGTTTATTACAATTTCTGGTGTGTCTTTGTGAATGATTCTTAAAAAGAGAGCAAAAGGGAGAAATAAAGATATAAGACACCGTCCTCATTGGGAAACAAAACACTGGTGACACGCTTTGTTAAAATCCACCTAGTGAGTTGAGAGTTTCCTGATGAGCGGCCTCTTGTGGCTGTAAGTATAATGACAGTCTCCTCTCAGCAGCAAAGGTGAAAGAAGCTTCGGTTTTCTACAGCAAAACCAGTGGTTGGCAACACAAAACATGTAACCTTGACCCCGGGGACGGCAGTTCACCTACTGTCTCAGTGTGAGTCTCTTTTACTGTAACCACGAAGGCAACCTTTCCTTAATTTTAATTTTGAGTTTAAGCAAATAGTTTTTGATTCCTCAACTTAAACTCCACAAATTTACACATCAAAGTCTGTTCACAGGTGTTGGGGAAGACCACTGCAAACATGAGACTAGAATCACCGCCTCGCAGTTATAGGGCTCTTAGTTACAGCTTTTGCAGAACATTATGATGTCTTGGTGAAGTTGACATTTGACCATTTGGATATAAAATCTAATTGTGTCAAATTGTGTAATTAATTGGCGTATGAATTCATGAGTTATGGCCAAAAGCGTGTTTTGTGAGGTCACAGTTACCTTGACCTTGGACCTTTGACCATCAACCATCAAAATCTAATCAGTTTATCCTCGAGTCCAAGTGAATGTTGAATGTTTGAAGAAATTCCTTCAAGCATTACTGAAAAATCTTGTTCACATGCATCATGGCCAGATGGACAACCCGGAAACACGATGCCTCTGACCCTCCGGCTGTCGCCATGCAGGGACATAAAGAAGTTGTAAAAAGCTTTTTGTGGCTGCAGAGGGAGCTGCGTGGGTTGGGGCTGAGGCAGGCCAGGAATCTGTCCCAGGCCACCCTGTTCACAACAAACCATTAGACCACTCATTTTGTAGGCTAACCCTGCTATGTATGCTGTTGATGTAACAGCCTACCAGACAAGCCTCTGGGCTCAAGACTGCAAATTGGAAAATAAAAGAATATCTGGGGATGTATTGACCTCTGTAACCCACTCCTCATCTCTGCTCGAGGCCAGAGCTTGAGAAGAAGTCAAGAATATTATTTAATTAATAATAAAGGACATAAAGGCACTGTCAGGTTGTGAGACACAGACTTCGTAATGTTACTTAGCCGTTGACAGTGTGTTAGATGGGGACATTGTTTAACTGTGAATATCCTGTCATAAAGCTGGAAACATTTTAAGTGTCCACCACTAATGATTTGGTCTTCGTGGAATTTATATTTTGCTAGAAGCCAAGACTCAAGGACGCCTCCATCAGAAACTCATCACACAGGAAGAATGAAGCTCTAATTATTTTCTTAATCTTATTTTCACTTCAGCAATATTATCATTCAAGTGTGAGGCTCACACATCACTGAAATTCAGTCATAACTCACCATCGAGGGCGTAAGTACAAATATTTACAGATGACTTATGAAGATGATATACAGTATATCAGTGTGAACTGGGATCAGCAACAGGAACACTTTCACATAACCAGCAAAAGGGTTCAGATGTTATCTCAAAAAACGCACATTTTAATGGCCCACCCCACTCACCTCACGGGTAGCTCGGGGTTTGTCAGAGGGATGGATGTACTCGTTGTCCCCTTGATCACCAGGAACCTTTTTAATATAGAGGGATCAGAGGCAGCAAACAATCAGTTAGTCAAGGTACATTTACGTTTCTTACCCTCATCTGTCCTTATGAAACAGTCATTTGCTGTCAGTAGATGGATACAGAAACCACCTAATTACCTCAAACATGAGGCATCAAGCAGTCTCCCTTTTGCCTGATTCCACCTATTTAGTGTGTTGTTTAAATTTATTAGATATGATGGGAAAGCATTCGAGAGAGTTTTCATTACCTTCCTTATGTACTCACTGTTCACCCTGGAGCCTTTTATGAAGGGCTCACTAATCAGTATCTGCTTCGCCTCCATCCTTCTCTGTGCAGGTTTCAGGACATGTTTAGGCTAAAGTGATTTCAGGGACCGAACAAAGTCACTTGAAAGTGATTCAGACTCTGCCAGAGGCAACTAAAGTGTCAGACAACTCTGTTCTCTGACAGAGACGTGCTGCAAAGGAGAGGAGATAGACACTTTCTCCTCAGATTAAAAAAAAATAGCTACATCCAAACCTTTGTAAGTTTTGGAGTGTTTGAGTTTCGAGTGCGTCGTTCTGGGGGTGTTTCTGAAAGTTTTATCAGCAGCTTTATTAATTGATCACAGCCATGCTGTGTCTTGGAATCACAGAGCTGTGGGGTAGTCATAACTGCAGTAACTGCTGGTCCCATGGACCCACTGTCAGGTCTCTTCCTGCACCTTAAGGTCATGTTTTTGTTTTTTGTCAGTTATATGTCACTTCCTGTTTTATTTTGGTATGTCTAACCTTTCCCTCCCGTTTTATATTTACACTTCCTGCCCCTGTGATTGACAGAACATCCTGCAAGTCGTACTGAGTCCCTGTGATTGAGACTTCTGCAGATGCCAATGACACATAGATACAAAATTAAATTTCAGGATAGTACTGAGTGGCCGCACAGTCGTACCAACATCCTGTCTCCCACTGTGAGGCCTCATATGTCATCAAGTCTTTACATTCAGGATGTTAACGCACCTGAGGTATGGGCTGATCTCTGTCGGGTGGACGGGTGATGTTCACAGGCTGGAATGAGTTTCTCATGTACCCACTCTGTTCCATCTTTCAGTCTTGTTGCCTTAGGCTCGGTTCCTGTGGAGGTCAGGTCCGGGTCTACAGCCCTCAGTCTCCAAAGCCTCCTGAAATTCTCCCTCAGGTGCCAAAACCAAAAAATTGTTTCTTTTTTCTTATCCTGCTTAACCCTCCCCCCTCCTCCCCTACTTAAGACACACACAGTGTGGCTGATTTATAACAACACTCTGAGGTCTGGGCTAACTTTGCTCGGGAGTTGTTTTCTTGTCCTCAAGGCCCTTTAATTTAACTTATGATCATAATCATTCCATTGTGGGAAACGCTTCCTGTTAAATGTTTGATCACTGGCAGTTTCAGACTGAATGGTGTCTTTCTGTTAAACTGGTCGGGGTGAATGTGCAGCTAAGGTCGTGACAGTAAAATTAAAATAGACAGCTGCGCATGACTTGGTGGATATGTTCATTACAAAGGAAGAACAATCACTATAATGGAGGACTCATCTGAAATGTGTACATACCAACACTGTCTCCTGCAAATTATGTAAACTGCAACAACAAATATATTTTCTAGGAAATGTAATCACTGACTGGATTCTGTTCAGAGGTGACATTATTATTATTATTATTATTATTATTATTATTATTATTATTTATTTTTATTTTTTTTTGAATGTATGAATGAATGAAGTGCTGCGTTTGTTAACAGCAGCGGAGTCACCGGGAGGTGGTTTGTGTGGCTGGCGGACATACAAAGCACATGACTGTCACACTCAGAGACTGGGTTTGTGTCTGCGGTTAGTGAGAGAAGAAAGAAGTCACTGTGGACTTTTTCCCAATCAAACCAAACAACGATCTTTATTTAAACCCAACCCAGTGCTGTGAGTGTCTAAACATAGCCATTAAAAATCTGAATAAGGCTGTGGTCACTACAACTACATTGTCTGTGAGCATTTTACTGAGAGGTTCAGTATCAGCATATTTCAACCTGCCAAATCGTACATTAACAACAAGTCCTCATTCGCACAATTAAAAAATCTGATCGCTCTTGCACTTCATACAGAAGGATTTTCCTGTTACAGTCTAGTTGTATGGAAAAACAATTTACAGGAGCCAGAGTGGGTGCACAAACTAAAGTGGCAAAACATATAAAGTGAAGTTGTGCATTCATTAATCTTTGCTGAATAATTATTTGCAAATCACATGCAGTTAATTTTCTAGTTAACTCCTGGAATCTTTATTTCTCTTTACTCAACACTCAGAGCCTATTTGTCAGTAACTATTACTATTGAACTAAAAACAATACTTTGTTTAAATCAGGTGAATTTATGATAGCAAATATTTAAGCTGATTTTGAAGTGACTTCCCACCTTGGTAAACTCTTGGTAAACTGGCCAATAGTCCCACACATATATTAAACCATGACTTGCTGTTATACACGTCAGATATAAGAAGTTAATTTGTGAGCTTGAGAGATGCTGATTGGAGGATTTTGTTACCTTAGGATGGAGCCAGTTTAGCTGTTTCCCCCTAATTCAACCCCATCTCCTGGAAGTTACCTTATTATATGAAAAGATTGCAACAGCAAATGAGTTTTATAGGAAACATAATCGCTGAATTGGTTTTGTGTAGAGGAAACATATTTTTCAATGGGTAAAGCATAACAATCTTTAATGGCTGGGAGTCGCCAGGACCAATCAGAGTCTTGCTGCAGAACTTTGTTCTTTTTTTTTCCATTTCATTTAATGCAATAAACTTAAATTTGGTTCATCCAGCTTGGCTTTGTCCTTTATGTCACTTTCTCCCAAAGCCAGGATTGTACCATCTAAGGCTTTGCAAGAAAGACACACACAGACACACACGCAGACACACACACACACACACACACACACACACACACACACACACACACACACAGACATGAACATGGACACATTCAACGACCATTTGAGATAATCATGTTTAAGCCTATTGGGCAGGGGAACTCCTCTGAAATTATTAAATTTCTTTCTCAGTCAGATGCTGAAATTTATTTGAACAAGAACACAAGATAAAACACATTCTTGGATCTCAATCTAACAAAACTACCAGTTTACCACTTTGACTTGTTTTTGTCCGTGCTAGTGGCACGAGGGTTTGCAGTGTGGGTCTGTCCACCAGTGAGCTAGACTGAAATATCTCAGCAGTTTCCTAGTTTCCTACAGGAGGAACTGTAATAACTGTAGTGATCTATCTTTTCGAGTGTAATATCTGCCCAATTATCTGGTTTTGCAGATTTCTGTATTTTTATGATCTACTTATGTTACTTTTTCTGTACATATTATTACATATCACTAAACTTTAGCAAGCTGACATGAGCATTCAGCTCAAAGCATCACCACTCTTAGTCTCATATAGTCTACTCAACAGTTTTCAAACATATCTATCTACCATTGTCTTTAAGATCAGAGAGATCACACATCTGTTTTATTAGAGTGAGTTTAGCTTCCCAACAATACAGACATGATTAGAGGATAATGAAGAGTGTCGTGGCAGTAAATGTAACAGTAATATATTGTTTTTGATACCACATTTTATTCTTAACATCAGTGTACTTGTTTCCTTAAAATAAGTGGTTGGCAAAGAAATAGAAGCCAGGGCAAGATGTCTGACCTAATTTTCCATCCTGGTCAGCATGTTTCCTGCCAAAGTGTCGGAAAAGCAAAGAGGGTTAAACCAGTGTTCGAGACCTCTGACAGCGTCTGCATTCATCCTCGAATCACATGCTGTTGAGCCCAGGAACACTAATTAAATTTGGAATCCAATTATGGGAATGGTAATGAAATTTCCAAATGGGGAAACTCGTAATCTGCTCATTGAGGTGTTTAATTACAAGCGGGTGTGTGCATTGCAGATACGTTACACCTCTGGATTTGGCGGACAGAGACATGGACACGAGTTTGACGGCACGAGTGTCTGAGACTGATGGAGGCAAAGACTCAAAATGTATGTGTGTGTCGGGTCATCTTATCTCCTCGTAGCATGTATTTGTGCTCCAGAGACGTGGGTGTGTGTGGGGAATGTGTAACATTGGATGTATGTGTGAACCAGGTCAGCTCATCTTAGGGTTTTTTTTTAAGATGACATTATTTACATTTAATGAATACTATGTTATACTCTATCTTTGACAGTAACATATCATCCACATCCAGTAAAGCCTATTTGAAACACAAAGCTTATCTCAAATTAAAAATGCATAATTTGAGAACGAAAAAGAGCAAAAGACAAAGAGAGCGAGGTGAGTGTGTGTGTGTGTGAGAGAGAGAGAGAGAGAGAGAGGGCTCAGTGAACCTCGCCTGGAAAAACGTGTACCTGGATGCAGCACTATTGATTGCTGTTGTGTGAGAGGGCTGATAATGATAGATAATTTATCTTTATGTGTGTAATGAAACCCAGTTTCTAATTGATCAAACCTCCTGTAGTCTGAGCAGGGCCACACACGTGAAACCCTGTTGTTTGTTGCTGTCAGCTGTTTGAGGTTTACCTTGACTACATGTTGCCAAACTGCAGGATCTCTATAATGAAAAGTGGAATTAAATTTTGTTAAATAAGTAAATAAAGGTCTGATGTTTTTGATTTGATGGCACACAGCATGTCAGTTTGCCATAATACCTCCCGCAGCCGTAGAGGCATTCTCGTGAACTTGATATCACTGGAACACTGAAAGGAATTTCTTCAAATTTGGCACAAACATCCACTCGAGGCTGAACTGATCCACTCAAGGATGAATTGATCCACTCAAGGATGAACTGATAACAATTTTGTGGTTTAAGATCACAAGTTAAGATCTAAATTAACTCACAGACCATGTTTGTGGCCATACCTAACTAACTCGGGAATTCATATTCTAATTATGACAAAAGACACTTAAAGTTTTTATTAAATTCCTCTAAAGTCTTCACTGCGTATGTTATATGAGTCTGGACAAAGATGGATGCAAACTGCACCACAGTGATTCTAGTTTTTTTTTAAAATATTTTGTCAGTCATTGTCTGTTAGATTTGATGACAGATTGGATCCTCCTGGGTTTGGATGATTCCAGTCTCGTACAAATCTGTGGAGAGATGTTCTGTTGTTCTTCACCGGTGATTCTGTGCAGCTGCTCCTTGCTGGAGGGGGTTTTGTTTCTGTACCTTATGCTTTAAAATACTCCAAAGTTTTTCTATTGGATTCAAGTCAGGGGACAGGCTTGGCAAGATCAAAGTTTTCTCTTCTTTCTTCTTCACCAACCCTTGTGTACGTTTCGCAGTGTGTTTGGGATGATTGTCATGTTTGAAACTCTTCTCATCTTCAGACCGGGAGTCATGGCTTCATTCAGTATTTGTGGATCATCCACAAGTGTCATCTCACCTGCACCCTTTGGACTCATGTAGCCCCATCACTGTCGGCACTATGCAGGCACTGTGGTGATCCCGGCCCGGTCCACATCAAACATGCGTAACCATCTGATCCAAACAAACCTACTGGGTTTCCTCTGACCAAAGAATGTGCCGCCAGCATGCATCAGGCCTCTTTTCACATTCTTTGGCAAAATTTAATCTTGGTCAAGGAAATATTTTGTGCCATTTTGAGTTCGGCTTTGTGTTGGTTGTGGTGTTCACAGGTTCTTTGATAATATTGTTCATGCAATTGTCCTTCAATGGAAATCACAGGTGTCCTCACATTTGTTGCTTTTTTCAGTTTAGTCTGTCTAACCAGTTTGTGTTCAGATCATCAGATCAAATTCCTACATTTCAACTTAAAAATAATTCAAAACTGTACCATCTTACATTAGTTGTATTATTAAAACTTTTAATAATATTACACAGCAGTGTGTGTGTTTTGTTGTATACTGTACACTTTCTGCTGGCCTAACTATACAGGCTATTGATTCTCTTCTTGTCGAACTTGATCCTATATGCTAATTAGGGCTATCAACCTTAAATAGGCTGTGTGTTTTGACACGGAAAGGCCAGTGGCTAAACACAAGTCTATCACCAGACAAGAACATCAGTAATGTACCGTCCTCCAAAACCCTGGAGTATGGTCAGTGCTAAAAAAATGTTTGTGTCCAGTGCCACGGTTTGTAAAGGTGAGTTACCCACCTTTTGTTACAGTGCAACACAAAGCCACTTTCCTGAGCTTTTCTATGGCGCAGCCCCGAATGGGACTTGGAAATATTATGGTTATGGGTAATAAAAACATAAAAACTAATCGCAGATCTATGATTGGGAACAAACTCAGCCATTCACCTACCACTGCGCCTCCATTTATAATATACTGTACAGGGGTTGCTCAGACACTTGGCACTTTCTTTCATATGTTTTCATCTTCAAGTCTTGACATGAGTTGAATCCACCAATCAGCTTGCAGAGATGTTTAGTGGTATCTGTGGAAAACCAAGATGACAGAACAGATCCCCTTTTATTCAAATCAATACAACTGTCTACATGTGCTGTGTAACAGCAGTGAGTATTTCACCACATTGTGTAACCTACCTGTCCAGTGTGCTGCCTCCTGTGCTGGCACTGAGCTTTGGCATTAGATGCAAATCGTAATGTACAGAATTGTCCAGTATTGTTACGGAATAGATTTGGAATACTGTGCTGTTTATACTACAGGCATTCAAACAGAGATAAATACCATTTACACCTCTGGCCTTGAACATTATCTGTGCTCACTCCGTTGTTTCAGTAGATTGCTTCAGCCATGTACATCTTTCAATCGCACTCCTCCATCATCCAGCCTCTCTGAGCACAGCACTCCAGAATATAGCTTTGCCCTATAGAGATGCTGATTTCCGCATTTCCCAAGTGGCTTGACTTTGCTCTGTTTCTGGTTTCTTTTTCTCGTCAGTGGCTCTGTCTCCCTTAAGGTTTTGTGTATCTGTTGCTCCAGCCACTGGACCACCCTCCTGAGGAATCCTGCCGATTTCTGCAGTGCCCAGGGCTCTTTTTACATCGTCTCACTTGCCTCTCTAGCCTCTGGGTGACCCTAACAAAGCATCCTGACCCCTTCTTCAAGCCCTCTGTTGCCCTGCAGACCCAACTCTCTTCAAACCCGTCTTCATCTGGGCTCTGTGTTACCTCCTTGGGCAAACAGCTCTCACTTATCACCCCTGCTTTAAGGCCGTGATGCAATGACACCAAAGTGAAAAGTGTAATTTCAGCTTTAGTCTATGCGCACACATCCAACATACTGGGCACAAGTCTTTCTCTCCATAGTGAAAAACACGAATACCACAGCACTCAAATTCAGACAGATCAAAAGCAGTATTTGAGTATTTGAGAACAGAGTGTTCCTTCAAGTGTTCCCTTCAGTCAGTCCTTAGTGCCTGCCCTGTATAGAGAGCGCAAGCTGTTTAGGAATTATCCATTACACCTGCTCCCAACACCAATGGATGAACCTCCAGGGGCACAGAAAGCTCCTTTACAGTGACAGCCCACTACATTAGACCTGAGTGGGAGATAAAACATCCGGTTCTGCAAACATACCACTTGTTTGAACGGCACACAAACACATATCTGACAAAGAAACTAAAGGAGGTAAAAATTGAAAGTTTAAATATTAATAATGATAATCAATTAGATATTGAAGTATACAACAAATTTGCCATTAAACCTTCTAAACCAATAACACAGAGCCTGTGACTGTTATAGGCTACTGTGCCTATAACACTCACAGGCTCTGTTTCTATACATTTAATTTTGATACTTTCAGTACATTTTGCTAATATAATTCTGTGTTTTTACATTGGTCACATCTTCAGTGCAGAGCTGTTAGCTGTTATGAAGTAGTTTTATATCGCAGCGCTTCTTTTCCTTAAAGGGGCTAATTGTAAGTTTTGCTCTTGCTATATAGCCAACATTAGCATTAACAGCTGTTTACTTACCAGTCTTGTCAAGAGTTTTAAGATGAGATCATAATATCATGAGCAGCGCTTCTTCTTCATGGCAGACTGGACACTGCAGTGACAAGACAAGCCACCCAGGCTGGGGCTAGCTGGTTAGCACGCTGACTTCAGTGGAAGAAAAGAAGTGATAGAGATCAGCAAAACAAAAGGATTGCTTTCTACCGCAGGAGGCAACCTTGGCGAGTAAAGGAATGTTTGATGCTGAACTCACGAAGTTTCTTTTAGACTGGCGACTAAACCGCTGTTAATGCTAACTTTAGCTATGTAGCAATAGCAAAACTTAGAAAATTTACACAAAGGACCTGAATATTTTCTCCACCTAATGTTCTTTGTCATGTGAATAGTGCCTGTTGTTGGAGGACGTACAAAGATCTGAGCATGAGTAATATTGTTTGTGATTATATGATGCTGCTATCATGCTAACTGTACTCAAATATAGAGCGAAACCAGGTTCACTGAGCCTCCTACTGATCAAGATTTTATATATATCAGCTGATTGTTCTTTTTCAACAAGAACACATAACATAAGCAAACATTTTCAACATGGATGTCTTAAATTGGGGCTATTAAAGGATTGTAACTGAGATACAAACTCAACAGGACATTTTTCAGTTGAAAAATAAAACTGTCAGTGATTTCTGTTCTGCACTGTCTTGTTTGTGCCAATTTACAGCAACTCTAATGAGCTAAAATAATGAGCTTAAATCAGCCAATATTGTTTTATTGTATTGGTCAGTCTCTAAACCACACAGCCTGGAGTCCAGCAGCTCTCAGTGACATTCCTTTGAAAGAAACAATTTGTCAAACACATGAGGCGGAGGTTGATGTGGGGGGTGGGGAAAATAAGTTGTGAGGAAAATGAGATAAGGAGAAAGCTGTGTGAAGTCAGTATTCAGAGACTGTGATGAGCAAGAGGTAAATATCAAACTGGGGTCGGAACCAAATCATTTGCTCCTTTGTTTCTGTTTTTGTTTCCTGGCCCTGGTAGAGCTCATCCCTTTGATCAGTGCCTCAAAGCTTGTAATAGTGCAAAGCACTGCATATGTCAGATTACTGTGGAAGGCCTGCAGGAGCATAACCAGCTCCACTCTCCCACAGAGCCAGCCTCAAAGTGTTCAGCTTCCTCTGAGGGATGATCTAGTGTCAAATTTCTGCCCACTGATTTGCATCTACATTTTTAGGGGCAACTGACAGTGTGCAATTTGGTTAAAAGACAGGCAGTGGCATGGATAATCTAAAAGTGCAAAAAGCAATATTAACATCTACCTCCACAGGGCCTGGTCTGCATGAGCAGAGATGCAGAGCCTCTTCAGAGACACAGAAAGCTTGAATAAAGAGTGTCAGATAAATTCTGCCATTCATCTGAATGAATACAGTCCTGATAGGTGGTAAGAGGTTGTGTGTTGCATGGAAATATAAAATGAAGGGACACCCTCTTTCTCCGTAGTGTTGTAAATATTTTACTGCTGAGGCTATTGATAGATGGAATGATTCGTGAATGGCAAGCTCGATTTCAGGAGCTTGACTTGGGTGTTTTGTACCTTTTGATTGCTTTGCTGGAAAAAAAAAATGCTTGATAAGTCATTCAACAGATCTTTCATGCACCCATGACACAACTCTCTTATCCTCGTGCATTTTAAAAAGTTAAAGTTCAGTTTAATAGCTATCATATTAAAACCCTCTCCATGAGCTATGGCATTGAAGTTGCACAATATAATGTCCTACAACAGCTTACGCTGTATTTATCTCAGATTCATTTGGGAGCTACGCTTGTTCACTCTGTTCACCTCTCTCATCTTTGTATCCTAAATATGAGGCAACAACCAGGAGACGGTTAGCTTAGCTTAGCATAAAGACAGGACACAGTGTTAATTAGTGAGGTGTAGAGATGCTGCAGCATTATATTTTTAAGCAGCCTTCGCACCTAACACTTAGCAAGGGAGTTAATTAACTATATTTCCCACAATGCTGCTGCTCCTTTAAGTTGCAGTCACATGAAATAAAGACATCATGGTGCCTAATTTGTCATATAAAAACACCCTCATTAATGAGGACACATCTGGGCTGAGCAACTGTAGTATTTTTGCTAATTTCCCAAATTAGTAAAATCTTTGGGTGAAAGTTTCATTTTATTGAACTTCTTTGCAAGTTATGACCATTTGGCTTTGGGACAGCTTCACCGCCCATTAAGCCAGCCTATGGTCACATTGTGTGCCATCAGTCTCCTCTCAGGCATTTGTGAAAACTACATTTAATTCAAGTTTCTAATTACTCACTCCCCCTATCCCCAGTGGCTAGCCAAATCTGAGAGGAAGCCAAATGAACTCTGCCTAACCAATTAGCCGAGTGGGCTCCTCAAGCTAATGACATGAACAATGGTCTGTGGCTGCTTCATTGCTGCAGAAGGCCCTAAGGTCTGCAGGATCCCTCCCTCACAGATGAGAAGATTTAAGAAGGATTTCAGTTCCTGTGCCAACTGCAACATTAATTACTTTAAGGGGCCTGGGAGTATGATGTAGCCTCTCTACCCTCTAGGGCCACAATTGAATTTCTTCAATTGACCTGTACCAGAACATTTAAAGCAAGCTGACTTTAACAAGAGCACTAACTGAAGGGTTTTAAATGACTGTGAGGACCGGAGAAAGATTGTGAAGCTTTTACTTATTACTATATAATGATGCAATTCAGATCCACAATAGGTGCAATTCATACCTCTGCTGAAGCACCAAGTAGATGAGCTTATTTCCATTTATTATGCAGTTGCTTTACTTGCTTTACTCTTGCGGCAGCCTCAAGTGCAGAGAAAGGTTGTCTCCAAAAAGGGTCCATGTATACGTGAGTTCTTTATATATGATCAGGTGAAATAAGAGCTGGGTTGTTGTCATTCTGAGAAGTCACCGAACGGCTTTGAATTTCTTTTTCTCATTAGTTTTGAAGTACACATGGATCAGCATCAGCCTGTGATGACAGCATAAATAAATGAAATTTCAAGGTCCTTCCCCACATTAATATTCAAACGCTTAATGGTGCTTTGGCATCCAAAACATTCAGTGACTTGCTCATTAAAGAAAAAAAAAAAAAAAAAAAGAAAAAGAAAAAGTATCATCATTTGTTGTGAATTTTTGCCGACAAACTTTTTCCTTTGCTTGTGTCTTTTTTTAAATCAAATTTGAAATCAATCTTAGAATTTTTGTATAGACCATACAGACAAAAAGAAGTGGAGGATGCTTTAGAGCCAGTGGTATTTAATTAACAGTTTACAAACAGTCTCAGCCATTTTTACAATGAACAGTCTCAACACATCTTTACAAGTGAACAGCTTTAACACACCTCCCACACATCTCTACACATCTCTCCCACATTCCCCACTTACTACTTTGTCGTCTCTCAACGTGTGTGTATCTCACTGACTGACTCGAGTCGTAATGATTGGCTAAGAAGTGTCACATGAGCAGTGCTAAAGGCTAGAAAACCTGTGTTGGTTAAAATAGAAATGCTCCATCAAAATTTAATAAATCTCAGTAATTTATAGGTTATACGCCCAGTTTTGGATATGACAGGTCCAGATCTTGTCGGTCTGAAAAGTTTCTGTGGATGTTATGAAAGAGGTTTTTTATTAGTGAGTGTTTGATGCATTTGGGTGGATTTAGCTCGTTATAACCTGGCCGCCTTTACTGTTTAAACATGGATCTCACTTTTCACTCTGGCATATCACTTTTCGGTGGTCCCGGTGGATTACACAGACTTTGTCCTGAGAAAGTGTTGTGCAGAGGGTTATGATAGAGCACAGGAGTCTCATTTCCTGGAATTTCTGGAAAAAAAGTAGATAAAACAATGCAGCACAATCGCTCCATAGGGCTCTCCTCCTCAGTTATGTGAGCTTCAGGGGGGTCCTGGAGGTTGCTGAAGGAAATTGGTGATGAAGTTTGAAGCCTGACTAAGAATTATGTTCAGTATGTCCCTGACCTTTCAGCAAAGTGCCATTCACCAGATGTGTTGTCACTGAATAATTTGCTCCAGGCCGGGGGAATCTGAAAAGCCAGGGTGTGTTGTGGAGTTTTTTATTTGTTTTGTTTTTTTTTTTACTTTGTGAGATATTGGATAACTTCAGAATGGAGTTGAAAAAATTCAAATATACAGGACTCGACTACTGTTTCATTAAGTTTAACAGCATCTGTTAAGCTACTGTCATCTATCATTTGCAATCACACTTAAAATCTGTTCCACACAGTCGTATTTAATTTGAGGCCATGCAAACTTGAAGAGAGCAACACACACCTACCCTACATCCTCTTTGAGCCTTGAGGGGAGAAGTGTCTGTCTGTCTCTCCACGGCCATAACTGTGAGGAATGAGTTTGGGGTCAGCTGGTGCGAATACAAAACTTGACAACAACAGATTCTTTCCCCTTCTGTCTGTAATGTAGCCTAGATAACATCTTCTCAATATAGTTCTTTCCTTTGCCATTGGCTATTGCACTAATTTTTTCGTTAACTGCCTGCTGTCACTCAAAACATGTTCGCCCTATAAACCTTATTAGAGAGTGTCCTGCAGTGAAGGTGCTACTGCTGAAGTGGTTCCCTTGGTAAAATATCACCCTGCAAATTGGAAAAATATAATAAAAATTCAGTTTTTCTCTTTTGAACTTTGGTCACACACCTATCCACACGCAAAAAAATAACCTTTCGTCCCCTCAGCATCTCATACTCACAAAGCCACAAGGAGTTATTTTCCAAGTTACAAAACCCTTGTAACTGAAAATGTCCTCTGTGATCACAGCCTGTAGTATTGATTTTTGTTCACTCCTGTCCTCACTGACCTTTCAGGATTCGGTGCCATGGCTGTGCCGAGCACTGACAAGGTCATGTTGGCAGATAAGCAAATTAAAAATACAAAATCCCATAATCAACACTGACTGGAGGTGGTTGAGTCATCATTTGGCTAACAACCACTACTTCCACAAACGTACTCGTGCCTTCAAAAAACAGGACAATACAACCGCCTTTTATGACATGAAACCCCGTAATATTTAAATGTGTGTGTGTGTGTGTGTGTGTGTGTGTGTGTGTGTCAGCATCAGCATCAGCATCATTTCTCTGCTGCAGCTGCAGTGAAACATCTGTTATTTCAACATGTTTAGTGTCACAAACCAGTAGAAATTTCCCTGAATTTCATGTGACATTGCTAAAATAATTGTTATCCCCATCCCCAATTTGTATGACCTTATCTGCACAGCCCTGTCATGGAAAACACACATAATTATACTGTCAGCACAAATAATTTTAGTGTCACTTTACTCTTGCAGAAACAGGACACAGGGTTTCCTTCAGGGGAAAAAAATCTTACCATCCATACATATCAATCAACACCGCTGCAGCTTTACTGGTGTGAATCTTTTGAGTTGTTTTCATGCTCGGATCATGTTTTTTGAGCTGAAATCACCTGACACTGGAGAGAATAACAACCCGGAGAAAGAAATCTAACAATCAAACAGAAACTGTTCTGCTGTTCAGCTCCAGCCATCGAGACATGGATAGCGTCACGCACCATGAGGATAGTAAAAAGCGACTTCATTACTGAGCTCGGTGGAGCCTCAAGAAATGTCAGGGAAAGTCATCAGCTAACCTTTTGACAAGAACAGTCATTTAGTTCTCGCTCCTTGCAGTTTGTTCATGAAAGCAGCAATTAATAACCCCCACGAAATCAGTAAGAATTTTAGTGTGATTTTTTTAAATTTTTTTTTTTTTTTCAAACCACTTTACTTAGGGAAGTGCACTCAAAGAGCCATAGAAATTTCAACAGTAGTAATAATATGCAATATGAAAGCGTGTTTTTTTTCTCACTATGGAGTAATTGACCCTCCTAAAACCTTCCTCTGAACGCTGATTGTGAAATCATATTGTAACTAGGCAACTATGAATAGGCATGGCAAGTCTTTGACGCTTTTGAATCTTCTTAACAAACCAAATGATGTGCACAAGGCTCGTAGGAGCAATGCTTTGTAACCAAATCATTTGGAGGGTGGTGTCATTTCTCTTAAACGTCAATGAGACTTCCTTCTGCATGGTTCAGGTGAGGGGGCAGATTTGCAAAGTGGAAATCAGATCATTTTGCATAAGTCTTTTTTTTCATTATCATGCTGAGTTAGGACTGCACTGCACTGATGTAGCCAACTAATGCCTTCACAGGGTTTGATAGATTTGAACAAAACACTTATTTATCACATTTTGTTTTCATATGACCAACTAAAAGGATGTCCTTTAAACTATCTCAAAAAATCTTCTTCATAAGAGTCAATTACTGTTTGCTCTATTGTCCACATATGCAACAGCAAAAGGGGCTTGAAACACATCTACTCTAACTTCCTCATTGAGAAATCTGTATCAGACTTTGTGCCCCACCCACACAGCTGCTCATGCTAGGTAGGTGAAAGAGCAGATAGTATCAAGAAGGTTAGTGGAGGAAACATCAGAGAGACTCAGCACATGTTTGAGCCTCAGTCAGACCCAGACTCAGGGGTTTGGTTTCGTTTTTTTGGTTTGCGTAGTTATTTTTTTATATTGTCTGTTAGCTTGTAACCAGTAGTGGCTGACACAGTGTTAGTGGTAGTGCTAATGCAAACTCTCGCACTTTGTACTGACGAGGTGTTGTTTTTTTTTTTTGTTTTTTTTTTTGAGACTCATTGGTTCAGTTGAAATATTTAGTCATGATGTTGACTGCTTGTTTCGCTCATGATATGTCTTGTATTATATGAAAAAAACACCATGTGGACATGTTAACAAGGTTAAAAACTAGATTTTTATGGAAAGGCACTTTAAAAATACTCTATCTTCCTCAGTGTATCAGCATTTATCCTCAGTTGAATTAAAACTGAGAAAGGTTCACACTTGACTGGATTTTGACTGCAGGAACAGGTACTGCACAAGCACTTTGCTAATGAACTTTCCCATTACAAATTATACATTTCCAGTGACATGACACATCATGTCTCTCCTGTCTCTCTCTGAAGACGCGGTACTGTCTCAGTCTGTTTTTCTCTTTTCTTCTTGTTTCGCTCCCATACACACACGTTGTCATATCATTTATCATTATGTGCATCATGACTTTTTAAATTTTATTCTTGTGTCTTTTATGCTTCATTTTGGATTTTGAGACGTTTCAGTTTTTGTTGCGACACCATCTAAATTGGCTGACCCACACTTTGTATTTATTCGCTTAGCTCTTTCTAGTGCCGTTATTATTTATGCAAATGAAATAAAAATATACAGGTTCACCTCAGGCATGCAAATGAGGAAACAAATCATGAACGCTATCAGTAGCATTTTCTGTTTCCTGGCTCTGATGCTACCGATGCCCTCACAGACATCGCCAGTGATATTTTCTTATCACATAAAAGCACTTGGAGTAATAACGCTTGACATTTTCCTTTGCCACTCTTTGTTGCTGCTTGATACACTGCAATACTGATTCAAACTATTAATGAAAGCTTTTACATTTTACGCATACAGTATAAGCAAGCAGCATTTTCCAGTGAAAATCTGGTGATGCACACAAAGAGATCAATTTTACGTTTGTGGAAGTACAGCAGCAGTGTTGAGAATAAACGGAACAATAAAGGGGGTAGTTACAGCAGAGAAAGCAGCTTTATTATTATCATGCTTGTCTATATTGCCTTCTGCAGTTATTTTTAAGACCTTTTTCAACATAATGAGCAAAACATGACTTCTGAAACATTTACCAGAAGTAACTTTTTTTGTTTGCTTGTTTTTGTGAGTGTGATTTTTGTAAATTACATAATTTTCTTGGAGACCCAGATTGGGGGGGTGGGGGTTGGGGGCGGCAGCCGTAATGGAAACAAAAATGAAAATCGCATGGAATATTAAAATGTCAACATTGCCTGAGCGTCTGCTGCCGGCCTTTTGACCATTAAAGATATATAATGATTGCGTAAAGGTGGTTTGACAACTTTATGTAAATCGTGTAAATAATACATACTGTATCTGCCAACACTCCTGGCACCCTCCTGTTTTTGTGTATGTTTCTCCTGGGAAAAATAATCATCATACACACATCTATACCTTTCATGTTTGTCTGACATTATCCAAGTTGCCAGATTGTGTATGAAACACATACACACACACACACACACACACACACACACACACACACACACACACACACACACACATACACATACATTTTCACCCCATCTGTTACCAAAACCTGGCAACCAACAACTCCACTCAATCGGTGTCGACAGGCAGGACATTTGACTGCAGAATCAATTAGCATTAAATTAACAAGTTTAGCTAAACGTGTTATTTTCAAGTTTTCCATGACATGAAAAAAAAAAAATCATGTGATCAGACAATGCTGAGTGTAGTGAATGAAATATTCCATTATCAGTAACTTCATCAGTCTCAAAGTAAATAAATTGATAATTAGGTTTGTGAGATATTACACTCTACACATACTGACATCAGACCACTTTATTAGCTGCACTATAGTATAATATTGACTTTCAAAAGTTTGCAAGAATACACAAATTATCACTTTAGAAATTTCGTACAATTAACATTAGACTCGTGATGCCGTGACTTAAATATTGTTATTCTGTCTCTCTCATAATTTAAGAACCTTACACGCCTGTCGTGACTGATTGTTATTCCAAAGGACTCTGTGTAATCAAACAGAGGGTGACACACAGATACCACTGAGACCCAGTGAGGAGGGGGGACAGTTCAAGTTTACCCCTCCCTCACCATCCATCCTGGAGGAGCATGGCTGCCTGCAATCAGGAGAGACGAGGTGCTTAACGCCTTTTGTCCCTGTGCTGAGCACCTGCTCATTAAAATCCCAGCTCAAAGGAGGAGGTGCTTGGTTTACATGGAGGCGGGTGTGGTTGACCTACTGTCTGTGCGGGCTGCTGATGCGCAGAGCCTCATACATGCACGTGTGTGCGCATCTTTTCCTACACAATTACTGTATATGCACATTCATACACACAGTTGCCAAGAAAGTTGTGTCCCAGGTGTAAAACATATGCATATCTGAGTGTAAGTTGGGTTATAACGTGATTATAGGTTTCATTTCTTTGTCATTATCATGAAAGGCAACAGAGGCAAGAGGAGCAGGGATTCCTGAGTGTGCATGGTTATGCTGTGTATTTAAAAAAATCACTGTAATACAAGCACAAGGGAATAAAGAAGTTAGAGTACCAAATAGAGGAGGTGTAGCAGCACATTTCAAACACAAACAATAGACTGCAACAAGTATGTTGAGGCTCTCACATTTTAAAGCTTAAGGAAAACTATAAAGGTGGTGCAGTCCACACTTTTCTTTTCCTTTAAGACAAACTGTGACTGGGCTGTAGGATGAGTGAGTTGTTCACCAAGTGATGGGATGTCCATCAACAAAGTGGAAAGCTAAGGAGAGGAAGAGAGGATGGCTTCACTAGAGAAAAATATAAACATTCTGGTGTAGTACACCACTGAAGGGCCAAATCACATAACGACTTCTCACAGGGACGCAGCAAGTTGGATTTTATTTATTTATTCATTCATTCATTCATTCATTCATTCATTCATTTTTGATTGAAAAAAGGAAAGTTTTGTTTACCTTCGTTGTAACTGTCAAGATTAGTGTCTTGATTCTTGCTCATGCCAGCCATGCTAAAAATGTAAGGGATCATCCATCTAGATAGATAGATAGATACTTTATTGAACCCTTGGGGAAATTCAAATAGTACTCCAGCAGCTCACTAACGTATGCAGTTTAGATTTAGGTCCATGTCATGAGCCACTGCTACAGTGAGGGTGTGGTCCTTTAGGTGTGAGTGTCCACCAAGTGGTATAGCTTGACTGTAACTACTGTGCTGCAGCTGCCTTTCCGCAGGCTATTGCCCCCAGGCTAACTCTGTTAGTTCCCATGAGTAGCAAAGAGGAAAAAGCTACTTTCTCACTCACTCCTTCAAGCATCCATCTGACTGAAAGCACACTGGGATATTTATGATGGATATTTCATGGACTGAATGGCTTTGTGTCAGGGATGGATGCACTCTTCCTGTTTTTGTTGGCACGCTTAGGTTCTTTTCTTTTCTGCCTGAAGGAACAAAGTTCAAATTCTGTAGCATGTTATTTTCTAGTTTCCGTGCCTACAACATCAGAGGGACAGTTTTGGGATTTTTTTTCCTGAAATTGGTCATTAATGTCTTCAAACTGTTTATGTGATTCATTCCTGAATTAGTTATTAACACCCTTAAATTACTCAGTCATGCTTTCAGTTACTCTGCTGCCCCCTCTCAGGGTTTTTTTCAGCATTTGCCTTCACCAGAGTCGTAAGTAACAACAAAACACCAAAGTATATCTGCATTTCTGAGTCAAAATCTAAATGTAACCCTGCACTTACTGAGTGTTTTGGCTCTTGGGGGCAGCAGAAACAAGCTGTGAACACAGCACAGACACATCGTCACTTCTTCAGTTGATACTGAAAACTTGTTAAAAGTTGGTAACAGTTGGCTGTTTGCACATCCAGCAGTTAAACAGCAATATTAACATTCATTTGGGTTCGTGTTAAATGTAAACCCAATATTCACTCTCATTTAGCTCTTTTTTTGGTCTCTACAACTCCTGAGGGAAAGATCTGGCTCTGAAGCTGCTAAAAGCTCCGACATGTTCACCAGCAAGGCTCTAACTGTGTCGCTGTGCTTCTTCTGTGAAAACAGCTGCCTGCTGCAGCTGAAAGCAGCCCTACCAGAGCAGTGAGGGTGAAGCAACCCAGCAAAGTTGCAGGAAGGACAACTAAACAATACTCATAGAAAAAAAACTTTCTGTCAACCAACCTTGTCCCCTAAAAAATTACTTTTACCTTCCACTAAATTGAAACAGCAAATACTCTCTGAATGAAACCTAATGCCATCCCTATTACATTTTTGTGTTTCATTCTTTAATTTAACAATTCACAATGATACACTGAATAATAATGTGTTTATTGATTTGCCTACAATATCAAGTAATGCAATGAAGTATCTGCTTTAGGGACCCACAGCACTTGGTAAAGTGAAAGACTGTGGTCTCGGGTAGTCTACATACATAAAAAGTCTGCACTGTGCAGACTGATGTACAGTGCATCCGGAAAGTATTCACAGCGCTTCACTTTTTCCACATTTTGTTATGTTACAGCCTTATTCCAAAATGGATTCAATTGATTTTTTACCTCAACATTCTGCACACAATACCCCATAATGACAAAGTGAAAAAAGTTTGCTTGAAACTTTTGCAAATATATTAAAAATAAAAAACAAAAAACATCACATGTACATAAGTATTCACAGCCTTTGCCATGACACTCAAAATTGAGCTCAGGTGCATCCTGTTTCCACTGATCATCCTTCAGATGATTCTACAACTTGATTGGAGTCCACCTGTGGTAAATTCAGTTGATTGGACATGATTTGGAAAGGCACACACCTGTCTACATAAGGTCCCATAGTTGACAGTGTGTGTCAGAGCACAAACCAAGCCCTGAAGTCCAAGGAACTGTCTGTAGACCTCCGAGACAGGATTGTATCGAGGCACAGATCTGGGGAAAGGTACAGAAACATTCCTGCAGCATTGAAGGTCCCAGTGAGCACAGTGGATGTCGCTCATCACCTGGCCAATACCATCTCTACAGTGAAGCATGGTGGTGGCAGCATCATGCTGTGGGATGTTTATCGGCAGCAGGAACTGGGAGACTAGTCAGGGTCGAGGGAAAGATGAATGCAGCAATGTGCAAAGACATCCTTGATGATAATGAAGGTTCGTCTTCCAACAGGACAACGACCCTAAGCACACAGCCAAGATAACAAAGGACTGGCTTTGGGACAACTCTGTGAACGTCCTTGAGTGGCCCAGCCAGAGCCCAGACTTGAACCCGATTGAACTTCTCTTCAGAGATCTGAAAATGGTTGTGCACTGACGCTCCCCATCCAACCTGACCCAAAAATAGGTGTGCCAAGCTCGTAGCATCATACTCAAAAAGACGTGAGGCTGTAATTGCTGCCAAAGGTGCTTCAACAAAGTATTGAGCAAAGGCTGTGAATACTTATGTACATGTTATATTTTTCTTTTTTCTTTTTAATAAATTTGCTAAAGTTTCAAGCAAACTTTGTTCACTTTGTCATTATGGGGTATTGTGTGTAGAATTTAAAAAAAAACTTATTTTGCATTCATTTTCACCCTCAATCTGACTTTAAGAGGTGTACATACAACCAGATCTTGTGGCATCACAACTAGAATTAGTTCAACTTTAACTATAATAAAAATAATTAACAATAATTTGCATATTCATACATCCCTGATTTTTCAGTGAGGGAGAACGAGTAGATTAATTGAAGAGTAGAGTGATTAGAGAGTAATTGAAATTTTTGTGGAATAAAATAATGCACAAACTGTTATTCCAAGCAGAGTATTTTAAGTCTCAAAACATGACTGGAGGGGATCTTTAGCAAATCGCTTGTCTCCTGAGTGCTGGGCTTCATACGTCGCCACCCACCCTGAATACCTCCTCAAATAAAAAAAGACAGCAATTACATTTCCCAACAAACATAATTTAGAAAAACAAATTAATAGAATACTAACTTAATCTCTAGAAGACATGGTTGCCATAACAATGAGTTTTTGGTATGCGACTAGCACCAGCATGGTAATCAGTTTGGCACACACACACACACACACACACACACACACACATTTATGATACACTAAACATAATATATGGTAGTGTAGAGTAGAATTACCTGTGACTCAAACAGCAGTGAGTTTTTCAGATGTGTCCTGATGTTGTCATCAGGCAGTAATAAGCCTTCTGGATGAATAACTAGACAATGAAAGATACTGTGGCCGGTGAGGGCATGAAGGAGAGGCACGATTCAGAAGGTGGGAGGCAAATTACAATAAACCTGATGATGATTGTGATGAATAATCATGGTTTAGCTGATGATGATGATAATGATGGCGATGCCTGGAACAGAAGGTCTGCACATGCATTTTAATCTTTCCTCAAAAACTCGGGGGTTAATCATATTTTCGAGGTACCGCACTTACACAAGCAGAGAAACTCACACAGAGTGATGACTCCAGACAGTGTGTGCTGAGACAATAGTTTGAAGATGATCTGACATGCGCTTGGCTTGCCATTTACAAGCACACACACACACACACACACACACACACACACACACACACACTTCTATCTTTGTGAGGACACTCATTGACAGTGAATTCTCTAGCACCTTACCCTAACCTTTAAGTGACTACTATGGTGCGCACTGTATTACTACGCAGATCAACTGTTTGTGTCAGACAGAGCTAAGCACAGGTGCACTTATGCGTAGTAATCCAGTAGTTCTGTGGTTGGTAAAAATGTAGTTCCAAAAAGGAAAGGACTGTTTGATGGCAAGATGAAACAGTGAAAACATTCGTAATACAGTGTACACTTCAACTGATATTTGTTTTGTTTTTTTCTGTGGGCATTTTTGGCCCGTTTTTGCGGGTGGCCCCGTCCACAGCTGCACATCACTGTGTGCTCCCAGCTGCTTCTCCAAACAGGGAGCACGCTGATCAGAAATCACTGCAGGTAACACACTGACTATAGATGAGTACCTCACAAAGCCTTATGTCAAAAAGCCTGAACTTTATTACAACTGAATGTCTAACCCGAATCTGACCCTAAAACCAAACAGCCCTTTGAAGATGTTGCAAAAAGTGACCACAATGTCCTCATTCTGTTAGGAAAATACTTTCTTTTGCTCCTCACTTTGTAGCATTTACAAGTACACACACACACACACACAAACACACCCACAGACACAGAAAACTGGCAATGCCTCCAAGAGCCCAGCGTCACGTTGTGATAATGCATCTTAGCAATCACCATAACGCGCTGACACACTTATAGACCATACCCTTCTATATGCACTCTAACCTTTCAACTTGGCGTGGGTAAGATATACCAGCAAATGATTCCCATGACATCGTCAGGCCCCTAGATTTACAAAAGAAATGGATGATTTATTAATACATCAGAGTAATTATGAGGTAAAAATCAATCATCCGATATCTGATACAGGGTTGAGTGTTATTCCAGAATGCTCTCTCAGGAGACGGTGCACATTTCAGCAAGTCAAGAAATGTAATTAGCCTTTAGCCTGGGGCTAAGCTGCGTTTAGGCTGACCTCCTCCTCCCAACACTTGCATGGGCATCATTGATACCAGACCAGGTATTCAGTTGGACTAATGCAGAGATAAATGAGTCACAGAGAGAGGAGGAGAAGTTGTGGGAATTGCTGTTAAGCAACAATGCAGAGTGCATTCTGTTGCGCCCGGGTTAAAGCTTGAGCTGCTTGTAAATTCACAGCCAACACTCAGCAGTCTCGTTTAGGATGAATCAAAAGGGAGCTCGGCTTTACCAATCTGTACTCTGCTGACCTTCACACATTAATACTTTTGTTACCAGAGTTGTGTGGGATAGAAGAGAACAATTGCTTTGCCTTGGGGTAAAGCTAGCCAAGATGGCTGTTCATTTTTAGACAATGAAAAAACCCTCTGGGGATGTTTTGGACATAGATTAACTCAAGCATGGCTGGCATTGCTCTGTAAGTATCCTCCTACAAGTTCTCTTCACCACTCCAGGGATTTTGAAGTACAGATTATTTGCACTCTTTGCCTCTGAATAAAAGTTTGAGACAATCCATGCACACACACATATATATGTGTATAAAAAATCCTAATCATGTGAAGAGTAGGCTTAGAGAGTTCTTTTTGTATATTGAGCACGAAAAACAATTTTGAAAGTTAATGTGTTTAAGATCTCAACAAAAACGGTGTATCCTTGCATTGCTTGACCTGTGCACATCAATACAAGTTTTTGTTTGTATGTACTAAACCTCAAACCTCAAAGGTGAAGCTTTACTCCTGGTGGCAAGACCAAGCAAACCAATTTTTGAAATTAATTATTTTTTAATTAAAGTTTCATCTATTCTGGTCACGGCTCTTTTATTTTGGTGTATGAGACTAACAGGTTTTTAATACAACCTTGCTTGCATCAGAGGTATTCACCACTCAAAGCGAGTTTTGCCACTACATCAGAAAAATAGAGACAAAGGCAGCCATTCGAAGATGGATTGTTTACCTTCCAGCAAGTGGGGCACCACTAACCTTGAGCCCGGATGTTGCAGCGTATCTGACACATGGTCGTCGTTGAACCGTCGGCTGGCCTGAAAAGTGCTCTCAGAAGTGCTCCAGTCAAGATGCAACCCAAGGCCGACAGGACAAAACTATTCACATAGGCCAAAGGCGAAGGCCATTGTTGTCACCAGTGTTGTTATTAACCCATTTATCATCTTTGGTGGGGTTGGTGGGCATGTCTCTCTACAATAAACAAAACTCTTTTAAAGAAGCAAACCTTAAACTGTTGTTGTTGATCAGCTGCCAGTTGGACCAGCTGTTGTAAGGCCTTAGTTGTGCAAACGTAGTTTCTCTGGAACTGCACTTTATTATAGTAGCCTATAGCAATACTTAGACCAAACTAAGTGTCTACATGTGAGAATTTGATGTTTGGCCGAGCAACATTCAAGAGTTTTTATAGGGTTAAGATTATTACATCATTAAAGTTGGTTGAAAGAGTAATAGTTAGGTGTTAAATCGTTGATTTATGTTCTTAAATAAGCATTATGTCATTGCAGCAGTAAGAAATACAGTTTGATGTTATTTTGGCCACTTTGATTGATTAGGGAGCATCACCCAGGGACTCGTGTCTGGTAGCTACAAACACTGAATTCACTCCTTCATTTTATTTCACTCGTTCCCTTTGTCCTCACTCCTTTGACACTCTGTTTCTCAAACTGTTGTGATGCTACTGTAGAAGTTGTGGGTGCATATAGCTCTCTGTAATAAAGATGTCAGGTCACAGTCGATCTGAAAGAGTTGCTTAAGTTTAATATGGTTTTGTGTTGTGGACTGAGATGCATGGCTATACCTTATCCCTTTCATTTTGCCTGTTTAACATAACACTATTTTATCTTTAATATCTTAAGCATACTTAGCATACAGACAAAAACGTATTGATCGGATTTGATCTCTGAAGATGGTCTATGTTCTGTTGCACCCACACTCAATTCCACCACATGAACTACTAATTTGCATGTAACTCTTAACTAGTGCAGATTATTCATTTCAGAGCAGTGACTAATTCATGCCGTCATCCAAAATCTTACTGCAGTACGTGCAGAGCTCTTGTGTGGCACAGTCAGCCTTGCTGCCCTTGTCTCATTGCCCAACTGCAGCACAGCAACAATAAAAATCCCAGAAAGCATTTTCCAGTAGAGCACCCTTATAAAAGTCATCATTAAAAATGTTGACAAAACACTTTAAATGTTCAGTTGCTATTCATGGTATTGTGAATTTCTATTTATTAAGATTTAATACTTGTAAAGCTGGGAAACGTGTTCTTCTGTGCATTACATCACCTCAGTGATGTCTGTGGCACAAGCCAGCGGGGCCAGACGATGTCACAGTGGTCCAAATCCTCTGAGTCAGACTGGAGACTCTTCAAAGACTCCTCTTGGCCTTTTGACTCACCCTCACAGCCCAGCCTCGTATCTAAGCACTAATCTGCTGCTTCGTTTAGATCCCCTGCCAGTAAATTAAAAACCCAAAAAGTGAACCCATTTCTATCTAAAGTCGGCCTCCCCTTTTATAGATGCCAGTGCGGTGGTGACTGGCCTCTGCATGTGCATAAGGAAAAATGACTTTTGGTGCTTTTATTGGTGAGCAGGGATGGTCTGAGAATGAAAAATGCCTCTGGACCTTTGAGACCTTTGAGACCAGCCAACGTTCATGGACATGGTTGCATATTAAATAAACTGTATTCAAAGCAGCTGAGTTATGACAGTGTGCTCAATGATTTATGACCATGACCCATGGCCACTGGTCCACGTCCAGTGTAGGGGTGATGGTACGAGTATATGGATACTGATGATAACTGTGATATTTGAAAAATGTATTATTGATATTGTATTAATAATACATATATCATAATATTGTTATTGCATTTGCTATGCCTTGTGGTTTATCAGTTCATCTGGTTACCTTTTCACTATCTATTAAAGGGGCTATATGCAAGTTTTCCCTGCTGATGAACATGGTGTCTTCCCGGGAGCGGGTGGTGGTGATTGTGGCTTGACAAGAGCTTTGTCCATCGTTGCGTTTACAAGAGAAGAGGTTATAATATGTCCTCTGAGCAGCGCTACGTCTTCAGGGCAGATTGGAAGCTACAGTGAGTCACTATCTGAAAGTGACGAGATTGGCCAGAGCTAGCTGGTTAGCGTGCTAACTTCAGCGGAAGAAAAAATGTGATAGAGTCAAGTTAATATTGGTGTTGCATTCTACCACTGGAGACAGCTGTTGGTGAGTAAAAGAATGAAGCCTGATACTGAACTTGAAACGTTTTTCTAGACTTGGTTAGAATACAGCAGTTGATGCTAACACTGGCAATGTAGCAATAGCAAAACTTAGAAATTAGGTCCTTTAGGTATGATTGTTCTTTTTGTATTCCATCTCCCTACACTCATATATGATGCTAATCCATTTCCAAAAAAATATTATCACAATTATTATTGCAATTATTATTTTTCAAATTTGCTATAGATCGTGTGGTAATATTGTTATTGGAAATTCTTATGGCCATGATAATAGTGTAGTAACAAATCTACTTCAGTGCTATCATCAGGATCAGTTTTAGATAGAAACAGCAACTGTTTCCAGTGAAAAATCTCCAAAACCTACTCGTACCTGTCCAACACTAAATGGCAGACAGGCAAAGGTAACAGCTGGTGAACACAGTGGAGCATTTAGCAGCTGAAGAGCCAGAGATTTCCTTCAGGACTTGGTGGAGACAATCATTAGGTAGCCTATCCAGACATGACTCCAAATGAATGCTAATGCTGCTTTATATCTGCTGGATTAGCCACTGTTTGCTAATGAGTTTGCATAACCAACCCAAAAGGTGATAATGTGTCAGTGTTGTGTTTGCAGTTTGTTTCAGCATGTAAAGTGAGGGTTTATCAGAGCAGTATTAGTACAAGTGTAACTAAGTAAGTGTAACAAGATGTCACTGTATAAATAACCTAATGTGTACATGACGTAAGAAACTCCTGTACTGCCAGGAGAATAGCTGCACGCGTGAGCATGTTGGGGTAACTCCTGTTTGTAGCAATGTTTAAATTCACACTCATTATCACCAGAATCTCAGACATGTCCTTCCGCAACTCTTAATCCCCCAACCTCTCAACCCCTATTTGTGTGTCTGTGAAGAAATATTTTTGTATTCATTATGACGATGCAGAAGGCCTGCAGGTGTGTGTGTGCATGTGTATTAGGACTTGCAGATAAGACCTGTGTGTCGTGAACCCCATTAGCCGAGACAAATGATGCATATTCCCAATTTAATGATCTTAAACTAAGTGAAAAGCAATAAAAGCTTTATTTGTTGACATGCAGCTGCAGCTTTGCTTCCTTAATATCATGAGGTCAACTGTGTTTATAGCCGTGACAGGCCCCAACAGAAACCCCTTTGTTTCCTCTATAGGGCTTTTGCATGCACATGGCTTCTAATTTCCTTGGTTAAAACAGGATGAATGTTCACAGCCTGGTATTGGACTTGACCTCCTTGATGCTGTGTGCCTATTTTTAGTGCTTCCATGGCCAAAAGCGTGTCAATTACAAGCCATATCCCGCGCCTGTGTAACAACAGTAGGTTATGTCCAAAATATATGAATAATATTGAGGTCTCTTTGGGCTGCCTGGAGGCAGAGGCCTAGGAATAGCGTCCGTGTCATTTCAAAGCGGAGCAATTATCCCAGGCATGGCTGGACGAATCGATTCCTGCAGACTTTTTAAATGCTCCTGGCCAATTATAGGCTACAGGCTGTGCATCCTCCCCTATACTGCCTATCCATGGTGCAGCCATCACTGACTCATGGTACTAAGCCTGGAGAACTCAGTCTGTGCTTTCTTTTCTCTCCATTTTCTTTTTTTAAAATGATTATTTCTCCCATTCTGTGTTCCTCTCTTTCACCTCTTCCTCCAGTCAGATATTCCAGTTATTACTGAGGACCCCTCCACCACCACCACCACCACCACCACCTCACCCCTCCCTCTTCGCATCATACTCCACGTGATCATAACCAGCTGCTGGAGAGGGAGAGAGAGGGAGAGGGAGAGAGAGAGGGAGACAGAGAGAGAGAGAGGGAGAGAGAGAGAGGGAGACAGAGAGAGAGAGAGGGAGACAGAGAGACCAACTCGTTGCGACTGTGAGCACAAAGTAAACGGGAGGACCGCTCCGTTCGTGCAGGAGAGCCGCTCGTCTCACCCGTGGATACTATTACACAACTGCCGTCGTTTCCAAAGCCCGTCCTTGGGATACTCTTGCTACATCCTCTCAGTTTTACACTTTTATTACCTCCCTCTGTGTCACCCTCCTTCTTTTTTCTGTCCCATCTCCCACCCCCCCCACCCTTCTCCTCATCCTTGAGCATCCTCCTCTTCTCGCAAGTCTTCCTCCCTGCCTGGCTAACTTTTTCCACCCGACTCCATCCCACACAACCTCCTCCATCGCTCACCAACCCCCTCGGCAGTGTCTTCTCCCCCCCCCACCCCCCACCCCCCTCTCCCGCCTCCCACCCTACAGTCCTGCTCTTGTTGCAGCAGCCTCCCCTGGATCGGGCGGAACCCAGTCGGTCAGTCTACACGGGGCACTGCTACATGGGGCGCACGGCATCGCTCGGAAGATGGTCCGCTGTGGGTCTCTAGGTGTCCCGCTGAGCCTGACGGGACTGGAGTTGTCGGTGCGCGTCTGCGTCTCTTTCCCACCTCGCCTGTGCTGTCGGGGCCAGTGAGATATGGGTCTGTCCGTGGCGGCGCAGGCACCGCTCAAGGAGCCCCGGCGGCTGCGCCAGTGGAGCGGGACGGCGGGAGGCTGGCTCAGGATCACCCTCGTCTCGTTTCTCGCCACTTTACCTGTGGAGCAGCTGCGCGCTTTCCCTTCCTCCCTCAGCGACTGCCAGACGCCGACCGGCTGGAACTGCTCCGGTGAGAGTCGTTTCATGAAGGCAGAGTTACAGTCGCTCTTGTTATTGTGGCTCTGTGTGTTGGTGTCCAGGAACCATGCCTATGTTTAGAACCGGCGCTGTGGCATTTCTTTTTTTTTTTTTTTTTGGCTGCAGATAATGAACGCTGCAAAGCCCCTGTGATGAGAGGATGCAGAGTTTGGGCTTCGCTTGATGCGCATTTAGCCTTGTTGAGTTTGTCTCGGAGCGTGACAGCCAGGCATGCAGCGCCGGCCAGCAGCGCAGGGCAGGGGCAGGCTCGCACATTTCCATTCACACTAAGTGAAACCGTGAGAATAAGGGTTATTTGGGAGAAACATGAAGGCAGGGAAGGATTGGGAAGATTGTCGCCAGAATAACGTGACGTGCGCCACAATAGACCAACACTCAGTTTCAGGCTCCAGACACTCGCTTTAAGTCCTAATACTTAACGTGTTCTCAGTGCAACTTGAGCATAAATGCTTCTGGTTAACTCTTGCGCATTTCATTCACAGGTCCGTTTCAGCCCTGACTTTAATTCCTTCAAATCGAGAAATAATGAATCTAGTTTTACGGGCTTATTTGGCATCCCGGTTGTTTCATCAAGTGTTACTTTAAATATAAATGCGGTCGTTTCTTTTATGGGCTGGCGAGCTGTAAACTTGTTTCCTCTGATCGGTGCCCAGGGCGGCGAGGAGCGGACGGGGCTGCAGAGCACAGCGCCTCGCCTCTCTTCGTAAATCAGCCGACTGTGCCGCCATATATTTCCCCCGTCGCTTGTCTAAGTCTGAACCCTTAAAATAGCTCCAAGCCGAGTCCACACACTCCCGGGCAGTACAAGTATTGATAGTGTAGCTCATTACAGCCACACATCAATATGGAGTCATGACTGCCGTTTGTAGGCCTACCAGTAGGCTACTGGGAGGATATCTTAATAAAAAAATAAAAAAATAAAAAGAAAGAAAGGGGAAGTATTTGCATGATGTATTACAAACATCATAGACAGATTATTTATAGTGACATGTAGCTGGCAGGAGATTAAAGAAACAGCCTATTACCACGTGAATGATAGATTTACAGTTGCCTTGCCAAAAACAAAATTCCCTGTCACAAGATAGAGATCTCATTTGGACACCAAAGTTTTCCAAATCAATTCGATGATGTTGTGAGTTTTTTGTCATTATGTTTGGTATTTTAACGTCTTAAAAATGAAGCTTGTGTGTCAGTGATAAGTTTTCATGGTGTGTTCGGTTTAATTTAGTGTCGAAATAGTTCTAGTCTGTGTTTTTTCTTCATAGCAAATGCCAAGAGAGGTGATGAATTGGCTCATCTGTGTAAATATGTTACACCCTATTGTGTTTTTTTTTTTTTTTTCCATTCATTAGTTTTTTGCTGCTGCTGCGGTGATAATAACTTGTTCGTAATGAGCTATAATGGTACACACCCCGTCCAAACACACATTTGCCTACCTCCCCACTTCCTGACAGACACGCTTTCATATGCATTTCGGGCGAAGGCTTTCATCCAACACGCCTTGAGGAGGCTTAAGTGCATGTACTGAGCGTAATGCACACACACACACACACACACACACACACACACGCACACACACACACACACACACACACATGCACCCAGCATCATTTAGAACTTCTTGGATATCACGCATTTGAACAACAGTAGTATTGAGTGACAGGTTGGCGATGAGTTCAGTGTCATTTCACTGACGAGGCACGGATAATTATGAGCAGTAGTGTCATGACAATTGGGTAGTTTCAGCTGCCTCTGAAAACAAGTATTGAATGAGATTCTGTTCCATTGAATTAAACAGACGGACAAAAGTCTTGGTGCGACAAAGATTCTCATTATGTTTGGCTCGCAGCTGTTGACGGCCATGAAGAATTGAAGGCCTCACTGAGACAGAATCAGTGTTCAGTAACAATAACTAATGTGTAAACTTGAGATGTTGTATGTTTTGCAAATGAGTGATATTCAGATGTTATATTTGGATGTGGGGACCTGCAAAGTAAAGCCACATTAGATTTAAAGATGAGGCCTATTTGAGCAAAAAGAAAAGCCTAACAAGGCCTAACTAAGGAAAAACTCATTTTGACTTTCAGATGGCTGGACATTCCCGTAAAACTAATTTCTTTTTCTTTATGCTTTTACTTTTTTCTGAGTTTATTTTTGGCTAGTTGGAGGTAGTACAACCAAGTTGTGAACACAACAGTGACATGCTGATATCATCAACTTATCAAGTTGATATGGCACATGTGTTAGCAAGCATTTGCTTATGACACATCCGCCAGATATGAAGCAACATTAGCATTCATTTTGAGTTGCATTTGTTTCCACTTGATGAATGTAATTCCACTATTATCCATCTGGATTGGTCTCCAGCCTCTCCTGAGGGAAATACCTGGCTCTTTAGCTGTTGAATGTTCCACTAAATTCACCATGTAGTTGCTAACTTTGTCTGTTTAATCCTGGGCAGGTAGCGCACAGTGGTTTATCAAAGCTTTTTTTTTTTTTTTTTTGCTGAAAACCGCAACATCTGGAAACAATGCTGAGGAAGTCAGCTAGAACGGTAAAGTCATGGCTATAAAACCAAGCAATGGGTTAAAAGAAGCTAAAGCACTCGGACAGTTGAGAAGAACTGTCTGATAATTTTCTGTAGGTTTATCACTTTGACCAAACCCTTTCACAGACTCATATTCATTTAATCCAATAGTTAAATAAAAAATCAATTAGTGCAGCTTTAAGGCCTCTTTGAAACAACAAGCTGAATTTTTCTACATAAGGAATGTGGCGGTTATGTAAGCTATGCTACGGTAATTTATCTTCGTGAGCACAGTGACCATGGAAAGCCAACTGTTTTCTTTTTTTCAACATTTTCTGTAATTATCACAGTCAAAAAAAATTAGTGGCATTTTGCCTGTAAGTTTTTGGCTTGTATCTAGTCTGTGTTATCTTTAATAGCTGCACTTTCAGACTTTTCCAACAATCAGCTCATGTCGTTTTGCCATTTTATTCACCCACACGGAAACACAAGTCGCTGCTCAGAATGGTAATGCTCATCTCTCGCTGAATGTTTTAAGTACCAGTTTCAGTCACTGCCGTCCTGATTTATCTTCATCAGAATTAAAATAGTATCCCCACAGATTGCAGTGTTAAAGTGGTGGCACTGTAGGAATGTCTACCCACAGTTTACTTACCCCATGATATACCTTACATTTCCCATGAGGGAATTACTGTGAGGGGGCCACAATCCTTTCTTCACTGAATCCCCCTGGTGTAGTTAACTCTGAAAGGACATGTGATGCTTTGATAGCTGAAGTGACAGGGATAAGTGCAGAATATGCAAAGCCCCCTGTAAATCCCATCAAGCGCAGTGAATTACCAGTAGTCTGGAGAGAATTGGCCATCTGCTTTCAAGATTTGTCAACGGAGAGGTCAAAAGTGTCTCTCTTGCATGCAGGTTCCGCATAACTGACAGTAAACAGAGGCAGAAAACAGTGAATTATAACACAAGACAGTGTTGATCAGGTCTAATTAAACTGGATGGAAAGTTACTAATTGTTAACTGGCTGTTTTGAGGGAGTTTAACTCAAAATGCGTTACTTTCCTGTGCGGAGACGCACTGTAATTTAAGTACATCATTCTGACTGTGATCTGAGTGCTTAGCGTTACTGTGCCTTTTAATCATAATGAGAACTGAGCTATAACTCCCCCATGACAAACATTTGAAAACCTGTTGCAAAGGTAAAGAAAAAAAAAATGGCCCCCCACACGAGAGAGGTCAAGAAAGAATGTCTCACCGCTGCGGTTGTTCAGTCTTCATTATTAATTTAGTCTACTTAATTATTGATCAGCACAATGCTTAAAACAGGGGGAGAACTCTTCTTCTTTTTCTTCTTAGTGTTGTGAAATTCCAGGTAGGTAGGAGGAGATGCATTTGGCTCTCTCTTTTAGACAAGTAAGTGCTTCGCTTGCCTTCTTAATCGTTAGCATATAAACATTACCTTTTCAATATTTGATGTTTGCCAGCTTGTTTTCGTTAATTATTCAGTTCACTGTAATCTCCTCCTGGAACGACAGGGCAGGAGCAGGAAGTGTAAGTTTCCTGGCCTCTGACACAGTGCAACTTGGGCTGTGCACAGAACCCGTATTAAACAGCACCCATTAACATTTTGTTGAACACGGTACAAGATAGATTTAATTTTGGTTTGTGCGCTTATAGTTGGAAAAAGTACAAAAATCATGCAAAGTAAAAACGTACAGAGACCAGGCAAAGACATAAAAAACAGAACTGAAAATTAGCATCACACCATGTTTTAAAATCCAACAGAAAAAGAAACAGGGATAGCTTCTGAGCCCTGTGCTGCATCTGAATGCCATTCATCTCCGATTCCTTGCAGATTAGCAGGTCATGTTTTAGATCATTACTATTGCCAATATTAGTAACAGTAGTAGTAGTGGTATCCCTAGTTTTGATAGAGCAAACTTTACAACATTGTGTGGCACAGCATTAGGGATCATTACCTAACATGTTAGATATCATTATCTAATGTGTTCAGGGTTTTAATGAACAATTCAGGTATCTTTAGCTAACATATTTGTGAGATAATACATCAGGTCTCATTAGCTTAAATATTAGGTATCTCTAGCTAACATGTTAATCTTAGCTAACACCTTAGGTATCATTATCTAAAACGTTAGATATCATTAGCCGCCAATCAGATGACTTTAGCTAATATATTATTGCTAGGTAACACATAAGGCATCATTAGCTAACACATGAGATATCATTAGGTATCTCTAACTTGCATGTTATGATTATCTAATATATTGGATATCATTAGCTGACAAGTCAGATGTCTTTAGCTAACATATTATTGTTAGCTAACACATTAGGTATCATTAGCTAATGCTGGACACCTGTCCATTCTCTACTGGTTGTCTTCACATGACATCACAACATCTTGCTCCTCCTCCTCTGATTATGACCTCTGATCCCAGCCTGGTCCTTGTCCCTTGAGCCCCTAAAAGGCTCATAATTATAAAACTGCAGTCTGTAGAGGGGGTATATATATATATATATTTTCAAGCTCATCAGTGTCAACAGTAGAATTAGGATTCATATTTCTTATTGTTGAACGTGACCTATAGCTTGACAGCTCTCCTTAATGTAAGGTACATCCAGTGTCTCTGTCTTGAGGTGGTAAACTACCTTCTACATTCATTTTCCACACATTAATGAATAGGGACGCCAATACCTAAAATGTTTTTTAAGCCTCTGATTAATAATCATGGTGTTGCATTTCATGGTTATGATAGTTCATAAATAGTTATATGTTTGTGTATTTCACAAGATAGGCCTTTTAAATGAGAGAACAAATATTCCTTAACTTATTTAGACTTCTTTGATGGACTGCACTTCCAAAACTTGTTCCCAACAAAAAGACTTAGCTCCAAGTTGCCGGCTGCTTTATGTTTGCATGGTTGTGCACATTAGAAATTATCATCTTGCGAGATGATTCTTATCATAGGGATGTTGTTTTGACATGATTTTAAGTTTTGGCGATCTAAACTCAAGTGCTGGAAAGAAAGTGGAAAATATAGCAACGTTTACTTTCACTTTTCTTTTACAACACAGGCACCCTATTTTTTTTTTTTTTTTTTTTTTTTTATAACAAGTACTCTGTAGTTGCCAGAACTGATTTTCAGCTCTGAAATTGATCCCAGGTGTTGGAGATAGAACAATAACAGTAAATTCTTTACTTTGTTAACTGGTGTGGATATGGATGTTAGAGCCAGAAAACTCTGAAGTGTGCAGAGCTGTCAGGTCTGGTATCCTTACTTGCTCACCAGGGAAAATAGTTTTGTTTGAATAAAACCTACAGGCTGAAGTAGTAAATGTGGACCTTTTTTAAAAGAAACTATTCAAAAACAACAATAAAAATGCACATAAACTAAATTTTTTCCAATCACAAAAAAAAAATTCTGACTTATTTTCACAGACTTATGTTTTAATGCTGATATATTTCAAACGTGCACTCAGATTTTAGGATTCAAAACAGCTGCCACTCAAGAGAATCTGAAAAAAGACTGCAACAAGACATACATCCCTCGGATGATGAAAAACATTGGTGTTGATTGTGTGTCATTTATTACTGCAAAAGCAACAGCATTTTTAACAATATTTTTTTTCCCTAAGCCATTAACTGGCAAGTGTGAGAAATTACCTCACAGGTTATACCAGTACTGTAAATATATATTTGTACTTGCTTGTAGGCAATCATTGTCACATAACTAATTGAGATTTGTGCTGTGTTTTCCTTGAAGCCCAAACCCTGTTGGCCCTGATGTTTCTGAGATGTGATCATCTGCGACATTTATTCCATTATGTTTTATACGCGTTTCATTCAGAGGCTTGACATCCACAACAACAGCTGATATGTCACTTGCTTTCTTGTAAACACTTCGCAGAAACATCTATTTTTGTGACTCTAGTGTAGACAAAGTGCTTGATTGCACTGTTGTTCATAGGTCGATAAGATATTGTGATGCATGTGATGCATGCATTCTTGCTTGCTGTCTCTTGAAGAGGATGTCCAAGCTTCACATCTGTTTCTTGGTAAAGAAGTTTAATAGCAAGAGGAGGAGCCTCGTTCTCTTTCTTTTCCTCCTTCATTTAAAAACAATTGCTCTTTTTTGTGTGTGTGCGTTTATGTTTTCCATAGCCTATTGTCTGGGAACGCTGGAAAAAAGCTAAAATATCAAACTATCAAATTTGCAGCTTGAAAAAAAAAAACTATATCCCATCTTAGAAAGAATCCACTGGCTGATGTGAAAAAAAAAATCAAATATTTTCCAAGTATTTGTGTATACCTAGCCAGTAGCATGATTGTCATCATAGCAGTGCCTCTTTCCACTGAGTACCGTCAACATGCCAATTGCCTGGGTGCCAATTTTTTGTGGCGGAGGGTTTTGTTCCATCCATCCACTCCAAGCGTCAAGACCTCTCATGTCACTGTTCTTGGCTCGATGATTGTATATTTGCACAGAGAGCTCGCACTTTACGGACATTCAGGACTTAGGCAAATAGCAGGTGTTGATTTTAGCATGGGCTTCTCTTCCATAGGTTATTATTGCCTGATAGGCTGCTCCACACCAAGGAGGGATGTTAGGAGTGGAGAGGGGGGCTAGTTATTACACTTGAAGTTTGTGAGTCTAAATTGCTATTATAATAAGATATATGAATACAAAAGTAGCATTGTTAAATATCTTGGCTTATAATATGGATGATAGAGTCCAAAGTTCAGGACACCGTGTATATTTCCTTTTTATGTGATAAAATATGCACTTTAAAGTTTCCACAGAAGCAAAAGGTAACCTTGTCACAAGGCTCATTTTGAGTTTCATTAAACGTTTTGAGTACAGCACTTGTGAGTTTTTGTATCAGTGGCACTTTTAACACTCCTGAAGATGAAAGGTGGTTTGAAGGTGCTCTTTTCGAAATATGATGTGTGAAGTGATTATCATTCATACACCAAAACTTAAAATGTACTATCCAGGGGCTTTTCATTGTGTTGTTGCTGGTGAATGTAATTTGAATACGACTTCTTGAATGACGTTAAACCTTGACCAAGTGTGACTGAGACGTGGAGCGACATGCTGGGGTGGTGGTGGGTTGAGAGAGTGTAACAAGAAGCCATGCTGCTGAAGTGTCCCTGAGCCTGACAGTGACGTCTTACCTGCTCCTGCAGAGCTGTTAGCAAGCTGAACTTGACATTTGTGCTCCGTGTAGAGGACGGCATGCCGACAGAGAGTGTCTGTATGGGATCTGTTATGCACTCAATTAGGAGATTTCAGTTCACACTGGAGCTGCCTGGTTAAAGAAGGTTAATTAAAGTAACCTGAAATTTAATTGTATTACTTTTAAGAGGTGTTTGTACCAACGGTATCTCACCATCTGGAAGAACAGATGCATTTTTCTCAGGCACTTTCAGGTACCAAACATGCCACTATGAAAAGGATATACATTAACCTATGTAGTTGTAAGATAAGGTAATAATAAACGCAAAACAAGAGTTACAAGGTGCTGTACAATAAAAACAGAAGAAAAAATTAGAAACGGAGCAGACAGTTAGAAACAGAAAGACAGAAAATGACAACAACAAACATTAAAAAAAGAGTAAAACTACAGAGACAGCAAAACACAAAGCACACAAGTGCTACAGATTTAAGTGAGTTTTTAACAGCTCCTTAAAACCATCCACTGACTCTTTATGCCTCAGGGAAAACGGTTCCAGAGGGTTGTTAAATATTCACAATAAAACGACCATCAACATGTTGAGCGCACACTCATTTTATCTGAGCCACATCACAGAAAAGGTGAAATACTTTGCATGCATAGCTTTCTAGATAAAACAATTTTCCATACGGCCACAAAGCATGAAGCGAAATAAAGCGACAAACCCTGCATTGTTCATCTTTGAACATCAAAGATCTTTGATGTTCGTCCCCGGTTTCAAATTCCAATTTCACCATGTCTTCTGGACCTCGGGCTTTTCTTGACTTACAGTATTTGTCTTATGTATAGCTTCATTAAACATTTCATAAATGTTTAAACCTTCCGAGCCCCGGAGCTGCTACCAAGCCACAGTTGAAGAAAAACATTATCTCAGGTTTCAGTTAATTACCCCAAATGCTAGGCCACATGTACAGCTGTTATATAAGGTGTTGCATCTATATCCAGTCCTCTGGTCAGTCTGCACCGTCTGCAGAGTATTGCAGACTTATATGTGCTGACATGGAATAAAACAAGTAGCATCTTCTCGCTGTAGATGAAACACATCACACTGTATGAACTGGCTACATGATGAGGTCATCTACATAATGACCTTACTGAGACGCTTAGTTGTCACTGTGTTGTATCGGAGACTAAATGATATGGATATGATTTTTTTTCTGTGCTGTCACATTTGTAGTAAAAACAATCAGAGCTAAATTGTGTCACTTCAAGACATGCATCTTCAAGTAATCAGCAGTCGCAGCTTGATCCTTAAAACATGACAGTTATATTATTATAAATGATGATGGAAAACTTTACTGAAAATCATATATTATAAATGCTAAGCAAAAACATACAACAGGATCATGTTAAACTTAGTGAAAAAAAATAGTGAAATGCAAACAACTGCACTCATAAAAAATATCCTATGACTCATGAATGAACTGCAATTTCATTTTGCATATCTGAATATTTATGCAGATGCTGACATAACTGTGATAAGCTAATATAAGCATTGGTATATCTGTCAGGCTTTAGTGTCTCTTAAAGCTGATCTAGCAGATTATATAGTAATTTGTGATTTTTACTCTAAGCTCTCCAAATACACACAGTGTAAACAGATTGAGAATCAGGAAAGGCTCCAATGGGGACTACACAACATCCCAAAACAGGATATAGTTTGTTGTTTTTCTATTAAATTTCCCCTTAAAAATAATGCTACCAAAAATGTGTTGCTCCTGTGCAAATATGTTCTTCATCTTATCATAATGACTTGGACCTTTTTTTGGCAGGAATTTGAATTTATAGCTACAGCAAACATCAGCGTCACTTTCTTTCACCTTGACATTAATGAGATTATACCGTAGGGTAAAAAGAGGCCACGAGGATTAATCATAATGCTTTAACAAGGAACATTTCCAGCCCTGTGTCAGCTGAAATTTGGTTAAATTTAGACCTGTGCACTTTGAAATGCAAAAGCCTACATGTGCATGGGGGGGGGGTTGCCTTTTGTAGGCAATCAGTTCAGGTAGACTAATAGCCCTGAGCTCAGTCTACAGTCTCATGCCCATGTGACTCTTTGATTTGATTCAGGATGCTTTGTTGGAGTCATTTGAGATCCCTAACACAGCCTGAATCAGATCATATGCCAGGTTTGCTTCTCGAGGACAACGCCCCGGGAGTCGGCCTCCTTGTACACAAACAAATGTTAAAGCCAAATGTGTGGAGAAACATGATGAATACAGATGCTTCCATACAGGGCACAAAATAAATGAATCATATGCCATGGTCCCTACAGTCACCAGATGTCACATCTATTGAGCACACACAGTGAGAGGATGTTTTGGTCCGACGTATTAGACAGCGCTCTCCACCATCATCATCAAAGCACCAGATGAAGAAATATCTTTTGTTTATCCCTCCAGTAGAGTCCAGAGACCAGTGGTTTTTTAAGTGTATTTTATCATTGTGGCAGCTAAGGACAAGGATGTGTGCTGGCATTGTCTTTTTAAAGTGCACAGTGTGTGATCAAAGAGCGCATGGAGCTGTGGGAGCCATGACTAATGGCGGAAGCTCATTATGAACGACCCTGAACACAGGGCTCAGGTTAGAGTTGTTTTAGGCCTGAACAGAGAAACACTTAGTCACTCATGTCTCTTGTTGGCTTTGGTCCTCCAGGTTTTGATGACCGGGACACTGACCTGTTCTTGTGCGACACCAACACATGCAAGTTTGATGGCGAGTGTCTAAGAATTGGGAACATGGTGACGTGCATTTGCGATTTCAAGGTAAGACTTGTGTTGTTTCTGTTTTTATTTTACTGTTACATCTTTTTTTTTTTTGAGGTGTAATGGACTATTCACTGAACTCCTCTCTGAACAGTGATTGTCATCGATTAGCAACTGTAACTATTAATGGCAAGCCAGTAAAACCTTGGACTGGGCTAAGCTATAAGAGAGAGTGATATAGGGATGTGACGATTCTAGAAATGTGGTCGTTGGTACCAATAGGCTGCCAATGAAATTCTAAGATTCTCAATACCAAATTTAATACCACAGCAAAAAACAAAACAGCACAGGCACACAGTCTGCTAACACACACCCACATGCACACACTTCCATATAGTCACAATTTCCATTGACTAACAAGATGACACACCAGTCTTGTTATAATATTCATTTAAGAAGTCGGTGTGTGTATATTTTAACAGGCTGAGCAGTAATGACTGTAGCGTGCTAATGTTGTCAGCACCCAGCTCATGTTATGAGGTGTAGCTGTGTTAGCCTAAACAAGCTAACGTTACCCTTTGTTACCGCTGTGTGTGGAGCACAAGTACCTACCTTGGCTACCGTAGAAAAACAAGTACCGTGACATTTTCATCATTTCTGGCATCGACTTGGTACTGAAGTATCGGTTCTCATGACGTCCCTTGAGTGATATTGTGCATTCAAAGGGTTTAACGGGTGGTGTCTCTTATTGTAGCCTTTTAAAAGCCAAAAACCCCTGAGAAAAACTGTAAGGTGTGAACGAAACAGTGTCTTTAGGATAGAATCATTAACATATCTGGCTACAACTACAGAAGCTTACTAGCTATATCCACTTAGTGTAACTTCAGAAGATGTTCAATTATTAATTCTAATTCTGGATTCCGATTGGTTGGTAGGTGTAGATTAACTTAATTAATTACACCAACAACAGAGAAGAGGCATGAAAGACAGGAGGCTCAGATAAGCGCATGCTGTATTTGAGGATCTGGAACATGAGCAGTCGATGGACGAATGCTGTGATCTGTGTGTCTGCTTTCAGAAGACATGGCTACTTTTGATTTCAACACGAGATGCCTTTATAAGAACATATGTTGGCGTGTGTCTTTAAAACTGTTAAATGATTCAGATGTCGAGTTCACAGTGAGATTCACAGAACTTAAAAGTGCTCTTGAAGATAAGAAATATAAAATGAAATGGCCGTACATCTAGAGAACATTGTCAGACGCAGCATATGTTGAAAAACACTTACGTCACTGGAAACACATGTTGAGTTGGACGGTAATAAATATTTTTAAAGTCAATGGATCGAAGTCCATTGTCCTGATTGGACATTATTAGCCCTAAGGGGAGGTGGATGCATAGCATGTTCCCAGTTTATACCCCCCCTGTAAAACCCCACGTCAGCTGGACCAGCGCACACCCCCAGCCTCCATAAACAAGACTGCAACTGATGAGACCAATGGCTGAAAGGCTTTTCTTAATGGCATAAATTTGGAAAATTACACCGTTCACAATAATGACTCATACTTAACTTTATGACCAGACCTGTAATAAAAAAGGAGCAAACCAGTCAGCTGAGTATTGATTTTAGTATAACGTTTGCAAGCTTTGCCAACTGATATGCTTATACAGGGCCCTGGATGAATGAAGCCTCTGAAGTCTGTAGACGCTGCACGTGTTCTCATCCGTCGCCTTTATCAACACGTCATCAGCGCAGGCAGGCACCAGGCAGGCCGACACTCGATTGGTCTCCGGCTTTTATCTCAATTTCGTACTTTCCTGGGAGCAAACGTTAACAGAGGCCTGCAGATAAATGACATTACTGCTCCATTTCTCTTCAGGAGATCTCACACTGATACTGCTGTCGCTGTGCACTGAGGCGCTCTCCGTGCTCTCAGAAAAGAGCAGGTCGCGCCGCAATCTCTGCCTTAATACCACGGGTCTGAGGTCAACTCGGCCATGCCTCCTCTGCTTGTTTGTGTGGGAGATGTTGGTCTCTTTCTTTCATCAGTCAACATAAACATGACCTTCCTAGCCTAGCGACTGTTACCGGTTCTCTAAATAATCAGTCATTCCCAATCAGTGTCAGATAAATAAGATCCAAGACTTTTCTCCTGTTGGGTGTTCGTTCAGGACTGTCATGAAAGTTGTATAAATTCCCAGCTTGGATGGATTTTCTTTGTTCTAATAGAATCTATGGACGTGTGTGCACACACACTTTCACACACTAAAAAAAACAAAAAAACAAACAAAAAAAAACCCCAAGGAAGAGACACGCAAGGGGCTCTGTGAAGAGGAAGTGAGTTTGATGTGGTGGAATCAATGGACACTATTCATTGCCAAGACGCATTAGATTCGCCTCACACTGTCTCTTGAAAGAGCCAAGAGTTTCACTCGCTAACTGGAGTCAAACTGCTGCAAAGCAACATGTTCTCTCTCTCATACCAGAAAATGAGTTGCTTTATTTGTCAGCAAACATCACACCCTGACTAATCACACAACATTTCTTTGCAATTCATCTCTCAGTAGCTGCTGGGAAAAGCTATTGCTGCCAGTTTGGTTTCGTTAATGTCAGGTCACAGCGCTGATTCCCAGAGGGGTCGTCCATTCTAAAAATATGTGCGCTCGTGGCGCTGTGAAACACTTCAGCTAAAACTGTCCACCAAAGGGTAAATGGCACATTTCATTGCTTTCCGTAATGGGGCTTTGTAATATATTGTTAAAGTTGGGAGTCACTGACTATTTCTCATGACTACACACAATCTGTACATCTGATTTTCTGCTGTTTTGCTCTACAGTTTTTGTTTTCTTTTTTTTAAAAAAATCCAAGCCCTGAAGTTCTGAATAAATGCAGCTTTAACAGGAATCACAGGAAAGTGTTCACTTGTAAACTGACAGTAATTTTTCTCTTAGTGACAATTTCCTCTTTCTAAAACATTACCATTTTACGAGTTTTCAAGGTTTAGCTTGAAACACACATTTGCAAAATTGGAAAGCGAAATATCGAACCCGCTGACACCAGTTGCCAAGCATCAAACAAAAAGTGCATCTCTTTTAAAGTTCAATCGGAGGAAGCTGTTTTGTAATGCAGTCACTCTTTTTGACACTAATGCAATAATGTTTCTTCAATCTAGGGAAAGCTTGAGTAGTGTAATTGTGCACTGATTCCTACTGAGGGAATCATTAATGTTACACCCACAGCCATTGATAACGCTTGCTAACGTTAGCTTACCTTGGCCATGGGCTGGCCTGTCTGTTTTTGTGGCAGTTTTTCTGTTGCCTTTTGTTTCATTTTCAGTAGAACTGTGGATGTATTTTGTCCACAATTCTGTTAATTTTTTCCTTCCAATAACTGATAACCTATAAATTACTGATGGAGACTTTTTAACACTGCAAAGCACATGGTCTAAAGCGCTTGGTGCAAATGCATTTACAGCGTGTCCATATTACTTTTGCTATTTTAACAGTAGAAAAAACAGTTGCTGCACCAGACACATGGTTCATAAGGGTTGTACTAAAGCTCTTGAATATTCAGGGGAGTGTTTTGGGTGTAACATGCAACAAACCAATCAGAGTGCCATCTGCCATTCCCTTTAAAAGCCAGGCGCGCCTGCACCTTGGCAGATTGATATGACGGCGCAGTGTTTCATACACAGAATACTTGTGGTGAGCTGATTACATATAGTGACTGACCAGTGAGCACAGTTGCAGCACGCACACGCAGCAGCTCTGAGCACCCCGAGGGGCAAGGAAGGGCTGAGCCAATCAACGCGCTGTACAAAAGACAACGGCAAAAAAATCCCAGCGTTAGGCATCTTTTATGTTGTCTGATGAGAAATCTAAATCAACCTTGGTTCATTATGAAACTGTGGTGGGATAAATTTAGTCTCGGTGATGAATGGGAAACACACTACACACAATATGTAGGCGCATGTTACTCTCTTGACAACGCGCCCTTAAAATAACTGTGACAAACTGCACCATTGACCAGGTGTTTGTTGGTCAATTACACAATCACTTTCTGCAGCCTCAAAATAGCAATGCAGCAACAATGCCACACTTTAAGACCAACACGCCCACTGGCACTTAAATGGGTGCAAGTGTATTTGCTATGTAAACAATGTGGTCTGAAAACTAACAAAGACACTTTGCTGTGCTTTGCTCTGGATGTAAAACGGGGCCCGTAATGTGAATGTTGCTTACAGAATTAGTGCAACAGGTCAAGCAGTTGATTCAGTCTGTGGAGAGGTGATGGGAGGGTTCAGCTTTACACGTCATATCAGGAACATCATCAGCAGTGCATACAGGTTGGAAGTAACAATAATTACTTAATTTGTCCATCTGTCTGTTTTTCACACTATAATTTATTTAATCAAAATGATGAAATTACCACATATTTCTTACAGTGGTTTAATACAAAGGATTTCATTAATGTCATCGTCTGGTTGACACACCGGTTGGTGAAGAACTGAAAAATCAGAGGAAGGTATTTGATTGACAGGTGTTTTAAACTTAGTAATTGATTTTTTAAACTTGATATTTAATTTTGGAATGTTTACATCAAAATTTTAAAAAATAAATCATAAAACATATAAGAGGGAAACACATTGTGACACCACTGTGTCTCTGAAGTTTTTAATTACTGTAAATTAAATCATTGTTCATGTACAATAAGTGAATTATCTTGAGTCTGCAAACATTGAGGTAACATGGCCAACAGCACATAAAAGGTATGAGCAAAATAAACAACAGAAGCATCTGATAGAATGTGTCGAATGACATCTTCAGGTATACAGTAACTCTTTTACGGCTTACAAATGGCAGAGAGTTGCAAAGCACTGCGTGTAATTACACGAGGCGCTAGATGGATGTCACACTGCGGCATGTTATAGGAGGAATATCTGTGAACAGTTTAAGGAAACTCCTGCAGATTTCTGCAGATGAATGGGAGACAGATGTGAACACAGCACATGTAAGTAATGTGATGGGTCATTTATGTCAGGATTGCTTACAGCAGCTCATTGCTGTTGACTGTGGGCCTGAGTCAAAAAGTAGTAGGTCGGATTCGGTACACATGTCAGTAAAATAAGTACAAGAGACGCAGCCTGTAGCCAGATGGGATTTCTTTAGGTTAGACCACAGAGCGGTGCTTTATTGTTTTGAATCTTCTCCAGGATAAATATGACAAATGCAACCAAGTGTATGCTGTGATTGTGTCTTTGCCTTTTCAGGGCTCTCACTGACTCATGTTGGCTGATTCCTCTGACCTTTTTCCAGCTGCAGGCATTGGAGGATGCTGAAAAGCTATACTCATACCTCTGTGGTTGATGTGTTTGTGATATGTTTGCAGGCATATAAAAGTGCCCTTGAATTATGTTTGCATGAGTGGGATAGTATAAATAATTTGTATTCCTGCAGATAAATATTAATACAAATAATTCATAACTGCTCAGGTAAATTCCACAATTCCACAAAAAAAAAAAAAAATGGAAATAATTGTTTAGACTCTAGGCTTCAAGAATGAGCATTCACCCACATTTAAAATGCATTACACAAAATATCCACCTCGCAGTGTGAGCGTGCAGGAAAGTATTTAAGTGGTAGTTAAATTTAAATAAAAAGGCAATAAAATCAGCATAACTTACAGACTTTTATTTCTCTTCCTTCTGGCTGTTTTGGAAAACAGCTCTAAAGATTTCGCTTAATGCCACTACACATCTTGTGCGTTAAACCATCACAGTTGTGTCTGTGCGTGTAAATGCACTGGTCATTGCAGTCACAAAAGTTAATTGTACGTTTAACTCACCAGCGTTAGTGCAACTCGACACAGATGCCACAGTGGCAATCTGAACTGTTTTCTATTGGCGCGTTGAGCAGAAACAGGAAATGGAAAAGTGTCCCTCAGCTGCGCCCAGATCACGAGCACCGGCAGGTTCACATTTTGAGATTGTCCTTAAACCAGGAAATCAGCAGCACTGGCTTTTCATGGAAATACCTAAAACTAGCTGCTTGGACTGTATGGTCTCCTGGTAGGTGACCACTTGTTGCCATGCACTTAATTTACACTGTCTCTCAGCAACAATGATGCAAGCAGTGTGATGCCGTAGCACTGCAAAAGGCATTAGGGAGGAGATTTGGGTGGGTGGTCTGACTAATCAATGAGCAGTGTGATTCATTGATTATTTGCGCCCATCCAGATTGATGCACTCCTAATTCATGGTTCTGTTTCAGGGTCTGCATGTGTGGACACTGTAACAGACTCTGTGTGTATTTGCTTGCATACAGTGCCATGATGAGTAAATTTACACAGCTACAGAGACAGGAAGTGGAATTGGATAGCAGCGTATAGCCATTCCTGTATATGCAGGCTGTATCCTCTGACACCTGAAACACGTTCAGCATCATAATGGGCGTTCAGCCAGCATAGCATATTTACCGGCTTTACATAAAAGAATGTAGTCTAATGTTGGAAGCACATTCGGTCTTCAATATGCTCCCCACTGGTTGTTTGATGTGGCTACTATTCGCTGTAATGCCTGACCTCAAATTGCTCCTCTGCTTTTCACCGCCGGAAGCCGTCTAATGTTTGGGTTGTGATGGCTGGACTGCCGAGGCTCGCAGCGCTTCAAAGAGGGATGAGAGCTAATGCGGGTTCATATGATGTTGATGGGAGGGTGTGGAAGGGCAGCGTGTCCTTCATATTGCACTAAACAAGGACCTGTGAAAATGCATTGGTGCACATCTTTGGAAAACACACACAGGAAAAACACAAAAAAGCTCCTCAAACCGCAGAAACACACCCTCTCCCACTGTTCCCTCCTCTCTCCAGCTCTCCTGTCTCTCACACACACACACACACACACACACACACGCACACGAGCACACGAACTTCAGGTTCTCACAAAGAGGCTAATCATATGGATTGTAAAATAATGAAATACCTACAATTACACGGATACACACATATTCACACGGGCCCAGGTGGTACGACACCAGCTTCTGATGCAGACCCCATTCCATATATTTGCATTCATTTATCATGCTTTTATCCAGGGCCATGTGAACGGACTGGGACTGAGGTTTTGGATAATGGTGAATTTCCATGTATTTCTGGATGCCTGCTCGTATGCATGAACACACACTTTGAAGCTGCGAAGGATCGGGGGAAAGATGATGGTAAACATTCATCTGGGATGTTAGATGCCAATCTTATATTTTGAGGTTACTTATCAGAGTTTTTATAAGACTGAAACCGTTAGGAAACTGCCCTTAAGTTTTCAAACTATGCAAAATCAGTCACAGAAACTGACACTGAGTGGTAATGAAATCGAGCTGGAGAGCTGTCCAGACTTTTTTAAAATCATCTGTCTATGGATTTGTCGTAATTTTTGAAAATAAATCAATTCTAAACTGCAGTTTAAAAGTCCCGTACCATATAAAGTGAGATTTCCATGTCTTTTTTTTTATTATAAAGCAGGTCTAGGTTCTATATTAATGCTGTGAAAGTCCACAGAGAAATGCCAAGAGCCCGTATTGAGAAACTGAGCCTTAAAATGACCATCGAGGCTTCTGTAACTTTGTGATGTCACAAAAAAGCAGTCACCTCTCTGGACCCACCATCCAACCTTGCAGGATTTGGTTTGAGGCTCAGAGCCTCTCAAAAGCACCTCTGATTCTGATTGGCTGTTTTGGCTGACCTTTAAATAAATTCTTGTCTATGGGCTCATTTACCCCAAAGTTCATCTGACTCCTAACATAAAAATATGACACTGCCAAAAGCAAGTTGCTTTTCAGCGTCCATGCACATAAACACCTAGTTCTGTACTGTCTCGTTACTTCCCGAGTTTCAGTGACTTTTGCTGTACTGACAAAGCACGCCTCATATTGCATGTTATATATATATATATATATATATATATATATATATATATATATATATATATATATATATAAAACATATGTGACTGCTTTTTTGTGACATCACAAAGTTACAGAAGCCTCGATGGTCATTTTAAGGCTCAGTTTCTCAATACGGGCTCTTGGCATTTCTCTGTGGACTTTCACAGCATTAATATAGAACCTAGACCTGCTTTATAATAAAAAAAAGACATGGAAATCTCACTTTATATGGTACGGGACCTTTAAACTGCAGTTTAGAATTGATTTATTTTCAAAAATTACGACAAATCCATAGACAGATGATTTTAAAAAAGTCTGGACAGCTCTCCAGCTCGATTTCATTACCACTCAGTGTCAGTTTCTGTGACTGATTTTGCATAGTTTGAAAACTTAAGGGCAGTTTCCTAACGGTTTCAGTCTGAAACTCTGATAAGTAACCTCAAAATATAAGATTGGCATCTAACATCCCAGATGAATGAATGAATATATATATATATATATACACACACACACACACACACATATATATATATATATATATATATATATATATATTTTTTTTTTTTTTTTTTTCTTTTTTTTAAATATATTGCTCAAATTCAAAAGCAGCATTTCTGTTAGAGATAACCTTGAATGAGGTGAAGTTTTGCTGTTGAATTTGTGATGATGTTGGGTGGTAGATAAAGTCCACTCAGCGTTCTGTTGTTTTATCCGAGCGGCGCCGGAGTGTTTCATCAGTATTTTGCATACCCTAATCCTCTCCGCTCCACTTCTCTCAACCTTGCATCTCCCCCCGTCTCCACGTTGTCTGTCATTGCTTCCGTCCTCTCATCTGTCTCTGTCCAGCTGCTCCTCTTAAATATGTGGCCACTTGTAAGTTTCTCAGTGCTCGTAGGAGAGTTGTGAGCCCCTTTGAGTGGTAAAGTTTTAGTTCATTCTAATCACAAAATAGAAAAATATTTAAGCCAAGTGGCCCTTTCCCATGCTGACACATTTATCCAAGATTTCTGCTGCATCACAGCGGGGGCACTGCAAATGAGAATTTGTGGTTCTAAGCATTTTGTTGTTCAACCAAATGCTTGAAACTACTTTTAAAACTAAAAATAATACTCCCTGTGAAGATCTTTGAATTACCCTGAGTAATTTCTGTAAAGGTTGCAGAGTTTCTAAAGCAATATTTTAATGCACTAAGGAGGACAAGTGAAATTCCACTGTTATATAAGCAGAAGTATCTTAACACCTTGACATAGTAAACCAACGTGATCTGTGGAGTCAAGCACCACCTGTGAGAAAATATCTTTGCCCTTTTTTCTTTTTTTTTTTTTTTTTAATTTTGGTTCAATTAATTCTTCTCTTTTATCAGTGATCTCTGTGGTGGGGCACAACCACCCCTTGTCTTTGCAGGGTAAATATACCAATTAAAATCAGCAAGACGAGTTAGCACAGGAGGCAAGTTTGTGAGGCGCATGTTTGTGGTCTGAAAATGTCAGAGCATGCAGCTAAAACAGCCAGTGATAATTTCAGGTTCGACACCTGCTAGTCTGTTGCACGGGATGAGCTGTTGCTGTTGATATGTGCTATATTGCACCGTCAGTGTTGAGCAGTAGCGTTGCTACAGTAAGCGAAGCCACTAGTTTGACTACATTTCACAGTTGTGTGGCATTAACGTTGCTGTTTTCTGGATCTCTCAGCTTCTCAGCAGAAGACATCTAAATGATCAACTAGTGCAGCAGCTTCCACACAAGCTACATTCTCCTGAGCACTTCTGACGCTCAAGCAACATGACGCCATCACCATATACAGATATATACAGATGTATACCTGCAGCCGCAGAATCACGTACCATGATGCCTACATCAGCAACGTATGTGAATACCGATGCCTGGGGAATATACAGACACACAAGCTTGAGGTTGCTTGATGTAAAGATGGTAGAGGGAACCCGTAACGCACACACACACACACACACACACACACACACACACGCTTGTTTTTGTTTTTTTTTTTGTTTTTTTTTGCCGTGCAGGTTTTGGAGCAGTGAGAGTTTTACTTCCCTGTCCGTTTGACTGACGGTTATACTGTTACACTGAGACAGCACTGACTTGGGAGGAAGTTGGTTTAATTAAAAAAAAAAATTAATGAATAACAAAGTAACTTCTGATGTAGTGAACTACTTTTTCCATGTTCCTGTCACTTAGCTTGCTGCATTTCTCAGTGTAGTGAAGCTTCAGTTAATGTACAGTATCTGGTAGCTTAGCTCACTATCCTTTCACACTGTGCCTGACACTGTTTTTTTAAAGTAAGCTTTAAACAGCATGTACGAACACATATAAACTAAATAAATTCTATATCACTTTTTGTGATGCATTAGTTCACTGAAAAAGTATTTTCTCCACTGTTTGCGCTCCTGTAGCCACAGTATTGGGGAGGATGAAGTGAGTTCAGGTGTAGAGTGCTTGTTTTTCTCACAGTAAGCCCAAAGGGGCTTTAATATGATATTTTTTAAAAATATGACTTTAGGGCTGCATCTAATGATTAGAATCCTCATCAATTACTCACCTATTATTATTTTGTTTAACTTTAATTTGTCTGACCAAAAAAAACTTTAAAAAATACATAAAAAACACATTTTTGATTAAAGTGATTATATTAATTAATCAATTAATCAAAAAATGTTTGCTAGACAGCTGTTGATTGTGATTAACAGGCTAATCATTTCAGCTTTATATATTTTCTTAAAGCTGTAAACCCCATTCAAAACTTTGAAACTATGCCAGGACTTGTCCTCGGATCATATATATATATATATATATATATATATATATATATATATATATATATATATATATATATATATATATATATATATATATATACATATGGTATCTTTCTGCTACAGTAAAAAGGATCCTAAATTTTATGTGGCACAGTTTTCTGATTTGTTGCACTTTCTGTGGTGTTTTTTTTTTTTTTTTTTTCTGACTGATCTATTTGTTTAAAGAAATACTGTGAAGTATAATTTGGTTATAATGTGTTTTGCGTCTCAGAGCTGCTGTATTAGTGTACTGTCTATAATTATATTAGGTTTGATTAGAAGATTCTAATCACAACTTCATTTTTTTTCTAATTATAATTAGAATAATACACTGAGATGTGGATAAAAGTGCTCAAAAGAGGCTGCCTCTTTATACCTAAGCTCTAGCCCTAAGATGTACTGTGTATGATACACATTTATCAGTCACAAGATGAATTTCCACCACATTTGGGCCTGTAAACGTTGTAACTACTTAGAGAAGGCTGAGGACAGAGACACGGGACTTTGGTTGGAATTGAGTCGGGCGTCTCTTCTGAAAAACGGAGCATCTGTGTCAGCTCCTCCGTGGCTCAGGCTGGCCTGTCAGACACTATTACAGAGGAGTCTGTCTCCTGTGACTCGGCTGGGGAGACTCCGCAGGGACTGGCGGGCTAGGCCCTAATCAAGAGAAGACTGCCAAGCGGTTAAAGAGCAGAAGCACAAGCCAGCCACCTCCCAGTCTCCCGCTATCTCTCCCCCATCTTTGCGTTGTCACAGTAACTCCCGTCTCTTCCATTACTCTGTCTGCCTCTTTCTCCTCCTCACTTGTCCATATCGCTCACTCTCTCGTGTTTCTGCCCTCTGGTACTCTCTCTCTTTGTTTTTCCTTCCAGTGTTAGGACTTGACCAGTGTTCGTAAACATAGCAAGGCATCGTGGGAGAAGAGTTTGTCACTTACCCAGACGACGCTTGACACTCCTCTGTCCGGGCGGTTTGTCGGATACAACACGGTGTCAGGCACAGAACAGATTTGTCACTGTGACGGCGCTCCTCAGGGATCTGTTGTTGGTTTGTTGGAGTTTTTTTTTCTGTTCACCTTCTCTGACATTGACTGCTTCAAAATGTCTGGGGTGGCTTTGCTGAAGTTTTTCTAAAGCAAAATAAAACTTTACCAGATCTTTGTCTGGAACTTATTTCAGTTGGTACTAACTCGCAGCACGCCTCCTCTGTCTGGGAAGCCAAGTTTGATATAATTGGAACTGAAAGGAAATTGACTCCAACTCCGTCAGCGACCATTATCTCAGACGCACCAGCCATACCAGTCCTTTTCTTCCGTAGTGAGCCATCATTAGGGCTTTGGTTGTCCCTGTTTCCCACATGAGGCTATTAATCTGACAAATGCATCTTTCAGACCAACACAGTGACACAGGATAAAACCATGCTGATATTAATGTGTGTTATCCATTACTGGCTTTGTGACACTTTGTCCAACCAACATAGGTCTCATATGTTGTATATGAAAAGATAATGTTTCAGTGGCTCACCTGGTAAAGGGCATACCATTTAGGCTTAGTCCCTACTGCAGCAGCCCAGTCAGTGGCCATTTGCTGCATGTCACCCCCCTCTCTCTCACTGTGACTAATATGAAGGCAAAAAGCCTAAAAAAATAACTTTAAAAAATGATGTTTCTATCAGAGAAGAAGATTCAGTTAGCGTTTTCTGACGCTGAATCATTTTTGTTACTGGCCACTTGACTACACCATGTCTTGCCTCAAAACAAGAAAAGGCAACAAACAAGCTCTGATGTGTCTTAGCCTTGTTTCAAGGAACTCTTAAGAAGAGACCTGAATCAGGGGAATCTGCACCTAGAATAACAAGAATTTTCAACAAGAGAAAATCTTTGAAGGTGAGTGGAATTGAGTGTTTTAAGGAAGCAATTTTTAAGCAAGTTATCTCAAGTGTCATTGAGCAAGACACTGAAGCCCACATTGTAAAATCTGCAGTGCCTCTAAATATCTGTATCAACTTAAAAAAAAATAAAACAGGATGCCCTGCTCTCTTGTTAGAGGAGAGTGAATTCTTCATGGTGTTGTAACAGAGATAATATAGCATCAATAGAACGCATGTGAACATTGTGCCTCCTTTCGTTAATATAGTCTTGATGAAGACATACTGATAGAGATAGATAAATAGAAATCTTCACTTTGCCACCAGAGCAGGAAAATGCAGCTCAGCGTTTAGCAGTAATGTGATTGGACAGCAGCAGCAGACCTGAGTCTCAGCAAGCGACATGAGGGATTAACCTCTGACAGTCGTCTCTTACGTACAGCTCAAACGGAATACATATTCATTAACATCCAACATGATGTTTGTGTGCTCAAAGAACTTGCAGCCCCTCCTCCATGTTTCTGAGCTCCCTTACCACCCAACCCCAGGTCATATCACAAGCACACTGCACCGACTGTCAATCAGATGACGACACAGCCAGATGATGGAAAGAAAGAGGCCACATCAGAGACGCAGAGGAATCTTGGTCGAGAGCGTCTGTCTCTTGTCATGAGCCACAGGTGCTCTCAGCCACCACCATGAGCACTGAGACGTCTCTGTCAGAGCTGATAAAGCTGCGGCTTTGATAAGTGCGAGAAGGCATAAGTAAAGATTGTGCCTGGGGGTCTCTGCAACTCAAGACAAGTCGTGTGGAAAGCAAATGCGATGCTTTGCTCTGTATGGGCCAAGCAGGCAGAGGGTTTCATCAGAAGTAGAACGTGCTGGGCGGTGCCGTCTCCATCCTCTGAGGCTAGCCCTAGTTTCGTGGAGATGTTTATTATTGATAGAGGTGGATGATAGCCTTGGGATGAATTGCATAATCTAGGGCCGCCTCTAATGGATACAGGAAATGGATCAGGCTATCAGTCAGGTCTCTGCGGATGAAGGATGTGTCTGTGTTTGTATGTGTCTCTCTTTTTGTGCGTGTGTGCGTGTGTGTGTGTGTGTGCAAGCACAATAAACCTGGGCGATAGCGAGGCCCTGTCAACCAACCATCGGCACACATTCAATTAAATGGGACTCCTGGATTGTTTAATTGTTTAACACATTTGACAAAGACTTTGTTGAAATTAGAGAATGATGAGTTAAAAGAAACCAACATGTCTGTTAGCACAGAAAGAGAGCATTTTGTTGACCCATCTGTACACCATGATCCTGTCCCTACCCCCGTCTTCCTCCATTGCCCCTAATTCATACAGCAGCTACAGGTCTTTTTCCTTTGAATGTGTAAATGTGTCATTTTTAGGCATTTTCATTTGACTGATACTGTTTATTTTATATTTTTGGTTGGACCACAACAGTGAGGCCAGCCCTATAATCTGTCCCTGACTGACTGACTGACTGATCGTATTTCCCATACTGGTCAGCTGAATCTCTTGTCACTGAGTTTCTGACACAAACAGGTTCTGTTAGGGGGGGCGTTTACAGTAGGGCTGTGTAGCGTAGGGCTATACCTCTTGTTACCGGCAGTCTACCGAGCCGCTCTGGTTTCCCAGCTGCTCAGGAACTGCGGGGAAGCGGAGGAGCGCTTACAATACACTTAGCCTCGCCTCCATTACAGCAAATAAACTACTTTCATCACATATATCCTCATTACTAAGGTAATGGAGAGGAGAGGAGAGTGGGAGGGAGAGAGAGAGAAATCATCGGTAACTGCTAAAGAAACTAGCAGATCTGAATAGCATGTAAACAACAGAAACACCAGCAACCAGAAATAAAAGTCCTGTTAAGAAATGAAGGGTCTCTGTCCCCTGAAAAGCTTGAGGGCTTTTAAATTGAAATGGTTACAGGAAGCGTTGAGGTTGTATTTACACATAATGCAGTAATTTTAACACAATAAATGGGAATGAATGAAAATGAGGCCTCGTACTAAAATACCGCAGTGAGCAACTCTACATATCAAACAGAGGGAGTTAGAGATAAAGACCTGCCTCTAATAAAAGTGTTATGTTGTGTAGTTTAAATAAATAAAGAGACAAAATATGAAAGATTGAAATCAACAGTCAGATGACATCGCAGTTATAAAATCAGGTTTCGACCACAGATGGTCCAGCCATTACTCGGTTTTAGTCTAGTCTTTAGGCTTGTCTTGTTTTAACTTGTCTTGGTAAATCAGACTGCTGTGGTGGTCGAGGAAAAGAGATTTAACAGGCAGACTGGTTGGAGGACTTGTTGATGAGGGCACCCCCACATCTCAATTTTGCACAAAATGGCAGTTCAGTCTGACTATCAGGCTGAGCTGAGGGGGCTGTGGAGGAGACTGGAAGAGTGCGAGAGTGGAGTTGACTTAATTTATGCTTCCATAATCTCTGAGACACTCAGAGAAAGTTCACGACAGGTGGGAGAAGAGGGCACCGGTTCTTTCTCTACTTCTAGCTGAACTACTTTGATGCACAAACAATGTCAGATTTGCTCTCAGCCCCTCACGTCTCTGTGTCTCCCCTCGCACAGGTTTGGATACACTCAGACATTTCAAAGGAAGGATTTGAAGGCCATGTAATAAATTCTTGCTTAGCACCTTAGTCCCCAGCTGGGATCACTGGATTTCATCCTCTTGAAACAGTTTTCTGTGCCCCAGAAAATGTCAAAGTTGTCATTGAAATTCATTCTCTATGCCACAAATGCTGATGAAGGGATAGCAGTGTAGTGAAGCATTTTTAAACCCTTGTTTTTATGTCTCGGAGCCGGGGAGAGCCGCGGCCGGAGGTGTTATGTGTTCAGCTTGTTCGTCTATCTGTCCCAGTCTTGTGAACATCTCAGAAATGTCTTGAGGGAATTTCTTCAAATCTGGCACATATTTCCACCTGGAGTCAAGGATGAGCTGATTAGATTTTGATGGTTGAAGGTCAAAGGTCAAGGCCACTGCCGCCTAAAGTGTGCCCCATTCCTGCAAACGTGATATATCAGGAAAGCCTCGTTGGAATTTCCTTACATCTGACACAATCATCCACTTGGACTGGAGGATAAAATTATTAGAATTTAGAGGCCAAAGGTCAAAATGACTTGACAATACACATTTTTGGCCACAACTCAAGAATTAATACGCCAATGTCTATTATGACACAATTTTACACAGATGTCTGATAGCATAAAATGATGAAGTGATGATCACATATCCATATATGAAGCATTGTCTACTGTCATGGCCGTTCTGTGAGAGGCCAAGCATGTGTACACATATGAGAAATCTGACTTTTAGTTTTATCTCAGGGAAGCTACACACTAATGCAGCAGACACACAGCAGAACAAGAGCAACAAAGCTTATTAAAGCCAAATCAAATCAATGTATCTATATATCCCTTTATCACAAATCTAAAGTTTGCCTCCAGGGACTTTACAGTCTTTACAGCACACGACATCCTCTATCTTTAGACCCTCGACTTGGAGGAGGATCATCCCCCATTACTGAGCAAAATGGAAGATTTATTGATATTATTTAGAAAATGTATTCCACATTTAGCTCCCTTGTATCATGTATGTGTTTGCATGTTACTGTGCATGTCACTACAACAGACTGTCCAAACAAATTGCCTCTGGTGGGATTAATAAAATAGTTTGTATAGTATTCCATCAAAGTCTTCACTACATATATTCAAGAAGTCTGGACAGACATGGATGTAAACTGCTGGTGGAGCCACACAACCATGAGGCAGTCAGCATGGTGTGTTGGGGTTGTGCCTGAGACAGTGGCACAGGAAGGTTCCCAAGAGTGTCCTTCAGCTGAATGAAATCCCTCCTCAGCAGTTGTGAGCCACTGACTCTGATCATTCTCTTGAGATATGAGCATTCGAGTAAAAGTTTGGCTTGCCTGACTCCTCACACTACAGTAGTATCATGTGGACTGTGGAGTTCTTCTTTGTTGCCTTCATGCATCTTTAAAAACAGTATCCCACTGTTGATTTGTCAGGAGTTTTAGGAAGAGCTTGGGAGATGTCATGATCATGAGATTGTTAATAGAAAGCGTTACAGTTTGTGTTTGAGCTCCACAGTATCCCTGGAGCTATCTTTAGCTGGGTTAGCATAAGTGGCCCGCACTGCTGTTCAGTATCATATACTGAAATCTTGTTCTACCTTCTCTGCCTGCGTTTGCCTGCTCCAGTACAACAGAAGGGGAGGTAACTATAAAACTACAATCTGACCAAATACTAGATTCTTGATGTTGATACTTATATGATTAAACATAAACATATGATAACAATTAACCACAACTGTTTTTCTAAATTTGGTTATAGAGTTATGACCAAGATTTGTACTATGCACAATTTAAAGCTAAACTTGTCTAAACATCCTTAATAGTAAATACAACAATATATTCTATATAGTTAAATTCTGTAGAAATTAATTAGCATAAATAGCAACTACATATTTAACACAAAATATGTTTAAGAAAAGTAAAACAGTGTTTGTGGTTCACTGTAGAGACAACACATTTTGCCCACTCCAGTTTGTTAATGTGCATGTATACATGGTGCATGTTGTGAGAAGCAATCAATATCAATCAATCAAACATCATCAAAAACGCTGTACAACAATACACTACAGAGCAGAAATTACAAACGCTAATAAATTAAATGGAAAAAAGAAAATGATAATATAAACAAAATGCAAATAAAAAAAATAAATGACAAAATGAGGCCATGGTGTTATTTATATACATGTCCCACCCTGCCAACTCAGCCGTTATTGGTCTCTGAACCAGAAACACTTGAAGATAGTTATTTCAGATTATATGTTCATCTTGCCTGAAGTGCATGCTGTTCACAGAGATCTTTTTTTAAGACTCAGATGTATAAATATACTGTACAATTAATGAACAATACTGCACTGTAATAAACATTAAATTAAGTAGTTTGCAGTATGAGCCAACCTGTATAATGATTTATGATGTGTTGTCCCTGATATTTATATACATGTTATGAGGCTAAATCTGGCTGATTGTACCAGTCCGGCTCTACATCACAACTCTGCTTTGATGCTGACTTTATTTGATGCTGGTTTTCATGGTGGTTTTAGATGAAAGTAATAAAGCTCTTGAATCAACCTAATAATGGTGCAGTAAGGTCTGGTGGTGTCTGGGTCCTGGGGCTTTGTTACAGAAACTTCCTGACTTGCAGATCCTGTCTTCACTGTTTGGTAAGCATGGTAATTAAGATTAGAACCTGATTAAGAAAAAAGCCATGATAGATCAATAGTTCCTATGATAATGTTCATATCCTAACTAAGGATAGGAAGAGTGTATCACGCAAGCTTCTTAATTTCCAGAAATCCTAAACAAACTCTCCTAATTTAAGGATAACTGTTAATCTATCCCAACTTTCACTTTTCCCCTATTTAGTTAACTTGCTCCTCTTTTATTGCTTTTACACAACCAATGAAATTTCTACAGGCAGAGTTTATTCACTGAGAGGCTCATTACAGACCCTCAGGATGTGTTTGATGACAAAACGTCAGTAGATACAGGTTATTTTAGCCCACACGCTCTCTCTTACCTCCTGAGTAATTGTTATTGTAAATTTCCCTAAAAGAACATCTTTGTATTTCTCTTCAGATGTTACCAACATTTCTAAGTGGTGTGTCTTGAAGTTGAGTGCCTGTTGTTGTTGTTTTTGTTCCATTTTTTTTGGACCTATACTAAAATACCTCAGCAAGATGAGATGAGAAAAGTAGCGTTGGTTGCCAGGCAACAGACGTAAAAGATGATAACTGATGGCGGATTGAGTATTCAGGATTTCCTAACCGGAGGTGGGATTACTACAAATGTTAGTTAGGATTTGCATCTGAGTTACCAAATCCCATCTTCTACTCTTCCAATTCGAACTTCGTACTTAAAATAGGAAGTTTTTGTCATCTCGCTGTTTACCTACAGTTTTTTGTAGCTTCCCCATTAACATGGAGTGCCCACCAGCTGTGAGTGTGACCCCCATATGACCATAGAGGAGGGGTGTCTTAATCAGATGCCTGTTTTTAGCTTCAGCATCAGCACACCCTGCTCACTGTAGTGTTTGTGGAAGGATGGTAAATGCATTTGTTTAGATTCAGCAGTGACAGTGTGATGGTGGGTGAGTGGGTGATAGCGATGCTTTAGATGGAGATTTTAAGTCAGCATGAACTTTCTACAGGTTTATAGACATGAATCTTTGGTGCAAGACACTGGGAGCAGAGACAAGTGCCTGGCTGTAAGTCCATACCAGTGCGCAGTTCTGGGACTTAGAGTCGCTGACAGAAAGGCTGCCACAGTAAGTCCATTTCAGTGAAGGCCTTCTCGGGGAATAGCATCTGCCAGATTTCCTGCATGCACAACGGTCCCTTGCTGTGTTAGCATAGCAGCACTCTAAATTTGCCCAAGTGAGCTAGTCATGTCATTAGCTAGTGATATGGTCTCTGTTGATACTAGGTGCAGCTGCTTTCTAAATGTGATGCAAAGTTGCAGGGGAAATGTTCAGTCCCCCTGTATTTTCAGTCACACAGTCTGAGTCTTGTTTTTTTTCAGTGCAGTAAAATCACTGCACATACATGTTTATATATTTGTATACAGGATCTTTTTAGGATCTTTAGTTTACTGCTTAGCTGCCTCGTCTGAGAGTTAAGCACCTGCTGTTACTTCATAATTGGCCATCGATGAAGAGACACCGGGTCTCTTATGAGTACAGCAGTGGTGTTTGCTGGTTGTGGAGCTTCTTCTGGTTGACATGGTACTCCATAGGGAGAACATATGAACAGCTGAGAGTCATGGTGGTTGGTCTTTATTGACGTTTCAAATGTTTAATTAACGCTGTAGAATGACAGTTTTTCTTTTTTTTTGGGGGGGGGGGGGGGGCATGGAAGAATCTCACACACAAAACACAAGACCCCAACCTCAACTTTCCGTCTGATTTGTCCACTGAAGGTGTCTGGTGTTATACAGTGTCACTGAACTGGACAATCTTTACATCCCAGCTGTGCCTTGAAACTCCACCCATGAATATCAATGATCTTTCTGTACTGTGAGGCTTTATGTCTAATGATCACAGACTGAAACCTCTAACAGGGCTCCAGGGGATTAGCCACTCATCTTTATGAAAATTAGCCTCAGAAGTTGGGTTCTGCCTAAGTGTGCTGCTGCTGAGTTTCCCTGTTATTAGCACAAAGCTCAGGAACAGAACAAGAACAGCACTTGCTGTCTCGGTGGAATGATTTGAAGATGCAGACTATCCACAAGGTGCAGGCTTTTGGTTTTTACCTGACCAGATCTAAACATGGCAAACTGCTTCTGTAGAAAAAGAAAGTAGAACCAGCATTGCTATGATGGTTTTACTCATTTTAATGCAGGCCAACTTCATACCAAGTGTGATCTTTATGGCTGTTATTATTATTATTAAGGTATAAATGTCCACACTTGGAGGCTGTTGTTCCAGCTCGCCCACTGCTGTAGGGGCTGCTTCAGGGGTCATATCAAAGGATAGGGACAAAACATCTACTGTACAGTCGTTCTAGTTGGAGGACACCTTCCATTTCATCTTCCTATGAAACAGTCCTGATCTCTATTGTCATTGTTAAGTGAAAAGACAAATAAAAACTCAGTATGTTTCCATCTTGAGCAGTTAACAAGGCCATGTTTTGTTGTCACAGGAAAACATCATCCAACAGGCACACAATGCAGTGCAAGTCAAGTATATTCACCAAGCCAAGGCTGAAAGAGTAGAGACACGTGTTGCCGTCATAATGGGGGTAAAATATATCATGGGATTAACTGCCAGCTAGATCAGTGACTGCACTAATGTGGATGTGTTATAGGAAGAAGGTTGTTTACAGACACTTGACATGCAAAGGTAATCACCTCATCTGAAATAAGGTTTCACTGACTATAAGAAGCCCAGGGATCTCGTGAGGACTCTGAAATCCACTCCTCTGCAGTGACAAACATTACCTCAAGCAGTTGTGGCACTTGGTAAATTTGTACCCATGGGTGCCTCCCTTTGAAGGTATTTAAAGGCCAGTAACCTGACATCAGACCCAGGGGGTAGACAGAGGCCACACTGAAGGGACCGTCAGTCTGCAGGGACCCCCAGCTGAGGGGAAAGCAGCTCCCATGAGGAGCTTAGGAAGCTTATTGCAAACACCCACTTTGTTTCCATCTCTCACCGGTCTGTCAAAAGTCCCCTATTATCTAGTGTCCATTAACACCAGAAGCAATCACACTTCTCCTTCTCATTCATTTCTGATAAGTATCTCTAAATCTGCCTGGAAATCAAATGAGAAAGAAAGATCTTTTGTAAGGTTTCCTCAGTGGTAATTGTCAGTACATCCTTGGGTACATTGCAAACAATAACTGCTAATGGCTAATTCAGCATGAATTCTCACCATGCAACTTTGCAGAAATGTAAACGAGTACAGGCTGCAAAACAGGAAGTAAAGAATCCCTCCTGTTTAAATCTTCTCAACCATTCTGAGAACTGTAAATCAGGGACAATCAGGGCTAGAAATCTGATTGGCTCTCCTTTGCTGCTTTTCCAGGGTTTCATGTTTGCTCGCTGCCTACATTCATGAAGACATCTGGAGTAGTTGAGCCCACAGCTCCCTACAGTTTTGGGTGTGTTATGAAGTTCAGCTCAATTTTCCAAATATCCTATCAGCATGGATCTCACGTTCCTGAAGCGCTGACGCTCTCCTCTATTTATTTACCGTATGCACACATATCTGCCCTGTGTCTCGCCGTTATCTCAGATTCTGGTTTGAAAACTGGATCAACAAATCAACTCAGTTGTCAGCACCGCAGATCACCTGCAGAATTAAAAATCATTCCCATCTGTTAAAGATTTGGAGACTGTAGTTCACACTTTTATTTGCTCTCACCTCGACTGCAGCAGATCTCCCCATGTAAGAGTCAGTCAGTCAGTCAGTCAGTCAGTCAGCCCTGTCTCGCCTGCAGCTGGTTCATGAGACTCCTCACTGGTACTGGTAAAGGTGAAGTGCAGAATTGATTTTATGAGTCTTTTATTTGTTTTTAAAAAAGCCCTGCATGGACTGGCACCAGGCTACATCTCTGAACTGCTCATCCTCCATTCAAGCTGCCCCCCCCCCCCCCCCCCCCCCCCCCCCCACCGGATCTGCTGACCAATTCCACACACCCAGTTAAAAATCAAAGTTGATTGAACATTTTCAACTGTTGGCCCTAAATTGTGGATAAGTTTTCCCTTAACAATTGGATCTTCCCCCTCGACTGATATCCTTAAAACCCATCTTCCTCACTTTAGCCTCTGCATTGTCAACATGAAGACATGCCCGACCACTCTGGCTTTTATTTGTTCATATTTTATTTCTTGTCTGTGCCGTGCTGTTTGTGTTGCGACTCTATAAAGATATTCTCTGCTTTTATTAAGGAGAAGTCTGGAGGTTTGTATCTTCTCTTGCTATTTGATTCCACCACAATGATGACTGTAATATTTTGGTCTGAATCAGATCAGTGAGTTTTAACAGTGTCATCAGAGAGAGAGGAATGTGACTCTGTGAACTTTAATGTGCATGTTTTACTGTTTATCAATACCAATATATTGCAAAGAGATTTCGGAGCAAGCCGCGGTGTCGTCAAAAAGAATCGAAGGCAGTAAAGCGTGAGACGGTACAAGACTGACAAAGTGGTTTCACTTGGTTATCAAACTGCTTCAAATTAAAATGCTACTGTCAGGGAGCTGCATATTTATCAGCTTTCCAAACACACACATACACACACACACACACACACACACACACACACACACACACACACACACACACACACGCTTTTTCACTTCAAATATTTCTTTTCCAAAAAATCAGACTTTGGTTGTTACTGTCTTAAATCACGGTTCCAATTTTCACTTTGCATCGAAACTTGAATCACACCCAGGAGGAATTTTTGAATAGCGATTTAGTAAATGACAAAGTTTTATAAGCCAGAGTCAAAAAAAAAAGAAAAAAAGTAATATTCCTTTCTAAACTTAACTTCCGTACATTGTAGATCTCGCCTCAGAATGACACCTCCTGTCCACGCACACCTCACTGTGAGCCCTGACTAATTCGTGCTTGGAGTGATGATCAGTTTTACTTATGTGGAGATGGCGTAGTTTTGGGCGGATGAGTTATTTGTTTTCTCGCCTATTGATGCTCATATCTTGTCGTGTTTGCTCCTGCTAGATTTTCGCAGAGCTCTGCCCCTCAAATTGGCTTCGCTGCTTCCCTCCACTACATGGTCACGCACTGACGCGTGCGCCCGCCTTCACTTCAGATCTCTCCTCCTCCTCCTCCTCCTCCTCCTCCTTTGTCTCCCGCTCATATGGTTTCCTCTCGTGCGGTTTTCTGTTGAGCACATCCCTCACCACTCCCGCACAGTGTCCTCCTCCATCCCTCTTTCCTGTCATTGCTGCTGCTCTATCATCCGTCACTTTTACTTTTTCACCTTTCAGTCTCATCCTTCTTCTCTCCCTCCACCCCTTCACGCCTCTGGCCTTCTTCCATCTCTTCTCCTCTTTGTGTTCTTTTCCTCCTCTCTTTTCCTCACACCCTCCTCCTCCTCCATACCTGCTTTTTCACTCTACATTCACCCTACCCCTCAGCTCCCCGCCTCCTCCCACCACCTGTCTTTGCCCCCCCCCCTCAGGCAGCAGTTCTGCCGGACGCTCGGTGGAGTCAGCAGCAGAAGCTGCTATAGATGCACAGAATGAATGATGATGGTTATGCTTGTTTTGCTAGGTTATTGTGTGTTGTGACCTGGTACGGCACGGATGCCTTTTTATGTACAAAGTGCTTTCACGGTGCAGGCGTCGGTTGCTTCGTGTGTGTGTGTGTGTGTGTGTGTGTGTGTGTGTGTGTGTGTGTGGTGCACTGATCCCAGGTAGGTAGAGAGACAACAGGTCCTGGCTGCAGTTCCACATCTTAGCTTTTGCAACTTGGATGAAGAGAGTTGAGGGAAGGCAGACCCACAGCAGCCCCTGCAGGAGGTTTGTGGAAACTGTGTTTCTGGTGACAGAGGCAGAAGGGGTGTGAAGGGATGTGAAACGGCACAGAAGAAGAACAGAAACGGGCTTGAATGTGCGATGAAGAAAGAATGTGGATGAATGCACTTTCAGAATGAATGTATGAAGAAAGAATGTATGAAGTGCACTCAGGTTCACCTGCATGAATATGGATGCACTCTCCTCTTTATTTCCTGTCACTAACCTGCTCCAGGGACACAGAGGAACACACACACACACACACACACACACACACACACACTCACACACACACACACACACACACACACACACACACACACAGGGCCGTCGACACCTCTGCTGTCGCTATGTTCTTGGTCGAGACGCCACGCGAACGTCCAGGTTTTGTCGCAGCAGAGGTGTGGGGCAATGTCTGCGACTTCTGCGAATCCTGAGCCAGCGGGCACATAAGGCTGTGCCATATGGCTCTGGCCAATAGCCCCCTCTTCCCTGTCTGCAGAGAATTGTGGAGGATCAAATTTTCTCACCTTCTGTCTCATTCACCCCTTCTCATTAACATGCCCACTTCGTCTTTTTTTCCTCCTCCTAAATCTCCCTTCAAATGGCCCTTTATCTTTTCAAAACATATCTTTGAATTTTTCTGGCATCGTTTGTCGGTTTCATTTACATTTAGCTGACAGTCATCCGGGCCGACTTACAGTAAAGTGCAACAGCTGACAAAGCTTATATTTGCAAGACTGCCGCCAGTTATCAAGAAATTCAAGGATCAAAGCTGCAGCGCCCCGACGAAGGCTATAACAAGAAAACCTTTGTCTCTATTATAGTCATGTGCTGTGCAAAGGAGCGCTGCGTGAAGAAATTTGAGTCGGTTTGAAATCTGTAACCTTGGCTCATTCTCTTCCTCACTGTCACCTCAAGAGAAGTCCCAGATGAATAAGTAAGAAGTTGGCAGATGTTTTTTCTGGTCTGGTCTGGTTGAAGATCAGTTGAAAGATTCAGTCAAGATAAAGACATGCAATGTTTCATGTCTTTCCGACTGCCTTTTTTTTATGTTTGGGAATCTATTTCCGTCCCGTAGCACTTCTGGAACGCCTCGCCTAAAATATAAAAGGGACACACCTAACATGCTTTAACAAGCCCATAGGACGCAGGATTTATGTGTGAGGCTGTCATTTGTACACAGCTGCAGCCTCTATCTTTCGGCTTCTCTTAGGGAGATGCAGGTTTTAAATCCTCCATCCTCTCATCGCTGCTCTCCTCCTCTGAAAAGGAGGTGAAAGCCAAATACTAGGGGAAGATCAAGAGATGGGGTTGGGGAGTTTTTTTTTTTTTTTTTTTTTGCAGAAAAGAAGGCACTCTTAAAAGGCACCCGCAGGGTTCTGCCGGGCAGCTTTCTCTTCAGTTGCATCACTGCCTGGCATAAAGTGAGAGTCCCCAGGTTAAGAACAGCCTCAGCCAGATGGGAGAGAGCGTAAGAGTGAGGGCGGGAGACAGAGGGGAAGGATAGAGGATGGCAAAAAAGCACGGGCCCTGCGGTAAGCTATTCCAAGCGCCTTTGTGGGGTTGCCATTTTTTCATTCTCTCCCACTCTCCTTTGAGGGGATTTTCTATCCCTCTCCCTCTCTCTGTCTGTGTCCCCATTTCTTCTTCTCTTTCTTTTTCTTTTTTATTTTATGATGTTCTTTTTTTTTTTTCCCTCTGTGCCTCGTTTTCTTCAGGCGCTGTGGTTCTTTTTTATCGTGCCAAGTTTGTTGAGCCAGGGCTTCGTCTCTCTCTCTCTCTCTCTCTCTCTCTCTCTCTCTCTCTCTCTCTCTCTCTCTCCCTCTCCCTCTCTCTCTCTGGCCGTCTGCATCTTCACTTCTGTATTTTCCTTTACTTTCATTACCCCTCAGTCTCCTGCTGTCTCACTCTCATCTATTTCCACTGACTTCCTCTCCCCCTTAGCCCAATTTCACTCATTTTTGCCTCTCGTCTTTGCGACAGCCTCTTTCCTTCCTGCATCTCGATCCCTTTGATCAAGAGCCAGTGTGCAGTTTCTCTTTCCCTCCCATACTCCTCCTCCTCCTTTTGTGTATATACTGACATCTTTTTCCCCATCAGCTATTTAAAAGCAGTGCTCACACTTGATTGTTGTGATGCTCCCGGGGTCCTGAGTCGATGGCGTGGTTGCTTTTGCACTTCTCCTTGTGGCCGTCAATTTGAAAATGCAGTTTATATATGAAAACATTGTGCGTTCACACTGGTGTTATTAATCAGGTCCTTTTCTTAAAGATCTTTCTCCACACCCTCAACTTGGGAGGGATGGGTAAAGTGTTAAATCTCTTCGTGTTTGTCCTCTTTCAGTTGCTGAACAACAAAAGTCACAGCCAGCCTCCTGGTAATGGCCAGGGCTGACACAGCTGGTTAGTTTGGTCCCGTCCTGCTTTCTGTGCACACCTACGCTATGTTTTAATAATAAAGCCTGAGGGCGAACCTCCTCTCTTGCACAGTTTGTGCCAGCTTTGGATGAAGATGAAGGTTTACAGTCGTCATTAAAGTTTAGTTTATTTGTCACAAAAAGATTATGAAGAACATTACACACTAACAGAAAAGACTCTGTTATTGTTATTACACTTGCGTCCTTATTGGAGTCCACTGTGTGTAAAGTGAGAAGGCAGGATCTGAAATGACAGGAGAGTTAGTGAAGTGACATGAAACCAAAATAAAAACAAACTAAGAGTTAGTGTAACTACGTTACAATCTCAGATTGAACTGGATGGTAATAAATAAACACAGAAACCAAATCCCAGGTGGGCTCGGCTTGGGGCATGGCTGAGAACCGTGACTGCTTTGTTGTGACATCACAAAGTTACAGAAGTCCTGACAGCTCGTTTTAAGGCTCAGTTTCTGACTACAGGCTGTGTGCATTTCTCTGTGGACTGAGGCTTTGATACTTTCACAGTATTAATATAGAAACTAGACCTGCTTTATAATCAATAATCAATAATCACATGGAAATCTCACTTTATACAATACTATACCATATTTACTTTACCATTCACTTGAATAGGAATTCTATTTAAACAGCTGAATGCCATTTACCTCGTGTTTTATCCGCCACATCTTTCCCATGGTACCTTTCAGCGCATTGTCACGCTATCACCACCTGCCACAGTGGACCAGTGGAGCGGGCAGTGGCTAATGTTGCGCTAATGGTCAGGTGTGTCCAACAAGGCTGCCGTAGTACAACTACATTTAAACAGGAAGAAGGTGAATAAAATCTAATGTACCATAACTTGTCCCTGTCACATTGATTTCACAAAAATATTGGACCCAATATTATACTATTTGTTAAAAGAGTGGAACACAACAGCTAAAACTCTCTAATGAGAGGCTGCGGTTATTGATAGCACAAGAGGAAAAAACAGGGGGAGCCTCCCTTGTGTCAGTGCTTGATTGGCAGCTCAGCCAATCACTATTGAATCCGACTGTTTTATATGATTTAGCCTTCTGTTTTCTGCACCTTGTTTTACACTTATTGAGTGCTGAGTAAAGAAAAGACAATAATAGAAGTTAATTAGCTCTTAGTTAAACCTGACGACCGGTGGGGTTGGTGGGTTGGGACCACACACTCTGTGGTCTGGCTGCCACTGCTGTGTTATAGTTGAAGCGTCATGTACCTGTGAACATACACAGACCTTCATGTCCTTTTGTGAGACCTGTGTAGTGGTCTGCAGGGACACAGGCAAGTGTTGTGGCCCAGAGAGAACAGATTCCAGTGCATTAGAGACTTAAAGAGGAACAGAAGTGAAGACAAAGAGCCATGAGCTCCTTCACCTCGTTTCCTGCGGGGACACTCAAGCAAGCCCCCTTGTCCTTGTGATGTCACACCCAGCAGGAACACATTTTCACACATTGCCCAGTTTTCAGCACTTTAAAATTTAATCAGGTTATGGGCTGTGACTACAGAGCAACAGTTTCTCTGAAACCTCTGAAAGCCATTCCTTCTTCCCAGGGAATAGAGGGGGGATTTTTCTCAACTGAATAATCACATTTGTTATTCCTGCAGTGTAGCACTGGCAAATCAATATCAAATCAAATGAATATCTCTCCTCCACAGCCAAAAAAAAAAAAAAGAAAACTAAGACCAGGGACTGTGGTGCCATCAGTCATCTGAAAAATCTCAGGTTGCTTGGTAGCCAACAAACCATGTGGGGAAATGAATGAGTAATGTTCTCCCATACCTTAACAGCTATTTTGCTCAGTGCCCTTGAGCAAGTCACTTAACCTCCCACTGCTCCAGTGGAGCAGTCACAGAGGTGAGCAACAGCAGATGCTTGTCATTTGTCAGAAGATATATGCAGTGTGAACATGACCCATTAAAAAGAGCAAATCTTTGTTCCAGTTCTTTATTTGTTGTTCCATTTTTTTTTAACCTAAAAAGAACCTGTAGTTTTTATTTATCAAGACTCAAACTGTGTGGACATGGTTCCAGTGCTGCTGGATCCTGACTGGTGCATTGAAGTATAAAGCATCACCTTTTGCCCACCTGAGCCCCACCCACTTTAAACCAGACTGAGACAAGCACAGAGCAAAAAGCAAAACAGAGAAATCTCTCATAAGAAAAAACCTGATTGTGATGATATTTCTCTTTGATAATTGAAAAATGCCGACATGGCAGAACTCAAATGCTGTTTCCAACTGGATGTGGGCGGTGATAAACAAATGTACACCATTTACAAGTTTGTAAGCACAAGTTACAGCCAAAACTGTTCCTCCTTCCAACTATTTCACCAAGTCCTGCAAAAAAATTTTTTTTTAAATACGAAAAAAATAATGTTAAGCAGCTTATGGCATCAGAGGAAAGACAAACACACATCGACTTGAGTCTCATCCGATTAATCATTTCTTTGCTGCTGCTGCTTGTATTGGCTGAGATTTATTTATTTTTAAAGTTCAAACCATTTACATTTTTTTATATGTCATTTATTCTGTTTTGTTTTCCACCACAGCTGTACCCCAACATTTAACAAATACAAATTGAGCAGTGTGATTTCTCCAAATGAAAAAAGGCAAATGGATGCGGTTTGAATTCCAACGATATCATCTGCATAAATGCGTCATTTAAGGTTGAAACAGCCAGTGTGTGTTTCAAGTTGTTGCATTTTCATTTTGATTTTCCATTTCAGATGTCAGCTATGCATATTTATTGGTTACATTTGTAGATGTCTCTGTGTTGGGTTTTTTTCAGTTTGAAAAGGCTTCTGTTGTGTGAGTGGAGAAATTAGATCGAGAAAACTCTGACAATGACCAGTCCCTCACATTTGTTCGCTAAAGTGGCATTAATGAAATGGAGTTGACCCCTAACACGGCCTCATATACAGCATATGATGAAATAGTTAGTAAGTACTTACCATATCAAGACAGTGGTATCCATCGGTTTTTTTTTTTTTTTTTTAGATCACCTTAATATGGCTCCTCTCCTTTTTCTGCTCCTTTTCTTACCTGTTTTTTCTTTTTTTTTTCTTTCTCCTCTCTGCAGTGCAACAATGACTATGCCCCAGTGTGTGGCTCCAACAATCAGAACTACCAGAACGAGTGTTTCCTGCGCAGGGATGCCTGCAAGCAACAGTCTGAAGTACTTATTATGTCAGAAGGGGCCTGTCCTGCTGGTGGGTACATTTACATTACAGAACCTACACAGATGTACACACAAGCAAACACACACACACACACACACACACACACAGAAGCGCAGCTCACACTGAACAAATATACAAACAGACTGTGTGTGAATATAAAACGCTGAGACAACAGAGCTGCTAATAATAGAGGTAATGCACAGATGTCAAGCAGACTGAGGACACGGTGCAGATGTAGAGGTGGAGTGGTGGGAAAGTTAACTGAATCCAGTTTTTACATTTTATAAAAGAGCAGCATCATTTTCAGGCCCAAATGCTATAATCATCAATATATGCAAATGCATCTAGTGGGTGGGATTCAGTAATTAATTAGAGTGATGCATTACTTCAAAGGAATCAAAGGTATGATGAAAAAATTGCGACGGACTGATGTAATTTCCCAAAGTTTAATGCAACAAGCGCAACTACAATGACAGTGACAAGTGTTCTCATTGAACAGATGCAGATTTCATCACAGCAAAAAAAAAAAACAAGAAAGTGAAAGTGAAGCTGGTGTTTGGCCAAAAGGCCTGTTGAGTGTTAAACAAGTTAATTATAGATTTTCATTTTGAATTCTACGTGTTAAGCAGAACGAAGAAAAAAGGTGCGACAGCTGTGACCTTTCCGTTATGTAACGTTTAAATAATGTCAAAAGGCATGAAATGTAAATAATTCTGCTTGTGCCAAATTGTCACAGGTAGTTACTGTAACACTGCTGCCAGGAGGCATGCTCAGCAAAGCAGAAAATTGAATGACTGAATCACACATCATCTTGATGGCCTTTTCATTTGTCCTGGTTTGTGTAGATGCACTGTACATGTTTTAGAGTGCTTTGCATTAACGCTGTAAAGGGTCCAGTGAACATAAATGCATTTTTTTTTTCGATCACTGCACGACCAATTTCTAGAAGGCATAGAATTTATTTAGAAATGATGTGCTCATAGGTTTATATTCCACAAACAAAACATGAGGTTTAACTACTCACAGTGACACTTTCACAGAACAGTTTCACTGAATATTTTCTATTTATTAAAAGCTGGTTGATTTCTTGAAATTGATTGAATTGATTTTCACAAAGTAATCCTGCAGCTATAAGATACATCTTTAGCCGTGCTAGGAGCAGTAGCGTCGGTTGTCGTGCTTGGCGATATAACTTCAAACTGTGTCACAATTATTTCAAACGTTTACCTGGACTACAATTCATCAACGATTACTTTGGCCTTTATCGCTTTATCGTGTGGCTGTAGCCTGAGGCCGGCAACACGCTGGATGCGTGGCGTGTGCGTGGCAGCTGCGGAACGTCCTGGTTTTCATTTCAGCGCCCATGTTAACGGATTAGAGCGGCACACTGCCTGTGTCTCATGTGTAGATCAAGTAAATCTGGCGATACAGTTGACACAAGTGTGTCATCTAAAGATTCAGTGTGTCACTTATTTTTTACGTGTGACGCACGCGTCCCGCAGCGAAAATAGAGAAAAGAGCTGTTGACAGTCATTTTGACATCATACCAGCAATATTATGCATATTATTCACTGTAGTCTCTATGTCTAGGCTGAATCTGAATATGTCAGTAGAAAAAAATATATTTTTTAACCATATTAGCAGCTGCATGTGGAGACATTGGGGTTTCGGAGGCATTTTCTGTCAAAAATAAATCAGAAATTGATTAAGAATGGAGAGAAATCCAAGATTTAAGTATCCTACAAACTCTATGTAGACAGATAGAGCTGCAGTAGCAGCGATGCAACAGACACCCAGCTGGTATGAACACACATTCATGTTTTCCAGCAACGGCAGCTGTAACACACACGCCACAAACTGACATGACTTTGGTGATCCTCTGATTTTTCCTCTGACTCCACCAACAGGTCAAAGTTTTAAATTGTCCATTATACAGTGTAGCGGTTGCTGGCTGCCAGTCAAAGTCAGTCTGACAGACTATAATAAAATAGTAATACAACCCACAACCCCCTAAAAAGGAACAGATTGAAATACCAATCCCTTAAACTACCTGAACACAAACAAAAACCCTTGGCAAGCAAGAAACACACAATACAGCATTATTCAGTTTTCCCCACAAAAAGTGACCAAAATTCCACAAATTCAATAAAGAGTTCAACCAACCCCAGAGTCCATGTCTCAGTCTTTCACAGTCAGATTCAATATATACAAGCTTTGTGCTCAGTCGGGCCTCTTTGTTTCTCCAAAATGAGTCAGAGTAACCCTCTTTGCAATATATCAGCTTTGTACATGGTCCCAGGAAATCCCAGCGTTAACTTCTGTTGCACGTTCGAATCGATGCAGAGGCTCCTGGGTATAACTGGTCAGGGCAGGGAAGGTTTGTACAGAAGTTAGGTCCCAGCGTGATGAGATTAAAGGAGGCCGACAGCCTAACAAATGTCAGACTTTTTACACACAACCAGGGGCTGGCAGGTTAGCAACGGACAAACCAGACAAACCAGTTCTTTAAATCAAATAAACACATAAGGATGACCAAAAAAAAAAAAAAAACAATGTAAGTGACAAGCTTTTCAGAGTAGATAGAAGATGTTACAAATTTGACACACTCAAAGCAATGTTCAGTGTCAGTTAGAAACAACTTAAATGAGGGAGCTGATTTAAGAAATTTCACTTTGTGAATGTGAAATTTTGCTTATGAATATTGCGTAAATTGTCCTGACATTCAAAATAAGTGATAATATTTTTCTTTTCAGTGTTAATCACATGTGTTGTTTTACATAAGATATAACTTCCAAATTATCAGTAACCATGGAACAAATGAGTGACAATTTTTTGCTTCAAAATCAGCCTTTCATCCGTTTAGGAGGGTGTGAGCGTGACATAGGGGCGTTCGCAGTACAAATACACAGTTTATAACCTTTATTTATTTCAGGTAATTTCATACTTCATTTTATGACCAACCAAAACTGCTGCACTGTGTGCTAAATAAACACAGCAGTTTTTGTTGCTCACTAAATTAAATAATAAGGTAAATTATCTACATGTCAACATTATGCATCAGCAGGTTAAGTTGTTTCTTAGTTAGAGAGAACGTGCATTGATTAGTTAATGTGCATCTCTCACGAGGCAGCTAGAGGTAATGCAGAGCCACCTTGTCTATATGATGACTGCATTGTGTACAATAGTGTGTTTTCTTTGAGTGGACAGACACACCTGTGTTTTCCTACCAAGGCCACATCCAGCAGAAATCTTTCTCCTTGTTGCTCCACATCACAACGAATGGAAAGACAGTCAGGATGTATGAGTGTGTGTCACGGCCTGATACTGTACAACACAACCGAGTGCGCACAACAACAATCAATAGGCGAAGCACTTCAGTGACCTAAAACACCAGAGGCATAAAAACTCTGCAGCTCAATGAGCGTGATGCATACAATGTTGTTTTGGTATGGTTGTAGTAGAAATAGCTATTGACTCGGTTGATCGTGGCCATGTTTTGTTAAATGTGGTGTAGTCTTTTACCATCAGCTTCAAAATATGATTCAACTTATTTTATTTGTATTTTTTATTTTCTATTTTTTTGCAGACAAGTTACCATGGTACAAGCAGGATAATAACTTTGCTGTAATAAAAAAAAAAAACAGAGGCAAACTCCTCTCTGCTCCATGTCAAGGGGTGATTAGGTCCTGACTTGTTTTTATCTTATTATATTTTTCAATAACAGGCATGGCTTGTTGAAGATATGGAGGGAATGCATTTTTTGCTTCCTTTTCTGTACCCTGTCCCTTGATGACATTGCCCATTGTTTGCATCTTACCGCTGGCTGTAAGGAGACGAAGGTACTTGGTGGAATTATCTAACATAATTGGAATTACTGTATTTTTCTGATATAGTTTGGCGTTTAAGCTGCTGAGTGGGCGTCCTCACTCGGAAAAGGTCAGGCACTTCATCAGCCGCATTGTGGAGACCGGTTGTGCTAGTCGCAGTACGCAGTAAAGGTTCTTGGTCATAAAAGGTTAGTGAATAGGTTTTATTTACCCGCTCTATAGGTATTAGAAGAAATAAGATCCTCATACAGTCTCTATATTTCCATCTTGATGAGTGGATAAAAGATGCTTTAATCAAGACCAGCGGACGACATATGTTACACACCCAGTCTGCTTTCATGATACATTAACTTTTGTACATGTTCACATCTATGTAACAGCAGTCTGTGAAATTTTCTATTCACATACATACAAAAGCAGGCTCGGGTTTTTTTTTTCTTTTTTTTTCATGTAATTAGGTTTGGCCCATGTAATATGTTTTTTTTTTTTTGTTTTTTTTTTTTTTTTAAACCAAGCATTGAGAAAGGGATCAACCCATTAGTGAGTCATGTTGTGAATGAGCGGATCCACAGGCGAGGAGATGTTGGCTGGTTCTTTAGGCACATGTGAATCACTGCTCAAGCCAAGGTAGCACTGCTGGCTCAACTCGTGCAGGCGCTGACTCAGCCCCCCCCCCATCCGAGAGGCAGTCGGCAGAAGTCCATTAAAAGGCTCTTGAATGGGTTCGGCTCAGTAGCAGGAACGTGTGGAGATTGAGGTTGAAGTATTACTGCAGTAACAGCAGTGGTGTCTGTGTGCCGGTCGGCAGGGCCGCGCACAGTCACATGAAATGTCCGGCCTCTTTCTAAATTGCTTGTTTGTGGGTTTTTTGTGTGTGTGTGTGTGTGTGTGTGTGTGTGTGTGTGTGTGTGTGTGTGTGTGTGTGTGTGAGAGAGAGAGAGCGAGAGAGAGAGAGAGAGAGAGAGAGAGAGCTCCTTTTAAAGACATGTGATCGTCGAAGCCAGTGTGTGTGTGATATGGATTTGTGTATCTTTTGAAAGAGGGAGAGATAAAGGCCCCTTTCTTCCGTATAACAAGCACAACTTTTGAGAACTTAATGCAGGATTCAGACTTGAATGTGGTGTGTGTTGCAGTCCTCTGACAAACACGCTGTGACCATGGTTGTAGAGGCTGTCGTCACTGTCTTGTGTCACACTCAGATGTACACTTTATGCTTGCTTTTGTCCAGAACAGGGCAGTAAACAACTCGTTACTTCCCTTGGAAAATCAGCGTTCACGGACACTGATTCAGTTTACACATTTTACTCTTTCTTTCTTCTAATTATAGCACAGTGGCGTTAATGTAACAGGCCACATGTTGCCATCTCCTATAAGTGTGCGTAATAAGTGATAAGTTGGGTGTTAAAGAGTGAAAAGAAAAAAAAAAAGGGGGAACAGCATCAGTCGCTTCATACAACATGGCTCAGTTACTGAGAGACACAAGTACTGGGATCATGGACGCCACAAAGATGGCCTCTCTAAAGGAGGTGTCGCCGACGCTCGTTGTTTGTTTGTTTGAGAGGTAAACTGCAAGCTTGCTGCGTGGGAGCTTTTCTTATATAACCAAGTGTTACACCCAAAGCTCTCATGTGGGAAAGTGTTGCAGGCAGCTACTTCTGAAGCATTTCCTCTCTGGTCTCTTCACCACTCAGCCATTTAGCTGATGCTCACAGCCAAGGTAGCGAGTGCAGCAGCGGAAAATGTTAAAATATCTTGAATCAGATCAACTAAGAGCAAGTGTAAAAAACTATTTTACACAATCCATGCATTTACTGCAACAAAGCATTTTCTCTTTCACTATATCTCTCTCTCTCTCTCTCTCTCTCTCTCTCTCTCTCTCTCTCTCTCCCTCCCAATCTCTGGCCGTCCTGCTTTCCATTTCCATCTTTCAAAATCCCATTAGCAGCAACAGTACACAGTGTAATAGATATATGTCAGCTCGCCAGTGCCAGCACTTGTTTTCCCTTGCTGGGATGAGAGGTATCATGAAACAGTCTTCTCTGTGGGGGGTTGGGGGGCGGCCTTGGGGAAAGAAAATCTAGACGTAGTGATCGTAATGTAACTCTAACTCTCCAAACCTCACATTAGTGGATCAGTGTCAAAAATAAAAAGAAAAAAAAAAAAAAACAGGAAGCCCTGTGTTGTTGTTATTGAGACGCCACAACGTCCATTTTGTAGCTTTTCTGGAACTTTAGATCACATCACATGGTCTTCATCACGACGTGGAGCTGACGGTTGTGTTGTGCAATTGTCGTGCAGATGCTCAAATTAGTAAAGATGTTTTCTGGATTCGTGTTTTGTTTATTTGCATGTGTTTTCTTTGCAGCGCCCCGAGCTCTCAGGGCCACTGTATACAAATGTGTGAACACAACAATGATGTTGTCAGCTGATGACAGGTGCACAAACGTTGGCCCTTTCGACATCCAGCAGAAGCAGCGCAGCACTGGCATTCGTTTGACGCCATGTTTCTGGTCACCTGATGAAGTGGATTTTCCCTTTAGTCTATAGAGGAACTTTACGACAACTAGGCAAACCCCATCTGCTGCTGACGCTCATGTGATATAATCAGAAGCTCTGAAGAACAGCAGTGAGGGGAGACTGTTTTCTCAACTACTGTTTCGAACATCAAGGTCAAAAATTAAAACCTGCGTAGATTTTGAAATGAATTTCAGAGGACGTAGGAATTCTCCATAGATAATCTAGTGATCTAATAATATTCAAAAATAGAAAATATCACGGTCCATTTACAGACCTATTTGTCAGCCAGTGGTGTCCACACCAGCCATGTTACAACCACTACCGTCAGCCTCTAATTGATAAGGAAGAGTCCTAGTTTTTCACGTTTTTCACATTTCAGATCTTGACACACATGTGACCTGAGTCTTATCACATTAGCAGGTCTCTTCTTGTGTTTGCGCTCCATGGCCGACCTGCAGGATCCTGACAGCACTGCTTCATGTGATCTCATTAACCCTCTTTGCTCCTGAGGCCAGGAGGCCAGACGTTAGAGTCTGCTGTCTTTTCTAACAGAGAACAGGAGGCCTGCTGAGTTGCCAGTTTTCATGCTAAGTGACCCCACTGAGGCATAGACAAACATGATTTGATACCATTGCCTCCTAGGAAAAGAGTCTTATAATGGCTGCTGTGGAAAAGTGTGCGTATCAAGGAGAATATTATATCACCGAATTTTAGGTTTGTGAAATGAAGTGGCTTATTTTAGCCCATTATTGAATTTTTCAGGGCAACATCTGTCAGACAATAAAGCAAATTTACACATCTTTAATTCCAGTCCATTCCAGTCTTTATTACCTTCACGTCCCGACAGATAAGGAAGTTCTGATTTAGAAGTCGATAAGAGGAAGAGCTATCAGTGGTACAAAGCCAGTGAAAGTTGATTAGCACAAGATGGTACCACTTTCCTATCACATCAAATGCAAGCCCAGCGCAGTGAGGAGCAGTTAAGCATCAGCTTAGCAAAGCGAAACAAACCAAGCAGTCTATTTCCCCCAAAGGAGAGAGTTAAGCTGGGGCAAGTGCTCACATAGCATTTTCCAACTCAGTTCACAAAGTGAACGGTATAACTTCCCGGAAGTCGTTAAACGGGCAGGTGGCACAGGGTTTAATTGACACAATGTTAAAATGTTGATGACATGTTTAAACACTGTTTTGTGTGACCGCAGCGCCTGAGCACCGACAGATGACACGAGCCATATGTTTAGCTGATGACTTAATAAGCACAATGTGGGTTATCAGTGGGCCAGGAGCTGAATGTGAGTCAGCAGAACATTATCAGAGGTGTGCTATGCAGAAATCCATCCTGGTGACCATGATGCAGTGCGGTGTATGTGTGGGGAGTTTAACATGGCACAGCAGGATCTCACATACAGTACACAGAGCTCATCAATACACCACTTTAATTAACGATAAACTATATGTGCATATTATCTGCATGTGGCAAATATATTGTAGTTAAAGGCCCCGAAAAACCATTTTTTTAATCAGCTTCCTATTAGTGAAGAGTTCAAACAATGTTGTGCCAAAGTTGGAACAGCTTTAGTTATTCCACGTGAATGTTTTCATCTGAGCTTTTCTCGGCTCTGTGTGAAGAAGGCGATGTCACAGTCACACACTTCCTTGGGATCTGGCAATAGTTGAATCAAAACCTGACGACAGTTGTGTGGTGGTTTGCTTGCTGCCAGGCAACTGCAAATCTAATCTAGTTAAACCACATCCCCACAATCCTGATGAAGCAGATTAGCTTCAATCTTTGGGTGATAAACTCTTCATAAATAACCCAACATAACTGTCATGTGTATCTGAAATTACAGAGCAATACTAAGGTTAGGAACACAGTTTGAAGAAGCTTTCATTTATGGTTAAGGTATAATTAGGGTTATAAAATACCCTTAAATACCAGGTATTTATATATAGGAGCTTTTTGTAAGTTTTGCTATTGCTATATAGCTAGCATTAGCATTAACAGCTGTTTATTCACAAGTCTAGAAGAAACAGCATAGAGAAGAGTTACAGTCAATCCTTTACTCACCAACAGCTGTCTCCAGTGGTGGAAAACAACAGTCTCTATCTCTGTCATTTCTTCTACTGAAGTTAGCACGCTAACCAGCCAGCTAGCCCGTCTCGTCACTTTCCAATAGCAACTCACTGTAACCTCAAACCTGGCCTGAAGACATAGCGCTGCTCAGAGGGCCAATTATGACCTCTTGTATGATAAAGACCTTGTCAAGCAACAACCATGGAGCTCCTGGCAAGCACCAACGTTCAGCAGCAGAGAAAAAGCCTCATTGAGAATGCGGAAAAATTGGTTGTGATGAATAAAAATGCAGATCCGTCATGGGACACCCATCTTGACACCAACTTACCCCTCAAACTCCAAGCCCTCACTTTCCACCTCGCTTCAGAAAGGCTGCACTCTTTCCTCAATTGCCACTGGATGTAATTTACGTTATAAATCTAATATGTATGTAATATGTATGTTTCTAGGCATACTGAGCTGGTTGAGACTTTGAACCTGAAAACTACTCTCTAATGGCAATCAGAGGAAAGTTAACTAGAGCAATTCTAGCAAACTATATCATGATGGTCAGAAGAGTCGACACCTCTGGGCCGTCTGTTCGATTTAGAAAGATACTTGGTTGGTAAGATCGTAAAGGTTCTTGCCAAATCCCAGCATCCAGCAACCTCTGTGGTCAGTTCATCAGTTCCTGCTGAGTTGATGTGATGTTTCTTTCATGTGATGCTTTAATGGGACATAATTTCAAAGGTGTAAAAACAACTTGGTCTGCATCGCCCATGCAGCTCCAGGAGCCTTGAAAGCTACTGATATTAAAGACTTTCTTTTTGTGGAAATCAGATTCAGAATTGAACATCAGGTTCGAAGATGCCACAGCTCAACATCACAAGCTGTAAGGAAATAAACACAGTCTGTCTCTTAGTGCTATTGGAAATATTGCAAACATGCTTGTGTTTGCATGTTTGTGCCAGTGTATTTGTAGCCTACCACATATGAACATTTACAGATGTGAGGATTTCAAGTTTCTGCACTAAGAGTGAAGTATTGCCACCAGGCGACCTCGTTGCACACACATCAAATCCCATTTCAAGTGTTCATAGTACTCACTAGAGTATGAGCATGATTTTTACAAGGACACACAAGTACCTTTATACACAACATGGCCTGCCAGGCACAGTGTCTGCATGGAGCTGTGTTCTCTGCTGAAGCCTAACTTTCAAGGCTTCTTCACAGTAGAAGAAGGAAAAGTGTCTTCGCGTGCAGGCAGGCAGTGATATATGTATGTGTGTGTACAGTGCAGTAGAGCTTCTGGTGTAAGCAGCACTTTAAAGGTCTCATATTATATGAAGTGAGATTTCCATGTCTGTTTTATTATAAAGCAGGTCTTGTTGCTATATTAATATCGTGAAAGCTACTCTACAGAGAAATGCACACAGCCTGTTTTCAGAAACTGAGCCTTAAAACAAGCTGTCGGGACTTCTGTAGCTTTGTGATGTCACAACAAAGCAGTCACCGCTATCAGCCACGCCCCAAGCGTCCACCTGCACCCACCATCCAACCTTGCAGGATTCAGTTTTTCTCGGTGTGTTTGCCTGAAATCTGCTATATTTTTATTCAATCACTCAAAAACAATCGCCCACCTGTACTAGAGCCTCCAGAGAGAAGCCTGAGAGAGGAGATATAAAACTACACTGAGATGGTTTTTGGTTCATAAAACCACAAATATATCTTCCTTTGGATATCAACACTTCAAATAAAACACCGGAAAAGTGTAAAATATGGGCCCATTAAGGTTAATAACAGTTCTCCTTCTGTCTGCTTCTGTCCTCTTACAATGAACTGTTTCAAAATTAAAGAACAAAATCACTTTAGTCATCTATTGTCTACGGAGGATTTTTCCCCCTTCTGGCAGTCCGTCTCTGCTCCCTCCCATAAAATTGTGTGGTAGGTAAAGTAGGTTAAAAGAAAGCTTGTGCCCATCTCCTTTGCCATTTTGTTCTATTTTCTAATGCCAGTCTTACTCCCCTCAACCGTCTGGCCTTGTACAGATACTAAAGGTTTTTATTGATCTCCCATGAAGCCCTTCTGACTCAGCCTGATCCTTCCAGCTACGACTTTTCATGAAACACTGTTCACTTATTGTCCCACATGTTCCAAGGTCACTTGGAAATTCAGCAGGTTTAAGAAGAGGAAAAGACAGTAGAGAATTAGTTTTTGTAGAGAGGATGTATCTTAGGGCTGCACAACTAATCGAAATATTATCGAAATCTCAATATGGCCAAGTGCAATTACCAAAATGCAGGAGCTGCAATCTTTCTGATAAAGGTAAAATGTGTCACAACATTGTTGTGCATTGTTAGCACCATAAGCGTTGTAGTGCTACAGAGATGCCCCGGCCTACAAATTATGTTCTCCAGATGTAAGGGAACATGTTTGTTTTGGTACAAGCTCCAACAAAAATCACATCATCATCATTAAAAAAAAGATTTCAGTGAAAATAAAATTCAAAAACAATCATTCCAACTGGAATCATGACTCATATCGTGATCGCAATATCTGCCAAAGTAATCGCGATATGATACTTTCAGTGTTTCTCACTGAAAGGCATTGTGTGAATCCTCGAGGTCCAACAAATGAGTTGCATGTATTTCCTTTCCAAATGTGCACCACTACAATTAAGTGCATACGTTTCAGTGGATTTGTCTTTTCAATCCTTTTGACTTAACCACCTTGAGGATACAGAAGTGCGGAGGTGGCCGTGCAGGACACTGGAACAAAATCAGATAGTGTTTCTGCTGTGGGGGTTTAAATCCCTACTCTTCCATTCATTATGCTGCGATTACACCAAAAGTAGCTTAAGCTTTATTTCACTGAGAAATGAGGTGATGTGCATTTGTTTCATCTCACAAATGGATTTTTGCCTTGTTCATCTTGTGCTGAGTTCAGTCTGCATGAACCTTTAAATGCACCTGTGAAAGACAGAAATTCAACATGTTGATGCACTTTGAAGAGGAAGGGCCTTCTGTTCAGGGAGAATTGATAATTTGTGATGATGAGCCTTGTTTTTATGATTGCATGCTTTAATAATACAAGAGGCTGAGAAGGTTTATTGTTGTATGCTTGGTTTACTCTGGATTACTTGTTACCTTGGCAACAAGTACTTTTAAGATATGTTGCAAAGAAGTCTTGTTTTGTTTGTGCATATTGTCTTTTTTTATTACCTCTTCAGTTGTTTCTTAAAACCTTTTTTATTGATTTTTAATAAGATGGCAGACAGTTTCGTTGAGATGTGGCTCAATAATGCAAAGCTGTTTATTTTCATAGCACTGATGTAACCTCTCCTCACCTGCCTTGTCTGATAATTGTGTGCACTTCCAGAAAATATATATATTTTTAAAAAATTTTTAAATTATTTTCAAATTATTAACATACCGTACATGATTAGCAGAATGAAAATATGTTGACACTGAAGGTATCAGAAAAATGTTCACAGACAGTACCGCATTTGTTTTCTGCTAAAATATCTGATCTTGTAGTGACTACAGCATCATTCCACCTGTTATGTCTAGACTCTCACAGTTAAGGTGAAAGAACGATTGTCGTCCGGTTTAATACAGAAAAGAATTCACAGCATCTTCAGGCAGAGCCTGTTTATTTACATTTAATCAAAACCACCATCTTTCCCCTGACCTTACCCAAAGTGCATTTGTTGCCTAAACCACAGACGGGACTGTGGATCAGATCTGGCTTGACCCTGGCTTCACTAACGAAACAGTAAGCCCACTGTCTTATTTCAGAACAAAGCAGACGAGTCTCTCATCTGTTCACACAGGATCACTACTCACCATCCCTTCCATTCCTCCAGTTAGCTTCTCTGTAATACTGCTTTCAGCACCTGATGCTAGTGCTAGCACTCAGACACCACCTTCCTCAGCACCATCTGCATCAGGACTCCATCTAGAGTCAGACTAATGGTAGTCAGGGGGGTTGTAATGCTGACTTTTGGCCTTAAGAAATTTACTGTAGACGTTATTGACAGAGCTTTGTATCCATAAATTATAGATTATCAGATTAATTTTTAAACCGCTATGTGTAGAATCTTTTTGTTTGTAGAAAAGTGTGACTGTGGTGAAAACTGGTCTGCGTGTTGTGCATGTTTATCAGTGTCTTCAGACCCTCCACAGGTCGAGGGGGAAAGTCTACTCCCCAAATCACCAGGCTGAGATGAATCATTATGCAGTAATTGAGATGTTAAAGTTGCTGTGTTTGTTAAAACAGGCAAAACAAAAAAAGTTAACAACACAAGAAGAAAGTGGATGATTTCAAACTAAAAGTGCGAGTTCATTAAGAAGCTTTTATTCCACCCACAACTTAGTTTCTTTACAAAGAGTAGCCACAGCTGCAGTAATAAGCGACTGAATTATTCAGTAACCATTTGAAAAATATCTGTCAAACAAAAAGAAAAAAAAAATCTAAAAATTAGAATTTAAGATTTGCCACTAATTGAATTAAACTTTTATTCTGGACTCGGTGACAGACTGCTGATTATATTCAGGGTTTGACTGGTTGCTTTGAGAGTTACTTCCCCCTGACCGTCTGCTGCACTGACCCCAAAGAACCATTTTTGTCCCAGAAGAAAAGTCATTTATTGAACCAGAGCTTATGTCATGAAAGTATCAGTATCAGGACAGTTTGCTGGTCAGACTCCATTTGTCCTCGAGCTGTGAAGGCCCCAATACTCCAGACAGCGTGTGCACCTCTTCTTATAAAGCCCCCTCTCTCGGGTATTCATATGGAGCTGAGCTATTATACCCCCCCAGGTCTTCTGAGACCCTGCATGATCTCCGGGCCTGTGCATTTTAGCAGATTGCTTTATGCCGCGGCTCAAGTTACATGGTGGCTGTTCTTCCAAGTGCTCATCAGTATCCCCTTCACAGCCGTAATGTCAAACAATTCAGTGAGCTCAGTCTTGAGCTTTACGCAGATTCAGTGGGAAAGCCGTGGAGAAGGAGTCACTGAGACACAAACACACTGACAACTGGAAACAGATAACATTCCCACAGCCCGACCGTGGAAAGGTCCACAGCTGGAGGTTTTATGATCAATGTGCTGTTGCAGAATGGGGAAGATGCTCGATGCTAAAGGCCTCAGGACATCCTGCACCTCAATATCATCCTCCTCTCTGTTTAAAGCTGACTCTCAGTATCACTGTCTGCATTATCTTAAGATAAATAACATCTCGCTCACACACACACACAAAAATACACACACAAACATGCAAACACACACAGGCACTCACAAGCACACATTCAAATAGGCCCAGACGCACACACGTCCATATGCAGACACACGCTTCTTCAGGTAATGTCTGTGGCTTTTTGAGCCTCTGGTTAATAACTGTGTTTGTTCTCTTCTGCAGATGCCGGCTCAGGATCAGGAGATGATGGTAAGATTACTCACCACGTCCTCCTCCCCCTCCTCCTCCTCCTCCTCTCTTGTAACTCCACATGCACTGCTTTTTCATGGCTTTCTCTGTGCTCATTGTCGTTCTCCACTGAAACTATGTTTTGCTGTAGCGCTGCAGAGCCATGCAATAAACAGACACAAGAGAAAACTCAATTAGAGGGACTTCCAGTACGCGTTGTCGAACAAACAGACAAGTTTGACTTGAATGTATTTTAAGTTCTATAGTGAACTTGCGCTGCACATTAGGATGATTTCTCTCACAGTTTTGCTGTCTCGGTTCACACTCATCATGTTGTACAGTGTACACACAGTATATATTATAATACATCTGTTCAAGTGTGTCCCAGGCGGGTTCGTCACTTTCTTATGTCCCTTAGAAACGCTTGTGTCATGTTGTGAGTATTTGTAGTATGTTTCTGTTTGCATGTGTTTTCTTAAGCTGCAGTGCATTGAGCTCTCTGGGCCACCGTACAGGAAACTGACAACAATCAGCTTTTTAATTTGGACATCATGTTGCACATTATGATCACAAACAAGCATCAAAAGAGAAACCTCTGTCCGTCTCGCACCACCAGCTTTCTAAACATTAAAAGTCGTAGTTATGTAAAACAAGTGCAAACAGACAAAACAAAAATTAAATTTGAAACAGCAGAACTTTTTCTTTTCACGTTCTTAGCCTTGTAAAATCCACCGGTGTACACATTTCTTGTGTTCATTATTTTTTGTAAAAGTCACTTCTGCCTTCACATGGTGATTACAGGGAGCGTTCACAAAGGAGGAAAAAAAAAAAAAAAAAAAACGTCAATCAAACGAGCTTGATTGCATCATGAAGGAGAGATTTGAAAATGGTCTTTATTCACAGCGGCTGCAGTGAATGATAATGCAACTTTCAGAGAAAATTTGAATAATAAAATAAATGTTTCTGATGGATTTTTCTATCCCAGCCATTTTCAAGTCTCTCCGAGATCATTTTCATACCATTATGGAGTTTATGAGCTGGGAGGCATAAAAAAAAAAAAAAAAGAAAATAATAATAATAATGTGAAAAAACTGAAAGTGTGCTTTGGAAAATGCTCAGCGGTTGTTTTGTGTGCACATTGAAATTATCTGTAATTTGTGCTTTCCACTAGATCCCTAATCTCAGACTAATTAATTTGACTAAAGTTATTTTTTTTGTTGTTGTCCCGAAATACAAATTAACGTACACAGCACGTGTGCACTGTCCTAACTGGAAAGACTCTTGTCAAGGCTCGACTCAAAAAGACTTGCACAGACAGTGCAGCCTGCATGTGTCCTCTTCGGCTGTTAGTTTCTCCTTCTCAGTGAAAGGGAGTAACGGGCTGTGTGGACAACATCGTAATTAATAAACACTGGAGCTGAAAGAAGACGCGAGTTCGGAGGGGGCGATAAATGTGTGAGTGTTTATTGTAATAAGATGGAAAAGAGCTGAGGGCTATGAGTGAGTTTTTATGAATAACTTTTCTGAGCAACTAATCATGTAAAACCTCCAGCTGATTAATAATGTGTCATTCAACTAAGACTCTAATTTGTTGCCTAATTGACTAACAAGACTCAGCCCTAACGTCAGCGTAGACGGTGCGCAGACAGTACTGGAGCTCATCTGTCAGTTCGTGTTTGTGTTGCCTGTATATATTTACACTCGTGCATCTCATCCATCTCGCATCTATCTGCCCTCCTGTGAGTTTACCCATGCAGTTCCTTTATTAACTCTCACGCGCCGAGCGTCACCGAGCATATATCAAGGAGAGATTGGAAAAGAGATTAGTTGCTCCTACCCCCCCCCCCCTCAAAAAAAAAAAAAAGATGGCAGACAGATGGATGAATGAGCGGAAATGAAACTGGTGCTAGGTCAACCAGACTGAGGGTGATAGAGAGATGGAGGGAGAGAAAGAGGGCAGACAGCGATAAGAAAGAGGAGTGAGGAACAATATGAAACTTGCATTTTCATGTATGACCTCTGAATGCTCTGCTTTACATTCAACTTGATTATGTGAAGAGGGCTGTCCTTGTCCGTGGGCTAAGAGGCATACTGGAATATGAAAACTGACATTTCCTTTTTATTACATCAACCAGTGTCAGGGCTGTATAGTGGACGAGGATCACACTTCCCAGGAGTTTGAGCATTTTATTGCAGAGCACCTGAATAAATTCCCTGCAGCTGCAGAAACAAAGCACATGCCAGGTCTCTCTTGTATAAACGCTCTCTGTGCCTCCACAGGGTGAAGCCCAGAACAAAAACAGTAAGCAACAGAGTCTGATAGACTAGGGCTGGAAAATGAATTGACATATCATTGAATCATCACAACATGGCCAGGAGCAGTGTTGCAGGAGCTGCAGTTTTTTTTTTTTTTTTGATAAAGGTGTGACTACATACCGTATAAGAAGCATGTGGTGCTACAAAGATGCTCCGGCCCATAAATCAAATTCTCCAGATGTAAGGGAGCAAGACCCGAGACCCAAAATGCATTGCATATCATTCAGCCCTTTAATGTACAGCTTTCTTTTTAAAGACTGTCTTTTTCTGCTATAAAATAAGGTGCAAATGTTAGCATAGCCAGCTAACTAGCTTAGCCTATAGTTGTAACCTACCCCAGTGTTACTTCGAGGGCAAGAAGCATTTCGTGCTACTTTAGTTTATGGAGATACACTTGCATTAGATTAGAAACGAGCTGTTCTCAGAGTGTAGACTAACCTTGGCCTGACACAGAGTCACTTTAGTCAGTTCTCGTCCTGAACGTGGTGATATGCACTACCACTGACTGCCTTCCCAGTACCAACACTATACCAATACTTTGTACAAAATAAACTAAGAGCAGAGGAATCAACAGATTGCATATGTTTGCTGTTTTACATAGAGTGACATGTTACATTTTTAAATAAGCTGCCACTCAGAACGAATGAGACGGGGGCAGTAGGCTCACATTTAGTGAGGTAAGATTTGCTCCCTGTAGCGTAAATCATTTAAAATGGATACACAAGTGTCATTAAGTATTGGCAATAAAACATCCATTCCAGCATCCTGGGATTTGGAAATAAAAATATTACAACTGAGAAATATTTTATTGAACTGATGTGCAGTGATCCCAGAAACACGAATTTCACTCCAAGCTGAACTCAAAAGTCACTGCACTGAGCCTTATTGTAGCTCTTCATTGCTATTTATTGTAATATTTATTATTTCATTACTTACCGTGTAACCACAACTGCCACAACATCAACACACAAACTTAAGCAAACGAACACAAACATGAGGACACTTCCTCACAGTCAGTGTCAGAGATACATGTTGCCAACAACACACACACACCCTGTACCATGACGGCTGCCGCTGCCGAACGAGTGAGGTCTGCCTCACCCTAGCACCACCTCTTCCCTTCTTCATCACCTCATCACATTCTGTATTGTGATTAAATGCCAGATGCTAAACGATGTTTGTTGTGTTGCCACTGTCCTCCCACGCACATCACAGCTTCCACAAGTTCCATTCCAGACTGTGCGGTCAGTCATCATCAATATCAACACTGTGTTCAGTGGCTTACGCTTTTATAGAGCTGTAGTTTGGACCTGACTTTGACAGGCGGAAGAAGAAGCAGTTCCTATCAACCCACTGAAGATAAAATACACAATTACACCAAATTACTGAATTTAGATATTGATATTTTAATATGAAAATTGATCCTGGAACAGAAACACTTGGGATCAGAAGTATCAATATATATCCCACCACCTAAAAGCCTTTGAAAACATAAAGTTTTGTGCCCAACTAGTAGGTGATCTGGAAGGATTTCTAATGCCCTCTTCATAATGACAAAATAATAACACAATACTACTGCAGGTGGCATCAAAGATTGCACAGAAAGACCAACAGAAATGGATAGTAATGCATCAGACAGGGGAAGGGTGAAGAGTTTAGTTTCCTTATGCGCATTAAAACAGGCCGTCATCCTCTAAAAACAAGCGAGAAAGGTTCTCTCCTGAAAGCTAAGTATAAATGCTCACCTTAGGAGCCCTCGGTGATTCAAAGTGGAAGCTTGATAACTGCCCTTATTCTCCAACTGTCAGATAAATCTGACAAATCGATCATTCAGGAGGAAAAAGAGACACTTAAGAAAAAATAACTCAGGGGCAGAAAGGATATTTGTGCAGTATAGGAGCGAGAGGGGAGAGAAGAGGGCAAGGACAAGGGGAGGAGAAACACAAACACACCCTATAAAGATAGAATCATAGCGGAGGTCAAAATAGATGGAGAGATACAGTAGAAGAGACGGAAGGGAAGGAGGTGGGAGGTGGGGGGGGTGACAGAGGTGGAGGGAGAGAGCTGCTGGTGTTTTACGAGCAGGGGAGAAGGTTAAAGAAAGTGGTAGTAAAAGAGGGGTTGGACTCCTGTTGAGGAAACCAGCAGTGGAGAGCCATCCCGGTAAAAATCAAATGTATTTTAATGGCCAATGATAAATCTACACACATAAAACTTAGGTCAGTGGGGTAGTCGCAGTTTCATAGGCTGTAGAGTCTACGTGTGAATGTGTGCAGACTGCAGACTAGCTGCAATGCATGCATGCGTCTGTATTCATGCTTGTGAAAGTGTGTCCTCTTGTGTATTGTTGTTTTTTTTGTGTTTTTTTTTTTTTTTTTTTTTTGATCTGATAAGTGAGAACACAAGTCGGCTGTGCAGGGAGATGCCCTTACGACATGAGTCTGGTCACATGGCCCCTCTAGTCAGAATCAGACATTTATCCAAATCAAATTGTACAGTGGAGAAATTGAATTGCACTCACATGATCATGGGAGGACAAAGGACAACCAAAGCCTTCATTTTATATGGGTTTCAACAATTGCTGTCCTCGTGTGTTTTTAAAGAAGACTGCAGTAGGAGAGTTTAGCCATGCTAGCAGCTCTGTGAAGCTTCAATACTCATTTGTTAGAGATGATGTTAGAGATCCAAAGACCTTGTGATATCACATAATGAGAAATGTTTTTGTCGTAAAACACATGTATCCAAATGTACTAGTTCATCAGAGGCATGTTGTTGGTAAGAGCAAGGGAAGAGCAGGTTTTCACTCTCCGCTGGCAGGACAGTTTTTTTATCTAATAAGTTATCAGTTAAAACACAGGCTTTGCAGACTGAGACTGTGCATGGACAGGTCCCAGTTCACAGCCCAGTCACTACAAATCAGTGATCTGCCCGACATCAAATCCACACACAGTTTGTTTACCACTGTTCCCCTGTTAGTTTAGCGTGCTGGCAGTCTAACATTTCCTAATTAATTACATTTTGAAGGTACTTGGTCAAATTTTTTATTTTGATGTCGTTAGAGGAAAAGCTAAGGGACCACCTAAGTTCAACCAGACCAGGGATGTCTGCACCAGTTTGCCGGGCCATCCAAAAACTGCAGAGACATTTTATTCTGAACCATAAATGTAATCATCAGGGGACGACGAATGTCTGTAAAACTTTGTTGACACATTTCACTAGATAAGTAAAAGGTCTGACCTGCTGGTGACACCACAGGATCATAAAGTCCTCATCCTCTGGGGACCATGAATGTCTATACAAAATTTAATGGAAATTCATTCATGGAAATATTCATCAGAGTGGTGGACTGACAATCTGACTGACTGACTCATGAGTCATGCACCAAAGACTACACAGAATTAATCACTAAATACTTCTCATCTGTCTTTATATAGAGAATACAGCCTGTTTAAATGTTAGTTTTATAAGCAGTAGCTTTAATTATTCACCATCTTTTTACAAGACCCAAATGTTCTTTAGGTCTCTGCTTTCTTTGTGGCTTTTTCGATCCAATATTAAATATCTACTTTGTGAAAATTGCTCTCGTAGGCTTAAATTAGTCCCTGATAGAACCGGCTAGAACACGTAGGAGCCAGCAGGACAATCCCTCCCCAAGTCCCGAAATCAGCGACTTGAACTCTGTCATGCTCTGTGGGCAGGCATTGAAGTGACCTAATTTCGCTGCAGTTTCAAAGGGTAGGTCTTATCTAAATTAAGTGCTTTGTCAAGGTCAAAACAGTGTCCCGTAACTTATCAGAGCCATTTTTCTGTTTGAATGGTAAAAAACGAGTCCATTATGAGCCCCAAGCGACAGAGAGCGAGCATGGAGGCACTCTGCAGTCTAATCACCAGTATTTATGGGGCATTCTTCCCAGTGTCTCTGTCTTTTCAACTACCTGATTTCTTTTGTGTCACTCTAATTATCTCCAAAGCTTTGTTTAGGCTGAGACTTTTTTAGCTTTTTTAGAACTATCAAGGACATGAAAATTCCTATCCTGCCGTTCTGTCACCGCCGACGATACGCACAATAACAATACATCACTCGTACTTGTATATTCATGCGCACATGCACCACACCCTGTCTGTGCTCTTTATTACTTTTCTGAGTGTTGACTAATGAAAAGATAAACACTGCACTTGGTTTAATTGAAATACAATAGCCTGATTGGGGTAATTAATCTAATGATCAGACCCACAACACTATGGATTTGCAAGCACTTCATTAATTTGAATAAAGGGCGAAGCTCCTCTATGGTGCAATTATGAATTCAATTTCAATTGATCTCCCTTGGCCGATATGCAGCAATGCAGAAAAATGATTATATGAGGTAGCACTCCACACTTTATTATTTTATTGACTCTCCGAACATTGTGGTGCAACATGTTCAATATCAAAGTTCATGGAAAGACAACGCTACACTAAGTATGAGGCCTAATGTTACCTAACACTAAGAATGATAAGGAGTATTCTAAACTGGGTCTATATCAGTGTTTGGTAGAGTAGAAAAGAAGAGAATAGAATAGAAATCTGCGTTGCTAAGGTGAAATAGCTGGCTGACCTGCCGTTCCCCTGTTGATTGTTCCATCCGTCCATTTCTGCTTTAGCAGCCTCCACAATGACGAGCTGCTGCCCCAGTCACACTGCTATTGCTATGGTAACCAAGTTAGAGGTTTAGGGAAGTGAGTAATCTAATCTTCCCACTTTGTGGCATAACGATAAGGCTCGCCACTGCCAGCCCACCCGTGTCTTTGTGTGTGTGTGTCTTTGTGTGTGTGTGTGTGTGCGTGTGTGTCTTATTTGGTCATTCTGTGCTGCATGTCTTACTCACACATACACACACACACACACACAAAACCTATCTAGCCAATATGTTCCACCCTAATAGGCAGGTGAAAGCCGAAGGGCAGATAGGCTCCCAGCCCGGTTGAAAAGTCTGAACCTTACTGAAGTTGACATTCTGCACCAATATCTTCAATATTAAAGGGAAGCTCTGCATTTGGAGCTGGAATTGCGTGATGTTCTTGAACTAGAAAAGACATACAGACAAATTTCTGAGTGGTATCATTATCCCTCCAATTACTGAGGAAATGTAGACATATATGAAAGACACCATGTCCAACACAAGTCCAAAGATCAGCACCAGTGCAGGAAACAGTGTGGAGGCTGTTGCAGGAGATGGGTGTGTACCCAACTGCATTCATGCAGGAGAACAGTGTGTTTGCAGGTGACAGTTCAGTGCTGCAACATGGCTGGAAAATTGAATCTGTGTTATTGCTTGGACAAATAATTAGTTTACATATTGATGGAAGAGATTCAAAGCAAGTCTTCATATAGTGGTCAGATAAACCATATTTTACCCTGACCACAGTCTTAAAAACAAAGTCATACACAGCTAAAGAACAACAGTATTTTTCTAAACAGCTGTACTGACAGCAGTAATTTATTAATAATTATATATATATATATATATATATATATATATATATATATATATATATATATATAGTGCCTGCACAGACCTTTCCCATTGTGAACACTGAATATGTAAAAAAGCTTCAAACATAAGACTGAACTGAAATGCTGCATATTGTAAAATGATGCAACTCAGTTTTCAATAATAACAATGATCCCACAAATTGAGCTTTGTTCTTTTACAGCTTGGGAAATGAAGGAGCTCTGAAGGTTTTCTATAGTGATCGATGATTCAGAGGCATGTCTATCTGCAGGATAATAACCCATAATTTACTGTGATCATGATTCCTAAAAATGGCTAATGCATCTGCTTGAGATAGTGCAGCTTTATTAAGAATAGAGGCTGTGGTATAACAAGATGTTGTCTGCAGAGTTTCGTGCAAAAGATTTTTCTTCTTAAAAGCTGTAATGTAAAACACTGATATCTGAAACCCAGCAGCTTTGTGCATGATACACATAACCCAGGATAAGGCATGTCATTCCCAATGGGGCTATGCTAAAAAAAAAAATGTTTTCATAAGTCACTTTGGACAAACATCTGCCAAACAGCAGGATTATATTTCACTGAATTTATGTTCAGATTCACGCTGACAATGGTGAAAGAAGGACAGAAGGTCTTGGAGATCATGCTGCATACACAAACAGCCCTACTTCTCACAGAGAACAGAGGGTGGAGAGGACGGGCATGTGAGGTTTACTATAATGCTCAAGCAGATAGTCGCTGCTGCTAAAACAGATCGAGCTCCTGGTCTCACAGAGCATACGTTAAGGCAGAGCACATGAGAACGGCTCGGCCGATAAGCCTTTATTTTGGCACAGGGATAACGTCGTAATCTAGACCGAGAGGGATAGGATCTGCAAATGAGATAGAAGCAAAGTCGTTAGATCCCTTCATCCACTCACATCCCCTCCACTCTCTCTCTCTCTCTCTCTCTCTCTCTCACCTTTTCCATTTCTCACCTCTGCTGCTCTTGCTTTTCCTTGGTCTCTCCACGGGAACATATCCAATCATGCCACTCTGAAATTATTATTAAAAATTCCATTGCCTGCATATGTGTGTGTGTATGCGCGCAGCAGGGGCTCTGAATGAGATGATTTGGGGGGGGGCGAGGTTCAGACAGTATCTGGTGTGAGAAGAGAGCGTGAGCGGCGAGCAGCAGCCGCTGTGTGTCAGAGCTGTGAGTGGAGGTGGGTGAAATGTGGGACAGAGGCTGATGAGAGTGGCAGGGTCACCTTTGGGCCAGCCCTCGCTCTCACTGGCATCAGGGTTTTTATTGTCATATTTTTTTTTTTTTTTTTTTGTCATTCTGAAAATAATGGAACAGGGCTGAGAGGAAGAGCGGCGCGGAAGGGGAGGAAGATTGTGTCAAATCGAGACCCATGGACAGGAAGGGAGGGAGGGACAGATATTGGGATAGATTGGACTTTTTTCTGTAATGACAGGGTTTGACCGGGATTAAGAGAGGGAATAGGGGAATTAGGTGGGCACTATAGGAAAGAAATGAGTGGGGGGTTTGTGAACTGCTCCTTCTGGTATAAGTGTAACAGTCAGCAGTTGTGAGGCTTCATATTTGACTTGGGAAAAATATATTGTAAAAGTGCACGTCGAGCAGCAGTTCATCGTGATGTCAAAACATACAGTGGGTAATAAAACAAATGACAGATTGTATCTTCATCTTCCCGGCAAGCACGGCACACTAGCTCAGTGATATTCAGTTATATTGTGCCATAACCATCTGCTGTATACACACTCTCACAGTGTAACTGTCATGGCTGTAAAGAGTGTACTCAGGGAAACAGATAGGATGTCCCAGATAAATGAAGGCTCATAATCCTTCATGCAGCAGCCGTTGAGACATCCACTCACCCTTTTGGCCCCTCCCTGGGGATTTCAGGTCATGTCTTCTTATGTAAGTCTGATAAAAACACTTGTAATGGTACAACAACCCCCCATCCCTGCTCAATTTCTCTGTGCCTGCATCAAAAATTATTCTTATTAACACTGTTACTTCTGTTCTACCCAATTTATTATCAACATCACAGGTTTTCAGTCACCATGGTGATATTTTTTATTTATTTATTTTTTTTAACATTTCCTTTTCCTTTCCAGTTAGCAGCTCGTGCTCCTTTTTAGAGTTTCTCCTTCCGCAGATCTTTTTTTTTTTCACATGTTACATTTTGGTCAAATCCCATATTTCTGTAATTACGCCAAGTGTCATTTCCTTTGACACCAGCGAGCTCACACAGCTCATTAGGAAGCGCCTGTGCCGGGATGATGCTAGCGAAGCAGTTTGAGCTGCCGGCTCACAGAGATACAGTGTGGCCTCAATTCCATGTACGAGGAAAGAAAGAAGGAAAGAAAAAAGAGGCACATTATTGGTCTTGTGGTCTCTGGTGGGGGAAGAACATTTTCTCTGTTGCATGAAGATGCAGACTGCAGCAGTGAGTTATCTGCAGTAACACACAACAGGTCATTTTATATTGGAGAGTCATTTACAGCTGAGGTGCAATGGTGTGTTTTTTTCACATCTTATTTACAGAAATCATAGACGCGAATCACCTTAACTGCATTCTATCTGCTGACCATCAGGGGGCGACTCCACTGGTTGCAAAAAGAAGTCAGACTATACTGAAGTGTTTGGGAAAATGACCCTACTTCTGACTTGATTTATTACCTCATTAAAAATGTTTCTAATGAGTTTATGGTCTCAATTTCTAGTTTCAAGTCTTCCTCAATACAACATGATGTTAATTTTTTTAATTATGGACCCATTTAGAGGAAAATAGATGATAAAGCATTAGGGCGGGGCTACCGTGTGACTGACAGACTGTACTACACATGGCAATCTGACTGACAATCAGGACAGAGGACAGAGCAGGTCAGAGTTCCTCAGGTTTCAAAATAGATGGCGACGGCCAAATTACAAACTTGAGGGTTCAGAACGGTTGTTCTCAAACCACTGGGGGACATCACAGTGGGTTGCCACTTGACAAAAACCAACATAATAAGCCAAAATAATAAAGCTGACAATTATAGTTAATGACTTAACATAGGACTCCTTTTAGGGCAACAACTAACAATCATTTTCATTCACAATTCGTCACTAATTTGGCTAATAATGTCAGAAAATAGGAAAATAGAAAAAAGATGTATTCAGATTCTTGTTTTGTCCAGTCAATAGTCCAAAACTCAAAGATACGTCAAGATCACTTTACTCTCATAAGCTCTGTGACAAAGAAAAGCATCAAACCTTTATATCTGAGGAGCTCGACAGTGTTTGGCATTTTTACTTGAAAATTACAAAAACGATTAATTGATTATCAAAAGAGTTGCCAATTAATATTTGACCCAGTCTGACCAACTGATTAATCAGCTTATTATAGATCAGCTCCATTAGCTCCACATTTACATGAAAAAGTCAGATATAGTTTCCCTCTTAACCCAAATACAGATATAGTTTAAATCATCATAAAGCAGGACAGCTGATTCTAATTCTGTTCATCAGTGCCAGTGAGCCTTCCACTTACTCTCCTGAGCCCTTCGACAGCGCTGTGCTCCATAAGTAAACATCTGAAGGCTGTTTATTTATGAGCTTCAACGCTTATATGAGGATGAGTGGGTGAATCCCTCGTGGCATTAAAGTGGGGGAAACTCTGTGCATGCTAAAGGCTTTGTGTTTTGAGAGGAAAAAAAACTTGCATGTTGTGCTTTGGGAGAGCCCAGCGTGGCTGGCGGTTTGTTTACATCAGAGAGGCTGATGGGTGCGAGCACTGAAATGGTGCATTGACAGTAAAGGGACAGTTGTTGTGTTTATTCACTCACTGAAAGTGCATTTGAAGGAGCGGTGTCAGAGTGCTTAGATTAAAAGTGCTGATTGACGAAATGAAAGCCAGCAAAAAAAAAAAAAAAAAAGATTTTATTTCTGCCAAGGCCTCTTATTACAGTAGACTGTGAGGAAGGAAATGGGCTTTGAATAATATACTTCTTGCTGATATTGAGTCACAAGCCATTTTAAGATAATAAAACCTTTTCTTTTGTCATTCTCAACATCTCCAGAGTTGTTAGACATAGTTAATTAGATAACTTTATTTCCTACACACAAGTCAATCTTCTGGCTTTCTCATAAGTTCCTCTTTTTTTATTTTTTATTTTATTTCTCAAATTATTTCTCAAAAATCTTAAGTACGTGTACTCAACTAATGTGCAGGTGAAGATAATGGTGAGCCTCTGAGTCACGACCTTCAGTTCCTCTCTTCTTTTTCTTCACTGCGATTGTCCCTGTCGGGCTTCCTGTAGGTGTGGATGCAAAATAACGTAGTTTAAAAGGAAGCTGTCATTCTCTCTTCCTCTTGAAGCACTTAACACAGCTAAGGTTAGACAAAAACAAATGTAAGATCCCAGTGTTTTCTGCTGCTGTTAAAAACACATAAATTTGTCAAGTTAATAATTCCAGTCACTGTTGAGGACCTTCCTGTTTCACTCAGCTTCACAGGTGACTTCTGTTTAGATGTATATTTGTAAAGGATGAGAACAAAACACTTTGGTTTTTAAGGTTGCACTGAATCTTACACTTTAAATACAGAGATATTGTAATGTCGCTGTTACTGAACTAAACGGAGGTAAGCAAGAGCAGCCTCATTAACAAGTGACAGCTTCATTATTAACAAGGCTGTCTGTGCTTTGCTCATTGTAGTAGAGTCTTTTAATCTTCGGTGCCTTTTTTCACTAATGGCCTTCTTGCGATACAAGCTTCACAGAATAAATTGCATGCTGTAGGTGTCACGTTAAACTGGCGAGAACCACGTACGTCAGAGTGTCACAAATCAGGAGGAAGGGAGTGTATGTACGTGTTGACTGTAAGGTCGCAATGTTTAGCTTCTGAAAACCGTTTCTACCAACTTTTTAAACTGCAATTAATCTGTGTTCCAGTAAAACACAGTAGCACATTATATAAAAACACAAGAAGTCACTTTGGTGTCTAAGCTTCTTTCCTCTGTTGGAGCATTGCCCTTGCATATTTGTCCTCCCAGTGATTTCACTGCCATGGAAACGTCAGTCAATCCAGGAAGAGGCTTGTCGAAATGCGCTGGCAGAATCTGGTTCTCATGTGTTTTTACAGTCAGTGCACTTCCGTACACTGCAATCAATAAACTGAATTTATATAACACTATCTGAAGCAAATCAACTAAGTGCTTTACAAACAACTTGTGACTACATCAATTCAAGAAATTCACATAAATGAAAACTATGAAAGTTGAATATTGTGCTCAGTTTAGCCCTCCATGGACTGGACTGTTGAAGTCAGATGTGTCTGTGAAACTGGTCTAGTCTGAAACTGGTCCGAGGTGGACGAGGGATCTGACCACAGGTTCAGAAGTCAGATAAAGGCTCAATCTGAGCTTGTTATTTTTTTCCTGGGGAATACAGAGCATTTTATTATTGATTTGACATTTAAAGCTGCATTAATCAATAGTTTTTTTATTAATAATTGATCAAATCCTTTGAAAGTGGACGCTCAAACCTAAAGACAATTATTAAATGACTCTCTTTATGGCCCACAACTTTACTGTTCGGATTAATCTCACTGCTCTCGTAGCATCGTTTCCAGCCGCAGCAGGCAGCTCGCAGCCCTGGTACACGACCTGCTCAGCACCAGACAGCACACAGAAATAGCAGCTGGCTGGTGAATGCAGAGTTGCATTGAGCAGCTAAAGCGCTACCTATTTAGCGTTTCAGACTCCTTCACTTTTTGCACACATAATTGAGTTGTGACTTCATTTTAAATCTGTAAAAATATTTTCACATCAATAACCCATAATGACAAAGCGAAAACTTGTGTATTTTAACAGTTTCCAACCAGTCCTCCAATCTAAACAGCCATGTAGGTATTTTCAAAGCCTCTGATATGACCCACGGGAGCGGCTCCAGAATTAGTGTCACTACGGCAGCAGGCTGACGGACCTTCGTTGCCGTGGCTACAGTAATAAAGGCTTTTGGCTTGGTCAGCTTTAGGCACAAAAACTACCTAGTTAGGTTTAGGAAAAGATAGTGGTTTGGGTTAAAAAAAGTACTTCCTTAAGATTAGAGGATCTTTGTTGTTATGGTTACAACAATAACAACTTGGTTAACTTTGTCAAAAGGTCATGGTTAACGTGAATTGAACAGTAGTTTCCTGTGTGAAATTCCTGTGTCTAGTTGACCCATCCATCCACCTCCAGCCTCCTTCCAATGGACCTGGGACCACCGGACTTTGTCCTTTAGTGTAATAATTACTGGATGCCACTGGATGTCGCCTAACAACAAAACGTAACTATGGCTCATAATAACCTGCTGCACAAATGACCTCTTGGCCAATTTTTTTACTGAAGGTCAGTCTTAGAATCTGTCACTTACAAAAGAATTCAGACCCTTAGTCCAGTACTTTGTAGGAGCATTTTATCCCATTTGTGCTGCCGGCCCTTCATCCCCGGTTATTCTGTCTGGCTGGACAGCCAACTGTAAGAGTCCTGGTTCCAAACTTCTTCCACTTCACTATTATTGAGGCCACTGGGCTCCTGGGAGCACTCAAAGCTTTAGAAATGGTTGTATACACTCCCTCTGATCTATACATCAACACAATTTTAGCACAGAGGTCTGCAGAGAGTTCCTTGGACTTTGTGGCTTGGTTTTCATCCTGATATGCAGTGTGAATTGTGGGACATCATATACACAAGTGTGAGCCTTTCTAAACTGTGTCCTGTCAGTTCAGTCTGCCACAGGTGGACTTCAGTCACGTTGTAGACACAGCTCAGGGATAATTAAAGCCAAGGGATGCATCTGACCACAGTGTGTAGCCACAGCAAAGGGTCTAAGTACATTTTTAAATAATAAGTCTCAGTACTATTTTTTTTCATATAAATTTGCAAACAAAACATGTTTTCATTTCGTCATTGTGGTTTATTTAGTTTAGATTGATAAGCAGTTTCATTCATTTAAAATCAAATCTATAACTCTGTATGAAACTGATGTGGTCTGGATACTTTCTGAAGTTCTCTAACATATTAATGCAGGTTTAAGCAGCATGGCTGACTTCTTTTCATAGTGAAATGTGGACTGTGTGTCCTCTCATGTGGTGTGTCGTAGAGAAAACTAAACAAATTTACCATGTTATAATTGTGCACTCAGATATCTGGGCCAGTGACCACCAGCTCTTGCCTTTTCTCAAACCCCCTCCACTCATCCTCCACACCCTAATATGGATTTACTTTTCCTGCCTTTTTTCCAGCTCCTTTCCTCTCGCATGGTCTGGTTCCCACTCCTCTATTCCCTGTAGCTCTCTCTTTAGCCCCGGCCAATCCTCTCTGGTGGTCTTGTGCACACAGGATTAGCCATTAGCTCTTAGTTTTCACTTCCCCCTCCACCCCTGAGACCAAACCCTGCCACCACTCACCCGCTGTCCGGCTGTCCAGGGCTCCTCTCCAACACTCAGCAGTGTGAGATTGGCCCCACATGGCTGGTGGCGAGATTAGACGTGGCATGGTGGGAGCTCAGCGGGCAGCCAGCTGACACCAGTGAAGTCGGCACAGAGTAGTCGCAGGCAGGAAGCTGACATTTCCTGAGATTTTCTGTCACCGATGCATAATGGAGCAAGCAGGTGATGGGGACAGAAGGGGCACGACTGTGCCAAGATCACCAACGTGTGTGTTTGTCCAAAGAGAGAGGGGTCACTAGATAGAGAATGTGAAAGTCTGTTCAAAGACGGTGCTCATCTTCATATGTTGTTCTATCCTTGTAATTATTTTCCTATCAACTGGTTTCGCAATACATCAGAATATTAATCATGTGCTGTATTTCTGTTGAGTTTTAAAGGAGCTTTTTCACCTTCAAGTAGTCATCATATATTGTTAATTAAAAAGTATTTATTTTAGCTGTTCAAAAATGTCAATATGACTAAGATTTGCATGGGCTGCAAACAGAAAATACATTTTTTGTGCTATATACATAAAAGAAACCCCAAAAAAACAAGAAATATGAAATCTTTACAGTATAAAACAACCCAGTGAGAAGATTTCAACAATAAAAGCTTCAGCATGTGTGAACATGAAGGTTGCAGTTAGTTAGTGTGCTTCTCTGAGTGCTTTTAAGCTTGTAGTTAATGGCAGCATATAGCAGAAATAATATATTGCTCTGTTTCATGTGTGTGTTACTTGAGGTTTTCAGTAGCGTGTGGTTTGTTTTCCTGTAATCTGTATGTGGAAGGGGGCTGTTACTACGTGCCTGTCATCTAACTGGCTCGAAATAGCATCATTGATGGTGTGAATTGCTGTTTTTTTGCATGTCAAGCAATGAACCATATTGAGAGTATATCAAAGTTTCTCATTTTTCTGTCGTGCTAATGTTTCCCGAGCACTCAGGCAAAATCTCGTGGCTCTGCCCACAACAGATGTCTTCACTTCACTTTGAAAGCCCTGGCAAAATGTGTCTTTTGGTCTCGGCGACAGATAGCAAATACGTTGTGATTGAAGTGCTTCTAAATGGCTCAAAGCAATAAGTAGCAAAATGAAAATGGAGACTTTGAAACAACTGTCAGAGAGTGAAAGTCCACGTGAGCACAAAAGCCTTTTAATAGCAGCTTCCTGCAGGACAGCTGCTTCCTTTCTGGCTAGTTTGCTCCTGATAGCTGCTCCAGTGTGGATGAAAGAAATTTCTGAAATCTAAGCCCCAAGATATGATTCAAGCCTGGACAGAAGCCAGCATGAAGTTAAAACTTAGGCAATTTTTTTTTTATTACATTAAAATACTAGCTAGTAGATGCAGGCCTTTTGGGGGTGGAAGAGTCAGTTTTAATTTGTTAATGAGTGGATGTTGGAGACAGTCAGCCAGGGTCAGTTAAGGCTTTGAAATCTCCATTATTGCTGCCAAAGTGCCCTAAAGCTTTGCATTAGACTCTGATCTCTAATCTGCTCCAGGGGCACTGGCAACCTTGGCCTGACAATTTTACAAAATATTCATTTATAGCTGGTAAAATGATCTTTATCTACTTCCAAACACAATAATAATATCTTTATTAATGTTGCCTTTGGTCTTAGTTTGCAAGCAAATGTATGCATGTATATATAAAGTATATGAATATACAATAGGCCATAAGCCTTTTGTATGCGCATGTATTCATGTATATACAAGACACACACAATGTATTTGCATTGTTTGACTTATGAAGACTTTTACTTGACCTCGCTCACAAATGTTTTAATCAGCCTAAGGCAAATGCTAACCCCATGCTAACTTTGACAGTAAATCAGCGGTGAGATGCTGTGTCTCAATTTGCATTCTTCCACACTTACGTGTCAAGTGGGTTCACATTGACAAGTACAGCAACATCTGTTGCACTTATCGGTCGCCATCTTGGCGGGGAGGGACCACCAATGTATTCTCAAACTTGTGAAAAGGCAACCAGGGAAGGAGGACACCTTGTGGAGGGGGGGGGGGGGGGGGGCACACACAGGAAAGTAAAGTGATAATTTTGAAGTCAAGCAAGTAAGTCTCTGGGCCACAATGGTGGTCACCTGTCAGTGTTTAACCCTGTTGAAATTCATGCACTAGGTCAGTGAGTATACTGTGTACTACATGTGGGTGTACTGACTGAACTATCCAGTTTGAGACACAGCAATAATCTCCACCATATCATTCACTGATTATCAATATTTTTAATATCCCTCTGTCAATATCCCTCAATCCTTTTCAGGACATTTTGTTCCACATAGAGATTCACACAAAAACACAGAAATAAAAGAACACACACACACACACACACACTCTCTGTCTCTCTGTATCGTTTATCTCTTTTCTCTGTCACTGTGTCATCTCTTCTTCCTCCCACAGACAGATTTAAAGGGCCAGATTGCTGCTTTCCTAACATTAATCGGGTAATGCTTTTGGGAAAGTATGAAAAAGGTATAAAACTTTAGTTCTGGAAACCTCTGCCGACTAAGTACAATATCTGACAGCTGTCATCTCTGCTACAAGATAATACAGCGCAAAGCCACAGGCTGAGAGTGATACGGTCCTTGAGCATGTGGACAGAAATGACTTTTACCCTGTACGTTGATGATCGCGGGCTATTCAGCAGCTGAACAATAGCTACTCGTGGGGCAGTTTGAAAGCACTCAAAACATTGTCTGCACACTCAAATGAGCCCTGAGAGCCATCAGCAATAACTCCATCAAATGACACACTGTATAATTACACTGCAACTCTGGTCAAACGTAGCATTAGCAAATTAGCACTTAGAAAATGTTGTGGTTGCATTTAATTGCAGTAGGATTTTGCATTGTAAACGCACTCACAGGCTCCCGTTGTGTGTCTGGTTAGACCACTTATTGGCATTCGGTGTGTGCACACCCTGCACTTGATTGACATCTCCCTGACTCACTTTGTCAGGTTTGTCGTCACCTGTCAGGGCAGGACAATTTGTACCTTTATTCTCGTTAGTAGAGTATCAAGTTTTTTTACCTTGCGTAATTCCCAGCATACCTCTGCACAGCATCGACCTGAGCAGAGATCTGATTAGTCGGAATACCCAAAACACCTCTGTGGGTGTTCCCTAGCCAAGGTATTTAAAATAGTGTTGTATCCATAATTTAAGGTAGTTTTCACCATACAATCGCAGTATATTGAATTGTGTCTTAGTACCTATCCATTGAAGCTCTGCACTCTTGCACAGGTCCCGGCGGGCTACAAGTGGCCCTTGCCAGCCATGTTGGACAGGATATTTTTTGCAGAAGGGCCACTCAACAAACAAGAGCACATCACAGTTTTCCACAAGTGTGGGTAGAAAAAGAGAGACAGCGAGAGAGAGTGAGGGTGTTTGCTATTCCCTGCCAGTTTGTTCCTGTATATTCCCCACATTGTGCTGGGGCTTGGAGAGTAAATATGCCAAGGTTAGAGAGCCTAGCTGCAAGTGCGAGCAGAGAGAGAAATTAATTGAATTTCCAACAAGCATGCTGATGTGAGATATGGATAGGAAATTCAAAATCCTTGTGCACAGTGTGTGTGAAAACAAATAATGGCGCAATAGAGGGAAGGAGAGATAGACAAAAACGAAAACATTGGCCAAATAATCAGTTGCATTTTGATGCCTTGGTGGCGCTATCTGCCTCATTCATATAAAATCAGAGGCAGCTTTATCGGCCAAGTATGTTAAGGAATTTGACTGTGCTTTCCAGTGGCTCTCAGTGAACTTACACTCAGTACCCAGTGCCAATAACAATGCCCAAGAAGATACACACAAGGACAACAAAGCTAAGCTAAGATAAATAAACATAATGATATGATGAATTAATATATATATACATATATATATATATATATATATATATATATATATAACAAGTGATGGATGATCACATGATGGTAGTGCACAATATGAGTATATTGCATGACTGATGAACCGTTCACCAGAGTAATGGCGTGTGGGAAGAAACTGTTCTTGTGTCTGGCTGTTTTGGCGTACTCTGCTTTGCGGCACCTGCCAAGGGGCAGGAGTTGGAACAGGTTGTGTCCAGGATGTGAGGGGTCCGAGGTGCTGTTCCTGCCCACTTCCTGATTCTGTAGGTGTGCAAGTCCTGGGCAGTGGGCAGGTAGGTACCAAAGATCTTTGCTGCAGTCCTGACTGTCTGTTGCAGTGTGTGGCTACATGCACACTGATAGATTTTCATGTTAAAACGGCATTTTAACCATCATCTCCAACCAGATGAGCGATTCAGCTCCGTATCAGAAATAATCTCCGTCTCAGGGGTTGTGAATATGGTTCCATCAAACCTAAAGTAAAACACAGTAAGGGTATGGTTTCCTGTAGCTGATGACGTCCCGCAAGGCTGTCCACACAACCGCAGGCTCGTTACCTGAGAACCTGTTTTTCAGCTTTGCAGTGCAGCTTCTCTTTGCTCCTCTGATCTCCTTGTGAGTTCATCTGTAAACCAGGGCTTGTTGTTGTTGGAAGTGGAGAAAGATGTCACGGTGTCAGTGAGTTTATCCAGTTCTGCAGTCAAACACTTAAAAACACTCTAAAAGCAGCAGGTCTGTAGTTCCAGCTTCGCCTCGTTGGTTCATCTCTTCACAATCCTGACCACAGGCTTTGCAGATTTTAGTTTCTGCTTGTAAGTCGGTAGAAGATGAACCAGACAGCGAGTCAGAGAGCCCCAGAGTTACACGAGGAGCAGAGTGATAGGCGTCCTGTAATATGGTATATTGTGGTCCATTGTGTTTTTATCCCTGGAGAGAAATTTAATATGTTGTCTATATTTTGGCAGGTCATGGCTGAGGTTTTCTCTTAAAGTCAGCTAAACTAATCAGGAGTCTGGATGTTTCTGCCCCATGCTGGTTACCTGGTCAGCCAGGTAACGTCTCACTAACACAGGCCTGAGGTTGGTTAGAATAAGAAGGGAAAACTGTAGAAACAGGTTTACAGTTCATGCTGAGAGTGGCGTCTGCACACCAACCCTCGTCTGTCTAAGGCCAGATTCCAACTGCCCTCGTTACGTGGTCCGCTCAGTGGAGACGAAAACCAGGCAGCTGTCAGCTAATGAGCTGTCCGGGATGGATTCACCGAGTCAGCTTTCAGTGAAGCAAAAGGCAGCCGAGCGTGAAAAGTCTGACTTTGTCCTGTTGATGTGCAGCAGTTCATCCGTTTTGTTGGCTAGAGAACAGAGATTTGCCAGCGATGTTTGAAGTCCCCGCAGTCTTAACTGCACCCCCCCCTTTCTGCATTCGTCAAGATGGGTGAAAAACTGCATGGAGTAGACTTTGGGATGTTCAGCAGTTCTTTTCTACTGACATGAATCGTGTTGTTATGAGCCGCAAACAGTGGAACAAATCAACAAAAGTAGCGAAAGCGAATCGAGACAAATCAAGGCAGCCATGTTGTTTAAAAATAAAAATAAGGCAGAAACAAAGTCATGAATGATTTATTGTGGTTGATTAAAGAAAAAAAAATTTCCAGCTTAATAGACACTGAGTGCTGTGGGCCAGAGCTGGGACTTTGTCATAATGCATTAGTAAAATCAAACTTAAAATAGATGGGTGTCCTCTTTAGGGAGGAATGGCCTGCACTGCTTTCTCCCTGTGTTGTTTGAAGTCCGATGTGCCTTGCTTCAGGCTAGTTCAGCATATTTCCAGATTAAAAGAAGAATCTTGTCTGGGACGTAACACAGGAAGGGACTGTTCAGAAAAAGGACCATAGCAGATATAGAAGAAGAAAAGGCATGAAAGCTCAATCTACATCCTGTTGTTGGTGAAGCGGTGCACTGTGAAATGCTTTTTGAATAACACTGCGCCGTTCCAAATTCAAGGTTTTGTGGTTTAAATCTCCTTAAATACTAGGATTCATAATTTAGTGTGTATTTGTGTTTTTTTTTCTTTATAAAGAAACAACCAGATATCACTCTGAGGAAAGCATGATGGCAAAAAGCAGGAAGAAATCAGGGCTTTCAGTCTGTTTTAAATTCTTGGTCAGATTTTTTTTTTTTTTTTTTGAGATAGATATTTCCTCATTTCAATCATAATTTTGGTATACATACATAGTTTCCTAATCCAAGGTATTAAAAAAATGCAAATGATTTTAATATTTGTACCAAAACCGAATGAATACATTGTCATTTTGGGAAATACACTTATTCACTTCCCTGCCAAAAGACAGATGAGAAGTGCATGTGCAAACAGTGCATGTTTGTGGGTTAACTATTGAACTGGTACCACGAGGCAGTCAGCTTATCTTAGCATATAAACAATTAAGCAAGGGGAAACAGGTAACCTAGCTATGATTAAACTTCAAAAATAAGACTGCAGGCGCCTGTAAAGCTCACTAATCAACACGTAATTCCTCCCAAAAAGACATTTGAAAAGAAAAAGTTGTGAAATACTGGGAGTCATATATTTTTAACTGTTCTTGAATCTGTCCTTGAGTCTTGTTGTCACCAAAAGGTTGCTAGACAACCAGCAGAGAATCCACACACCGTGTCATTATGTGAGCTTCACAGGTGTACGTGTAGTTGTGGGTGTATCATTAAAATTTGTACAGAATCAGGCTGTCGGCCTCCCTTTGCCTCCAGTCATTATGCTCCTGCAAGTTAATTGCCTCCTGTTTCTGGCTTCAATGTTAACATGCAGACATGCAAGTGGTGTCAGATCCTCACCTCTAACTCTTGGAAAATTAGGTTGCTAAGTATGGTTGTGTGAAAGAAGAAGTTCTAAACCATATCCAGCCCTAATCAGAAAAAAACAACTAAGGTGCCTTAAAAAATAGTTTGTACCTCTAAATATCAATGTCGGCATTTTTTTGTTTTTTTTTCTGTTGAAGTTCCCATACTGTGAAAAGTGAGATTTCCATATGTTTTTTGATGATGTGTATTCAGAAACTGAGTCTTAAAATGAGTCATCACGATTTCTGTAACTTTGTAATGTCTCAACAAATGAGTCACTGCTCTCAGCCACGCCCCAAGCCCCGCCCACCTGGACCCACGTCTAGCTTTGTAGGATTTTGTGTTTACTTGAAATCTGCTATTAATCTTTATTCGATTACTCTGAAAACAGTTACCCAATCAGAAGAGAGGCTCAGGGACTCTCTGTAAAACTACACTGAGATGGTTTTTGATACACAAATATATTTTCTTATGGATACCTTGGGGACCTTTAAAATGAATTGACTTCAACATGTATCCACCATTTGAGAACGACACACAAGTCATTGTGTACGTAGGTCACTTTTCCTGAAGTTTTATTGAGCAGCCTGGACTGAATGTACACCTGCAGAGCTTTGGTTGACTGCAGATGGGTGACAGGATTGAAAGACAGTCACTGAGCCATTCAGGCAAGAGGGGAACAAAATGCAGGGTCTAATCCTCTCAGAGCTGGGAAAGATGAAGTTTTAAAACCATAATTCCTCCTTTTAATCCATTCAGAAAGGCTCTGACCCAGTAGGCGACCTTGTTCGTGGATTCGTTAACAGCTGCACAGTCACTGCCAGTGGTGGTTGTACCTGTCTGCTTGCGCGACTGGTTACTGTTGGATTTGGGGCAGTGAATCAGAGGTCACTGTGTATGTGTGGTGCTTAAGGTTTGAATCTGCATTTTGCATTGTGATAAGAGTTTTATTTTCACTGGCCTGTTGAGGGAACAGGAAGGATTTACCAGTCACAACTGAACCTGCCCTGGAAGACGTCTCTCCAGAAGCTGTCTCTTACTGTACTGCAACCAAGATTGTCTAGAACTAGACAACGTGCATTTCGGAAATGTCACTTCAGAGGTAATTTTCAAGCACAACTTCCTGCTCGCAGGGTTGATGGAAGCAGTCAGAAATGGCCAAAACCCCAGCTTCAACTTTATTTATTTACTTTCCTGCTGGAAAGACATGTTCTGGGTTATAGTCTTCACTTCATCAGGGTAATGAGATGTCACAAATTAACACAGTAGCTGCTTTCAGATGTTTGGAAAGTGTATAACCCATTTCCTCATCAAAGGGCTGTGATCCACGGAGCCTGTAAGAGGCAGAGGACGAGTGATCTGACAAAAAGCAGGTCAAGGAAACAAATTACTTTCAGGTCATTGTTGTGGATGCTCTACCCTGTGTGAAACAAGGATTAGCTTATTTTCACATAGTTTTTGTGTAATATTCCTAGAAGATGTACAATTTGATTTACATCAGTTCAATTTATTTCCACCCTTATTAATATTTACACATTGAAAATACACATACTAATGAAACATACCAATATTGGCTGAATAGGTGCAGGCCGAAGCTACAGCTTATTACACCGGCCCTCTCTACATAATGATACATGAATGGGCCAATGTATAGTCAGAGAAAATAGGAAGCAAAAACGGAAAGAAGCTTTTCACCCCTAAGATTAAACACTGTACTATTGAAAAATGAAAACTGAACAAGAAGGAAGATCAGGAGTTCCAGTGTGTCAAACATACGGAGACGAAAAGAAAGAAGAGAGGACTTATGCAATGATAAGGATCATATCTCAGTTTTGTTTATTTACCATCATATTTTTTTTTTTTTAATTCTCCATGTGAATGACACATTTTTAATGATTATTACAACTCATCCACAGGTTTGCTCCTTTGACAGATATGCATCGTCTTTATTTTGTCCTCATACCCTCACTTTTTAAAATGTTTTATTCCCCTCAGTTCATATAGTTATACCTTTTTTTTAGAATACTAAAAATAAACTTACCATAATGGATAAGTATGTTTTTCATTAAATTTGACTTTAGGTTATATGTTATGTGTAGAATAGGTTATTTCATTCATTGTCTTTGGTAATTAGGAACTGTTACTTTAAGAGAGCGCACCTTCCTCATTTCCTCCCGTTAAGCTGTGGAACTGAGGAATCTAGTGGAGGCCAGACGAGCTGTCGAATCATACGGTTTTCATATCGTGTCCTGTCGTGCTTAGATTTATATTTTATCAGAGAATATTCTGTGGATTTGACCTGCTTGCGGAATAAAAGGTTTTTTCGTAGTGGAGCAGAATATTGTGAAACTACACCAATTCATTACGACCAGCTAGGTCACATTTTTGCAGGGACGCCACCTTTTTGAATCAGAATCGGTAAAAGTGATGTGGAAATTTGTCTCCGACTCGGCTTTGAAATGAATGAGGAGAACCCAACAATATGTGGAGACAGTAAAAGCTGCAAGGTCGTTTGTGAATCATCCTCAATTACAAATGATAGGTGTCATTTCTGATCGGGCTGTGCTAAAACATGAGAGCAACGCAGTAATGAATCCGCCTTGGTGAGGACATTCTCTGAATTATGGTGCGGTCAGGCCAAACTTGACTAAATAAAATTCACTGTTGTAAAACAGACTCACTGCAGCTCAGCGTCACTCCCTCTCTGCTCCACACACAGGATTCTTTTTTGCTATGCAGTCATAAACAAGGATATTTACAATCAGTCTTTTAGTCCTTGTCTGTATAACAACACCCTACACCAATTTCTCAAACAAGCTGGATAATGAAAAGTCTTGCTTTACTCTAATCACTGGTGGGATCAGTTCGCAACCAGACGCAATGAGTCTCTTCACTGCTCCCTCATTTAAATGAACGGAAAATAACATTTTGTTCTGATCGCACCTTCAGTCAGACTGTTCAAATCTGGTGCGTTTTCGTCTGTGGAATGTAAATGAAAAGAGCTTTTAAAATGTGGCTTGATGGGATTTACTTTGGCCGCAGTAATACTAACACGCAGTGTGTTTCCCTGCCAATGCCCACCAAGCATTTCGATGGCATCATTACTTATATCACAGTCATTATTGCCCCGTGCCTGATTCATTTAGTCATTTACGTCACCGGAACAACCGCCCTTGGCTCACTTTTTTGGAGGAGCTTGGTTCTCCTCATCGGCCTTATGGCTGACAGATGACTTTGTGAAAAGCGATGTGGTCTCCGACAGGAGGGAAAAAAAAAAAAAAGGAACAGAAATTGAATCCTGGCCTCTGTCGGCAGCCTCATCTGTCATCTTTTCAATATTGATGTCCATTATGTTTATAGATTATTCTTTGGCCCAGCTCGCCCTGTCAGATCGGCCACTTGTGGCAGAGGCCCGTTGATAATGTCATTTTGATTGATGGGTTTCATAGTTTAATTGTCGGCATGGTCTTCTTTTAATGCAGCTCCCCGCACAACAGAAAGATTACATCTCACATGAGTCAGACTTCAAACTGTGTGCACTGGTTGCATTGTGATGCTGATACAATGTGACCGTACCGCAGATCCTGTATCATCATCCTGAGCCATTATCTGCTATTTGGCTCATGTTCATTGCTTCCTGTATCACCTTTCATGGATTACATGTCTGTTTTACAGGAAGGAAAGAGCCCTCGGTAAGATTTATCACACCTGCCAATAGACATAATTTTGTTTGGCTGGTTTCGTACATTTATCCTGCGGCCTGTACACAAGTCTTTTGGAACCCTCAATGCAATTACTTATTATTTGCAAGGAGTAATTTATTATGTGCACCCTTGCTAAAACTGATGCAGCCTAATACAACAGCCCTGCACCTTCATTACGGTTATAATGTTCAGTTTAAGGAGTTTTAAAGCGCCAAGTCTACTGTTTGATTAATTTGGAGGCTGTAGTTTGTACTAGTGATAAATTGTGTTGTGTTTACATGTGTTTCAGTGAGTGCAGACTGTCCTGGTGCACCTTTATAGAAAGTCTATACACAAGTTAATCTGCATTTATGAATTCAATGTCAAACAATTCATCACATCTTTACGATCTTAGAATTTCATGCATGTTGAATGATGTACTGACACATTATTGGCACAGCCATCACAGCCATGCAGGTAGTTTAAATAAATCCCCACAGAGAGTCTGAACCCAGTCTAAACCTTCTGATGGCTGATCTGGTAACAATAGTGAGCCATGTGGGGTTCACCCTGCATCTGTCTCAGCGACCACACACAGCCACGTGTAGGATCTATCAGCCTGTGTCTCTCTCTCTCTCTCTCTCTCCCTCATCCCTCTCCTCTCCCTCTCTCTCCCTCTCTCTCCCCAGTGTGTTTGCAACCAAGGTCGTAGTGGTCCTGCTCTGTTTTCCAGGGGTGTGTGGACTTCATTCATCATCCGTATGATAGCCTCACGCTAGAGTGCCCTAAATCTCCTGTCTGTGTTTGGGTGTGTGTTTGGGTGTGTGTGTGTGTGTGTGTGTGTGTGTGTGTGTGTGTGTGTGTGTGTGTGTGTGCGTGCTCACCCAAAGAGATGGTCTCTTGTTCTCTCTGTATGCTCGCTCAAATGAATGATGTCTCCCCCTCTCTCACTCTGTTCTCCCTTAAACCTGCTTTTACTTTCCCTGATGTATCTATATGAAGGAAGTCACCAGCACACCCTGCCTGTGTCCTCGCACGTGCAGCACAATACACTATACACTCGTGCAGACAAAACATGCAGTGTGTACTGTTACACGCTGTAATGTCCAGTGCAAGATGAGATACTGTGTGGAAGAAAGAAAAAGGAAGACAAAGACCAACAAATACAAAAGCAAAACAGGGGGAACACTCACCCACCTCCAGTCAATACGTTGCCGAGGCACCTCTGGCAGCAGTTACTGCCCCAGGTCTATATCAATAGGTGTGAATCACCTTTTCACATCCCCTATTCTTCTTTGGAAAAAACAACTTAAACTCGGTCTGGTTAGATGGAGACTGTGTGATCTGGATTGAACTGAGACTGAGATGGTTGGTTTTTCAGTCACACCAGCGTTACCACCATAATCTGGGCTGCTGAGACCACCAGTTTCACTGGTGTTAGAGACCATTCTTCTTCAATATGCCCTCTGGCAAACACTAGCCCAGATGTCACGGGAGGTTTTTCAGGCAGCCATAAAACTGTGACAGGTGAATCACCCTGGCAACAGTGCGTCCCTCCTCAGTCATTAAACCCTGGAGCTCAGTCAGAGGAGTCATCACGGCCTCTTTCACTGCCTCTCAGGGCAGCCTAGGTCAGGCACATTCTCACCGTAGTGTACACTGAAGAATATTCAGTGCCTTTCTAATTGTCTTCATTTCAAAGTAATGCTTCAAAGGATGTTGTCCCGCTGAATGGGAACCTATTTTATAGGCAGCATCACTGCAGGTGAAGTCAATTCGAAGACAAGGGCAAATATAAACAAAAGCAATTTTGCAGTGGCCAGCATGAATAGAGGAGAACTGCGCTGAAAATGACTTCGGCTCTGGAGTTAAATTACAAAAAGAAGTTGAGTTCCTGGTGAGTTTCGAGATCACTGATAATCTAGTCTCAGGGGCAAGGACAGTCAAAACAATCCAGTGTTTAAATTTGTGTGAATAATAAAAGTGAAGATTTTCTTGTTAGCTTGCCAGCCTCAGTTCGTCTCCTCACTTTCCGATAGCGAGTCACTGTAGCCTCCAGTCTCCTCTGAAGACGTAGCTCTGTTAAGAGAGTGTATTATAACCTCTTGTCATGTAAACGCAACAATAGCCCAAGGTCTTGTCAAGCGACCATCACCACCAACCACTCCAAGAAAGAAAACACCTTCCACAGCGGAGAAAACTTACAAATAGCCCCTTTAAGTCCGACCTCTGTGACACTACTGTAGCACCAACCTTTTCACTGAGACTAAAACAAGCGGCATGTACTTCCAAAGGTAATGAAAACTGATGACTTGCTGAGTACAGCATCAACAACTTAACACACTTAGGGTAATATGAAGCTTCTAGAAATTCAAACTCAGGGTAGATTTTACTGCAGTATTTTCTCAGTTCAAGATATTTCAATTCATGGCTGACAGAAACGTCTCGGCTTCTCCTGTCCCATCCCGGCAGGAAAGGCACGATATGTTACATCTACAGTAAGCATCCAAAGCAGAATACACTGCCCTATTGCATAGTTAAAATGAAATGGTTAACATCTGTTGGCTGAATCAGAAAACTGTGGTGTTTTGTGTTAGGTAATATATGCTACACCACGCACACAGCTGACTGCCCCAGCCCAGCTTGACTGAGTCACACAAGATGATGTTGGAGTGATTTTTGTTTTTTCCAAAAAATCTGGTGGGCTGAGATTATTTCCACTCACCAGGTGTTACTGTAACCAGATTTACAGTAAGAAATATAACCATACTGTTCTACCTTTCCTGCCTTTCTCCCTTTCAGTCATGAATACAGTGTAAAAAGCAATAGTAATCATTTACAGTGCAGCTAAAATCACTTAACACCATCACATAAAGAACTATTTACTACAGAAGTTACTCTACAAGATAAGATCTGCATTCATTGCTACCATTTTAAAGCAAATATCATTAACTAATTTTCCACAGATATATTTTTCTAGCCTTGCTGTGCACAGCGGCTGCCCCTGGCTCTGTTTCACCAGTCACAGGAGCTGAACCATTCAACCAGTGCTTGTTCACACCAGAGCAGCTCGGCCAGCTGCTGCGGTTAAATGAGCTCCGACCTTGTCACACTGCTCTCCTCCCTCACAGTAACTCTCTCCCATTTTCTGTGGCATCATGGCCAGTGTCTCCAGTGGAGTCTCAGGTTTAAAATGCAGAAGGAACGTTGCTGAATTCTGTTATTTTTTTTTATATATTTTTTTTTTGAATTTGTGTGCATACATGCATGCATAGTATTTACAGCATGGCCAAGCCCCAGACAGCAGTAACAGGATTAGAGACGCTCTTTAACCCCAAGAGGAAGCCCCGTGGCACCGTCATGACTGATCCAGCAGTTTTTTTTTTTCTTGCCCCTCTGTTGTATTATCCTGCTTATCTCTCCTTTAAGTCATCAGTTTACTCTAATCTCTTCTTCTCTTCCTTGTAGATCCATCTTTAACTTTCTCTCTCTTCCTACTTCTTCTTCTTCTTCTTCTTTTCTCCCCTTTGCTGTTGTGTTGAAGTCACACAAAATTCACACAATTGTGTTTATTAAATTGAGCCGTTTGATACAACAGGAGCAAAAAGCCAAGAAGGGATTTGTTAGAGTTGAAGGTGAGGCTAGGACAGAAATCACAGAGGAGGTCAGTCTGGTCTGATCCGAGGGTGGATCGATACTAGGTGGGATGTAGGAGCCAGTGGGGGGGGGCACACGAGCACGAGGAGGGCTAATCATTTCAGTCATTACACAGCCGTGTCTGCTGATTCCAGGGATTAGCAGACACAGAAACAGGGGAGATGTTGTGTTAGTGCTACAGGAGACTCTATCAGGGATTTGAGGAGTGGAAAACACTGCTTGTCCCCAGTCACCTTTGGTAATTGCGCCTGCAGTACCTTGTATGGGGATCTGGGTATGAGTGTGTAAGAGTGTGTGCATACAAGAAGTGTCAGCTGCAGTGTGAGGAAGAAAAGGGCAGAGGAGAAAGAAGAGGAAGAGGAGACAATGTTGGTATTTGCGTCATATACATATATGTATATATACACAGAAATCTGAGCGGGTGTTCCAGAAACGTGTGCGGGCGATCTCCCTCCTCCTCTCCCTCTTTTTCTCTCGTGCGCAGTTGTAGGAGAGGAGAGTCGTGGGAGAGCTTACATGCATGCCTGCCCACAAGCCTTTATGTGGAGCTACTCATTTAACAGAGTACAGAGAGGCTGGAGAGGCTGGCTAGCTCCAGTGCCTGCAAGAGGCTCTGTGAAAATTTCACACACCACAACGTACACGACAGGTGGAAATAAGGGAAATTACATTTACGTCAGTGGTCAAAGAGTCACACCTGGCTAATTCAATCAGCTGCAGTTCCAGTGTCAACAGTGGCCTATCCTCCGCTCTGATGTGAGACACAAAGCAAGCCCTAATAATTGAACTGTCATGCACAGTTGAACACTTGAGGACAACACTGACAACAAGCCTTGAAAGTATATGAATCAAGAGACTCTGATTTGCAAACATTGCTTGCAGTGGTGATTTTCGAAAGGGGGGGGGGACTTGAATTTTTTCCACATCAAGATCAGTTTAGTTGTCATGAGGAGTGGTACTCAGCCTGAGAGCAATACTGTGAGTTATGTAATGTTTTCTGTGGCTCAGGAGGAAAGTCTGAAATATGAACCCGAGTGACGGAGATTACAGATTATAACAGGAAGCCTGCCTCACAAACTGGGGGCATAGAGTTTGAAATACATGTATATTTATCATGGCATGAGGGGGGGTCCAATGAACACTGTGCAATGTAAATGTGGGATGCAGGGTTGTTGCAGCATTACAGATGGCTAATGGCTCTGTGGCTGATATAAAATAAAATTATTGCTAACTCACAACAGCTCATGTATTATTATATAATTCTTCTTCTTCTTTCTATTTTTTGATTGCATTACCTAATCATTTCATTTTTAACACCGTTTTTATTCCACATATGAAAAATATTTTTTCCTGAACATGGAACCACACACAAACGAAGAACTGCAGGTAAGCGTGAGGTCTGTCTGAAGGCCGGTGCACCTCAGTGGCGAGCTGACATTTCGCTTTGTTTCGCTGCGATGAGGTTCATCATATCAGTAGGTGAGACAGCTGGTGGAGAGACAGCTCACACTGCTCATTATTTCTAATTAGCTCCACCTTTTCAGTCTAGTTACCGGCAGCTTTGCACAAACCGCTGCTGGTCTTTTCTGTTCACACAAACACACACACACAGTGCCGTGAAACTAAGTGACAAAATGTTTTTCACATCTAAAAAGCCATTATTTTTTGAGGTGCTTTCACTTTCTCCTTTTGCAAAAAAAAAACAAAAAACGCTGTTTTCAGTAAGAATTTCAAGGAAATTTTGGAAATAAGCCCAATGAAAGAAGAAGTGGAACCAACTTTTCATTGATTGGATTGCAAAATTACATATGAGAACATTTGCTGAAAAGGTTTTTGCAGTGGACACTGAAATGATTTTGGCATTCGAGCGCCGCCGGTGGGCTACGTGCCAGCGTGGCTTCACACCTTGTAGTCTTGCCAGTCCTGTGACCTGAAGGTAAAGCTGTGAATACAGAATGTACATCTTGCCACCTGACTGCAAATGTTCTGCAATCAGAGTGCACTGATTCACCGGCGTGGCTGCCGTCCAACACCTGCAGCTTCACACACGGCTTCAAAAGGGAAAAAACATCGAAAGCAAAGGCAGGATGTTTGAAAGGAGCTTAACATCCTCAGCAAGGGAACTTTTCAGTCTTGCAGGCTGCATTGTGTTTTTTGGACACGGGCAAAGGAGACACAATGAGGCTGTTGGGATAATCTGACCCAACAGCAATGAAATCCAAGCTGAGAGTTATGGAGGAGGCATGTCCCATGCTAACTAGATTCAGCAGTCAAAAGAAAGCAAAGTAAAAGTTAACTGACTTTGACCTTAATATGAGAGTCAAACCCAACTTAAGCTTGACAGCAGAAAATCAGGTTAAACCTCTCGACCAGAGTTCTTTCCAATTCATCCAGCATGTCGCAGGGGATCACGAGAAATAACAAAAGTTTCAGGAGGGAAAATGAAAGAGGCGACACAGGGGAGAAATGCATGGCGGCAGCAGTGTGGGTGTCTGTGCATGTGTGTGTGCGTTGTGGAGATTAAAGATATGACATGGGGAAATGATGCCAAGTTCCACCTCTTCGTCTTCTTTTCCGAAGTCGTCCTCACGGGACCTAGTAAGTTTAAAAATAGAGCTTGTCTAATGGAGAAAGGGGCCGAGGGGGAAAGAGAAGAAGAGCAAAAGTGTGCGGAGACTGGAGGAGTCCTCTGTGGTAGGAGAATGCAATTTGAGATTGGCCAGATTGCCTTTTTTTTTTTTTTTTCACTCATGAGGCGTGATATGCACTGGCGGGGTCCCTAAGCCGCCATAAGCCTGACGCCAGTACCCACACCGCCGCCAAGGAGTCGTCGCACTCACAGCGCGAGAAAATCAGCGCGATGAAATAAAAGAGGGACTCCAAAAAGATCAGCAGGGATTTGAGAGTGATAGATGAGAGTCAGGCGAGGGGAGTCTGGGAGGGAGTGGAGGAGGGTGGAGACAAGAGGGGGAGAGTGAATGGATGAGGGAGATAGCTTCTGTGGGATTATGGCGGGATATGGCAGAATGTAAATGCACTGCTGTCCGAGGCTGATTTCTCACGGTCACCCCGCTTTGCAAGAGGTGCATTGTTACAGGGCTTTGTTACAGTTTTTCACACCCTCAGAATGAAGGAGCTGGGATTCAAAAAAAAAAAAAAGATGAAACAGGCGTTACATGTTTTCTTCTGTCTTCACTTTTAGGAGGAGAGGGCTCAGCTGAGGCGGGACAGAAGGAGACATCCACCTGTGACATTTGCCAGTTCGGGGCTGAGTGCGACGTGGACGCAGAGGACGTTTGGTGAGTTCGCACACACAGAGCCTCCACATAGAAACGCTTGAAACTGCTACTTGTCAATGTCAAAGCCACGTGACACCAGTTGAACCACGCAACAAGGCCCCAGTTATCTAGATAGCTTTTAACATTTTCGCCCCAAAAAATGAGACCAGCTTTGCTATTTGACGCATTTCGGTCGGCATGAACACTGAGAATTTCGATAAAAACTCATCTTTACACTAAACAAACCCGCTGATGAGCACCCAATGAGGTTTAGTGCCTGGTTGACCATTTCATTTAACCTCAATTACCAGAGCAGGGCACAGAAAGAAAGGAGATTTTCGCTTATTCTGGAAATCCAATTACTATCCTTACAGGACTCGGCAACGTTAGGCCGAAAATGACTCACACACGGAAAACGAGTTCAGCAAAGATATAACGCTCGTCGTTAATTTAACCATGTGCTGCAGGTGAGACGGATGTAAGGTAATATGTTCCCGGCTCCCCCGCATACATGAGCAAGGAAGCAGCAGTGAAAACATCCTCGAGGGAGCACAATAAACATGTGGGTGCAGAGTCTAATTAGATGGAGGCCCGACTGGTGAACTGTTTTCCAGCACCAGGTTGTATCAGCTTTTATTTATTTGCACTTTCCAGCATGAATGAAGCTTAAATGAACCATCGTAACAGATTCGGCGTGGGACAAGGATCAGCTGGTATCAGCAAAAGAAAGGCAGCGCTTATGAGAAATCCCCAGACCTACGCCTAGAAATTAGAAGTGCCCTGAGAGTATGACTCTATCAAAGTGCTTGATGTAATGGAAAGATAATGTGCCCTGGTGTGCAATAACTGTAATGCCAAGGAGCGGCTTCATGATGCATATCGAGCCTTGTTCCAAATACCAAACAGCTGGAGTCCACTCGTCCGGATGCCACCCACTTCTGCAAATGCACCTTAATATTCTGCTAAAGCACGGAAACGGGTTTACTGGTAATTTCTCAGTCCCTAAAGGGAGAAATTCATAAGGTCACAACAGCACAGCGCACTGTCAGTGGTGTGTGCACACAGAAACATAAAAGAAAATGGAGCCTCGAGCATGTTTAGCACAAGCTGGAATGAAGACAGTTGTGCAGAAAATAACGTGCAGCGTTTTCCACCACATAAGGAAACAATGGACAAGACAGGGAAAGCAGCCAGAGTCAATAATGCATCTCATTCAAAAAGCAGTTGACACAAACAGACACATAAATATTTCAGCGTTCCTTCCTGTAAAAGGGAAAATACAAGCACTTGTTAATCTTTCAAAAGCCCCAAGGTGTTTGGATAAGAATGTTTCTGGTGAATAATCAGGCAGGTAATTGCACCCCAAGAGCAGGTCGTTTCCATCAAACGGCAGCCAACCGCTGGCGTAGCCCAATCAGGCGGCAGCTGATTTCAATCAAACAAACCATCAGTTAATCAAACGGCGAGCAGGAGAGAGAGATGACTGTAATCAAACACCAGGTGGAGTGACCCCATAAACACGCGCTCGTAAGAATGCATTATTCTTATTTTCATCGAAGCAGTACAGAGTAATAAATAAACGCTGTTACGTTAATTGTTTGCCGCTACATGAAGTTTTCTTTTCTCTCTCTCTCATCTTTCTCAACAGTCCCATTAATGCTTGTCGCCGTTTTTCTGTCGCCATTGTTACGCCTCCACGGCGGCGACATCCAGGGCCAGAGGCAGGATGTTTTCACGTTGTCCATCCATCCCAGTCTCATGAACACGATATCTCAGCAGCACCTTGAGTGAATTTCTTGTGGCAAACATTAATTTGAACTCAAGAGTGAACTGTTTGGAATTTGGTGGCTAAAGGTCAAAGGTCACTGTGACCGGTCGTGGCCATAACTCAAGAATTCATGAGCTAATTATGACACAATTTAACACAAATGGCTAATAGGATGAACTGATGAAGTGATGGCACTTTGTACCCAAATGGTCAAAGGTCAGCTTCACTGTGACATCATAATGTTCAGCGCTGTCACTCAGGAAGGGGAGGTTGTGACCATATTTCCGGCAACTTGGCTGGTTGGCGGAGACAAACAACCACGAGGCACTAATTGTAGCTCTGGTTCTGGCACAGGAAGATGACCTTCACATTTTTAATCCAACTTAAAAAAGCTTTTATTGGTTGAAACAGTGGAAACAGCCATCAGTGAGTCAGTAAGCACACCAGCACATCACTGAAATCACTGCTCTACAAACACCTATGCAATTATTCAAAATGTAAACATTACAATACTCTGTGTTGCCTTGAAAAAATTTATTTTATTTTATATTTATTTTTCATATAGAATTTGACAGTATAAAAGGATGTATGCCTGTTTGGGCAAACGGTTATTTCCATGATGCGCTCAGAAATGATGCTCTGACTTTCACTGAGCCCGGTCAGGTTTGATTCTGTTTTCATTTTTCATTCATGTTGCGGATTCTACGAGGAAATGAAACGCACTCTGTGATGTGAAATGCAGTATGTTACGCATGTATGTTGGCTGCACTATGCTGCACTTGACCCTGCTGTAGAGGGACAGTTGCAATCCTCACACCTCACAACACCCTTCTGCAGCTCTCCGTACTCTAGAGGCCAGTAGCAGGCAGAAAGAGACCAATCCCCCCACACACAAGGATCAATAGAGTCACGAAAACCCATTTAGATCCATTTGTGGTGTAAAACTGTAATTACCCACAAAAACCTATGCTTTCAAGCCCATCAATAGCAGCCATCAGTGTTGATAGAATTAAGGTAGAAGAGGGGCAGATAGCGAGCTAATCATAGAGAGGGGCAGCAGGGACACTTGCTGTGTGAACGCTGGGCTTAGACCTCCTGACAAAGGAGCGAGGGGCTTCTCAAAGCCAGCACTTATGTCATCATTGAAGCCCTTTCTGCGGAGAGCAGAAGGGAATTCCAGTGAAAAGCCAGACAGAAATCACAGGGTGGGAGTCCGCGCTATTTTCATTGAGCTAGCTCCATGCACACACACATATACACACAATATCCACTCCACTCTCCACACATTACTACCACAGACAGATTATGAGATAATGGGTCACTGGACACCATCATGTCACCCACTCTCAACACCTTGTACATGGAGAAAAGACATGCAGAATGAATTTCTGGTTGTTTTTCTTTTCATTTTGCGTATTTCGCGTCTCTTTGCGGTTGTTTTTCATCCCCTTGTGGAGATTTTACATCTTTTTGTGCTCGTTTTGCGCCTCTTTGTAGCTCTTTTGTGACTTTCTGTAGTAATTTTACATCTCTCTTTGGGCATTTTGCATGTCTTTGTAGTCATTTGATTGACTTTCCTAGAAGAAATATTAACACTTTAAACTGAGGCTCTAGCCCAGGGTCCCCGGACCCTTTGGGCCTGTGCCCAGAATGTCTGTTCAGTAATCCGTCAATGATTATACTGAACTCTGCTACAAAGCACCACAATATTATTTTGCCAGGTGTGTGTGTGTGTGTGTGTGTGTGTGTGTGTGTGTGTGTGTGTGTGTGTGTGTGTCTTTGCTGCCTCTGATCACTTGTATACACCGTATAGCCTCTCTTCTCTCATTCTCCGTTTTTCTTTCTGCTTCAGCCTTGCTTTTTTTCTCTCTCTCTGTCCCTCCCTCGCCTCCTCTCTCACTCTGTCTCTCTCTCTCCCCATCTGCCAGTTTGCCTCTCTCGCTCCGTTTTCAAAGGATTACAGTGAAATTTGAGGCTGAGGATTATGAAAATCAATGCTATGTTCAGTTGCAATAAGGTTTGCTTCTAAGGATTTGTACACAACATGAGGCAGTTAGTGGATATGTCGGTCTCAGCTGCTGTGTGTGTGTGTGTGTGTGTGTGTGTGTGTGTGTGTGTGTGTTTGTGAGTGTTTACACATGTGTAAAGTGGCCTTTTCAGTTAGGAGCCAGCAGATAGTCTGGGGGGCGGTGGGGGGGCTTTAATGGGAGGGAAATTGCAGGGAACCAATCAATAAGACACATCCTGTTAAGAAAGCATCCTCACACGCACATTGTCACTCATACTGTGATATGTACAGTACACACATTCACACATAGCGCTAACTTTCATTTTACACTTCACTCCCCTTTTGTGCCTTTCAGCAGAGAGTGTGAGGCGATGATTCGCTGTGTGAGAGAGAGAAAAAACGAGATTTACCACAAAGTGATCGCTGTCTGGTGCCTGTGTGGCCCATGAGTGTTGGCGCGCGCCCGTCTGCAGGTGTTGGAGTGTGTGTGCGAGGAGCATTAGGATGTGTTGACGCACTGCAGTCTGGTGGTATAGTGCCTATTGTGGAGAAAGTGAGAGGCCTCATTAAAAATGTATGGAGCCCAGACATCAGCCACCAACCAGCAGCAGCGGCCTCTCGGGATGGACGAGACTTTGAAAGCTCTTCGGTGATGGAGGGGGGGGTGGTAGTTTGCATGTATACATGTACATGTGTGCAGTATTACACCTCAAGGCCACTCTGTTGTTTGTTTTGTTTTTTCTGGTGATTTCCTTTCAGCTCAGAAGCTCCTACATTGTCTCTTCTCTTCTGGACTCCTCAGTTCTTCTCGCTGCCTCCTTTCATACTGAAACTGTTCTCATTTACATCCTTTTTACGATAACACAGACACTTTAAATTGTGAGCTTAATCTTGTCTTGAGGGTGGGTGTTGCAAAAAATTATAGCCAGGGTTGTATAATTTTTAAAGGCTCTGCTGGTATCAGATCATTTTGGCTTTGACTGATGGGATTTTGAAAATTTTCCTTGTAGGACGTCATCCACCTTAATACAGTGGAAACACGGGTGTGAGCCGATCCCGATTAAGAGGATTTGACACTTAGACTTTGATACATAGTCAATGATGTGATACAATATATACACTGATTCAAACTGTACAACAACTGCAATTTGATAAGATTATTATTATTCATTTATTTTTACTTTCAAAGAAGTCTAGTCAAGTAAATTTCAGAGCAGCATATAGTCTAGACTGTAGTGTTTATAAATTGTAATTACAGAGACCCAATAATTCCCGTCGTGAGCAAGCATGTGGCAACTGTGAGGAAGAACTTCCCTTTAAGAGGCGGACGTCTGCCTCGACCGGTTGGGTCGAGAGAGAGAGAGAGAGCAGGAGGGAGGAGCGTCAGGGTAGCGTCAAAATTACAGGTTAATCTGAAAATAGACTTATAGATGAATGCCACACCCCCAGGCAGCTTCACCAAGAGGTAAGATAATATTTGAAGCCATGTTTCACAAAGACCAGTCATTTCCAGCTTATGAAGAGTCAAGTCATTTATCAGTAACGTCTGAGAGTCTTGTGGAGGCTGTAGTTGTCAGCAGCGGGGCCGATCAGTAAAGCTACCAGTAGATGAAGAACAGATAAGACATCCTGTGTTTCTAGTGGGAAATTTAAATGGCCTGCGCATGTGACGACGTGAGGACACAAGTGCGATTCTGTTTTGAGGAAATGTGTCAAGTGCTTGGTGGGAGACTTCACTCGCACCAGTGGTGGGAGTGATGATTAGTGCGTGGTGATTTGCAGATTTAGGAAACGTGAGTAATGCGGTAGGGGAGGGAGACAGTCTCAGCGTTGGAAGTCTGGCGATCAGGCTGATGGCCGGCCGTCTGAGGATTTTTCTGAATAGACTTCATTTCTGAACTAGTCGACTCCAAAACCACAGACTCTGTAATCACCTGCGACCTCCTGAGCACCAGGTCCCTGATGTCAAACCTGACGTAGACACCTGTCCATATCTCTAGATATAGTAGTAGATATATATAGTTCTGAATATCAGTTAATAAAAGAAATCTTTATTTCCTCAGTTTTTATATCTAACAATGAGTGAGAAATATACAAACGTCTGCAGTTTGGTGTGTCTGTGGCCACACCAGCAGCAGTAAAGGTGATAGAAGATATTTTACTGTCTCTGGTATATTTCTTGATACCACTGTGTGTTTTGCAAATTGAAAAGTTGATTTAAATTCAGGGAAGTGTAAAACAAGTTAGAGTGACATTTCTTACTGTGTGTTTTTTGGTTTTTTTTTTTTTTCTTCAGTGGGAAGCTCAGCATATGTGAACACAGCAAGGTCAAGCACAGTGACTGGCTCAACACACACACACACAGACACATGTGCAGCACAGAAAGCAGAGAGTGAGACAGTATAGAAAAAGGCCATATCATTTTTTTCTACAAGTCACAGTTCGTGTGTCAGAGCTGTCGTGTAGCTTTAACTGTGACTCTTACTGTGTTAATTTTTACACCAGTGAACGGAAACTGATTTGTGCTGCACAGTTAAAAAAAAAAAAAGAAATTGAGAAAGTCTGTTCCGACAGACCGTATCCTTGTGACAGAACATGTTGTCAACAGTTTTTTTTTTCTCCATTTTCAGTGAAAACTGTTGACAGTGAGACATCAAGGTTGATATCTGAAAACCTCAGCACATAAACCAAACTGTTTGAATGAAGACAAAATATGTTTTTGTAATTTGGGTGAACTTATCCTTCATACCAGGCACCAGCAATTAGAAACTTCTGTGCCAAAACTTCAGCTTGAGCTGGAGGAGGCCAAATATTTTTGTTGGAGGGCCAGATTTGACCCATGGGCCACTATTTGCCCACCACTGCTTTAAAACACAGTGCTCCCGTCTGGTAGTGCTAACCCCTCTGCAGTGGCAGGTCATCCAGAGCGGCGCCGGCTGACTTTCAGTGTCATGCAGGATTTCGGATATCGCGTGCCTTTTCACACGACTGTTTCCTCTCATATGCATAATGAAGCCTTTCTTCACATCATACTAACTTTGCTGATCCATCATTACAACAGGAGCTGAGCGCCGCCACGCCTTGCTGCACAGCGTTTCAATCAACATCAATGTCAGCAGTACGAATCATCATGACTGATTGCAGAAGTGTCTGTGGGTGTGTGTCTGTGTGTGTGTGTGTGTGTGTGTGTGTGTGGGGGCAAACGTTCATGCGCTGACGGGTGCCCACGTGGGCGTGCATGCAAATGCAGCTGTAAGACAGCTGAATGCCTGAGCTTTGCGGAGAGCGTGGCACCAGGGGAAAATGAAAAGACCAGGAGAATAATGACAGATTTATAATTACAGAATCTAGTGTTCAGTGCTACTCAGCAGCAACTGTCTGGGGAACACAATCTGGGTGTAATTTGTGCTGATCAGGCCCGCCACACACTTAAGGGTCACACTACATGTACGCTAAAATACACACACGCACACGTATACGCACACGCATGCAGGTGTACGTGCTCTCTCTCTCTCTCTCTCTCTCTCTCTCTGTCATTTCTGCAGATGTTGTGTATACAGACTCACACACACACACACAAAAGCACACAATCTTTCACACCGAAATTTCACTGAAAATTGTGATGCGGCAGCAAATTGCCCGGTTAATTTGCGAGAGCTGAAAGCATCAAGTAAGCTCCTGATTCAGAGGAATGAATGCATCACAGCCTGGCACAAAAAAATAAAAAATAAAACACAGCACAACTATCAGCTTTATGGAGGGAAGTCACTGAGTCAATATACAGGGAAGACAAAACATGACTCATTTAAAAGGACTGCAGATGTGAGCAGTTATTCGCCAAAGACAACAAACAGCACACTTCTAATTTGACTTTTACTCAGTCGTTTAGAAAAGCTTTGCCAACTTGTACTTAAAGTAATCTTCTGTCGCACGTTAATTTTGGGCTAATCAGTGATTATCATTTGCCTGGTGAAATTACAGAGAATTTCCAATTAAAGGTAAGAAGAAAGCTGTTGGTGCAATCTTCTCTGGCCTTTTCCGGGCAGGCTGCATACTGTGTACTACGTTAGTATTAGCTTATAAGTTAGTATTTTCCATTTCGACTGCTGTCGTCATTATCTGACGTAAATATCGCATCGGAGAAGTTTCCAACAGTGGCTGCTTTCTCTGCAACAGTTTCCTCCACAACACCAACATGTACAGCTTTGTTATCTACAGTTCTTTCATTATTAATTGCCTCAGACTGCCTTTGTAAGGGGACATCATTTGTCAATCAAGGCCTCTGTGCCGACTGTCTCTTTTTGCAACGTTAAATCCGTTTGCTATTGTGTCAAAATGAATGTGCCAAAACCCAGTTTGAACAGGATTACTTTGCATGGTCCAGCATCCTGACTGAGTGCAAGCTGCACAGTGTTTTTTTTTTTGTTGTTTTTTTTCTGTCTCATTTTTAATCCCTGAATGAATTCGGTTGTGTGTCTCTCGCAGTCAAACTCACACACACACACACACACACGTCTCTCTGGAATAAAGATGCTCTGGTTTTCGTTTATATTTCAGATCTGATTTATTTTAGATCTTGACATCAACAATGAATAAAATATTAGGAAGTTTACTACCCTATTATGATTTCTTCTTCTTTTGTAGGTGTGTGTGCAACATCGACTGCTCCCACATCAGCTTCAACCCGGTGTGCGCCTCAGACGGTCGCTCCTATGACAACCCCTGTCAGGTGAAGGAGGCGTCCTGTCAGAAACAGGAGCGCATCGAGGTCAAGTACCTGGGCCACTGCCAAGGTCAGACACTCATGACAGACACACATGCATGCATGCGCTGACTCTAAAAGACACAACAACACCTTCACACACACAGCGGGGGCTGTCAGTCTGTCTGCCTGAACAGGTGTTCGCTTCAAGTTGAAGTGAGGCCGTGGGGGCAAATGAGGCAGCTTGCAGAGCTAAATGCAGACAGCGTGATTCTGTATCTGCCTCCAGCTGCAGTTCAGACCACATTTCATAATTAAAGATAGCTTCACTCAATCATATTTTGGAACAGCACGCAATAGATAATCCTCAAAACCCCACATAGCCTTCACTCTTACGTGTTTTGATAATTTTACTGAATGATAATCCCCCTTTTTTAGTGTAGTATCTGTTATTTGAATGCAGTATTTGTTTGTAATGGTTCCAGGGATAAAGTTGTTTTATTAATCTGTGTGGTTAAATCCCTAAACTGAATCATATTGCTAATCCGTGTGGGAGAAGACAAAGGCACATAAGAATTCTTGCTATGAATATGTTTTTTTATTTTATATCATTTTCATTTTATTCGAGGGTTGATCCACCAACGTCTTCATTTCTCCTTGTTTTGATTCATTCTTTGCTGTAAGATCAAACCGACACTGTCGTCAGGTGGAGAGAGAGGCAGAGGCTCAGCCACAGTCACGGTTTAAGGATTCTGTATAGGTACATTTGAAAGCGTTTGATTGGCTCTGCATCCACACGGGACAAACAGGACAATTGATCGAGATGTGAGCACCGAGATGAAAGCTTTCAGAAGTAATGGAGAGTAAAGCAATCAGGGCTAACCAGCTCTTGGAACACAAATAGAAATCTGTATTCCCCCATGTTGCACCCCTTGGGTCAGACCACCCTGATCGATTCGATCAGGCTTCCACACCTTCAGTTTCAGGCAGAGAGAGAAACAAATGTCACGAACTTCTGTTATGAAACTGCAGGAGGGAGAAATCCCACGTTAACCAGGAGTCAAAGTGACACCTTGACATTTAGATTGCTGGTTTGTAATATATCCCCATGTGTCATATTATTAGGGAAATAATTTAACATTAAATTTTTCCTTTTTCTGTTAATAGTTCAGCCTCCTACTGTCGTTCAAGCACTGGCAACCTTGCTATGATTTTTTATTTTTATTTTTATTTTTATTTTTTGGCCACAGCAGGTACACACCTAAGCAGATGCACCAAAACTCAGGTGCTGCATCATTAAGGTCTCAAGTTGTCACTGACGTGTGGAGCTAGAGTAATAAAGAGGAACATTTTTGTTTCTTGCTGTAGTCTGTTTAGTTTGCAGCATCTCACCTCTGAGAAGTTAGGAAATGAATTTATTTTTTTGTTTGTTAAGTAAATGTCACTCATACTAGACTCCAGCTTCTGACCTCATTAAAATGCTCCTTTGTTTCTTTGCCTTTATTGGGCCATCTGGTGTTTCACAAGCAAATAACAGAGAAAGAGAAATAAAAAATAAAAAAAGTCCCAGACACATTTCATTCCATTTTCTTGCATCATAAATCCAGGAAATACTTTCACACCATCAGTTTGAGGGAATAAATTCAGTGACCACTGAAAAAAAAAATCAATTGCAATGAACTGATTATGATTGGACGGAGGTTTTGTCTAGCCATTTTGAAAAAGGAAATTCAATGTAACCTCAATAAGGTGCGCAAAAATACATTATTCCCTCCAGTTTTTTTCTCCCTGTCTCTGCTTCATTCTACCCTTTGTTCAGTATAATACATTAGAGGAGATGGTCTCTGACTTTTGAAGAGAATGGTTCCCATTTATATGCATTAACTAGACAGGTGCACACACCACATCAGCCCTTTGTTGGGATGATAATTTACATTCAACTGTCCCTGGCGTCCATTTGTACGTGTAACTCCTGATGGAGAGGCTGTACTGACCTGGGATCAGTTTTAATGTGTCTTTGTCCTTTTCCAGGTGACATCATAACTGGAAACAAAGGCGAAGATGGACACTTTGCACGAACTGACCTCACAGGTCAGTGGACGTGTAACAGTGGCATGTGCTGCAACCCTGTCCCCTCTTTCTTATACAACTGAATCACAACAGCAAATACATTCTGTATTCATCTGGACTATGTTCAGAGTTGACACACTTTTTGAATGAATGAATGAATGAGGTGCTACAGACAAAGGCAGCGGAGTCACTAGGTTAGTTTTGGTGAAAGGAGATATTTGTTTTGCTATTGCTACATACATCCTACTGAGGTTAGCATGCTAAGACGTAGCGCTGCTTATAGGGCGTATTATAACCTCTTTTGTAAACACAACGTTGGGTGAAGCTCTTGTCAAGTGACAATCAGCACCACCTGCTCCCAGCAAGAAACTATGTTCGGCGGCAGAGAAAACATCCAAATAGCCCCTTTAAATTTAAATGAACACATTGTGTCTGAAGTCACTGTGAACTTTTTCTTCATTAAACCAAACCACAATCTTTCTTTAACCTTGACCAAGTGCTGTGAGACCAACCATAAAGCAGTTTAATAATGCATCTCTTCCTTGCTCATTAAAGTCTGTGTCTTTCTTGTACAATGCACTAATGTATGTGCACAGGCGACCGCAAGCATATGTGCATTCAGTATTTATGGATTTTGTGTGTGTGTGTGTGTGTGTTTGTGTGTGTGTTTACGCAGTAGAGGAAAAAGAGGACCCGAGGAACAGGCTGTACATCCCCTGTCCAGACCACTACAAGAACTACTGCGTCCACGGAGAGTGTCAGTTCCCCAGTATCCTGGCCCAGCCCTCCTGCAGGTACACACACACACACACGCACACGCACATATAAAGTATTATTATTTATTGGAGAATCAGTGATGGGTAGGGAGAAGTATTTTGGTGGGTATTTTTGCCTTTTATTTGAAGCTGGACTGTAGTCAGGTGACTGGAAATGAGGGGAGAGAGAGGGAGAATGACAAAGGGCAGCAAAGGCTCCTAAGCCAGAGTCAAACTGGACACACTGCACTCAAAGTATATGTTGTGCATCTTAACCACCAGGCCACCAGAACACCCCGTGTTTGACAGTCAACGTCACAACATTTAAAGACGGGGCCTTAAACTTCCTCTAAAAAGTGAGGTAACCAAGCACTGTTTCCTAAATATATGATATAATCTCATCATAACACACTGTGTTTATTGATTATAAACCCATAATGAGATGAACGGTTTGTAAATAGCCAGCAATCAATAAGTCTACATTTATATTGTCTATTACGGGCAACAGTGCACGGATTCTAATGTAGCAATCAATAAAACTATATTTATCTTAGCTAATATTGGCTGGAGTGTTTTTACAGTGTAACTCTGACTGGTGTATGGGTATAAACAAACCCTGCATTAAGCAAGAGGACTCAGACTGGTTCTTTCTTTGCACCACAGATTTAATGATGCTCTCTCACTGTCTCCCTCCCCAGTATGCAGTACTGCAGTATAGTGGATAATCAGTTGTAAAGTTTAGCTATTGCTAGGTAAGTGCTGGAGCTTTTTTAAATTAGGCTTGTTTGCATTGCATTAATACAAACCATTGCGCTCAGAAGGGTAAGTGTTTGAGATCCCTCCTGCTGTAGTCGTGGGCCGGGCTGTTGACCAGTCATATTTGCTTCACTGCTTCAAATTATTCCCATGTTAGATTTCTCCCTGTTTTATGTAGATGTTAGTTGTTATTCCACCAGACATTATGATCTTGTTTTGCAAGTTAGATTTCATTTTCATAACCCACCCGCTGGAACATCGTCATCTGTCTGCCAATGATAATACTTGCTTGTAAACACGCCACTATACTGCTCAGCTGACGCCTCGAGTGGGTCAGCGAGGTCCTGGAAATAATTTAGTATTTTTTTTACAGCAGCAAAAAAGAAAAATGTAACTCTAAAAACTGTATTTATTTGCAGTTGATCATCATCAGTAGTTCTGTTGTTAACAATAGTGTTTTGTGCCCATCACTAATTAAGGACCAAAGCCCGAACACTAACCTTAAAGCTGCTCGAACTGATATTTTGATGTTATTAATAGAAGAAATTACTATGTGTAATGTGAAATGGATGTTTGTAGAAACAAACCCACATAGAGTTTATGTTTTTCATGTGGCCAGAGACATGACTTTAAATAAAAGCTAATGTTACTCCATGTCTGCCGGATGCGCAATAAGCAACTGCTGTCACATTAGACTTATCAACTTTGAAAGGTCATAGTATGTCAGGGTTGTTTACAGTTTGTCGCATTGTCCCCTACTTAAAAAAAAATGTGATAAAGGTCCCATCATTTTTTCACTTTAAGATTTGATATCACAGAAGAAGATATATTTCTGATTGTTATAGTACCAAAAAGTCTCAGTGTAGTTTTATATCTCCTCTCCAAGGCTTCTCTCTGGAGCGCGAGTAACAACAGGTGGGTGAGCCAATCAGAGGAGAGGCTCAGACCCTCTCTTCTGATTGGCTCCCTTCATTTCCTGAGTGATCTAATAAAAATGAAACAGATTTCAAGTAATCTCTCAGACAAATCAAATCCCACAAAGCTGGAAGGTGGGTCCAGGTGGGCGGGGCTTGGGTCATGACAGAGTTGTTGTGACATCACAAAGCTATAAGTCCTGACGGCTCGTTTTAAGGCTCAGTTTCTGAATACAGGCTGTGAGAACTTCTCTGTGGACTGAGCACTTTGATACTTTCACAATATTAATGTAGAACCTAGACCTGCTTTATAATCAAAAGAAGATATGGAAATCTCACTTTGTACAAATATGGGACCTTTAATGCAGGTTTAATGTGGCCACTACATTCCTTATTTTACCTGAAACCTTGACATACACCTACTCCCAACTCTAAACCTTCCACCTAAAGCATAATGACAGTTCACAGCAACTTGGATTTTACTTTTAGGTAGGTTTGGTCATCATTTATATTAAGATGGTTGTTACCCACAGCAACCAAAACAGTGGCTAAACCAAGAAAATGATGATCCACGCTGTAATAAACCAGAACTCTCCTTTACAGAAGCAAGTATAGAAACACACAAAACGGCAAAAACGAGCACATTCAAACAAACACACACATTTAGACACACACGACCACATTTGCTGAACATCATTCACACAGGTGCAAATGACAGTATCTGGAGACACAGTGTAGATTCACATTCACATAAGCACCCAATCTTCACTCAGACACAGGCAGCACAGACACAAATTCACATACAGGCACAGTGAGGAATGGTATGAAAACCCACCGCCCACACAGACACACACACAGTGAATGTACATGTGTGCTCCTCAGGTCTGCCATCTTTTACAGCCTGATAGTGTAGCAGCCAGGGGGTCCTGGTATCTCTCGCTCCCCCTCTATCTTTCTCCTTTCTCTCTAACCTCGCTCGTCCCAGCTCGCCCAGACAGGCAGTCCTCCTGCATACAGAGCATTGCTGAGCAGAGAGGGAGTGGGAAAGGTCTCTGCTGCCCCCTGCTGCTTGTAGGAATTGGAGGCTGCGTCCAAACACAGTGGTCTTTTCTTTGTGGGAGTGGTCCATGTCTGTGTGTACACGTGTGTGTGCATGTGTGTGGGGCACAAACCCCAAACACAACAAGGCTGCACCGTTCATCTCACACACTGTCAGGTCGAAGGGACAGAGAACGTGAAGGGGACTGTGTTTTTACAGTGTGTGTGTGTGTGTGTGTGTGTGTGTGTGCTTCCTGGTACCATACAAGAATATGCAGGTGTTGGTGGGTAACAACCTCCCCAGAGACAGGAAGAGCAGGTAGAGAGAGAGAGAGAGAGAGAGAGAGAGAGATTAAAAGGGGGACCATTTTAGCTTGTCTCTGAGGACAAAGATCATCCATTAGTATCTCTCTCTCTCTCTCTCTCTCTCTCTCTCTCTACACATGCATGTACGTGTACGTGTACGTGTGTGTGTGTGTGTGTGTGTGTGTGTGTGTGTGTGTGTGTGTGTGTGTGTGTGTGTGTGTGTGGTGCGTGTATGTGTGTGTATGTGTGTGTGTGTGTATATGTGGCTCTCTCAAACTAAGCTGGCTAAATCTGAAAACACCAGATACTGACGCTAACATTAAAAGCAGTTAATGTAATATCAGGTAGGGGAGTGGAATGCAACACTAATAAGCCTCTTTTAGGTAAATCTCTTGTTATTATTTTCTTGTTGTAATTTTTATTTTCTTATTTATGACTTAATTACTTGTGTTAAAACAGGAGACAGTTATAATTCTAAGTAGCTGATGTTTACTTTGTGAATTCTCTGAATAAATGAGGTGATCGCTGTGCAGGAAAACAAAGGCTGTGTGCACTAAGACAAGTGCTCATGGTTCGAGACTGTGATCTGATGGTAACTCCAGTTTTGCCGTATCACAGAGCTGGCGAATGTTTAACCAGGATAAATCACCATGGGAACCTGTGCTGCGCGACTAGCCTGCACTGAGCAGGTTAACGTTAAAGGGTGATATCAAAAGCAGCTCGACCAGTGACATAAGAGCTGAGTGTTCTCGGTTGATGAGGTGGTTAGTGATAAAGAGCAGTATCTGTGCACATCAGCAGAGTCTGTTTCAGGTTTTCCATTTCCACTCTGGTTTTTAAAACAGAGCTTCTAACTCAGAGTTTACGACATTAAAGATTTCATATTCTTTCATTCCCAACTGGATTCCTGACAGTGTCAATGCTTTAACACTCTTATTCCATCACTGCAGCTCAGGAAAGCCTAAGGCGACTTTGTCATGATGACTAGAAATAAAAAGTACACTGTGTGTCGGCTTTTGTTCGAAAAAATAATCCACACAATATTCAACATTCCCCATGATTAGTAATACATTTCATCAGTTAGATTTCATCAGGCGTGAAATACTTTTCCTCTCCTCTCTCCTGTTCTCTCTGCAGAAACAGCCTCACGCCACTTTAAAATTTAGTGCATCGCATATTCATAATATGTGATATAATTTGTCCTCAGAGCTGCACTGCAAAACCCACAGGTAACAGAACAAGTTGTAACCCAGCTTCATGACACTGGTAATTCAGGGTCACCACTGTCCCGGCTCAGTGAAGCCAGGTAACCCGGAGAGAGGCAGACTGAGGTGGATATCCTTCACGGTTCAGGTCCCAGAGTCTTGTCGGAGACACACCATCAGCTAAAGCTGACCAATCGCAGCTCTTGCGGTCTCTATGGGGCATCTCTGTAGCACCACAATTAAATGATTAAAGGTTACATATTTACACTTTTCTAGGGTTGCTTTTGTTTTTGTTTTTTTTTTAATTGCCGTTAGATTTATTTGTTGTTTTACATACCAAAAACCATCTCAGTTTAATTTTACATCTCCTCTCTATGTCAGTGTTGTGTTTGCAGTTTGTTGCATCGTCCCCTACCTTTAAAATAAATGTATTAAAGGTCTCATATTTTTTTATTTAAGTACCAACAGTCTCACATCTCCCCTCTCAGGCTTCTCTCTGGAGCTCTAGTAACAACAGGTCAGTGAGCCAATCAGAGGAGAGGCTCTGAGCCTCCTCATTTCTGAGCTCAGTTTCTGAATACAGGCTGTATGTGCATTTCTCTGTGGACTGAGCACTTTGATACTTTCACAGTATTAATGTAGAACCTAGACCTGCTTTATAATCAAAAAAACACATACATGTAGAGAGAGATAGAAGCTCTAACAAGCATCGACACATTAGCTATGCAGCATCCCCCTAACATGTAACTATAATTCTAGCTTAAGCGTGGACAAAGGCCCACAGTGAAGGCAACATTATGCACATCAAGCTGCTTACTGCGAACACACTCGCACTGTCTCTCCCCGCTGCAGTTGCCGGCTGCAAGCCCCATCAGTCATGTTCATCTCAACAGTAACAGCAAAGAAAAAGCACAGTCACCACACTGTCACACAAATGCATTGTTCCACCACAATGTCTCTATCAAGCAGGTACTGACATTTCAATTAGACACATGAAAATAATTAACCTGTCTCCCAGTGCAAAGAAATGACTTATTTTCTCTCACTTTTTCTTCTCTCTCTCTCATGTGTATGTGTGTGTACACGTGTGTGTGTGTGTGTATGTGTGTGTGTGTGTGTGTGTGTGTGTGTGTGTGTGTGTGTGTGTGTGTGTGTGTGTGATCGCAGCTGTCACTCGGGGTTTAGGGGCACCCAGTGTGACATCAAAGAGTACAACGTGCTCTATGTGGTGCCAGGCTCTGGCAAACTGCACTACGTCCTCATCGCCTCTATCATTGGAGCACTCCAGGTGGTCATCATCTGTGTGGTGGTGCTCTGCATTACCAGGTGAGTCATGCCCTAACTCAGACACACACATACACACACACACTCAAACACAGCTTTCTAATGAGCCTGGGAGCAGTATTTCCAGCGTTGTGTGTGTTTGGGAGTCACATGGGGGGGCTGTGGAGCTCCTAAGTCTGGAGGAAACAACTGAAAGGTCACCTTGCCTAGAGAGAAAGTACTGTCATATTCCCTCTGGTCACACACACGTACACACACACACACACACGTTAACATGCCATGTGTGCGTATAAGCACAGACACATGGAGATAACCATGTAGGAAGGCAAGTCTTTTGTATTCACAGTAAAAACCACACACACACACACACACACGCACACACACGCGCGCGTACAGACATACATACTTATATTCTGCACCTTGTCTCCCTCCAGCTGACCTAAGCAATTTATGGCTTTTAATAAAAGATTTTAAGTGTTTTGGCCGAGACAAAACTGCTCCTCTGAGTAAAGGAGGGAAGGCGGAGGAGGAGGAGGAGGAGGAGGAGGGACAAAATGAGAGAGTTGGAAAAGGTGCAGGATGAGAGGGCAAGCAGAGAAGATAAAGAAGGGAAAAGAAAATTATATTATGCACTCAGCCTTATAAAAGTCCACAATACACCACATGACTCTCACTTGTTACCGCTGAATAAATGAATATGTAAACGAAGGAATGAGCCTAGTGACTGACTCACCTCAGTGTCCTATCTCTGTCTGACCGACTGAGCTTTGTTTCATGCGTTTTATTAATGTTGCTGGAGTTTTATGTGATTTCCCCTTATTATAAAGACTTGCCATTCGCTTTAAGGACAAACAGGTGGGAGCGGAAAAGGTCATCTCTATGCTTTGCCTCTCGTGTATGACATTCTGTCACGTCTTGGAAAAGGTCCACTCCAAAGGGTTTCACTGCGAGATACCTTGTTATTGCCACAGCATTCGATATCTTCATCACTGTCTACAAACTAATCAGAAGAATTTATCGTCAGCTGATAAATCCTAATGACATTTCTTGAACTGCTTTACAGGTCCCAAGGAACCAGTTAAGGCCTATTTAATTAATGAAGTTCTGAGAGTTTTACTAGTAGAAGGGTGCCCCAACTTTTGCAACAGTACACAGAGGTTAGGGTTAACCCTAAAACTCAGTACATTCAAAAAAAGGTTATTGTTTAATGTCTGTTTGGTGCAGGGGTTGTAAAATGTTAAGGGGTTCCCAGTTGCATACAACTGTAAATCTTTCAAATAAATAAAAAGATGAAATATACTGTTCCATTATTTTAAACGGCCCAGTAACTTTTAAAGCAGCTGGTTGCATGAAGAAAAGGGTGGACCTGTCTAAATTCCTGTTTTCGTCCCCCTGCTTTTACAGTTACAGCGTCTCACTTAAGTGTCCTCTCACTGTCCAGCTGCAGATATCCAAATGAGAGAGGAGGAGTTAAAAATAAAAATACTGATTCACTCATCTGCGTCGCCTTCAGTTGTTACTGTAAGCTCACAACTAGGAGCTTTATCAGGAGCTGTGAATTTTTTTTTTTTTAGCTTCATTGTTGTTGGAGTGTTGTTGGGATAAAAATATTTATGATTGCCAGGTTTAACCTCTAAGAAATGATTTCAGAACAACTTAATTGGGCTCTATAAAACACCAGAATGACCTCAGAATGAGTTTTCACAGCTGCAGACTCGTGCAGCAGCAGAGATAACCACTGCTACGTATCTTCTTCTTCTTCTGTTTGTACAGGAAGTGCCCACGGACCAACAGGATCAACCGGCAGAAGCAGAACAATGTCCACTTCAGTTCAGAGAACACCATGCGCGCCTCCACTCGACTTATCTGAGCCCCGACACGCTGGACAGTGTCCCCCTCCACTTTACGGAGAGCTACGGCGTTTGATGTTCCCCCTTGTAGGCCAACCCCGACAATTTAGGATCTGCTTCCCCTCACTCCTCGCCCTCTCTCTCAGTATGAACTTCAAGAATGCCCAGAGAGGACGGTGGCATAGCAAAGACAGTGCTGGAACACCAGTCAGTAAAGAGACTCACTCGTGGGGTAATGTTCTCATCAGTCGCCACCCTCGCTGACTTCCCCCTCCCCCCCACCCCAAGTTACAGACGTGTCTCCCTGCACCTTGTTACTTCGACCAAGGGTTTTTCTGAAAAAACTGAACCATGAGGCGTTTGAGGGCGTTGAGGATACTGAATGTGAGTGTGTGTGTGTGTGTGTGAGTGTGTATTAGATGTGTGAGCTTTGGTAGAGGCGGGGTAGCCAATGTCTGTTGTTTGTAGATGAGGGGTTAAAGCAAATCGGGGTAGTGCAAAGCAGGGTAACGGGGCTTTAAATGAAGTGTGTATTGTTCGGTCTGGGAGGGGGGGTGGGGCGGGTTTCGGGGCTACACGTGATGCCTTGCACCTTGTGTTTTAGGAGACCTTTGACAGAGGGCACAATGTTATTATAGAGCTCTCTGTTCGGTTGTGACGATGACGTCAGCTACTGTATCTTGGGTTCTATTTCCAATAGTTATTACTACGTTGTCTTGATGGGGTCATTTTTCTGTAAATGTAAATAAATAATTTATATCACGAAATGTAACATGCTGTGTCCGCCTCTGTTCATTATTATCAGATCCATGTTGTTCTCTAAGATATATAGAATTTAATATCACAAAAACTGTAGGATGGAGCCTACTTCCCTGAATTTCTATGGAGCTTAACAATAAACAAAGTATTGACTGATTTATTGATAATCTAATAATATATTATGATATAATATGTAATGACACTCACAGCAGTCATTTTTCTGCATTGAGAACTTTTACACATTACATTTTACTAATAAAACTAATACTTTTTGATATAATAATAGTAAGTGTGTTTACAATGAAGTGTTTTTACCTTTACTTAAGTAACTTCACCAATGTATTAATTTGAAATGTGCCTTTAGGCTGAAAGCAGCAGGTAAGTAAAATACTTGTTGTGTAGATTTCCCTCCATTCTGCTGGACATCCATGTTTTATTCTTGCTTTCCTTAGACATTATCTTTCATTTCTCGCTGTCGTAGCCTGTATTTTGAACCAAGTGTAAAGACACTAGCTCAAGTGAGCAGGAGTCAACATGTGTTTACCGCCACAAGGTGGTGCTATAATCACCACCTCCTGACGGAACCAGTGGTTTCACAGAGAACAGAACAAACGGCAGATTCGGCATGATTTCATTCCGTCTGGACGCAGTCGTTCATGATAGATTGAGATTATTATTTTCTGAAATATATATAAACGAGTCTGGGCAGCAGTTGTCGTGGCCGAGTGGTTAAGGCGATGGACTAGAAATCCATTGGGGTCTCCCCGCGCAGGTTCGAATCCTGCCGACAACGTCGCTCCGTTTTCATGTTTGACCTAAAACTACATTTAATTCAACACAAAAGGAGAAAATACACAACATGATGAATGAACAGCTGAACTCTCAAACTCATGCACACACATACGTGCCTGTGTAACAGCAATGAAAATAATATAATGTCATTTATTCTCCCCGCCAGTGCTCACCAGTCAAAAAAAATGTGTTTTGTTTGTTTGTTTGTTTGTTTGTTTGTTTTTTGTTTGTTTTTTGTGACGTGAGCCTTAATTAAAGCTTCGTTCAGGATGTGTGAGGTGAATCTGTGGACCATCTGCACAGAGGATAACAGCCCTCTCACAGCTTCTACTACTGTGCGAAAAAACAAACAAACTTATCACCAATTTTATTTTTTCTGAAACACACTCTTAAAGATGAAATAAAATGAGGCCCAGAACAAAAGCTTTGGGTTACGTTGGTGCTAAGTAACAAATAAAAGAATAATTTACTCAAGTATTGTCGTTTGGTACTTTTTAAGCATGTCATACTTTACTTGAGTATTTAAATTTCATGTTAAAGTAATTAATACTTTTACTTTATATAATTACATTGCCTTGATATGTATTTAAACATATTATATACTGTTACTTTGGCTAACTTTTTTAATATAGGCCTTCAACTTGGAATAGAGTCATTTTACAATATTATATTGCTGTCTGCATGAAGACACATTTATTCACAGAATTAGTTTAGGTATTATCTAGGCTCCATTATATAGGTTTAAGCAGCTACAAAGCAAAGAATACCAACAGTATTCCTCAAGATTTCATGCTTTTGAAAGCATCAAAGTTACACTGTTATTAGAAACACTACAAGATTATTCTAATAAGGGAGGAGATCATAGTTGATATGTGAAGTTCTCTGCTCAGAGTCAATCATGGGTCACTCTGGCAAACGTTCCCAGCCTGTTTTTAATGGACCTGTAGTCAAACAGGTATGTGTTTGTCTGAGGGCCAGATCCCTCGTCTTTTATTGACTTCCAGCAATTATTGACTTCAAAATGACCTGACCAAGTTTAACACAAACTGACACCGGTTATACAGAAATACAAGTGTTTATATGCTTTTGTGTAATAAATCTGAAATACCTGAAATAGCAAAGAGCCTCTCATGTCACCTGCGGCAACGGCCTCATTAAACCCATTAGGAAGAGTCTGTGAGGCTGTTTAAAATGAAACCCCCCCAATGAAGACTGTCTAGTCCTACAGTCCATACTTTCACCTTCAACTCCCTCCCCTAACCCTCCCCCAAATTAAAAACTAAGAAGCTGGAAGCCCTTGCAGTTCGACCCCTGGGCACACATCTATTTGTATACACATCTGTGTGTCTGCACAGAACCCAGCAGACCCAGTCAGCGTAATCCTGTCAGTTTCCTGTCCTCTCCCGCTCAAATTCAGTGGGCCCAAGGCCAGGGAGGAGCAGGAAGGAAACCTCTGTGAAAGTCTGTGAGTATCTGCTCTCATCTGAGCTGGAAGAATGTGGTGAATGCTATCGAGTGGATTTTGCTTTTACTACAAGAAAAGTTCCCGCCCCCTGACGGCGTGTAAAGGTTGTGACATACACAGGTAGGCCATTTAAAGGTAGGCAACATCATATACAGTCAACCAGGCTGTAGTCTTCCCAAAAAAAAAGGCCTTCTTTCCAGACATGAGTCACGCACAGACAACATGTGATGGGATGTTTCTGCCATCTGTCAGTGTGCCACTTGCCACTATTACTTGGATTTGCATAATGATAATTTTAAACAGAGTCAAGTGCAGGTTGACTGAGCACAAAGTGTTTCCCGCTAACAGCTTGCAAGAGGTGGCTGGTAATGAGGAACAATCTTTACCAGTGTTAATTGGGACAGTACGCTCCCGTTGATGAAATTTGAAGTTAGTCTTTTTAGATTCGATTGAAACTGCTGCCAACAGTGTGGCCATTTTACTCCGCTGCAGGCCTCACGTATGAGGTCCGCGGGTCGGTGGGAAGACAGAGGAGTCACCTCCTCTTCTCTTCCACAAAAGTACGAAAGCAAATCTGTTTACTTTCAGGGTTGTTTAACCAGAACGAGTGGGTAACAGTATGGTGACTTCTGCGTATAAATATGCTAAAATAAAATAAAGAATAAGAAAAAGAAAGCTGCACAGATAGATGAATGCTTTTGTCCTGCTGTGGAAATACAACATTATCTTCTGTCTTTTATGAGGAAAATTGTGAACAAAGTGTGGAGAGGATAAAAAATCATATTAAAAAATGGCATGGTGTGAAAACAATACAGCAAAATCCATCCTAATGCTAACAACAGAGGTTAGTCAGCTAATGTGCTGTTGCTGTGATATTGTGTTTGCCACTGGAGTTGTGGTTACATCACATTCTCAAAAAAAATGTCTCACTGCTTCATAGACCTGGCAAAGTGTTGAATTATGCACTACCTCAAGGCTTAAACACCGGAAAGTCAGCACACAAGTGTGTGGTGCTCAGCAGTCGCAGAGGCTCACCTCATGATTATTCCAGTATTAATCAGTTTGTGCGCAGGTTGTGGCACAGTGACTGATAAAAGAGGCACTTTGAAAGCATATTGTAATTTATGGCAGGGTGTATATGAGTCTGATGTATTATTATCTGAACATCATTATGGATCTGCAGCTGTTAAGAGGCCTAATGTATTTGCCTACTTTGCCCTTCCTTAGTGCCAATGATGCATGGAGGAGCCTTTTACAGAACTAAATGTGTTGTGAATTTTTACTGTGCGTATAATGTATAAGTGAAATAACACAGAAAAAATTAATGAGTCCTACCATCAGTCAGATGATCTTAGGTATATTTGAGGCAGACACATTAAAGGACATATACGTCCAAAAGCTCATTCTGTTTTCGACACACAACAACAAATGCACACAGAAATAATTCCCCATATTCACATTCCCCATCCAACACCTACTGAGCATAACAGATAGGTACTAAGCATTGGAATCTGATACTTGCATTCGAAATGCATAACTTCTTATCTGGCTCCTAACTATTTCAGACAGCATGTTTGAACACGCTGGCTTGTAGGTAATGCACATTCCACTGAATATTAAAAATATCCTCCCAAGAGATCCCAGGATGGTGTGAAGTAGGCAGTCTACCAGTGGTGAATGGAATAACAGCTAAATTGAAAAACATAATTTGGCTGGGAGGCACTTGGCTGTCTTCCGGGGATCCACACTTTGGGAAAACATCAGGCTGAACGGCGAGGAGAGCCCTCGCATTGATTTTACAATCAGCAAACTGCACCTCAACTCTTTTGGCAGTGAAGGATTGGCCTATTGATTTGAAAAAAAAAACACTTCTCTACCGACGTACAAGGACACCTTTAAGTGAGCGTGTGTCTAACGCACGCTGGTCTGTGGAAAAGGGTCATTTAAAGATCCACTACCATCTGTTTTGGCCCCAGCATGCCACTTTCCCCTCTTTGATTTCATGACAAAAGGGAACCATTGCTTCCTTCTTTCCCACTGTGCAACCAGACATCCAGTCTGAGCAACAAAATACAAATCAAACACTGCCGGCCATCCATCGTTTCATCATAGGTATGACCACCTGTGTGAAACTGTTGGTGGTTATCACGACCATTAGGGGTCCCATTTAAACATTGATCAGGAAAGCTGTTTGCTGTGTGTCTTGCAGCTACCACTTAACCAGGCAAAACTAATGATGAAATATGAGGAAGTAGGTGGATGATTAGTTCTAAAGTGCTACACTTTAACACTGTGCACCTATAATCTGATTTTCTGGACATATTATAATGTTTAGAAAACTCTAACATGCCTCATACTGTACACACCTCATTTCCTCCAAGTCACAAATTACTTTGACAAACAAACCCATGCACCATGTTTGTGCAGCAGGCTACTATCACCCATAGTTACGTCTTGTTGTTAGTAATTATAACATGAGCAAAATGTGGTGACGTAGTTTAAAGAGCAACAAAGTTGACGTCAGGAGGCGGTTGGGATGGAGGGACGGGTCAGCACAGGAGGGCAGTGATCGATTTCTATGTGAAAGTAGCATTTATGTTTATGTTTATGTTATTTCTATAATCTATGACCGTTTGACAAAGTTAACCATGTTGTAATTATTGTCCATGACAACAAAGATCATCTAATGTTACTGTCACCCAAATCATAATCTTTTCCTAAACATAACCATGTGCATAAATCTATCCTCCACAGTCACTGTGCCCAAACTAAAATTAATTTTAGTTATAAATGTGACGAAATATTCTGTATATCTAACAACATGTAAACATACATGCTGCTTTTAGTGACTTAAAACCAACTGTAAGTAAAACTGCAGACACTACTCCTCCATGTGAGCATTCCCTCTTTAACATTAGAGTATAATGTCTCCATGTCTGTCAGAAACTATCATTAAAGTGCACATAAAGGGTGCCTTGAGGTGTTTCACTTGCATTCTTCTATCCACAACAAGCAGCCACTTACACAAACATGTGGCTTGGAACAACACACAGGAGGATGAGGACAATGGCGCCACCCTCTCAAGCCATACAGCAATGACAAGGACTGCAGTGCATGGAGAAGGGAAGTAGAGGGGGGGGGGCAAGACTGAGGAACAACTAGGGTGTGTTTAAATGTGTGAGACACTCATGCTCACAATAAAATGTTAACCATCTTCTCTGCATTTTTTTAACATAAAAATACACTGTATGTTGGTGCTTCAGGTCAACCAAACCTGTTGGGCTGCCTTTAGAAAAAGAAAAGGTAAAAAGATAAAATCTTTGATACAAATTGATCTAAACAGGCCTCAACTGCTTGAGACCACGTTTCATTTTCAAAGAAACTTGTTCTTCAACCATTTTTGGACAACCAGTCATCTACACAGGAGGTTTGCCAACAGCCTAACGGTTACCGCAGTGCCACACCTGTGTTGAAGGTTTTGAAGCAACTCCAGGTAGGTTTCCCAGGATACAAAGCTCATTCAGTCGATGCAACTTGCAGTGGCATGTTTGCTGAAATAATGGAATACACCAGCCAGCCTCAACATTAAACAGCATTATGGTGACTGCTGTTTCTGCTGCAGTAGCTTCAGCCGTTATGGTCTCTACAAAGTTTTTTAAAGTAGAAGATTTAATTTTATGGAAATCTTCTTTAGCAAAAAAAGGGGAAATTACCAACTCAAGTTACACCTGTAACATTCAATAAAGAGAAAATAAGATTATTGAAGGGAGTCAATCATTTTCTCCTCTAACAGGATACTGAGCCTTGTGTTATGATTGAAGTAAGATTTTTTAAAAATGCTCTTAGCTTTTGTTCTGATTTACAAAACTCCAATTCAACTGCAAGCCTGACTCAGCTGTGAGAATTAGGTCATGCACTTGCATTTCTTTGCCTCCAGAGGGCGAATACATCCATTTCCTCAAGCTGACCATCCACCAGCTCTTTTTAACCTTCTCTACCAGCTTGTGTGCATGACATAACTGTTTTTGCTGTGCATTCTGCTATGTGTTACTGTACGAAGGTTAATGGCAGAATTATCCTTAAACAAATATGAAGTGTTGTTATAAAATAGGCCTGGGAAAGACAACATTCCTTGACACAACACTGGGAATGAGTCAAACATGTACCAGACCGTCAGGAACAGTGGATGAATTCAGGAAAGCAAAGGAAAAGTAACAGAGAGAGGAAGATTAAGGGGGAAAGGGAAGGATGGAGAAAAGGGGGAGTAACGGAAAGGAAAAGAGGGGGACAGCTGGGAGAATGACAGGATGGGAGCGTCATCCCGTCCATCCCCTCTATCCCAGGAGTGAAAGTGGGAAAAGTCAGAGTTCAAATGCTCGGAATGGGAGGTCGCACTTTTATGTTGACAAAAGTGTGTGTCTCCAAGGAGAAGCAGCGAGAGAGAGAAACACTGGCGTTTTGAGTTAGAGGAGAGAAATTTGTTTGGGTGAGTGTCTGGCACTTCCCCTCTGCTGTGACAGCTTTGAAGCTTGTTGAGTGAGTAACCTCAAGAAAAGGTGTGAGTCTTGAGAAAATCTGTGAAGAGTACTTGACTACATATGTAACCGGTGAAAAGATGGAACTGTAACAGAAAAATAGCAAGCTATGCTTAATATCTCTGTAAAGGTAAAAGAAATAGTCCAACACTTTGGGAAATACGCATAAGCCCCTTTTCCACTGATCAAAAAACCAGCGATAACCTTTTGTCAGCAATGGAAAAGGGTACAAATGTTATTCACACCCGGGTCAAATGACTCTGCAGGAGACGCTGGTATATCTCGGCTTCAACTCTGATCGGCAGTGATGAAAACACAACACTTGGGTTAACCCGCAAACTTTTCTGAGCTGTGAGGTGAAAAACACTGTAAATGTACCTTTCGCCTGCCCAGCACAGTGGTGTTAAACCAGGGATACCACAGCTACACTGCACCCAGGGATGAAAGAGCGAGCTGCAGCCCAGATATAAGTTTTAAAAACACACACTCACCGTTTGAAGCATCTCACACAGAGGCTCTAACACTGACAGAAGCATCCGTCTAACCTCAGTTTTTCTTTCTCCCCTGCGCCTGTTTGTGTCCTCTGTAACTGCATGTGATGACACTGGGCCCTGCACTTATGTGTGTCCTCTCTGGGAAACTCAGCTGCCAATGTAAAACGTGTCAGTTGTCTTTTTAGTGAGTTTACCCACATTTAAAGAAGTTGCTTATACCTGCTAACGTGGTGTAAAACAGGTATAAGATGAGAGAATTGATATCACTCATAGCTGTTGGTCAGTAATGAACCTACTGCCTGCTGCTGCGTAGCTTAGTTGAGTGTAGCTTAGCTTAGCATAAAGACTGGAAACAGGAAACAGCTAGCCTGACTCTGTCTGAAGCAAACAAAACCCACCTACCAGCACCTATGGCGACGTCAACTCTAATTCGATTACATGCTAACACACCTGAAAACCCATATCACGTGAGCATTTACATACATCAGCAAAGGCAGTTGGACCATGATAAAATGCAGAATTCAAGTGCACAGCAGCTGCTAGCAAAGACAGCAAGGTCAGCAATGCTTGTATTTCATTATCCGTGTTGTATTCACTGCTGGTAGTTGAGGCTGATAAGATCCAATCGGGGAGCAATCCTGAGTGTCTGCCTCATTGTTTCCAAAGATCTCCGTTTCTGCCTTTCCAGACTACAATGCAACCCTGGACTTATAAACTGAAAAGGGGCCAGCAGCGTTTCCAAGAGTCCCTGTTTTTGGAGCTTCAAAACTCCAGAGTAGTGTGGATGCGAGGTGTAATCGTAGCAAAAGTAAAGTATATTAGTGTGGATGTAGCCTATAAAACTCCATGATTAACATATCTTGTTTGTTTACAGATTGTTTCAGATTTTCAGTCCCTCCTACCCCACCCCATAAAAGTTCATTGTGCCATTTTTACACTTTGGCTTCTGTATTGATTAAACAAACAAGATGTGACATGCTGATGCGGTGCTGGTACATGTATTCTGTTAGCTGTGGACAGAAGCATGCTAGCTGTTTCCAGCTGCTTCCAGTCTTTGTGCTTAGCTAAGCTAACTGGCTCCTGGCTGTGGCTTTATATTTATGTTGCAGACATGAAAGTTGTATCAAGAAAGCAAATAAGTCTCTTTTCCAACATGTGGAACTATTCCTTAAAGTCAGCTGTATGAACAACAAATCTAAGGGGTGCAAAACTCATCAAAATCACTTCAGCTAACACTGTGTAATAACAACGCAATTTAAGAATAGATGCTTTTATTAATGTGGTTAGGCTCTTTGGCAGAGTCGGGACTCTGCCAACATATTGTATTGTCCTAAGGTGTGTCTTTTCTGTGTGTACATAAGCCACAAGTAGTTGCAGAAAACCTAATCTCGGTTTAGGGGAGTGAACTTTCTATTGATTTTAGATGAGATGGTGGATGACCAAGCCTTTCCCGTATCAGGCAGAATCCAATAAAACTCAGGTGTGGGTTTGAATGTTTTCCATAGTCTGCAGTGATAAAATAGATTCTTGTCATAGCTCTGATGCAGGAGGGAATTAATCACACAGATAAACACACATTCCTCTTCTCTCAGACAAAAATCCAGGCACTCTCGCTGCAACACACTGACACATTCCTGTTAAACACCACTTATTTATTTGATTTTAAAGCACAGTTGAAAGAGTTACCGCGAATAAAAGATTTACAATGACAACGACAAACAGAACGACTGAGAGAGAGGCCGGGGCGCCGTGCCAGGGCACAGATGAGCTCATTGTTGAAACAGGGATTTCCACATTTCCATGTCAGTGTGCCCCATGCCATGACACAGGGCTCAAAAACAAGAGGGGAGAGGAAAGGGGCGCACATAGGGTACACACACACACACACACACCCTGCTGTATGTAAACATCAGCATAGTGACACACACACATACATTAAACTTTGGTGTAAAGAAAATATGGTCCATGATTTATCTCAGTTCCTAAAACACACAAGAAACACAGGCTGATTTGTATCATAGCTTCATTGTTTTATTGTTTTTTCACACACACACACACACACACACACACACACACACACACACACACACACACACACACTCAATTACAATACAATCCAGTACAATTTGGCAGCCTAAAAGCCTAAAATACAAAAACATAGCTTTCGCACATGTTTTGCAGAGGCAGCCAGGCAGGAATGGCTGGTATAATAATTGCATGAGAACACACAGAGCAAGGAAGCAAGCATACAAGGAAGGACACACACTCACCCACTAACTCTACCTCTGATCTGTCAATGGGGCTAGGCCCGCGCGGTTTCCATAGCAACCACGCCCCTCCCTTCGGGGTTGCAGGGGAGGTGTTTTGAAAGTTCACAGCCAGAGAGAGAGAGAGAGAGAGAGAGAGAGAGAGAGAGGGTGTAAGTAAAAAACAGTCAAACTTTACTTTACTTGCTCTCTGAGTCTGGGAGAATCCGTCATCCCATCACAGCGGGACATCTGACCACCTGTGCGCCATGGAAGAAGACGCGTCCCAAGCGGGGCCCAGCAGCATCTCGGGCAGCACGCACACCATCCCGCAGCAGCAGCAGCCCGACACCGCGGAAGTCCTGATCCCCAGCTTCAGCCGGTCCTCCGCCCCGTCCTCCCCGACCCCGACCGGCACTCTCTCCCGGCTCGGCTTCAAAAGTCCGACCAGCCCGTCCGGAGCCGCGCCGGGCAGCCCGATCGACCGCGGCCAGGTGAGCGCCATCACCGTGGTGGCGCTGCTGGACAAGCTGGTCAACATGCTGGAGGCGGTGCAGGAGAACCAGCAGCGGATGGAGCAGCGACAGGCCGACCTGGAGGGCGCCGTGCAGGTCGTGCAGGGAGACGTGACCCGCCTGTCCAAGACCCACATCTCCACCTCCAACAGCGTCAGCAAGCTGCTGGAGCGCTCCCGCAAGGTCAGCGGGCACCTGAAGGACGTGAGGGAGCGCTTGGACAAACAGGCGGTGCAGGTGAAGAAGCTGGAGGCCAACCACAGCCACCTGCTGAAGAGGAACCACTTCAAAGTGCTCATTTTCCAGGTGAGGGACAAGCATAGTTACCACCTTCTGATTCAAAGTGTTACAGCCTGTTGTGTGCTGGTCTGCTTTGGGGATTTTAGAGGTTCAGTTTACATGTGAGGAGCAGTGGCAGGTTGTGTAATATCCTCAGCGGCTCTGGTTTGAACCCTGCTGGTGTCATCAGGGTAAATTCGTTTTGGATTGAAGCCTGCAACACAAACTGGAAGTGTGGCCCTTTGACACCATCTGATGAAAAATGTTATATCATGGGAGATGCAGGAAATAGTGCTTGAGACAAAGTCAGGATATTGAGGCTTCTGTTGTTTCGACATTGATCATACTCTTTTTTAAAATTTGTGCATGGAGACAACTCTATAAAGTACAATATTAAATGCCTTGATTACCCCTTTATGGTGTGTTATGTGTTTTTCATAGGACACATTTGCATTATGGACTTTTCATTCTAGTGTGTGTGTGTGTATGTGAGTCATATTTGCATTCATATTTGACTGAAGTAATGGGAGTGTGCGGATGTGTGCAAATGTCTCATGATGCTTTGTTGGCACGGACACGTGACATGCTGCAGGTGAATAGCAAAGTTATTAGATTTTCAACACTTGAGATCTGTTGGACAGGACTTCAGCGGCCTGCAGAGTGATGTGGAGAGCTGTTTCGCTGTTTTTTGACTCGAGGAAATATATTTCAAACACACCTCCAAGAACAGAGGATTTCACCGAAATGCAAAATATAATCTGGTTACTTAGCCTGAACATGGGTTAAAATCTTTACAGCGTTCATCCACGTGCATATATATGAAGCTCTTCCCTCTCATGTCCTTTGTGCGTGTGCGTGTGTGTGTGTGTGAGAGAGAGAGAGAGAGAGAGAGAGAGAGAGAGAGAGAGAGAGAGAGAGAGAAGAAGGGTGTGTCTGGGAATGGAGTTACAGAGGATAATAGAGGAGGGCTCAGATACTGACTTTGACAAGATCTGTTTACACCCCACAGTCATAATTCAGACAGACAGATGGCTTTTTGGATGGATTTACCACTTTAACTGCCACATCACACCTTTGAGGGTAAAACTCTATCCTGGCGCTGAAAAAAAGCGATAAACCTTCCAGTTTCCCCAGGAAATCATGAGTGGAAAGTGGGAGGAATATCCTTACATAACCCATCCCTCACTTATCTCAATACATGAAATAGCTGAGACTCCTGCTGATTACATAAAATAGACCTTAACTTATATTCTTGACAGATAATCAAGCAGATGAAAGCTGATGTATCCATTGCCACTCGACCAAAAAAAAAAATCAGTGATCGAGGCATGATTATTTGATTGCTTTGTGCATGGTTTTTCATGCTTGTGTGTGTGTGTGTGTGTGTGTGTGTGGGTGGGTGTGTGGGTGCGTCTGAGCGTGTGCATACGAGTGTGAGCCCAGGCAGCAAAAAGGGGGGCCATTGTTGACACAACCGGAGTCACTGAGAGCTCTTAACTGCCGTTGTTATCTGGTTTCCCAGGTACTGAGGCTCTGTTGTTCAAATGCAACAGGTGCCAAGACCTTACCCAGTACAAGGTGGCTCTGTGCCTGTGGGCGAGGCACCCAGGATCGATTTTAAACACATCCTCGGTCGCTTTTTATTTGCTAGGAGGGAGGGATAGTGAGAGTGGACAGTGGCTGCTAGTGTTTTATACTTTATTATATGGCATTATTACAGTAGGAGTATAATTTAAAGTTCCTGCATCTCTCTTGAGTGTTGTGTTGCTCACAGGCTCCTGTTTAAAAGTGCTTATCTGATTCCTGCTGAGATTTTTTCCTTCTTCAGTCAAACTAAGAGCAGAGCATTTGCAGATGGGTGTAGCAGGGCCAGGTATGACCTCTAGGGCGTGTGTGTGTGTGTGTGTGTGTGTGTGTGTGTGTATACATCTCGTGTGTGCGTGCAGCTTGCCCATTGGATGTCATGCTGATGTGTTGGGTCAGGTGTGCGCAGTTACTGAGCCAGTAAATGAGACTCGGCGTGCCTGAGGAGAGCGGGAAATAAAAGAACTAAGTGCAGCCCTTGTTCCTTCTCCTGTGTTGACTCTTTTCTGTGTCCATCACTTTCTGCCTCACCTCATCTCCTTTTTTTTTTTTTGCCTTCATTATTTTGTCTTTTTCTTGTTTTTCTCCACCTGGTGCTGGCTGGGCTCTAATTTTCTTGTCTGGTATGTTTTGGCTTGCATTGCTCCCCTTTTTTTTTTGTCTTTCATACAAACTCCACCTTTCGTGTGATCACTTAGTTCAAGCCACCTGTCATGGTTCTCTGAAACTACACTAAAACACATGGTGCACTCCTCAGAGTGCTCTTTGATAACACACACGCGCATTTGCTGTGCACCCACCAAGAGCCAGCCTCTACTATACCAGCCCCGTTACTATTGGCTGAGGGACCCTCCTCCCCCTCCTCCCCACATGACAAAACTGATCCAAACTACTCATCACAGTGTACGTGCCAGCTGAGGTGGAAACGTGGAGGGCTTCTGGGTAAACGCTCTCTATGCACAGAGCAGGGGTCTATGGCAGCTCCAAGCTTTGGACACATTTGGTCAGAAATGACAGCGCTGTCTGCCGCTCCGCTGCGTTCCTGTGCATAACGAGGACTAATGAGGACTTAATTACTGCTGCTTGGCCCTTTGTTTGTTTGTTTCTGTGCACCAGTGCTTTTCCTGTCTCCATATGGCCCTCCCCTCTTCATGCCTGCGCACAAACACTGACGTATGCATGTGAAACACACTCCATTCCCAGCCATCTGAGATCCCTCTGTGTACAGTTTAAACACCGATTTGGTAATTATTGTTTGTACAGGTGAAATATTTTGTGTTGTTTTAGTTTTTCTGTTATTTGTCACACAGATTAATTTCAAAGGCTCTTCACCTGAGTGTTTCAATATCAACAGTCTTCCAGGAGATCTTATAGCTTATCTTTTCTGCATCGCTGTGGCCTGCTTCATGAAATACGGCACATTTCAAATGAAATTCCCTGCGACAGAAGTCATTTATTTCTGAGTGGATCTTAATCTCCCCATCTGTGTTTATTTCACAGCGGAATTTCATCACAACAAACAAGTCAAGCCGCAATGGCAAACTGAATTTGAACGCTGTGAGAATTTAATTTGCTCCCTTTGCACATGTGGGGCCCGATTCGGAGTTTTTGCTAGATGTTCAGTAGCGAGGAGGGAGCTGTGCGACTGCGTCGGTGGGATGGGAAGAGGATGTTTGGTGCCTGTCTGTGTTTTTGGGATCCCTAATCGCAGGCAGGCAGAGAGTGACAGCAGTCGCAGCTCTCACACACTATCAAAGAACTTTCATATCAAGGAAAGAGGAATTCCTCCTCAGCCAAAGTAAATACAGTGACTGCAGCTTGTTCTTTTGTTGCTGGAAGTTGTGCTGGAGGACCTGTGGTGAAATAAGAGTTGTTCTTGACCGTTGATAACTCCATCATCAGTCAGCTTCACTCGTTGATTAAGTTAAGATGAATTGTCAACCTTCCAGATTGTGAAACGTTTCCATCCTTCACCACATCCTGACGTGTCATTCATCACAGAAGATGCTCACAAAGCTTTGGAGCTTAACTTTAGTCATTGCCACGTTATTTGCTTTGCCACCGGTCGTCATAGAGCTTTTGTATACTGACACTTGACCAAGGGTTAAGACTTAAACTTAGCTTTCAGCAGCAGGAAGTAAAGTGTGTTTTTCCGCACTCATGCTGTTGATACTCAAAGATGGAGGACAAACTGGTAATTCTGTTCCCAGCCCTGCCCCCGAGCTCTTACCTTTACTGTAGCCTGATGACACAAAGGTCAGTATTCTGAAATTAAATAATACTAAATAATAGAATAAGACTAAGCAGTGTTCAGGATCCTGTCTGCATGCAAATCAGAACTGATACTAACTGAAGCTTTACTACAGGAAAAGATTAGTTTAGCACTTGAGGGTTAAACTTGACTAACATCCTCCCAGACATGATATTAGATATTTGTGAATGTTATCAGAGTGCACGTATTGCATGTGTTCTGGGTAGAATCTTCCATTATAAAGCCGTATCCATCTCTGCAGGTTGGAGCAGGCCACTGGCTGTAGGCTACAGCTGAGATGTATTGAGTGTCCCACTCCAGCAGATAATATACTGCACCAGCTTTATAGCCCAGAGCAGTGCATTCAATCATGGTGCGCCACCGTGCTTTAACCTCTACAGGTGTTTAAAGTAATAGGGTAGCCAACTTAGAGTAACATGGTAGTTACTGTTACTTATTCCACTGTGGAAGTGAGAGAAACAGAAAATCTACAGACAATATATCAACAGAAATTCATGGACCCACTGTTATGTTTGGAAACATGTCAGACAGTATTTGTCGTTTATGCTGATTATATAACCGCAAGTGTAGAGTTGTGTTACAGCAAAGTTTGTCTCAGCAGTGAGAAGCAAAGAAATAGCAAAGAAATAGCAAAGAAATAGCAAAGAAATAGCTCCAAAGTTGCCAACCTCTTAGCCAACTTACTAATGTTAGCCGTGTTCAGGGTTTTATTCGGAGTCGGACAGTGTGTAAACTCTGGACTAAGGACAGGACTAAGCTAGCTGCTGAAGCAATTGCAGACCACAGGCTGCTCAGAAAATGTCTCATTTTCTAATTTTACCTGTGTTCAATTAAAAGTGACTTGTGGGTGTGGAGGCTTTGGAGCTGTGTGGAGGCTTTAGTCGAAGAATCTAGCTGATTGCATCATGTTGTTTTCAACAGGTAGCGAGCAGCTAGCTCGTTAGCGTTAGTCAGAATATCTCAGTCAAACGCAGATGAAATGAGTTTATCGTTGAAGGTTTTCATGGCAGACATTTGGACAGGTCGTGGAAGGATAAGCACAGCTGCATGTATGGCAGCATTCATACAGTTTCAGCCTGCAGGCTCTCTCGAATGGCTTATTGTGATACTTGACACTAATGACATTAATTACACCTGTGCTTTTCTACCTATTACATTTGTCGGCCATGAAAGAGGTCTGTGATGTAACTTGCTACATATCTTGTTTAATAATATGCTGACCACATATAAAAGCCTGGACTCCGTGGAGAAAAGCCCGGTGATTTTCATGCATTTCTGTACTCCACAACCTGAGAAAGAATCAGTCGGGTTCGAGAATCCAAAGAGTAAAAGTTGTCTCTGTGTTGATACTCTTACACTGCAGTGCAGCCTTTAGGGAAATGTATTTTTTTAAGTGAACAGTGATGTGTGTTTACAGCTTGGCTTCTTGTTATGTTATTTGTCTTATTTTTGCTTTGGGGTTCATTCCTCTGTTAATCCTGCGGGTTTTCAGAAAACAGAAACTAACAAAGGGAGATGAGCAAAGGAGAGGTAAATAAATATATACAGACAGAGGTGATGGGCAGAGGAAAAAAGATGATGTGAAAGATGTAGTCTGTTTGTCAACTAATGACAGTAGACAATGAAGAGTGAGTTTGGATAAGAGATTATACTTAAGTTTGCAAACTGTACAGGCAAAAGACATGTGTTTAGACGGGGAAGTTGCACCTGAAGTCTGTTCTGTCTTATGTCACATTCAGGTTTGACAAGTCTGTTGAACTGTTTCAGTCTCCGAGGCAAAGGCAAGTTTGTAGCTGCAGATTCCAGGTATAAAATACTCCTTTTAACAGCTTTAATAACACGGAGCAGTGATGATAATATCCATGCGTCTTAGTGAGCTTCCACAACAGACTTTTAATGTCTGTTTGGACTTGCTGGCTATAGGCTAGTCAGGTTGTTGCCTATATATGTAAATTATGTCATTTTTTGTTGTTTTTATTTGCAGTTAACTAAAAGTTGATGGCATGAGAAATATACAAAACGATTCCCTAAATTTAACTTTTTTACAAAGCAATATGGACAATACAAAAAAACTATTTATGCAAAGACAAGTAAGGGCGGTAGCTCAGTTTAGTCTCCCATGATGCAGTGCACTTCTTTGTCTTCAGATTTGCCAAGAGCACATATTTAGCATGTTTTTCTTTGTGCAGCAGGTGTTAATAAGGACACCCTAACCCTCACACTTAACTCTTACTCGCACATTTTCTCTTGAGCTTTCTCTATTTCATCACATTTGTGCAGGGAGTTGTGGTGCTGGTAACCTGCCACGGTTCAATCGTGTTATTAAAAAAAATGAAACTATCCTCTTTAGACTCCTTCTATCGCCTCCTTTATTTTCTCTGACATTAGACTTCAGGTCTACATGCTCGTTCTTGACTTCTCAAACCCAAGTGTCCAACCAGTCCCTTCACTAAGGCCACTCCATCCATGGCAGGAAAGAGGGAAACAATGGCCATTTTGGTTCTCAGAGTTCTTATTTCTCTTCTCTTAAATAAAACATGAAAATACAACATGTCCTGAGATAACACCATGACTTCCTGGCCTCTCTGCAGACACTCATGCCCATTGACCTCCATACATCGTAAACATTGTGACAATTGGTTGTGGCTTTATCAAAAGCGCTCATGGTATCTCAGCGCAGCCCCTTATCAAACAATGGCTCTGATATGCAAAGTATGAGAATGTGCTGAAGCAATGTCTCCAGGAGGATCTTGGGAGATGTAAATAAAAGAGCTACAGGAGATTAGCAAAGCCGGGGAGCAACCGGAGAAACTACAAACTGTAATTGTGCAGGAACGTTGTAGTGACAGTGCTGAAGATGACTTTACATCATTCATCATACATGTAGAGAGTTAGGTCTGGTTGATGCAGAAGAAGCAGCGAGATCTCAACGGTCCAGTAAACCATGGGGTTATAACAATCAATATCATGCCATGTTTGAAATTCATTATAACGACTGGAGAGCTCATATTACACAATAAGGGACCTATAATCATCCGAAGCGCACAGACTGCTCTCCTGTAAATTATGGGTTGAGTGAAGTTTTTTTCAGACGTCCGACATCATCGTTTGTGTCATCAGGAATAATAGCCGCCTCTCTAGAGCTGCCTTGATCTACAGACTATCTGCATCACAGCATTACATTGCATCTCAATTGGGTATTGTGTTGTGCAATTTCACAAGCTTGCAAGGCCAGTAAACATGCCATGTTTTCTTTTGGTGAGGCACACATGGGAGGGGCGGGGAAGGGAAAGAATGCCCTAACTTGTTATGCAAAGCTTTATGGGTAGAGGCCAAGAATTGGCCTAAAGTTGGCGAGGGGATATTTATGATACAAGGAACCTTAATATTTGTTGCAGTTTGATCATACTTGATACGGTGGTGTGTTGTTGAGGTAAGATCTTGACAAAGGTTTTATCTGTTTGAATATTTTTGTGCATATTCATTAGTTAAAGGCAGTGTACAGACGTCACGCTGGTACGCTGTGGAGTGCATTGAGAGTTTATCGTGTTTTTGAGTTAAATCAGTCACATGTCAAATAGCAAAATTCCATTTCCTTTCCTTCCTTCCTTCTGTCCTTCCTCTGTCCACAGATGGCTCTACATGCACATCTGAATGGGGGGTTGTTGCATCACAAGCTGGGAAGGGGTTGAACTGTAAAACAGCTCACTGCACTGTAATGGGAGGGATGTAATATAATGGAAACATATGCAGATATAGGCAAATTTGCACTATCCCATGTTGCAGGTGGAGGCTGTAGTGCAGTTGTTCCTTGAATGGATGGAACTATGTGTGAGTTTGAGTATGTGGAGACGGTACAGGGACAATAGTGTAAGGGATAGTGTTTACTTGGTCACCTTGAATGAGGTAGATTTTGCTACAGATAAAGATAACAGGCAAATTAAGAGAATAAAGGGAGAGTAGGAGGAAATTAAGAGAAGAGAAAAGGAGAGTGTTCAGAGTCAGGGCTTTGTCTTTTGTCTCTCCCTGTGTTTGAAATGTTGCACTATGAAGAAGTCTGATCGCGATCAATAAAAAACATCTGAGGCCGCGCATTCGGTTTGTCTGCAACTGCTTGTCTCCCTGTTTCATTTAAACTAAACCTCTTGTTTTTCTCATTCTGTAACAAAGTAATTGAAGGGGCTTGATAATAGCAAAGGTGTGCACACATGCATTTCTGTGTGTGGTGGTGTAGGTGGTGGTGGTGTACTCTCTCATTGGTGCAGTCCCCCAGAGGCACCTGACTCACTGTGCCAACACACCTGTACCAGCCTCGCCTCTTAGGATTAGGAAAACCTCCATTCATCATCTGAAGAACCAAGAAAACACACCTGTTTAAATCACTTACACACACACACACACACACACACACATAGATATAACTAAGTACATGCAAAACTAGATATACACAGCTCAGAAATACATATAATATTATATTATATAGATTTCTAGATTTCAGCCATATCACCCAGTGTAATACAGTGTCACTGCAGAAGTGTGCAGATGCCTGTACAGAGAATATAGACAAAGGCAAGGGGAGAGGGGCAGAAGCAACAGTATAGGGTACCATTACACACATGGTATACACAGAAACACACACTCACAAAGGAACATTAGCCCATCTGAGCTCTCTCAGTCAGCTGTGACGTCCCGCCCTGATCTCCCTCGGCTTGAATAGAGCTGACTTCTATAAGCTCTGGCTTAGTAACACCTTCCAGGAGTTGCAATTAGATGGCAACTCTACCGTGCAAGTGCTGAATAAGATCTTGAACTTCATTACATAAGCGTTTGTACAGAATCTCTTTGGAGTGTGCTCTGCTTTAAGTACAGTAAACTTGCTGCACGATTGAATTAACTTTGTTTTTTGGTTCACTCCAAGTGTATTAACATTTTCTTTCACCTTAAACAGTTTTTTTAAAACAACAGTCTGTGTCCTACACAGACATTCAAACACACACACACACACACACATGCTTACACATACTGTATCACATTCTCGGTGGCTAATGAGTGTTTCCTTAGAGGACGCATTAAATAACGGGGTTCCCAAGAGAGACATACCAGAATGTGAGGCCCACACACACACACACACACACACACACACACACACACACACACACACACACACACACACACACACAGTACAGACCTGGGTCAAATGGTATTTAGGGAAAATGTGTTTGTTGTAGTTTGCTTGCCAAGATTTTGTGGAGTTAAACTGGGGACACACTCATTTCCCACTGTTTAACTCCTCGGGGCGAACAGTCACATAACCATAATGTTCCCCAGTAAAACTAAGTAAAGTCAGCTAACACAGGAATAACACACAAATCAAACAACTTTTTAAACTTTGTTAGTGCAGTAGGTGTAGTACAGTATGTAGGAGGATTCAGATTTCATTCAAAGGTGTTTGAGTTTCTCAGATGTTCTCCAGCACTCACACTGATTATATCAAACATGTTTGAGCCAAATCTGAAAGTCGATGACATGCCCAGACTGGAGCAGAAGTGTGAAGAGTGAATCTTTTAGAAACCTCCACGTCACCAAACAATCGGTCAACAATTAGTCTTTCTTTTATTATTATTAGGTAGCACTCCACTGAGGGTCAGGAGAGGCAATATCGGCTGTGATTTTCTAATCATGATTGATCAGATAGGTGGGTGTCTAAAGCTTAAGCTATCTCACACTTTTTGCTGATAAAACTGTTTGTGTTCATCAGCAAAGAGAAGATAAGCACAAGGTTTGAAGGGATACCATCTCTGGTATTTGTACAGAATCTCTTGTGCTTTAAAAAAAGCTATCACTCACACAGTAGCTGACTTTCTGATCTGAGTTTGCACGAACATGTTTAGATCCACACAGTCTCTGTGGGTGTGGTGCAGTGTCAGACCAACAGCAAAATGGGGCATTCAGACACTGCTGATTCAGACGTGACAGGCGGGAGCTACGGAGAACAAAACTGAAAGGGAGGGATTACAGTTCAACCAGATGAGAGGTGGTGGTAACCAGAGCTGCTCCCCAAGGTGCTTCCTTTGTGTTTTTGGATTTGGAGTTACAAACCCAGAGTGCGTTATTTTTTTTGTTTTTTTTTAGGATGAATGACATACCTCTAGTGGTTGTTGGGGGTAAATTAAACTCACAAACTGTCCACGTGTATGGAAAAGCAGTTCTTTCATGTTTATAAGTGCTGCCTATTATGAGGACAAATAACAGGTCTTCTACACCAGAAGAAGACCAGTGTGTGTAATTTATCAACCTCAAATAATCAACACAACTCTATCACATGTTACACCATGTAATCTAAAGTTCTTAAATGTTTATTGTTTTTTTATCTTCCCATGTACCACAGAAAATGTGGCCCTGTTGGTAATGTTGTTATTGTACCTTTGAGAACACACTGACAGATTTATTAGCATTAGCTGGGAGATGCCACACATGTTTGGCACACACCTGAACTGTGAATCATACCTGCATGTTTGAGATCAAGGCGAGAGGTATCATGTGTCTGCGAGGTGGTGGAAGCAGGACGGCTGTTTTGCACGGCTTTCCACTTCTTAAGGTTCGGATTATGGTGAAACAGTAGTTGGACCTAATCCCGAGTGTTCGTTTTAAATTACCAGGAGATCAGGAAAATTCACTTCATCAATCAATAGTGATTGAGCTTTTTAATCACTGAGGGAGTATTTCTCTTTATGTTATGGTCACATAGCTCTCTTTACCACTTAGTATCCTATAGGCTTTAATTGTCAGAGCAACTCTATCATTTCATCTCACACATTTGACCCACTTCAAAAATATAACAATTGGCTTAAATTGGCTGAAGTTTCCTTTGTCTGACAAATTGCAGCCAAAATACTACTGTCCTTTTCTGCAAAAACAAGTCGTTGATAAAAAGTGATGAGTGGACGGGAGGCAGGACTCTTCTTGACCATCTAGTTAGCCCAGTTCCCAAGTATGTGCTAATGACATCCCAAGAAAGATGCGTTGCGCAGCCCCCCAACAACTTATGGCAACCTGTCACTTTAAGCACCTCTATGTCTAAGCGTTGCCATGCATGCTTTCATGCACACTCATTCTTACATGCATGATGCACAGAAACCACAAGTGATTAAAATGTATGTCATTCCAACATGTACTAAGGATGCGTGGGGCCTGTACTGGTGCTTGGTTTTGACATATCATGAGGTAAAACATCTCATGTTGCCACATCTCAAATCTTGAGTCGCTCCACTACAGGTCTGCACTATGCATATAGTTCGAATTTTTTAAAAATGAGTAGCAAAGTTCACAAATTCAGAGGCAAACACCAAATAAAACTTGGAAGAACATATAATAGGATTGCTTACACAGTAGTCCAACCAACAACTAAAACCACTCACATGGCTCCCTATTATCAGTTCGGTGAAGCCTGTCCTGGATTTTGATTTGTTATGGGTAAATACAAGTGTATATGTAAATCAACCCATACAAAGGCATCAGGTTTTGCCTTTTGTAGGAGGGGCAGAGAGAGACATGAAACAGAAAATGGTGAGAGGAGTGTGACTCCTGCAGAGAAACAGGTGGAATTCCTCACACGTCTTGGGGAGACGACTGGGGGAGGCATGCAGAAACTGGTTTCCACAGTCCTCAGCAGGCAGACCCACCCAACGTGTCAGAGTGTATGAAAGACAGACGTCCATTTACAAGGGCCAAACCATAGCCAGAAGTATACACATACATGTTTATGGGGAATGTCTGTTTGGATGTAAACTTCAATCATCAGTGTCAAGAATTTCTCGAAAGGCACTGGAACGTAAACATGCCAAAATCTAACCCCGACCATAACTAATTGAAACAAAAGAGCTCATGTGCTGAAATGCAACCGTTAAAATATATCCTCATTCAGGAGGTCAATAAGTTGCAAAATTTTACTACAATCTAGAGAAAATTGGACACATCAACGTTATGTTACAATTCCTCATATTTCTCATTAAACTGAAGCCTGATTCAAACAGTCATGCTTTTTTTTTATAACTGATCAAAAGTTAACCATCTTTTTCTGTCCTTCTTCTTAGGAGGACAATGAGATCCCCACCAGCGTGTTCGTCAAGGACTCCCTCAAGACCCCCCAACCAAGCCAGTATGATGCAGAATCCACCCACCCAACTCCATCTATTGCAGGCTCTGTTGAATGCAGCCGTCCCCAAGAGGAGGGTCTCCAGACCATTAGCCTGTCCTCAGATGAGGAAGATGATCTTGCAGTACACCGGGAGGAAGACGAGATGTTTGAGGGTGAGGCTGGTGTGGGCACTTCCCGCACATATGAGAGAAGGGCTGACAAATTCAAGCGCTCCAGCCTGAAGAAGGTTGATAGCCTCAAGAAGGCCTTTTCGCGCCAGAGCCTTGAGAAGAAGGTGACCCAGATCACCACCAAGATTGTGCCGCCGGAGAAGCGTGAGAAACTCAGGAAGAGTCTCACCCCTAACCATCCCAAGAGCCCGACTGCCAAGTCCTCCTCATTCAAGGTGTCTCCCATGACCTTCAACGTAAAGAAGGTCAGAGATGGGGAGGTCCCCACACACGACATGGGCTCACCCGGGGAAGAAGCTCATGTGGAGATTGCTCCTTTGGGGAGCTTAGATGGTGAGATTCCCTTGGCAGAGGTGCATACCCATGAAGGTGTTGTGGAGGAGATTCAGGAGATGCTGAGTCCCTCCACCTCAGACAGCATGAAGGCACAGCTGACCTTCAATGGAGAGGCACCAAACATTGAGTGCGAGATTAATGGTGAGCGATGTGCTGGCCTGGCAGTGCCAGAGCATGTTGAAGATATTGGTGAGGAGGAAGATGACGAGGAGGAAGAAGGAGAGAAACACAAAAGCCCCGTTGAGACGGCAGCAGATGCCCAGATTCCTACAGCAACTGCTGTGGAGCAAGTGTCTTAATATGATTTGATTTTACTGAGCATCAGTTCTAATTTCACTTTCTTTCTCTTCTTCCTCAAGTTTCTACATTTAACACCCAGCAGGCGCAAATTATCCCTCGGTTGTAAGCAATCCTGTGTTGTTGTCAGAAACATCCATATAAACAAGACACATGCTGTCAGCTTCCTAATATAGTCCATCCTCGGACCTTTTCTACAACACCACCTTTGATTATCAGCGGCATCGTCTGAAAACTTTGACACCATCTGCATAAGCAACAAGATTAACAGCCTCACCTCACTTACAGTGCCTGTTAAGCTCTCTGCTTGGCTTGTCTAGAGTAAGCAACATTGCATCAGTGCATCAAAACTCACTCCCATCCACTGGTGCTCACCGCCGCAACAGCAGCTCATCTCCAGGGCGGTGGGCCAGCTATCTCCCTCCTGCTGTGTTTGTCTGCCTCTGGACCTCTGCTCAACACTGACAAGTAGTCTCTTTGTTCTTTGCAGTTTTTCATGAAAAATAGTAAATCTTTGGCAGCAGTGGTACTGCCCACAGCCTATTGAGGCAGTGTGTTGCCAGGTTGTGCAAGAGTTGGAATGAGCAGTTTCTGGGTTTTCAGTGAACATGGCCTTGGGTGTTTTTTTAGTGGACTGGAGGTTGTTTACCAAATTCTTTGCACTTGAAAACACCCTGATCTTAACGGGTGACTGCACTTCAGTAGTCTGTCTCCTGTCCTTCACTTGCAGTTGTCAAATTGTATGTTACTTCCCTAGTGAGATCCAGTTTATTATTTCCAGTCTTATTATTGATGATCTACTTAGAGTGCCCTCTGAGTTGCATGAGGTACATAAAAATATTATAGTAGTTTGTGATTGCCAATTGACCACCAACAATTAACCTTTGAATCATTGAAGAGCAGAATATCATAGAATCATTTGAAATAGTCAAAATGTTCTTGCAAAAGACACCTATTTGATGTTCCCTCGAAAGATAAAAGAATTATGTTTGAGTTCAGTCACACTAACGCAAATGAAGGACACTGCAGCATAGAAGCTTCTCTAGGTGGAGAGAAAAATATTTTACTGACACAAATAACCCTACAGGTTTTAGTACTGACATGCTAAATGTCCATTTTATAGCCCTTTTGTCTTTTCTGGGGGGCTACTTCGTATGTTTATGTATAGGAATGTTTTTTGTCATTTTCTACATGAGACATTACTCTTTGGGTATTTACTATAAGATACTAGAGTGTTTATAAGTCATCTTTTACTTTCAGGTATCCATAACTTACATGGGGGAATGTTTACTCAGTTTCACGTGTTAAAGACAAACACTATCATACATACATTTACCAGGACACATCACTAAAGCCTCTCCTGGACCCATGCACACACATACTCCCACAGTGCCCTTACCTTGCACAGGCTGGTATGAGTGATAGATAAGAGTGATAGTAAAACATGCCCAAACTTTTTTTTTTTTCTGTTCTTAAGGAATTGCTTGCAGCTACCGCTTGGTGGGGCGTACTGAAGGTTTGATATCAACTAGAAAAAGACAGAGAAAGATTAAGTTTAAAGCAGGTGCAAATATATGTCACAATCGGATTCATTTTTGATGTCATATCCTAAAGTTTCCATGACGTGACCTTGCTCTTGTTGCACATAGTTGCACATGCTTTACCAGCTTTAGTTACGGATGTGTCATGCCATGACTCCCTAAAAATAATTTAGCAAGGGATACCAGGTGCCAAGGATCCAGATACTAGAGAGGTCACAGAAGTGGATAAAGGCAGAGGACAGCATTCCTAGGTTTGACGGATGACCACTGCTTAGCCCATTTTTCATGCTCTTGGCCTGGATGTTGAGACAGTGCAAAGAGAGGAAGATGCTCTCAGGAGCCACAGGTGTTCTGCCCCTTTAGAGGCTCCTGAGCATGAGCTTGTAGTGAAATGTATGGGTGTTGGGAAGTTTAGGAAAGGATGTCAGTTGTTGGAAAGGAAAGATCAAGTTGTCTTTGAGTCATGCATATGTGCTGTTCGGTAAAAAGGTGTCTGCAATGCATTAGACAGTGAGAAGTGAAATATGCCTCAGGGGGTATAGGAGCGAAACGTTGGCACTGCAGGATTGAGAAACCTGTTTCAGTTACCCCACAATACCCAACATCCATTATTCTGCCTCTAAATAAGATTCTTGACTCCTTTAAGTCAAAATACGGTGCCTGCAAAATTTCATATCTAAACTATGCAAGGAAATTGCTTTTCATTAATATTAATTAATATTATTATTATTATTGAGGCATATGATGTAACAGAAATATTTTCAGCAGTACTCAACAAAGTAATGCACTCAAAGCCTTTTTAGTGCTTCATGTGTTATAAAAGCTAACCTGCCAGTCTGCTCAGTTGGATCTGAAAGGGGAAAATAAACAGACAAAAATCATTTTAAACAAGTTGTTGCCTATTTACATTAAATGTGCGTAGTTTGGCTGAAGATTTCTTCTTTTTAATTCTTCTTAGTATAAATCACATCACTTTAAAAGGATCAAGCACTAGGCTTATGTGTGCATCCTCTATAATGTAAAGGTTGAAATGTGACTGGCTTTGATCCATTTCTGCTTATGCAAATGTGTTACTTTTGTGATATGTCTGTATGGTAATATATATATCTATATCTTTATATATAGATATATATCTATCTCTAATATCTAAAAATAAATATCTACATGTTTATGTGTGTAAAAGTCTGTTTTTATTTGTGTTGAAATCCCTCTTAAATCTGGATCGTATGTGAGGACCATTGTTTGCAAAAAAGCTCACACCAGATTACCTACAGCACAGGCAGTGATATCGTGTTTAATATCATATTTGTTTTAACTTTTTAGCTTGATAATTTAGTTAACCACTTAAACCAAAGAAGTTTCCTTCATAGCAGAAATTTCCCTGCCACTTGAGTGTTTATATGTACTCCTCCTGACACTTGTTTCACGCATTTTGCAAACATTCAGGAATTTCTCTTCAAAATCTAGTATTGTATACATCAATAAAGATTTTATAAAAACCATATTTTGTTTGTGGTCTTTATTTGCTGTCCTCAAGGTAAAGAGGAGATGAGTAAATTTCACACATTTCACATGAATTAGACAATAGCGGTTTATATCATCTGGTTGTGATCACAGTGACTTGCATTTGACCCACTGTATGCAAGTTTGGAAATGACTGTAGGTCACAGTGTTGTGATAACTATTGGTAAACCAAGGAGGATTACTCTCAGTGAAAGGAGTGGTTGATTTCCACAGATGGAACTTTTACAGCCAGACTAAAAAGTCAGGAATGTGGCCACAGTTATGAGTTTGGCCAGACACATGTTGAAAGTTAAGGATTATCAACATGAATATTAAAATCACCACACAGGACATGAAAGTTTTAAACAAGACTGGATAAAAATTCAGGAAACTCCATCAAGAAGGAGGATTGCTGGATTAGATTAAATTAGATTAAATTTAAAGATTAGCACTTCAAATAGAACCATTACAGGCCACTAAGTTACAGTCTAACTTGGGCAAAGGGCCCAGGGGCTGGAGAGCCAGTGATCGGGAAAGCATGGGCAAACAACCGGGGCTGGAGAGCCGATGAGCAGGGCAGCTCAGGCCCACGGCCCGGGGGCTGAAAATCTGGGGTGGTCAGCAGACAGACAGGATTACGACACTAAGGGCCAGATAAACATAAACAAAAGTGGTTCGGTGGGATTTTTTTTTTTTTTTTTTTTGCAAAGACAGAGACGAGGTCAGGGCCGCCCCAGAGGCCGAGCAGGAAGCTAACAGCACCGGGAGGATCCCGCTGGAGGTTTAGCAGAAGGCCAATGGCAAAGGCAAGACCTCTTTGGAGGCCGAGCAGGGTCCAGAATAGGATCATAACACCATTTGTAAAACTGTTTTAGCTTGTAGTTTACAAATAAATGCCCCGACACGTAAGAGCTAGCTTGCACTTACAAATAGCATTAGCTAGGGGAATGTTAGCTTGCTAGCTTTGGTTGATTTAGTCAAGTCATGCTTAAAGCTTGGAGCTCATTCAGCTCTTTTTATTTAATTTAATATAATGTCAAAACTATTTAAATGGCATTAATGTTACAGTACAGTTTTGGTTGTTGCTGGTTGTGGCATGTGGTGTGAAGCTATGTCCAGGGGGCTGGGAGTGCCTTACACGTTTTGTTTTTTTTCCTCCATTTCCGTAGACGAGTGGAGGTGTTGTGATGGTGTTTGTCTCCCTCTCATGTCCGGATTCACACCAGCACTCTTGTGTTTCCGCCACCACACATTCGAGCTTTATCATCATTGGCACAGCTATAATTAGCAAGCTAAAAAAAAAAACACACACATTTCTGAAATATAACACAATGCACATATAAAGCAAAATTTTTATATTTATAGTTAAAAATCACACAAGTTCCATTGAGGTAATATGTCACGGTGGCCGAGAGGTTAAGGCGTTGGACTCGAAATCCAATGGGGTTTCCCCGCACAGGTTCGAATCCTGTTCGTGACGTTTAAGCTTTTATTTTGTAATTTCCACAAACACCGAAAAACAAATGCCAAACCGAGCCAAGTACATGTGCACGCAACGTTAAGCTGCAACGCATTTTAAACGTGAATAACGACGCACTATTCGGACGCAGTCTTGTTCCAACCACCGTGAGCATGTCTGAGGCCATAATTTGGATAGTTAGCCTAATAGTTAAACTAACGATTACATACAATCAATGGATAATGTGGTGTGTAAAATAAAATAAAAATACGCGATCGTTAGTTTTATTGCATTATATTTAAATCTCACACGTGTTCTGTTCTCGCGTTGTCAGAATCCACTCGGTAGAAACCAATCGCTGTCTTTCTGCTTTTTTATACACACGTCAGCGCGCTGTCTGCTTACACTTGTAACTTCATTGTATTTACAAAAATAGACGCCCGGTAACTCTCGGTATCTGTCAACTCGACTGTTTAAGAGAGCGTAAAAAGAAATTTCCATGTGTATCCCCCCCTTTCCTAGGGAAGATAATGGAACCGGCCGAGTCATACAAAACTGACCGGCAGCCTGCGCTGACGTAGTTCTGGGGCGCATTGTCACAGCAGAGTAGACCGTGTGGTGAACAGCTTGTACTGATTTTAAATAACGTTTCAGTATTAGTGTTGTTTAGGCATAAAATACCAGGCATTTAATATAAGATTTCTCGAACAAATGCAACGTTTTAGGGGCCACAGTTAGATATAGACACACTAGTCGAATAGCAACATTTGGCCAGACTGCGCGTCAAGCAGTTCCTTATACTCAAAAGAGACACACAAAGGAAATGCGGTCGATTGGTTTAAAAATATTGTTGTCTTAGTGGCCTAGGGAGAAAATAACTGTTATCGCCAGGTAGTTCGCAACACAAATAATATTTCAAGCCTGGTGTAACCTGCAGCCAGTGGATCGTCTTTGTTAAAACAGATACAGCTCAGATTTGTGTCGCGACTCTAGGTTTGTCAGCCGTGTTAGTATCATCTTATCTGACGGTTTGGCACAGCTGTATTGCTAACTCGTCGAGGGCTTACCAGTCACATTAGCGCGGGCTTTCCTGTTATCTAATGTGTAAAGAATGAAGCTGCCGTTATGGCGATATTCGTGAGAAGAAAGATGCCCAGAGACTCATGTCCTCAAAGAAAAAGGAGGTAGCTAACTGCGAGCTAGCTAGCGTTTAGCGAGGTAGTCGCCCGGCTAGTGTTAGCTGTTCTGAAGAGGGCTGTTATCTTCCACCTCTTTCTTCCTGTGTCACAAGCGTTTAATGGGATTTCAGTTGATTGCTGTCGATTATCTAAGGAGCTGACCGGTGTTGGCCCCATTACGATAACGTTACGGTTTGGAGTAAGGTTTAGTTGGCATTTGGCTGACAGGCTAATTAGTTAGCGGAGCTAAAGCTAACATAGTAGCTAACCCTTACAAAGTGACGCCAGCCTCCTCTTACTGCTGGTGAGTTTAAGTGACAGGAAGGGAACCGAGAGTGATTATTCTTCTACGAGACTAACGATGGCAACCCCCACAAACGAGGCCTTGTTTTTGATAAAGGATGTGAAGCCTGGGTCGAAAAATTTGAATATTGTATTCATCGTTTTGGAAATAGGTAAGTAACCGCACAGTTGCGCCAGAGCGTTTCTCCCCATACCATCAACTCGTCCTTTATTCTGAAAGGGGCCAGCGATAACGTTACCAACATCACTTAAAGTATGGTTTACGGTCATCAGGGATTCATGCTCAATGAACCCATGACTTTATATTCATGTTGTTGTTGTCTAATGCACAATCGGACTGGAATAATTGGCCTAACTAATTCACATCGTTTTTTTTCTTTACATAACTTCAAGACTTCTTTGCTTGTTTACCTTTAATCTACTTGTTTACGATTTGTATTTATCTGCAATTTTAGTTTAATAGACTGTGTTTTTGACATACTGTTATTTGGTCTGTCTTTAGCAGTTAGATTGTGTGATAGTAAGTTTTTGAAATGAATAAAAAAAAAATTGACCCTTAGTTAGAGATGTTTTGAGCAGATTTTATTTAACTATCCTTGTTTTGTCACATCAGGAAGAGTAACCAAAACAAAAGATGGCCATGAGGTGCGCTCATGCAAGGTGGCAGACAAGAGTGGGAGCATTGCTATCTCTGTTTGGGATGAACTCGGCAGCCTTATTCAGCCAGGGGACATCATCAAGCTGACTCGAGGGTAGTGTACCTATACTTAAACACATGACATTAACACTCCTTTCTCTGTTGATTTTTAGACTCATAGTATTTACTAAAAGATCATAGCCCACATAGATAACTGAAGTCGACAGGTGTTTTTGGGGGGTTTTTTTTTTTTTACCTGGGCACCTTGGTCTTAAAATTTAGGATAAGTAATCTTTTGTTTACATGAATTTAACATGTGTTTTCTGTGTTAGCTATGCATCTATATGGAAAGGGTGCCTAACCTTATACACTGGAAGAGGAGGGGATCTGCAGAAGATTGGAGAGTAAGTAATTGGCCACAAATCTTTAATACTTCAGCCAAGTTCCTGTCTCTGTGGGAATTCTGGTTGTCATATCTCCTCTGCGCAAACATCGTTCAAGGCCAGGGCATGTTGTGAAGTTTCACAGTACATGTAGGTTTTAAAACATGGTTTATGAACACCAATGCACAACTTTATTTCTAATAATTAATTCAAGAGCAGTCAGGTATACATTTCCACTAAACACCTGAACAAATATTACTCAATCACAAGAAATCACATGTACACTAGTCTCACTCTGGTTTTTAGCCACAGTGAGGGGCCTCTTGCAGAGAATTAAGTCTCAATGTTTTCCTTTTTTAGAAAGATTTTAGAAAGATCTAAATCTTTTAAAAGGTGTTTAAACATACTAGTCAAACACTGTTTCAAACTTTATTTGCAGCCAAATAGTGTTCTTGGTTTTTTTTTTTTGTTTTTTTTTTTTCCCTGAATGATTTGTTTAAACATGGTGTCTCCACAGGTTCTGCATGGTGTATTCAGAAGTGCCCAACTTCAGTGAACCAAACCAAGAGCTGCTAGCCCAAGCAAACCAGCAAAACAAGTCTGTGAGTAACCATGCACCCAATTCCAACTTCTCATCTCCAAACGCCTCATTAAACTTCGATTAGAATATTCTCAAAGAAATCAGTCCAACTAGTATCCCTCCCTTTTACAATATCCAGATATCTTTTACATATACCTCATTTTGATGGCCTACATTAAAACTTTAAATGTATTCAGGTCATTTGGCCTCTTCAGTGGTGTGCTGGTAGGGTGCTAAATATAACATTGTCTTCCACCATTACAACAGGGTAAACCAGACCAGAATCAGAGGGGAAACTCTCCGCCCAATCAGAATTCAGGTACACCTGCCCCACCAGGTCAGTATATATTTTATTGAAATAACCATTACACTATCAGTTAACTGGCTTGCAGGAAATGGCAGAGTTGTGTATCTTCTGTGGAATGGTACACATTGATGGTATCAGTATAAAATGACTGTAGAATGTTTTCAATATTGACAAAGATAAAATATTAACAGCTTTTGTTTGTATACATAACATATTTTTTTGACTCAAGAAATCAAATTAAATGAGGTGAATATGACAAAGGCAGTATATAATTTTTATTTGCTTAATTAAATCTGAAATTAAACATTGCTCATAATTGTGAGGAGAGTAAGAGGCACAATAGGCCTTTTTTACAGGAGACATTTGGACTTGTCATAGTAGGATAAGCACAGGAAAATGATCTTTTTTTATAGTGTCAAATTAAGCCATGGGTGTGACAGTGAGCCAGTTTGCACAATAGCAGGACCCTGAAACTGAAGCAGTTAAATGGAATTAAGTCATTTATTATATTTATACCTGTGCTTTTCCCACTGTGACCTTTTTATATGGCGAAAGGCCTATGAAGGATGAAATGTGTTTAAAGATGCATATTTTACATGTATTTTCCAACCTACAGGTAATGGTGCCATGCAGCCATTTGCCAACAACAACAACCCACCCCCTGGGACAGCCCGTGACCCTGCATTTGGGAATGTTGGGCGACCCAATGGTCGGTCACCTGGCAATGGAGCACCTTCCGCTTCTGGACCCCCAACAGCCGCAAAGTCCTCAGTTACCATAAGCAACGGCAGGGACCCACGCCGTGCCAAAAGATGAAATTGGGGTTTTTGGGGGGGGGGGGGGGTCAGGTGGGGGGGAAAAAAAAAAATTATGGACATACTCATTTCCCCCTTCCCCCTTTTTTAACCTTTCTGAGCCTTCCTGATCACAGTCTAGATTGGATTTGAAAATAATGAATAACATTAGGGACTATTTGCATAATTTTTATACAGGCTTACAGTCATATGTGGTGTTTGTCATGCATAGTGCAAGTAGTGCTCTCAGCAAGCAGCACAGTGTGATTGTGATCTACCATTTAATGCACTAGCAGGACTTCTTGTATAGTCAAGCCTTGATGGTTGAATTGTGGTCAGCCTTCTCACTCTACACCCCTGTCCTCTAAATCTCACTGCAAATTGTCAGTTCTGTGCCAGTGTTACTTCCCCCCACACACTGTCCTAGACCCCCCCCTTCCCTGTTCGAACTATACACCCTACTTGAACACTTGATGCACTTTCTTCTCTTAATTTATGTCTGGGCAAACTTGGCTGTCATTTAAATCAGGAAATCAGTTTCTGCTTTTTAGTGGAAAAAAGGCCTTAAGTTAGTGAAAATGAGTTGTTGGACTGAATGCACGAGCGAAATTCTGCAAAGGGTCTTCCCTCTCTTAACCAAACTGTATCCGAAGTGACTCTGTGAAAGGAAAGGTGTTAGTTTTGAATTTTTAGACTGTTTTTCCATAAAACATGTTTTTTTTTTTTTTTTTTTTTTTTTTTTGTGTTTGCCATCAATTGTACCTTCATCAAGGTGGGACCACTTAAATACTGGCAAAATGGTTCACCAAATAAATTTTACAGTAATTTTGCTGCCGTATTTGGTTTTCTGTAGTCTGTTTGAGAGTTAGACAGGTTAATAGGTTTTAAACTGCCTGGTATAGTCATTTGGCAAGAGCCACTTTTCAACCATTAAGATGCAGGGACCTTGAGTAAAGTCTCTCTCTCTCTCGCTCTCTCTCGCTCTCTCTCTCTCTCTTTCTTTCTCCCCCCCCCCCCCCCCCCCCCCCCTCCCCCTCGGATGCAGAGTTTGAACGAGTACCAACTGTACCATAGGCAAACCCCTACATAAGAACAGGGGTTGCCTGTTTCCCAACAAGCCCTTTAGATTACCCCTAAAGACCCATCATGGTTAAAACTGATGCTGGTACTTTTAGACCTCCTTGCTGTCACTTGTAATGTAAAATGCCCCACCCCCCACCCCACCCAATTCTAAGGCATGATTTCATGCTACAGCTCCATCTAGTGACTAGAAAAATGAACTACAGTTCTTTTGGAAGGTGCTTTCAAAATATGACATGGAGCAACTTTTTTTTTTATTTTTATTTTATTACTTCCCTTGTCACAGTTATAATGAAGAGTTACGATTTATAACTGAAAGCATTTATGTTAGGTATTCCGTTTTGAAGCAATGCATTGCATACAACCAAAGCCAGTGTTTCTTCATATCCTCTGTTGCACCAAGCACCTGAACATTATGGTCTGCATGTGTCTTGCCCCATTTCACATATGCCGCACTTGCACTTTCTTCTGCTTTAGTCTGTCCTTTGTGCGTTTTTAATTACACAAAGGCGCCTGTTCAGAATTTGCTGTGGGAATGAAAGAGAACAAACATCTGTGATACCGTTTCATCTGAGTTGAAACTAACTATGTGAAATGTAGGACTGAAATAGGGCAATGGGGAAATATTTATCTGAAGCCCTAAAAAAAAATTGTCCTAATATGAATTTTAGCCCGATCATTGATTTTCCCCATAATCCCACATGCCTCTAAACCACATGTTCACAACATGTTTATGTGTCTCCACTGCCCCTCATGAGAGAATTGATTGTGACACTGCAAATTGAAACACATGAGAAGTGTGGCAGGAAATGTGAGACACTCGTGTCAACACAGATGCATGTCATGAGCTGTGAACTTCCTCTCATCAGCAGCACCAATGAAAAATGTAGTCAAACCTCCTGACTTACAGTGTTTTTGCTTTCACAGTCGCCAACGTAGAGGTTCAGCCTGGGTTGTTACAGTTTAAAAATTTCCAAAATTTGTGGATGAATCATCTCATACTTTTCTTTATGATATAAACAGTAATAAGCACCAAAAAAACAGGATGTGTTACAAAACCAGATCCAAAACTGAAATAACTATGTCACATGAACATTTCTGATATATTTTATGAATCTCTTGAATATCTGTTGAGTATTCATCCAGTGTTTATTTTGAATCATAGACTTCACATGAAATAGCAGTTTCTCTTTTGATTTTGCCAGCAGTGTGACAGCACATCCCATGACACTGATGATTCAGATAACGTGGTTTGGGTTATTTCTGGGGGAAGAATTGTGGTTCTGGCGTAACCACAGTGACTTCTGAAAGTATTCAACACTCATGTAAACAAATGCTTGACTCAAATAGAAAATAATTGATGGTGAGCTAAAAACAGGAAAAAGAAATAAGGAATCATTTTGAAAAAAAACATGGGACTGGAAATTAATAATAATAAATACATTTTAGAAAAGAATAATGTCAAGATATATGGCTGTAGTCCAATACAAACACTTCATATACAGTGTGATAATTGCAATTAAAAAGTAAATAATTTAAAAATACCTTTCAATATACCAACATACAGTTTAAAGTATACCACACCTGAAGAAATGTGACACTGGTGACCTTAAACACAACTTCCAACTATATTCCAAAGATGAGATACTTTTGCTTTCATACATAAGAGTGAATGTATTAACGATCTTCCTTTTTGAACTCTCCAGCAAATCCGAATGTGTGTATATGAGGTAAACAGGGAAATGACCCACTGGTTACTGTGAGGGGAGGGGTGTAGAGAAACACAGTGTTTGTTCCTATTGTCTCCCGGTCACATTGTCACATTAACTCCTACAAAGAAGACGCAACAATGACTGGTGAGTGTTGAATAATAACTTACATTTATTTATTTAATACATACATTCAAAGCACACAGGCACTTTTGATATCTTCATGTCCCACTGGAATATGTAACAGGCAATTGGGTTAAGGGATATTTACTCTTCATTATCCTGACTGAAATACACCAGGCTATGATTATTCCTTTTAATACATTTTTTCTTTGAAAATATTAAAAGTCATGTTTTATTGGTTCATTATATAGTAATGATATAGAAGGCTTATTCCCATTAAAATGTTATATTTGCTGTGTGTTAAAAACTATTACAATTATTTCATGTATATTCTGTGTCTGACATTTAATCTTGGTTTGTGTCCTCAGATCCCAACACATCTTCCTTCATCATTGACTTTGGTTCTGCTTATGATGAACTCAACTTCACTTATAACTACACAGAGTTCGTCCTCGACCCTGAGACGCAGCCCTGCGACATCTTCTCGCCCTCAGACGCGGTGATGGTTGCGCTCAGTGTATTTTACGTCCTCATCTTTCTGCTGGCGATTCCTGGAAATCTGGTCGTGGGGCTGGTGATTGGCCTGAACAAGCAGTCGCTGACCCCCTCTGACCTCTACCTCTTCCACCTGGCGGTTGCGGACCTCCTGCTGGCCATTACGCTCCCGCTCCTGGCCGTGGCCGTCACACGGGGCTGGGTGTTTGGAGATGCCATGTGCAAAATTGTCACCATCCTGCAGGAGCTAAGCTTCTACTCGAGCATCCTCTTCCTGACTTGCATCAGTGTGGATCGGTACATGGTGATTGTTCGCGCTATGGATGCCCGCAAGGGCAACCGGCAGGTGCTCAGCTGGGGGGTTTGCGCTGCCGTCTGGGTTGTGGGGGCCTTCCTGTCTCTGCCGGGACTTTTCAATTCCGCATCCTCTTCTCAAAACTCGAGTCACATCGTGTGCAACGAGCGGTACGATCCCAGCAGTGCCAACGAGTGGCGGCTGGCCACCAGGATCCTCCGCCACACTCTGGGGTTTCTCGTCCCCTTGGCCGTCATGCTGTCCTGCTACGGAATAACCATCCGGCGCCTCTTTGCCATCCGTGGGGGGTTTCAGCGGCAGCGGGCCATGAGGGTGATCGTGGCGGTGGTGGCGGCCTTCCTGCTCTGCTGGACGCCGCACCACGTCGCCGTGATGGCCGATTCCTTTTTCAGGACCAAGATTGTCACCTACAAGTGCGAGGCGAGGACGGCCGTGGACCAGGCCATGCTGGCCACCCAGAGCCTCGGCCTGCTGCACAGCTGTGTCAACCCGGTGCTGTACGCCTTCGTGGGGGAGAAGTTCAGGAGGAGACTTGAGCAAATACTGAGGAAGATAGGTGTGCTCGAGAGGACATCAGTGTCGAGAGCCAGCAGGTCTTCACTGTCATCAGAAATCACATCTACAGTCATGTGAGAACACCCAAGGGACTAAACTATTGATATAAATTGATTAATTGATTGATTTGCTGCAGGATCTAGAGTGTTGGACATCAAAGCACTAGTTTGGGTAATTCAGCATTTTTTTTATTGCAGCTCATATTCAATGGACTTTTTAAAAACTAAATCTTTTTTTTTTTATGACAAAATTTGAGTTGCTTTGAACATTTCAAGAAATTTTGTAAATATGTTTACACTTTGTCCCCCCCCCCCCCCCCCCCCCCCCCCCACCCCATCTTATTTAACTTTTTTTTTTTAATGAACGTTTTGTTTTTGTCTAGCTTTGAGGAAACTGCGCAAAACATGTTTGACAACTTTCAAATTGACGTGTGACTGTATTTCAACACAATAATTCTGTGTCACAACACAGAGACACAGTTGTTGCTGATGAACGACGTGAGGAGCAGCAGAAAGCTCTGGGAAAAGCTAGAACTCAGCCTCAGTCACAGTTCAGTGGCAGAAGGTGAAATATCTTCCTGTACGTACACCATGAGAGCGTGGATCATCAAGACCATTTAATGTGATTCAAATTTACAAACCAATGTCACTTTCCTTTTAAACAGCATTTTACCTCCAGTATAAGCTGAACTGTGCTATCAACTGCAGCAGAAACATAAAACTATCTTGTGTATTAATGTATAACTTTATGTAAGTTTTTCTCGTCATGTTTTGAAATATTTTTTGACTTTTTTGTGTATTAGCTGAAGATAGCAGGTTGTCATTCACATGCCAAATAATTTGCATGTTCTGTATATTTGAAATCCTCATTAAAGTTTCATATAAACTTGTGCACTGCTCTGTGTTTATGATTAACATCTTACATTTGACATAAACTGCGCCTAGATCTCACATGGAATCAATCCAGCAAGTAGTGTGGTTATTATTATTATTATTATTTTTTTTTTTTTTTTTTATGTTCACAGCCACAGAACCTTGTTAGGAAAAAGTAGAAGTTGTAATGATGGCAACAGCAACATTGCAGCAATAACTGGAAGTTCCAAAAAATTCTGTGAAACAAAAGAAGAAGAAAAATGTTTAGTTTTTTACTATACTAGTCTTCCTACCATAGATTCAGGTTCAATTCATACCACAAAGCCAAATCAGAACTAAGTGTCCCAGTCGCTCTGGGTAATGCACAAACTTTATTAGGGCTGTTTTTCTAGTAGAAACAGATGTTTATGTTATTTAACCTATCCCCATTGACATAAATGGAGTGGACAAAATAGTAGAAATACTGTCCATATAACACTGTACAGCTCAACAACATCACAAACTACATCATTTAAAATGATCACACCGTTGAATCAGCACCTCTCTGGACCTCACCTGTCTTAAAAATGAACATTACAAGGTCGTATTTATGGGAGGGCTAGGTGTACCTAATGAACTGCCAACTGAGCATATAGCAACATGCTAGCAGTAAGGTTCTAGCAGTGTGTTATGTTTCTATTAGACAAACTTCTGACTAAAATTAGATTTAAAATTTGACTTTAATAACACTATAACATTATTTACAGTTATAATTTTTATTTTTCTATGTGGTCAACCAATTATCTGAATCGATAATAAGCATATTTAAGTTTATTATTATTATTATTTTAACCGACTGCCATAAAATAAATGTATTATTCAAAACTTTTGATGCCGCATGTCCCTGACTGTCGTCATCGCCCGGTGGACTTGCGCAGTGTCCCGCCCACAGCACTCTCTGATTGGTTACACGTCATAACTAATGGCCTATCACCTTTGAAGGCCACTGGGCGACAGGTGCTCACGCCGTGCGGTGGCTCCTATTAGCGCAGCTCCGGTGAGTGTCAAAGGTGAGGCAGCGCAGGTTTGCAGAAGTTACAATGAACCTCACAGTCTGAAGCTCCTGAAGCTGCAAAAACACCACAGTCGTATGAACTGGGTCTAAGCAGGAGAGAGAGAGAGAGAGAGAGAGAGGGGGATGCTATGCTAACTGCTAAGCTAAAGTAACTAGCGCTTTAGGAGAGTGGGTAACCGACTGTGGAATTAGCAAGAAAGCAGCTAAAAAAGAAGGAGAGAGCTGTGACTGCTTCAGCAGAACCTGTGTAAATTTAAATTCACACGTATGTAGGTGCTGTGATGAAGAAAATAGCAACATTAACTGGTTTGAGTTAGAGCAGCAGAAAACACTGCAAGTAACAGAAACACTGGCAACCGGAAGTGAGACAATGCGCCAACCATAACATGTGAGGGCCACTCAGCTTTACTTTACTTTTACTCAAATTGAAGTAAAATTACTTGTGTAAAAATATACTTAAATAAAATACAAAGTAAGTTAATCAGTTTATCAGGGACACTTAGCTAAAACTAGTGCAGTTTGATACAACAGTCCAGCGATAAACCCTCCCTCATGAAGGTTATAATGTTCTGTTCCAGTTTTTTTTTAGAGGTGCTGAGAGGAACTGTGGGATTATTTTGGAAGATGTATAGTGTGTGGTGCTGTACTGCATTATACAGAGAGAGGTTTTTGTTTTTTTAGCTTACCTTTATTGATATAAATGGGGAGGACAAAATAACAAACACCTGGACATCACGGCAGGTGTTCATAGACTTTGTGTGAAGTAGTTTTATGTTGGTATATTGGCTCCAAATATTGATCGTCTCCTTGATTACTTATAATAGGAATCAGCCCAGAAAGAAAATACAGATATAAGTACTGTTAATTTTGAAAAAAAAAAGCCTTATTTAATTGCTGTATACCACCTCAGCTTTGCTCTTAGAAGTACAAAATACACATATTTTAATAGGTGCACAGTTCTCAGCATACAGTATAAATGCAGTGATAATATTTTCTTTTTCATGATATTTGAGTTTGACCACCTCAACAAAACTTGGAGGCCAGCTCTGTTCTCTACATTTGACCTACAAATTAAATATCTGTCTCATACTGACCACCCCCCTCCTCCGTGCCAAGTGTTGCACCATCTCACATGTTCTACTGACCTCAGGTTGGCTAAAAATGACAAGGGGGCGGGAGCTTAGCAGCGAGTGGGCAGACGGATCACCATGCAGCTGTCATTGTAAGGCTTGCTGGGCTGTGACTGTCATTTCCCCCTTCGGACTGACTGGCAGAGGTAGGGGGGGAGATCATGAGTGGGGTGGCTTAGCTCATGGGACAAGGAGGGGGGGGGCACTGTGCAACTTTCTGGACGGGACTTAATGCTTGCATTCAATCAGACGCCAAGCAAGAACAAACCTGAAGGCTACTGGGAATAAAAGGAAACTCACAGAAGACTCTCGCACACCTTGTTCTGCAGAGAAGTAACACACCACTGGGAGATGGTTACAAAAGGCTGAAAAGTCAGAGAACATCAGGAAAAGGAGGGGAAAAAGCTGGGCCGTCACTTTCAAGAGACAAGTCAAGGGAGCTGTTAATGCAACATGATCTAGTGGGTCTTGCCCTAAAAATACCTCTGGGCAGGAGAGAGGCAGCTATCTCTATCTGCTTAATTACCTGGTAATCAACGGTTTCTTTTTCTTCTTTTGACAACAGCTGAGGTCAGCGAACGGAATGAGAAGAATTTATCCATGGCAGATATGCTTCTGAATATTTTAATTAGCTTTTCCCAGTAAATGGAACGTATAGACTATAGACTATGTATCTTATATTCAGAAATGTGAGAAATTTGCTAAGTATAATGTAGCCTTTGTTAAAAATTGCTCATAGACACTAATGCCCAGGCTTAATTTTGGTGAGGGCCCAGTCAGTGTTATAGTTCTACGATTTAGTGCGACAGTTACAGATTCCATAGGAGGATCTAGCAAATCAGTTCAACCATGAGAAAAGCAGAGGTGCAAATGACCCTGAAAAAAGGGGCAGATGAAGCAGTGGCGCCCCCAAGCCCTATCATCCCCCCAAAACGGTCCAAAGCAAGCCCAGAACAAGCTGTCTCAGAATCTCGAGGACTTGGTCATCCTACCCCAACTCCGCCTGTTTTTATACGGAAAATGAGGAACGCCGCCGTAGGGACAGGCTGTGACATCCGTCTCAAGGTGACTGTGGCTGGAGACCCCCAGCCGTCCCTGTACTGGTACCACAATGATGACCTCCTCAACATGGAGAACCAGGAGTATGGAGGCCTCTGGATTAGGGATTGCAAGCCCAGTGATGCTGGCCTCTACACCTGCATTGCCAATAATCACCTGGGAGAGGCTCGGAGCAGCGCTGTACTTGCTGTCTTGGATCTGGGTGAAGGTAGTATCAGTTTTACTAGCATTTAGACTAGTTCTCTAATGGGAAGGATGTGGAACTACTTAAACATATTTAACACTATACTCCAAATATTTAGTAACCAAACCTATTTTTGAAAGTAACCTTTAATTGATTGGAAGAACTACAAAACCTACAGTTTCTCCCAGACACCCTGATATTTCTCCTGCTCTACAATTACCCAATGCATGTGATTTGTCAAGATCACTGTCCCAGAATGCCATAGTCATCCAAAAGGCTCAGCCTCCATTATTCAAGAATAGGATAGAATTGAATAGAAAATAACATAATCCATAGTGTAGTATCTGCTGGAGATACTGTTTGGATGTTATAACACTCATAGTCATATTTCACTGTTCATTTAGGGCTAAAGATTGTTATCATTTTACTCTCAACTTTTGTTCCCCAAGCATAAAAAAATGTGGCTATAAGTCATGATTGCAATAATCAAATAATTTCATTTTATTCACGTGATGTGGCACCTAGTAGACATAAAATAGACGAAACAAAATCTATAAAGCACACAGGGCCTTGAATGCACAGAATGAAATACTAATGCATATGTTTATACAGTATACAAATACTGTATGTTTAGATAAAGAAATCTAGCTCAGAGGTTTTGGTTTGCTCTACAAAATGTATATTCAACTTTTCCTGTAGATATTGTTTCTGCACACAAATATAATCTGCCACAACGGGATGTTATTCCTGTAATGCATTTTAAAAATTCTAAAAGTTTCTTATAATCAAAATTTTTGTTTTGTGTCCTTGTATATTCAAATTTGAACCCAGCACTTTTTTTGTATTAATAAGGGGTTATACTTTTACTTATGAGGTTTATAGCTGTTAGAGATTAGAGAGAAGGCATCTAGAGAGAAGGCTAATTAGATTTCCACCATGGATGCAGAGTCATTGAAAATGAATCATTTTTGACAGACTCAGCCAAATCAAGCCTCTGAGAGTGTATTAAAATCAGATTCCTCAATGTCTAGCCAAGGATGCTCTGAAGGCCAGTGCTGCTCTTCTGTTAAAGATCTACATGCTGATCAACAAAACCTCTTTTTATGCCTCATGTGATCTTCAGTGCTGATCTAAATTCAGCTCACCTGATTGCTTTGACCACCTCAGCTGCTTTGAAAAATGACATTACCAGCTCTACAAGTATGCCCTTCATATATCAGCTCAGGCACTTTGTCATTGTTCTGCAGTGCTCAGCATTAGTGTGTGGTGGAAACTCACTCTTCAATTTAGTTCTGCCTTTTCTTGCTGAGAGAGTATATGTGGTGTGCATTTGCATGCACAAAGATGTCAAGACTCATCACTGCAAAATACAGTTCAATCGGTTGAACAAAAGTAAATTTCTGGCAAATGATAGCTGATTTTCTGGTGCTGTATAAAATAGGACTTGGCGTTTTCATAACAATGCCTGCTGATTTTACGCTACAACAAGATGCTTTGTGCAAGCGAGGACAAAAATAGGGCACTAAAAGAGTGGGGATGTCTGCAGAGGGGACAATGTGATGATGCAGAGTCATTTTAGTGTGGGAACCAACACACCACTGTGTATAATATTTCCATATATATATATATATATATATATATACACACACACACACACACACACACACACACTCAGGCATAGATATTTATATATTATGCATTGCTTTCAGTTCTATCACTATGTCGACATCTTGATAATGTATTGCAGCATCCCATTAGGGGGGAAACTATATTTGGAAATACAGTACAATACAGAAGTGCTCTTTCACCACATCCTTGAGATATAGTGTATTAGCAGTAATTTCACAGGTAACAGTAGACATTACAAAAAAAAGGGAGGTTTCTTGTAAACAGACACAAAGACAGTCTATTGGTTCACATGGACCTGTTTCAAGTGAAATCAAACTGTCCATTTCAAGACTTCCAGTAAGACAAGAGCACTCGTAGCATTTGTAGTCACTGAGGATTAAACTAGTTCTGTGCTACTGGACATTTTGTATTGTGTTATAATCAAAATTATGTCAGACTATATAGATAATGTGATTTTCTGCCATGTAAGTGGGGCAGATACTTAATATCAGCAACAGTAGTAGTCCCTCAGTGTCGGTGACAATCCTATCAAGACTCTTCATATCTTCAAACAAGGTTTTGAAAATGAGAAGTCTTCCCTTCCCTCTCCATTTTAACCTTCAGTTTGATTCAGTTCTCTGCTGCTTTGCCATGTGCATAGTCTACAGCTGTCCCATCACTCAATGATACTGCCCGAACTCTTTCTCTCTCTCTCCCTCTTTGAATATGTCTCTCTGTCCCGCCCCCCTCGTCCACCAACTCTCCCTAGTTATTTATACAGTGGAATGTGCCAGGCCTCAGATTTTTGTGATGTTAGCAGGCCAGCGTCTCTCCTGTTACACAGGAAGACATCACTGCTAATTTTAGCCTGGCGCTGTTCAACTGTTTTATTCCCTCCACTGATCAGGGAATGGGCCAATTTTGAATCCGTCACATCTACTTAATACCCAGGAGCATAAAGATGTCCGCCACCTGGTGTCATATCATGCATCTGTGAGCCATACTGTTTCTTTATCATGTTTTGATTTGGATTGTGCAGTTAGTTCCACCTCTCTAGGTATTTTGACTTGATTTCCACTTTACATTTCACCTGTAACTTTGATGTGTAAGGGCCTATTTACTACTCAATCAGCCATTCATTTATTTCACAAATTAAAGGAAAGTGATGTTTATAAATGGAAAGTAATAGATGAATGAATTTTAAAGAAACCTAACTCCTAAAACCTTAATTGCCACTTGGGGGCAATATATGAGAGCGGTGAGAGCGAGCGGAAACAGTGAAGTCACGGCCATAAAACCAAAACGATGAGCTGAAAGACAGTAGATTGCTCCGTAGAGCTGAGAGCAGCTGCAGAGTAGGGTGATAATTCTCTGTGGGTTGGTCACCCCAAGTGACACCTTGATCATTATGCGCAGTCATTTGACCCATTGTTCATATAGAAGCATTGATTAGTTTGTTAGAATATATTTGACCACGCGGGGGCAGCAGGAACACGCTGTAAACAGAACATCGATCAAATTTTTGAGCTGACATGGTTCACTTTTCCACATCCAGCCAATACAGCAGCTGTATTCAGCTGTCATTTAGAGTCATGTTTAAGGCTGTACAGTAAGCCACAGGTCGTAAATTCAAATAAACAGGCTAAAAATGCTAAAAACCTGCATAGAGCTGAGTGTCTCTGCAGTGTTGGGTGTTTAATCACATCTCATTAACTTAGTGATACTGATTTTGTATGAAAAAGCTGGATTGCCTGTTGAAACTATCCAGTGAGATCTGTTATTGAGAACTTCAGATGCTGAGCGTGACCGTGGCCCCTTTCCAGTGTGTTTGGATAGTTTCCTCAGTGTTGTCTTCCTCTTGAACCATGAGTGTGACTGAACAGGTGGAGCTGCAGTTACACTGTGGAAATCCCCGTCCTCATCACGCTGCTTTACTAAGTAGATCAACATTTATGTAACAGACAAACATTTAACAGACAAGAAACCATTATGGGTAAAGAAGGAGTTTATTAGAATTGTTAAATGACTTGGAGTAACACTAGTTTTAGAGTGTATGAGAGATTTCTAGTTTCACATTCTGTAGAACATAATATAAAAGGGTAAACAGCTCATGAGACATGGGACATAGAGATGAGTAAATGTGGTTGCAGTGCTCAAATCTGTCCCAGGTCTTGAATTATTAAGCCTCTTAGAGATCAGTAGCCATTTTGTACAGTGTGGATTGAAAGGTAACTCATCTGAAATTTATCAGCAGTGTGACTGATAAATATGGCATTTAGTTATATTTATTTGCTCCAATTCTGTGGGAATTGGTATTGCAGTCACAGCATTGGTGCACATGAAACTGCACGGAAAGCAATTTACTTTTTACCTCTTGTTTAAAGCTAATTGCAGAGCAGTCTGCAACAGAATTCCACTTTCATTTTTTAAATATGGTATTTTATTTTACAATATTATGCTACTAATCTTCAACCACAAACCTATAACCAGATTCTGGATGTACAGTAGGCAGTAGGAAATTCAAATAGCTTTACAAAGGCATGGAAATACATTAAAAATAAAAGATTAAGATGACAGAAAAATTGCAATTAAAAGCAAATTAGAATATTTAAAAACATTTAAAATGAGTCATGTTAAGATAGCATAAAAGCAAATAGGAAACTTTTTCTACAAACACAAATATTCTAGCATAGTCTATAATTTCTGTCCATAGCCTGTGACAGAGGATACTGTGGCTAACACAAAAACATCACGTTAGTTTGTCACAAGACTAAAAAGCTGACAGACTTCCTCTCTGTTAAATTAATGCTGCATTCATATATACGAAAAGGAAAAAAAGAAGGGGCCCACATGAAGAGCAGCAACCAAGGAAACAAAAAGGCACTCTGAGATTACATAAGCATTGAACCTTGCAATTAAGCCTGTAGGTATCTGCAATTATGAAAGATAAGCACTGTGTATTTACTGCACAATGTGCAACAGTTAGGAATTTTATAGAAAGTATTATTTAAGTACCTTCAAATACAACATTGTAAATCAAGATTTAGTGCCAAGGTTTAATTAAAATGATCGATTTTCTTGCATGAGCGCAGTGTGATGCTATCAGAAGTGAAATGCCATTATTAGGTGTAGCTATTTCCAGGTGCTGAATTATACTTGGTGGTGTAAGCAGAAATGCCTTTCCCTTTCCCTCAGGGACAGGAAGTCTTAGATACTGAGTCATTCAAAATGTAGCATTTATAACATTTACAGGATACTCAAGAATTATTACACAAAATCAAACATTAGCAGCAACTGAAATTGTGATGTAGAATAAGTGCATTAGCTGGATTATGTCTTATGAGTGTAGTAAAGAAATTAAATGTATCACATCCCTTGGGCAGAGGATGGCTTTGTGTAGTCAGTGTAATCAGCCAGCAACACATTTGCTGTGAGAGCTAACAGTGTTCCAGCAATGCAGAGGAGTGAGGAGGTCCCTTTAGCCGTTGCAGCGATTCTCCCCTTCTCTACCGGCAACACAACATCGGCTCATTATACCAGTTGAAGAATATAGACACAGACACATGGGGAGGAAGGGAAAAATGAAAAATGTCAACCAATGCCGTAGAACACTGATCTCAAGAGGGCTGGATCACTCCCACTGGTTTTTCTGCCTATCGGTGTGCACTGCATGTGGGGTGGAACGCAGCGGGGGAAGATGCTTACACTGTCGCTGGCTATTGTGTGGACAGGGGGGGCTCCCTCAGAGTGGATGATATGCATTCAACAGACATTTCCACCTGCGGATGGAGGTCTCTGCTTTGTGCTGTTCAGAAACGGATTCTCTCAGAAGAGCTGCTGAGACTCTGAGGTGCAACTTGTTATATAATGGAGCAAAGTGCCTTCTTTCCATTTTTTCATTGCATTTGATTGAGAGGCTTTTACCTGCATGTTAGCAGACTTGTGGTATATAACAAGTTAAATCTTTTACATCCAAGTCATGTATTACTTGCTGGTGTCTTTATAGAAAATTTCCTGATTTAGGCTTATAGTAATGGCTCGGAACCCCCAGTGTATCATGGGGAATACCCTGCTGCCGAATGTAAGCCAAGACAAAAGGTATTTGTCGAGGATATACCAACAGTGGCCATGAAAATAAATCCAGACCAAAGAAAAAATCAGGCAAGTGCAATTTCAATTTTTGTCATTTATTAGTTTTACATTTTCACTGTACGTGTAAAGTATTTCATTTTGAATGTTGAGAGAAGCATTTTATTAACATTACTACTCAACAACTGGCTACACAATGTTTTCTTAGCTGACAGTGTCGGATGCAAGGAGGATGATTAAAGGAGACAAAGATGCTCTGTACAACCTTGATTTGAAAGGGAAACTAGATTAGACCAGTGTTGTTGTGGAGTATAGTTGCTGTGGCCAATGGAAACTTGAATTAGGACTTTGATTAGAAATCACCAGGCTCGAGGCACTGCCATGCTGTAGCTTTGAACTAACTTCAAAGAAGACTTTCAGAGTTGCACTAAAATCCTGAAACACTGATGTTTCTCAGACTGATGTGGCTCATACGGGGGGGGGGGGGTTATCACAGTTATTTGATTCTTTATTGTCACATAATACACTTTGTTAGTCACTTATGATAAATAAACTCTAAACATTATCTGACCCGAATATTAGTGTGAAACTTAAATCAGCAGAATTGAACAGATCAAGAGGAAAAATGAAAGACAAAACCTTTTTTCTTGTCCCCTCTTCAAAAATGTCACAACAACAAAGAGGGCAAAACTAAAGACAATTGGGGTTGCAATCAACAAAGCATAAAACTCCCTTTGGAAGCTCTAACTTGACATTTTTTGGTTTTCTCAGAGACTGCAGTGACAGGTTTATGAACCACGCTTTCCTGGGAATATAGTGGGATATGTATAGCAATACTCCATACAAACACCTACAATGTAACACTGCCGTCACACCCCTGACAAACCAAACTAAGTAAGATGTGTGTGATGTCTTATTTGTCTGATTGCAGATTCTTCCAGACCTGGATTACTACTCAAGGCGTTTGGTTCTTTTCACTATCATCTTGTAAAACCAATCTAATATACAAATTCAAGAACATGTCCATGTACACATTAGACATGGATCATCAGTAGACATTTTATTATTTTTCAGATTTTATAAATGATTACTGTAATGTACATGTGAGCACCGGTTCAGTATTTGAGATTTAAACTAAATCTACCAATGCTAATGAATGCTTTGGGGAATCAATAGTACGTTTTGTAAATATTATGTAAAAGTCTCATACTCATGGTGGCATTTAGGACATACTCATAAATAAAACATCTGCATCTCTAACTGCTTTATTAGATGATTATGTGGTATTCTGGGAAAGACATCGCATTGCAAATATCTAAGAGTTTTATTTTGAAATCTGCAATGGACTTATATGCTATAAATATTGCATGAATGTGCAGTGCAACCTGCTATGAATGTAGATGTAATAGCTGTGAGTAATATCATGAGCTTGACACATAGAATACACACCATGTAAACTATTTAGAGTTCACCTTTTTCTTAGTTTTTTTGTTTTAGTAGTGTCAAGCTTTTTAGTATGTGCTGTGTAATGTGTCGTAGATTTTGTTTTTATACTGAACCAATATCACCATTTCCAAATCTCCACATTATACTATCGTGTTCTTTTACAGCAAGAGGACAACAGATAGCCTCTGTTTTTTTTTTAATTCCACCTACTGTGAAGCAAACACCTCATGAGAGCTGCTGGGATGCCAATGACTCAATAGTGCTTTCTATTTTGAGTTCTACCAATGACTGAATTTTCACTGAGTCTGAGAAAAACAGTCTTTCAGATGATACAGCTGGAACAAATTTTAAGGTTTAAAAGGGAATCACTGATGTGACCAGTGTGATTCTCTTTCCATTTTTATTCCAAACGCTAATTTAACTTGTACTATTTCTAACAACCAATAGTGTTCTTCAAACATTGCTCCAGTACAAAATTCAGTTAAAAGTTTTGATTCAGTGAAAAACATTTTTTAGTTATTTGTTATATTTTTTTTCAGATTCTGAAACAACAGAGGATGAAGGTGACCAATTTGAGACCAAAGAAGATAGTGGGGATGTTGAGGACCAGGATGTGCATACAGGTATCCTCCTTGTTTCCAGTTTCAATTTTTTCTGTAGACAATTTATTATAGGTGGATATATTATTTCAGTTTTGCTCATTTACACTTAAAGCTGCATGACTTGATTGTTTAGCCACTTAGGGGCAGAGGAATGAGCTTAAAACACAATAATGATAAAGTTGTTGGGTAAATACCTATGGAACAACGTTAACATTCATTTGGAGTGGTATTTGTGTCTATGTGGTGAATATAAGCTTAACATTGGTGCAGCTTTTAGCCCTAATTTAGAAATATCTGACTTGTCAGCTGCTAATCGCTCTGGTGTGTTCGGCATATAGTGGCTAGATTGGCACTGTTTGGCACTTGGTAAGTAGTGTGCAGTCAGTTAAATGGAGCTTTTTTGGTGAAAACAGCTGCCTGCTTTGGCTTGACACAATATTGATGAGAGCAGAGTTTGCAGGTAGGAAAACCAAAACAACGGGCTGAAAGATGCGAAAATGCTGGTGGGAACGACAGAGTTGGATATTCATTCTCTGTGGGTTTGTCACTACAAGAGACAATTAGTCATTTGATCCACTGTTTATATTAAAATATTGGTGTGTCCTGAAAATACCTATTTGCTTATATGTACAATTTGTCATTGTCTCCACTTTACATGAGATGCAGTGATGGACAAATGTGCAGAAGATGATAATAGAACACATGGACATGAGGATCACTCAAACACAACCAGGCAAGAAAGAAACAAAGATTTTTTAAGAAGACCTAATTGTATTATTGGAGTCAAATTCTTTGATAAAATATTATTCCCAGCAGAATTAGTAACAACTTACTGAATCCAACAGATTTTGCTTCAAATCCTCTATTTCAGGATTCAGTCAGAGGATTTTTCAAGAGAATCTCCACCACAAGTCCTCCCACCCCCATCCCCAAGACTCGTCAAACGCCCCTCCACCTCTCCAATGCCAAGTCGCTCTGGTTCAACAACGCCTCTCAGCTTGCGAAAGAAAATTGTTCTGCCAACTGAATACCAAGACACAGTGCCTGGGGAGTTTGAAGAAAAGGTTAAGCAACCTAAATCTGTCTCACAAAGTAACACCCAGGACTCTCGCCCACAGACTCCACTGAGTGAGTACTCCCGCAAAGAATTTGCCCTTAGACCATCCCCAAAGCTTACCAGGGCAAGCTCAAAGGTTTTTGAGAAAGTCCGTGGCTTAGAAGAGCGGAGACGAAGCCTTGATATTCCAGAAGGTTCTATCTCGGGAAGATCTTGGGCAGGGTTCAATCGTGCTGGATCTGTTGATTCAGATGATGGGGGAAGCCGGTTGGGCATCTCTAGAGAAAGTTCAAGGGAAGATCTTAGGGAGGCTCTGAAAGAAGATGCTGCTGAGCGGAGATCTATGTTTAGACAGAGAGCTGCTTCACTGGAGGAGAAACCTCGTTACTCCCAAAAAGTTCAGGACATTGAGAACAAATTCACAGAGGAGCTCCAGCGCATTAAGAAACTTGTTGGAAAACCTCATATGAAGAAATCGTTTTCAACTGAACAGCTCACCCTGAAGGGCAAACAGCGGCAGCCTTTCAGGAAAATTGAACCTATTCCTCCACAAGTCCTCCAAAAGCTTCAAGAAAGGGAACGTACCCAGTGGGCAAAGGAACAGAGAGAAACGGATCCAGGTCAGCAACCAATGCAGCACCAACAGCAGACACAGCCAGAACAGCATAAATCCCAACCCCAAAAGACAGGAAGCACTGGTACAACAACTGTAACAGTCAGTAGATTTGGAGAGGTTGCAGGCACCCCAGAGTCAGTGCAGTTGTCTGACCTACCTGGACAACGATCAGTGAGAGAATTAAGTAGAGTCAGTCCTGTTACAGAAATTATTCAGAGATCATCATCACCAGCATTATATCATCAACAAAGGGAAGAATCACCAAGCAGAAATGTTGCTGAGATGACATTACGCAAGGTTGAACGAAGGCCACCAAGTCCACTTGTACAAAGAGTATCTCGAATGCAGGAATCCCCGCACATCCAAGAATCTCCTGTGCAAACATCACAAAAGGATGAAACTTCGGGGAGAAGGACACCAATAGAAGTAGTATTAAGAAAAATTGAAAACAGACCTGAAAGTCCACTAATACAAAAAAGGGCTGTCATTGCACAAGATCTTCCTCCTCAACCTCCTACAAAACCCCCAAGGATGTCACCAGTCACTCCAGTTGAGGAGAAAATGGAAGTGGAGCTCTCCAAACCAACCTCAAAGATAAAAGTCCCTACTATCATTGTTGAAGATGAAAAGGAAATGGAAGTAGATGTTCCTCAAAAGAAAAAGGAGCCTCAGCAGATTACGACTAGTGCCAGAGAGGGAAAGCAGCAGAAGACCAAAGGAAAAAACCGTCGCTCTCGACCCATGTCTCCAGAGTTAGGTTAGATTTGTTGTGATTCTCTCATTAAGCTTGCTGTAGTAGTGTGCATCTCCAGTCTGCTTGTTTTTTCATGTTTAATCAACCAATTGCTTATTCCTTACAAGAGGGGCTTTACAGGAAAAAATGACTTCAGGCTTGTCTTTTTTTAAACTGCAGATTCTTCGGATGATTCTTATGTGTCTGCTGGAGAAGACCCAATGGAGGCCCCTGTATTTGAGTTTCACCTCCAGGACACTGTCGTATCTGCTGGTGCAGATGTGCTACTAAAATGCATCATTGCTGGAACGCCCATTCCTGAAGGTAACTTATTGCACTTTGTCTTTTAACAACAGAAACCTAATATTCAATTGATATGCAAGTGAATTTATTTGTCTTCTGTTTCTTCTCTGTTCAAGTTACCTGGACAAAAGACAACACTAACGTCATCGGCTTTGCAAATTACACAGTCAAGGTGGAAGGTGAACGACACAGTATGCTTATCAAATCAGCTAAAATAAGTGATGGTGGAAAATACTGTGTAACTGCTGTTAATCAGGTGGGAAAAGCCTCCAGCAGTGCCACCCTTATTGTTAAAGCAGGTAAGTCAGCTCACTTAATTTGGATGAAGTCAGTTATTATTATATGGTGAAAATTGTTATTGTAGTCTGTCAAATATGCAGCAGGAAACTTACTCCTGTCCCATATATTAATTTAAGGATAACCTACATATTCAAAAACAAGCTGATGGAATAAATTTGAATTTGTTTTATTGATTTAAAAGGTCTTGTTTTCCATCTAAAAAAACACACAGATCATGTGGTTTCTTTCCACAATGGCATTGTGTTTCAGCTGGTTTCACTCCAGCTCCCTTGTTGTTATCTCTCTGAGCAAAATGTGTGTGCCATATATTCCAGCTGAACAACCTCACTTATAGTTACCATAGCAACTCAGAGGCAAAACTGAACCTATAAATTGCCCACTGAGTCTCAGTTGCTCCACTCACTGTGAATCCACTATTGTGTGGATGTCACATTTTGACATCTCAGATTCTAATTATGTTTTTAAGGGTTGCTTTGTTTTTTTCAATACATTAACTCTTTGAACTCCTGTGTTCTCATTGTGCTGTACTCTCAGAAACAAAATAACAAAATAAAATGTTTGTATAGCACTTACTGATAAAAAAACATATCGAACTGGAAGTTAAAACATAGTGTAATGTTAATGCTTTTGTAGAGCCTATACAGGAGCCTAAAGGAAACCTGGGTGTGCCTATGGATATCAGCAGTCCTATTACATCTGATGAGGAGTATCTCAGTCCCCTGGAGGAGGGCATGGATTTTGGAGGGCCAGAGCCACAGCAAACTATTGACATAAGATTCAGGAAACCCCCTGCGTTCTTGGTGAGATTCATTAGATAAATCTACCTAATTTACTTTCTTACTTTGAAAGTATGACATTTGACTTCTTGGCATCGACACTCATCAATTGCATCTTTGACTGATCCGTTGCAAAATGCTGCATGAAAATGTGTTCTTTACAGGATGTCCTTGATTCTATCAATATTAATTTTCCTGTATGAACATGTTATCAGTTGTCTGGTCATCCCATCAACACATCTAGAAAATAAAACTTACAGGTAAAAATACATCTCTCAACCTCTAACTTGCATTACATTTCAAACAGGTAACAATGAGTGATCAAGCTGTCATTGAAGGACAGGAAGTCACCATGTCTGTCCGAATAAGTGGACAACCCAAACCCATGCTCTATTGGTAGGTCCTCTCACTTCATCAAATGACTTAAACTCATTGCTTACATGGGACATGGAAAAGACTTTCCTAGAATCACAAACCATGAGCGAGTTTGCTGGGCTGCACAGTATTTTCTTGTGCATGCTGCTTTAATGCATCTGTTAAGGGAGGTGGAAGCTTAATGTTTATTGAGCCTAACAATCTCCAGGCTGACACAGACAGTCTTAATAGGGAAAAGGGAAGAATAACATGCTTTCCCTTTTTACCATGGAGCTGCTTAGTGCCCAGAAACACAAATGTCTGGCTGAACTAATGAGCTCTTAGGCAACAATCTAGAATTTGCATGCACTGCTGAAGCCATTCAAAAGAAAAAAAGCCCTCACTTCCTCATATGTTCTGCCAGTCAATGTTGCTTTACTGGGGTTGCTAGCAGCGACAGCTTCAAATGATAAGGCTGGAGATATTCCTTCTTGTTACTGTCAACAAATCCCTCAGGAAGACCCAACCCTGATTTACAGTATCTTATTCCACTGCGGCTCACAGTAGAACTCCACTGTTGTTGAGAAACTACTGAAATACCTATGAGCAGTAAAAAGTGATACCCTTAATAGGGACGATGGAAAGCACTGAGAGATGGGCCGTCATGTTGTTTTAGTGTTTTCATGGGATTTGTTTGACAGGAAGAAAAATATAGAATAATGGAAGTCTTATCCTTTTAATACAGGAGACAAGAATAGGCTGAATCACACAGGCAGGTTCTGTTATTGGAGTTAGTCATGACTCTCAAGAGACAATAGCAGAAAAGAATGTGCTAAACATAACATTGGACAACCTATCCCACCCCCCACCCCCTCTATCCCAGCCAGAAGAGAGCTTGTAGCTGAAAACGTGTGTGCTTGGTCATCCCTCATTGCATAAATTCAATCTGAAAAGCTCTGAATGGCATATGAGTGATTCGTGTCTTGTTTCAAAACATAGCAACAATTGTTCCCATCCTTGTTCTCCTTTGTAGGCTGAGGGACAGAGTCACAGTAAAAACAGGCCCACGTCATATTGTTCGTGAGAGAGAAGATGGCACTTTTGAAATGATGATCAAGTCAGCAGTGAGGTCAGACTCTGGGATTTACACCTGTAAGATTATTAATGAATATGGAACGAAGCAGTGCGAAGGAAAGCTGGAGGTAAAAGGTATGTTGCTTTTGGAATCAGCTCATTTGTTTGCTACATTTGACAAGCAATTCCTAACTCTAGTTCACCTGTCAGCCAACATGCACACTGATACCATACCATAATTACCATACCATAATTCCAAATTTCAATGTGACCTGTAACAAGTTCAGGTATCACTTAACAGCACTCTTCAGAAAATGTCCTTTATTTACACGCAGCTCCACCAGTTGAGCCAGGACTCGCTGTCATCCGCCCGGTCAAGGACATCACAGCCAAGGCTGGCGAGACCGTTTTGTTTGAGTGTCATGTCATTGGACCCAAAGACACTGATGTGGACTGGCTTGCAGATGGGAAACTGATCCAGCCAGCACTGCTCAACTGTAAGATGCACTTTGATGGGAGAAAGTGCCGGCTGCTGCTCAACTCAGTACACGAGGATGACAGCGGCACTTACGTGTGCAAGCTCAGCACAGCCAAAGGTAGGTTCCAAGAATAAAATCCCAATTTGTGTGATGTAATATCAAAGGATTTTATTAATTGTCCTTTCCATCTCTTCTTTGTAATTTGATTTGAACTCTTCAGAGGAAGTGACCTCGTGTGGCAAACTCAAAGTCATCCCCTCCATTGAACCTCTCTTCACTCGCAAGTTGGACGTTCTGGAAGTGATCGAGGGGCGTAACGCTCGATTCGATTGCAAAGTCAGTGGGACGCCATCTCCTAAGGTCACATGGAGTCACTTTGGTAGGATGGTACTTTATAGTGTCTTTAGGTCGAGATCTTTAGATGTGTGAAAACAGTCACCCATTCATCCAAATCACCTAGAGTTAGAACTGCTTTTAAGGATTTAGAAATAGTCCTTGCATCTAGGTGTTTGACAGAAATTTTACAAATATTTTTAACACACTTTCAAATAGAAAAAAAAAAAGCTTTTTTTTCTCTTTAGACCATCCGCTCGCGGAAAGTGAGGACATTCGTATTCTTCAGGAGGGCGGCCGCCACTCTCTCATCATTTCTCACGTGACCAATGAGGATGAGGGTTTCTACACTGTCATAGCCCGCAACAGTCATGGCGAGGCAGAGACCTCAGCTGAACTTTACATACAAGAACCGCGGCCAGCCATCTCCTCTCAGATGTAAGGACAGATGTTATTTTTTGCATGTCAGGGCCATAGCTGCCGTGTTTTTCCTGGATTGCAAAAAACATGAAAGCTTGCAATTTTATCCATTTTTACTGCTCTGCTCTTAGGGCTAAACTAGAGAAGATGCCTTCTATCCCAGAGGAGCCAGAGGTTCCAGAGAATGAGGTGGAGCGTTTCACCATGCCTGACTTCATCAAACCCCTTTACGACTTGGATGTGGTCGAGGGAAAGGAGGCTGTGCTCAAATGCAAAGTTGCTGGTTTGCCGTACCCCACCATTGTCTGGTTCCACAATGGCAAAAGGATTGAGAGCACGGAGGACAGAAAGATGACACAGTGTAAGTGTTTCAAAATGGAATACCATCCACCCAATGTCCAGGCCTATAAAAGCCCTCAAGCCTTTCTGAGAGGGGTCAGTTATGACTGGCAAGAACACAAAAGGTGAAGAGGAAAATGTAAACATAGGCTCTTTTATGCACTTGAATAGTTGCCCAATGCTTCCAGTGAATGAAGTTTCATTTTTAGGTCAGATTTTTTTGTCAGTGTGGTCATGCTGAATGCAGTTTGGTAGATTACCTAATATCTTTTTACGATTCCTTCTCTTCTTTGTTCTGCAGTTCGTGACGTCCACAGCCTGGTCATCCGCTCTGTGTGCCACGCCCACGGTGGCGTCTACAAGAGTGTCATCTCTAACAAAGTAGGCAAGGCCACCTGCTATGCTCATCTCTACGTTACAGGTAATTTTCATTCCTTCATTTTGCCATGTACCTCAGTATGAAAAAAAAAAAAAACATTCTGTAAGACTGGCTTTGGGAAAAGGCAGTTCAGACACATTTATAGACCTCTGATTCCAATGTTATCATTTTCAGATATCCTTCCCGACCCTCCTGATGGGACTCCAGTGATAGAATCCATCACTGGTAAAACCATCACCTTAAGCTGGAAGAAACCAAGGAGACTGGACCCTTCCATTGGTATGCAAGAATGATGATCACAAAAGTTTTATTTACCAGATTAAATAAGTAAATGATATTTATTATTTTTGCTGACAATTATACACACATATTAGACACAATACCTAAAATTACAAGGAAATTCTGATACTTATGACAGATACATACAATACACATGGCATACATATTACGATTTAGAAACTTTGTTGAACTTTTATACTATAAATTATAGAAAAAAAGGAATCTCAGTTTAAGCTAACAATTTTTTTGGTATATTTTAAGATAGAAAGAATTCACTCTAACGTTGTAGCGTAGCATTGTGGATCAAAAACTTTTTTTCTTTTAGATCCCAGCTCTGTGATGTATGCCATCCAACAACAAGCCCTAGGCTCCATCCAGTGGATCATCATAGCCTCTGGCCTGAAGGAGACCACCTACACCATCACCACCCTCTCCAAAGCAGTCCGCTATGCTTTCAGAGTCCTGACCATCACCTCCAAGGCTTTCAGCAAGCCCTCAACTGCCACTGACCCAGTGCAGCTCCTGGACCGAGGTACATTCAGCCTCTTAGAACATCGATTCATCCATCAATGTAAAAGATCTTTTTAAAAATATTATAAGTGTGCACTTTGATTTTTCTCAAGGTCCCTATCTTCAGGAGGCTCCAGTGATTATTGATAAGCCAGAAATTGTCTTTGTGATGGAAAACCAGTCAGTCACCATCACTGTTACTCTCAATCATGTCAATGCTGCAGTCATCTGGAAGAGGTATCTGTGTCTCTGTTGTCAAGTTTCTATTAATGTCTCTTGTTGTTTATTTTATTTTTAGCAAAGGAATTACTTAACAAAGTATTATGAATCCAAAAAAATTTAAAAAATACAGCTTGCATGAATGCACTTCCCTTGCATTTTCCTGCGGCACTTTTTCAGGATGTACAGTACATCTCTCATCATTTTAATTTTTAATTTTATTTCAAGCTCAACAATAAAAGCTGTAATAGGGTCCAACTGGTATTCTCTAACAACACTGCAGTTGGATTTGTAGTTGTGACACCCATGCTGTTTTCACATTAATACTTAATTAGTGTGTTATTTGGTGGAAAAGTCACCACCTTGTGGATGCAGCGTTTTGTAGGATGGTCAGTGTGTGTGACTGACGAGCATAAATAAAGTATGACGGTGCTTACAGGCACTGTGATTATCAAACATACCAGAGCAGTGACTAAAGTCTATTACTGTGTCCTGACTTACACTCAAGCAACAGCCAATCATCCACCACACCTGTGTAGTGACAGCCTGCTGCTCTCCAACCAAAAACATATCAAACATATTAATCCTGATTTACAGTGCAAACATTTTTCCACAGGAGGGGAGTGGTCCTGCCCAGCAAACCAGGCCTGTACGAGATGACAATGCCAGATGACGACCAGCACACGCTGAAGCTGCTGAAAGTGAAGAGCGCTGACGTTGGAGAGATGCTGTTTGTGGCCTCCAACAAGTACGGCAGTGACAGCTGCACCTTCAGTGTGGAGATGGCAGGTAAGCAGTGGATCTGTCTGTCTGTGTCTGTGCAGTTGTATTGTTAAGAAGTCATTGATGTCAGTCACAAACTGTAAAAAAATAATGTGTAATTTACAGTAAAATATCAACAGCTGTGGTTGACAGAACTTTAACATAAAAAATATGTTGACAGTGTATTAGGCATTCAGTATACCTGTTTGGCAACTGTAAATTTTACAGAACTGTTGTTAGTTTATGGTAAATTACTATGAAAAAAACTGTTATATTGTAAACCTGTCTATGGTAATGTGCTTTAAAAATAACAGCTACAATATAAACCTGTTTAAAGTAAAACATTTTAAAAACAAAAGATATATTATAAACCTAATTACAGTCTATCTCAGTGATAAACACTGTACAACTGTATGCAATATATAGCAATCGATCTATCGATCAGTATAAATGTATTGTAACCCAGTATTGTGCCTTTGCAATTCTTCCCAAAGCTCCACCAACATTTGAAACAATCATGGAGGACTTAGATGTTTGTGCTGGAGAGACCCCTCGCTTTGCTGTGGTTGTGGAGGGCAAACCCATTCCTGACATCCTCTGGTTCAAGGTTTTTTATCCCTCTCATTTGTTTAGCAGCAGTATGTAAGGAATGCTATAGGCTAAAATAGTGAAATAGGAATGTACCAAAAACAGATATTGGGGATTTTGTAATAAATCCTTGAAGACATATTGGTGAAACCTCCATTTTTCTTTCAGAATGATATCCTGTTGTCCGAGAGCAGTCATTACACATTTGTGTACGATGACAATGAATGTTCCCTGGTGGTCCTGAACGCTTGTACAGAAGACTCTGGGGTGTATACCTGCACTGCCAGAAACTTAGCAGGATCTGTGTCTTGTAAAGCTGAACTCACTGTTCATGAAGGTAAGAGGTCAATCTGTCGAAGCCACAGGAAACCCGACAAGCCTTTGATTTCTCATCTGGCAATCAAAATGAAGGAATTAAAACAAATAAGTACTTAGTCTTTGTTGTAGTTATTTGGAGTTGGCTGTACAGTTTCTTCTAATCAATACTTTCCCATTACTGTAGCTAAAAGTAAAGAGGATCCAGTGGACGATGAGGAGACTATTCTAAGGAAAATGCGTAGGCTGACCGACTACTATGACATCCATAAGGAAATTGGAAGGTTAGCCAAGCCAAGGGCCACAATTGAAATTTCACACCTTTTTGACAGAGTTTGAACTGTCCCAGACTGATAGACATGAAATTGTAACTTTCTTTTCTCCAGAGGTGCATTTTCCTATGTGAAACGTGTGACCCAGAAGGTAGGAAAAATGGAGTATGCTGCAAAGTTTATGTCCACACGTGCCAAGAAGAAGGTATCCGCTCTGAGAGAGATGAAGCTGCTTTCCAAACTCGACCATGAGAGAGTCCTTTACTTTCATGATGCCTTTGAAAAGAAGAATGCAGTCATCATCATCACTGAAATGTATCCTTATTATATCATTACAGTTTCTTATGCAGAGTACACATTTAATGATACATATAAAACATACATTTGTTTTTTTTTTTCACTTTTGTTATTGTAACTATATGCATTGTGTTGTTCTGATAAGCTTTATGTGAAAAATTCAGTCTTGTTAAAAGTTAAACAAAAATGTATACATCCATAGAATGATGAATGATATTAAAAACAATTGCTGTATAATGTACAATGCATTTAAAGTCCCAGAGAGACCAGCCTTAATTAGTCTTTAAAGATGCCACGAAGAGCTGCTTGATAGATTTATAAGGAAATCTACAGTGATGGAGTCTGATGTAAGTTCTGTGTTTTATGACTGCTCTGCAAAATCCTGCACTTAACATTTCAATATCAATTTCAGTGTAATGATCAAGTGTATAGAATTGATGTAATTCAATTATCTGATAAATTATACAATTATACTGGCACATTTGTGTTTTGGCATCACCAGGTACGGTCGTGTATTAGACAGTTGCTTGAGGGACTGGACTACCTTCATCATACAAACATCATACACCTGGACATCAAGGTAGATGCTCACAGATCCTAACACTCCCTCTCTTTCATCATCTTTTTTTTGGAAATAAAAAGTTTCTGTCCAAATGAATTTGAAAGTCCACTGGTACTGTGTTTGTTTTTACATTGAGAAAATTTACCCTGATGGCAGAACATAATAAAACATTATTTTTTCCATTCTTTCCTAAGCCTGATAACATCCTCATGGCAGACCCCCATGGTGATCAGATCCGAATCTGTGATTTTGGCAACGCTGTGGTGATCACACCTGATGAGACTCAATACTGCAAATATGGCACACCGGAGTTTGTTGCACCAGAAATTGTCAATCAGACCCCTGTGTCAAAAGCAACAGACATCTGGTAGAGCATCTCTTGAATTTACAACAAAACATTTTTTGTTGTTGTTTTGTCTTAACGCACCACCTTTTTCTAATTCTCCTCTTTATTTGTCTAGGCCAGTTGGAGTTATTGCATATCTGTGGTGCGTAAACTTATCATAATCATTAGTTACAAGTATATCATAAGTTTACTTGTTCCAGACTACCTGTGGGCTTGTCATTAAATGTAGGTATTTGCTTCTGCTGTTAAGTCTGACAGGAGTTTCTCCATTTGCTGGTGAGAATGACCGCAGCTCTGTGCTGAACATCAGGAACTATAATGTCGCATTTGAGGAGAGCATGTTTGCTGACCTTTGCCGGGAAGCTAAAGGGTTCATCATAAAACTGCTGGTAGCAGACAGGCTGTGAGTAACACTGCTGGATCTCTATTTTTCAACATCTGTTTTATGTTAAGCTACTGTATAAAATACATAATTTATAATTGCAATACGCCCTTCAGGACATGATTTATAAGTATACTGACTAACACATGAGAAGATCAACATATGATACAAACAAAATTAATGACAATAACTCTGAAGTGATTACATGAAGCGTGCAGTCTGTCCATTCAATATGTTTCATTCACTATTTTAATGTTTAATTCAGTATTTTTAGATTTTCATATAAAGGTTTCCACTCAGTTATTTTCAAAATTTGAAAAGGTGTTTAAACCTCTCATGACTTTCACTATACTACATTTACCTCTCTGCCATTTAATAAATACACTGAAAAATTGCCCCTTATCAAAAGAAAAAAAGACAAATTCACTCATGTAAATGATTTTGTTTCAATACTACATGCTTATCAAATTCATATGTGGTGTTTATATTGCATTATTCTCTGGTCCCTGTCTGCAAATCTCATGGGGTCGTCCTCTGGTGCTTTTCATTTAAGATAGCTAAGATATCATAGTTTATTCAGCTAGCTAAAGGAACAAATGTGCATAAACCTGAAAGACTGAAATATGCCATAATTTTCCTTTAGGAGACCTGATACTCAGGAATGTCTCCGACATCCCTGGTTCAAGGTAAGACAAGGCCAGCGGTACTTCATCCTCCAGTGTTGATCATCCACAACCTCTTTCTGCAGTAATTTCTACTTCACAAAACTGACCCATTCCTAATTTCTTTTTATTTGATGTCTATTTTGTCTTTTTTCAGACACTTAACAAGGGGAAGGCCATTAGTACAGAGGCACTGAAGAAGTTTGTATCTCGCAGAAAATGGCAGGTGAGGGATGTTTTATTTCCTATTCTGGTTTTCTATTTTGCATTACACTCAGAATGCCTGACATATTTTTTTATTTTTTAACAGTATCTCATTTTCTTTTTTTCAGCGTTCACTAATCAACTATAAATCAAAAATGGTCATGAGGTCCATACCTGAGTTGCTGAATGATTCCTCGAGCCATATCTCCATCGCAGTTCCCAGACATCTTAAAGAGGGTTCACCTGTGCCATCATCATCTTCAGATTCTGATGAAGACATTGATGAACTGCCATTTATTCCGATGCCACTGAACATGGAATTCTCTGGATCAAGGATGTCACTGAATGACATCCAGACCACCGAGCAGGAAACAGGGAAGCAGAATGGAACAAATAAATGGTCTGGGTCCCCTGTTCAAGCAAAAGAGGCAATGGAGTGTGAGCCTAAAGAAATGAAAAAAGATGGGGTCGAAATTACAGGTAAAGGCCGCCATCGGAAAAGGTCATCACAAGGCAATGACAGGGGTTCCTCAGATGAAGAAGTACCTGCTGAATTGCCACAGAAGTCAGAGCTGTCTAGAAAACCACTGCGAAGGGGTTCAAGCATGGAGTCAGACAAACCAGAGGGTGGACGACGAAGAGGAGAGCTTAGACGTGGAGGCTCAGCTGACAGTGCTTTGCTACTCCGGATTACACCTGAGGAAGGAGCTGGAGAATGGAATCAAGAGGATGGCAAGAGAGTTCTGAAAAAAGCTGTGTCTATGGAATTACCAAGGAGGAGCACCAGCCCAGGAACTGCCAAGATGAGTCAAGAAGACTACGCTCTTAAACTGGAGCTGATGAGACAGCGACTGCTTCGTGGTGGCTCTGTGGACAACAAAATGAGTGGACTGAGAGGACCACTGCTGGAAACATTGGGAATGGGAGATGAAAAACGTGCAATATCCTCAGATCGCTATTCTCGTACTGCTCGTCTGGGCCAACCACCACTAACTAGAGCTGCATCCAGCGATTCCCAAAGGGAGGAAGTTCCCAAACCCAAAGTTTTGCGCAAAAGTGCCTCATTCAGTCAAGGAGATTCAGAACCTATAGCTTTACACCGCCGGTCTGGAGCTCCTCTCGAGATTCCCCTCGCACAGATAGAAGAGAGGAGGCTTAAGGAAGCTATATCTATGTCATCTTTGACTGAGCAAACCAAGCTCGACTCTCGTCCAGTGACTCCAAGGGAACCTTCACCAAAACCGCCAACTCCAGAGTCTGTTGTGCAGGAAAGTCCTACCAAAACAGAAAGTGAGGAATCACTAATGGAGAAAGAGATAAAGACCAATGACACTATAAATGAAAAGATGGATGGGTTGACTACAGATAGTAATTTTGATGAGAGATCGAGCACAAGTGGTTTCTCAGAAAAGGACATGAGCATCTCAGAAGAACCAATGATTGAATCAGAGTATATGGGCCAGAGAATTCCTACACCACCTCCTGTGGTCCAAAGCTCTAAACCAGAGGAGAAAATGGAAGAGGAAGAAGAAAAAGAAGAGATTAGGAAAGAAGAAGAGGAAAGAATTGTCAGTATTTCTGAATCAGATGCTAAAGAAAATGTAGAAAATGCTGTAGAAAATGTAGAAGAGGAAGTAAATATGCCTGCTAAATCTTCTGAGATGCTCATAACCACAAGCTCAGTTATCTTGAGACCAACGCAAGAATATTCACAGGCCCCAGCAAATGTTGTGTCATCTTATGTAACACCCTCGCTTCCTGCTCGAGTTGTTCTTGCAGATGGACGGACTTCAGCATATGCCAGTATAATGCATACCATCATGGTCCCCTCACTTCAGCCTCTCAATGACCCGCCTTTAGGCCCCTCTACACCTGTTATTGTTCCAAACACCTCATCATCCTCAGTATTAACTGAGACACCTTCCCCTGCCAGCATATCTTCTGCTTTACCAGGTGTGCCAAAGCCAGCCATCATGTCAACCACTGAACACCCTGCTGTTTACTCCAGGGTAGCATCACCAGAAATGATCACAAAAGAACCCAGTCCACCAAAGACTACCACACATTCCTCATCCCAACAAAAGCTTTCAGCAGGAGTGGACTTTGAGGACATATCCTCTGAAGAAGTCTTTGAGGCTCGCTTCAAAAAACGTGAGTCTTCTCTCACAAGAAGTCTAAAATTTTTGTCCCGGTCGAAGAATGATGACAAATCACAAGCAACTTCCTCAGACTCCACAGACATGGGCGAGGAGATATACAGACCTGGGCCAATTGGTGCACCGCTGGAATTAGCACCAAGGAGACTTGAAGAGAAGTCTAAGTCAGTCCAGGACCTCCGTGAAGCTCAGAAGGACCAAGGCTTTATGAGAAGACTCTCTATGCGTTTGAAGAGAACTCCATCAACTGAGCGCAAGGATGAAACGACCAAAGAAGAAGACTCAGTTACTCCAAGACGAAGGCTTTCTTGGACTCTTGGCCGACGAGGATCACAGGAAAAGAAGGAGGTGGAGATGATGCGCATGGATGCTGGTAGTGACACCTTGGTGGAACAAGATGAAAAGGACCTTAAGAAACCTAATGAATCACCAGTCTTGGCAATGCGAAGGAAGATTGAATCAACAGTAGCTGGGATCTCCACCAGAATCCGTAGCTTCTCAGAGGAAAGGAAAACATCAGAGGAAAAGGAGCAAAAGAAGACACCCATTCTCTCTATGCTTCGTCGTGCAACATCAGAAAGCCGTGGTGTGAAGGTTGCCAGTGTTCCTCAGAACCAGCTGGCATCTCAGGCCAGTAATGGTGCCTCATCAGAGTCTCTAGACTCTATGTCCAGCCTAAAGTCAGATATATCAAAAGGTATGAGGCAATAACTTCACCCTACTGGAAATTTTGCTCCACAGTTGAATAAAGTACTAAGTACTATTATTTACAATTTATTAAATGTGTGATGATTGACTTATAAAGTTGTGTTTCTTGTAAAGGTGTGGAGGGTGAGCGTAGATCCCGTTGGGACAGATGGGGCCTGACCAGAGGGAGGCGAGACAAGACAGTATCACAGCCTGACATACCAACAGCAATCTCCAGAGAAAATAGTTCCTTACGCTCACGACAGTACTCCAGACTGGCATCTGGTAAGTCTAAATGAAGAGGCTGTGATTGCACAGGGTTATAGCTAGCAGTTAGCTTTGCTTAGTATAGCAGAAAGACCGAAAGCAAGGTCAACCTGTTGCTGTTGCCATACAGTTGCCATGCAATCAGCAGAGACTCCAGGAAGTGACTGCTCCCATACATAACCTGCAACTTTTTATGTTGGTATGTTTCAGGTTACACAAATAAGATATAACATGTTAAACTAGTTAGCTGTAGAGGTGCTGTGGAGGTGGACATAGCCAGGCTAGCTGTTTCCCCACCTCCCAGGCGTAATGCTAACCAGCTACTGGCTGTAGCTTGTCTTGTATTATCTCATCTACTTTTCAGCAAAAAAGCAAATAACTAAAATGCTCATAGCCAAAAAGTGATACTGTTGCTTTAAATTACCTTTATTAAATATAATATGCTGCATTTTCTACCAGACCATGACATGTTTAATTGTATGTCAGTATAAAGCATTCTTAGTCAGACTGAGCTGAGAAGTTACACAAGAAGTTCCAGTGATGGTGGTCTTAATTACCACAGGGTACAGTAGTAATAATTTGGCCTATCAATGTGTGTATGTACGGATGTATGGATGTGATTTAATTGGTGTAATGTCTTTTGCTGCCAGATTTCCCTCCAGTATTCCACATCAAACTGAGAGATCATGTCCTGCTGGAGGGGGATCCAGTGACACTTAGCTGTCTGCCAGCAGGCAGCCCCCACCCACACATCACTTGGCTGAAAGGTAAAAGATCTCTGATGTAAATAAGGCAGTACCACCCAACTGTTGGTCACATAGGTGGATGGCCAGAATCACTTCACTTACAAATTACAGTAATTTACATAATTGTTCATGGTTCCATGAGTGTATAGACATAATGATGGCCTATGTTGTGTCTCAGTACATACTAACATATGGTACCATATGGTACCATGACAACAGAGGATATCTATGAATCTTAACAGATCTTTTTTTTTAACCGTTAACCCTCTTCATCCTTATCATTTATGATAAATAATGACAATTAAAATCTTCCTTTTCATAAAAGATGTTTTCTATGCATGTTTGTTTCTTCAGATAAGAAGCCGCTGGAGATTGATGCCAGGATGAACAACATCGCCTGCCCTGATGGCCGGCAACTACTGATGATCATGCAGACAACAAAAAAGGATGCAGGGGTTTATGAGTGTGTGGCTACAAACCCCTTGGCCTCTGTGTCCAGCTCTTGCACAATATCACTTGCTCGTAAGAACTGAGACATATCTCACTTTTATGTCAATCTGTGAGGAGAAGTAAACAATGTTAGTCCTAGGTACAGTGTAAAATAAAGTTCTATATATGTATGTCAATAAATATAGTAATACTGGGGCAAGTAAGAGTCAAAAGTTTGATGACATTTGGCACCAAGTGTGTTACAGGTTAAATACACTAGTTTTATAAACTTAACCAATGTGTTTGTTTTAACAGGCCTGCCCAATCGTCCTGGGACCCCTGAGATTCCTCAGAAGTACAACAACACAGCCTTGGTACTGTGGAGGCCATCAGACAACATGGCCCCGTGCACATATTCTCTGGAGAGGAGAGTAGAGGGTCAGTGTTTACGAATTATAAGTAAATGCTTTATTTCCTGTTTTAGATGTCTACTGTCAAATATTGTTATTATTATTATCATTATTATTATTATTATTATTATTATTATTATTATTATTATTATTATTCACTGTGTGTTTTGAAAGGGTTACCTAGAAACGAGCATAATGGGGTCTCTATCTTTTTTTCAAAATAAGCTGTGACCATGTATACACTATAGGTGTAACCTACATGCATTTCAGTGTGCAATACACCTACTCCCATCAGAAAATGAAACAAGACCACATAAATAATAGAAATGGCTTTCAGGTTGCTATGGAAACATGTGGGCTATGGCAGTGGTTAAGGTGTAATAGAAATAAATGACTGTATTTTTAAAGCAATATCAGTGTCAATACACCTGAGAAATGAGACTGGCCTATGAATAGCAAAAAGAGGTTTGTAGTCATTGTAGATGTGCATTTATATTATCATCGTCAGTTGAAGACATTAACACATTTCTAGGAGCTGCTTGCAAGGCCACCAACAACATTATCACCTATTTACTGTACTTAAAAATTCATAGTTCTGAGTTTTTTAGGCTCCAACCAAAAGGTGGCGACTTTTCAGCTGAAAAAATGTAAACTTTCTATTTCAATTTTTTCCTAGAAATAAAAATAATGCTAAAAATGTCAAACATATGAAAATATTATGGACATATATATTGATATTACTTTTTTTTTCTCCCTAGGTGAGAAAAACTGGCTGATGGTGGCGACAGGGGTGGCAGACTGTTATTACAATGTGGTTGACCTGCCAGCCGGGTGCTCCTTCAGGTTCAGGGTGGCATGTGTCAACAAAGCTGGCCAGGGCCCCTACAGCAACCTCTCAGAAGTAGTGAGCCTGGATGCTTCAGGTATGTGTTATTTATCTAGATTTAAAATTTTAGATTTTCTGTGTATCCCTCTACTGATTTATCCCACTATAAATGTACTGTGTACATACTGACAGGATGAAAGCTTGATGCCATCTGATGTTTTTATGTATATTTGATGGTATTTTTAGTCTTGCATTAACATGCATTAAAAACTAAAAAGCATTTAAAAAAGACATGTCTTACATTGAATGCATTGAATGTGATGTCCTCTTCATATATCAGATCAAGTCTTTGAGGTGTATCCTCTCTCTCCTTGTCTTTCAGTAGAACCAGCTAAATCCAGTGCTACTGTGGTGGTCAAGACTGTCCCTGCAACTTCTCCTCCTCCCCCTGTGGTGATGATGTCATCCATGAAAGTGCCTCCAATTAAACCTGCTCCTAGTAAATCCACTACAGTGACCCTTGCCCAACCTGTCCCTCCCTCTGCTTCAGCTCCTGCTCAGACTGTGACTAAATCTGCTTCTCCAATACCCGTCAAACCTGCTGTTCAGGTTGATGCTAGCCGTCCTGCTGTTGCTCCCCACGTTAGTACAGCCCCCCCCTCCGAACAAGCTCCTCTTCAGACCACCACAAGTGTCCAAGCTACACCAGCAAAAGCCAAGACCACCCTTAGCATCAGTGTGAGCAAACCCCAAACCAAGTTGGCGCCCCCGCCTGCTGTTCCACCCAAACCTAAGAGTCCTGTAAATGCAGCCATCCCCATAACCAGAAAAGCCCCGTCTCCTGTATCTGCACCCGCACCTACACCTACACCCGCACCTGCACCCTCACCTGCAACCGCATCTACACCTGCACCTACACCCGCACCTGCACCTGTACCTGCACCTGTCATCGGGAAGCCTATTTCATCCGTGCCAATGTACGTGCCAGCAGCGACTGCACGTGTTACTCCACCTTCTCAGTCAAGTTCCACCCCGACAGCCACCACCCCCTCAGTCACACCTGTGATTGTCTCACCGCCCGTGGTGGTGGTGCAGAGCTTGACACCTGTAGTGCAGGGAGGAGACAGCTGGAGCGGTCAATCTGGCCGGGTCACCCCATCCGGTCGGGTCACCCCATCGGGACGGGTTACACCATCGGGACGCAGGACACCGCTGGGAAAGCCTGGGGAGGGATCTCTGCGCCAGGGAGTTCCACAGAAACCTTACACCTTCATGGATGAGAAAGCAAGGTAATGATGGCTGAGAGAACAGAACCCATTTATGCAAAACTGTCTGACAGTTCTTTGCAACTACATATCCTGGTCATGCATCTAAGGTTTAAATTGTTCTGCTACACAGGTATGGCAGGAAGTAAATAAAGCTAAAGGCAAGATTTACAGTATATATTTTATAAAAATTAAATGAAAATGTTCTGCTGAGATCACTGATTAAAGCAAAAGATTAAAACACACTGAAATTTTCTGCCATTTGAACCACTCCGTAATAGCAGCCAAGAAAGGCCATACTTGCAAATATTTTTTATCCCATTGTCTTGAAATAACAACATATCAGGAGAGAACACCTTTTTATTTTCTGTAGATATTATCCCATTATCTCAAGAACAAAAATTAGTTTTCTCCTGAGAATATCTCTTCATCTTGCAATAACAATCAATCATTTTCTCCTGAGAATATCTTTACCTTGAGATAATGAGCTTTGTTATCTCAAGATAATCGGATAAAAAAATATTTGTGAGTATGGCCTTTCTCAGCTTCCGTATTTAATGAGACAAGGGATTAAATGCTTAAAATGCATGATGTTAGTGTGATGTCTTCCCTAGTTGACCACACCCATCAGAATTAGTGGCTCTACACAAATGTGTCTTCTTCTGTTCGGTTTACCTGCTGAATTTATTGCATTTCTCTATCACACAGGGGTCGTTTTGGTGTGATCCGTGAGTGCCGGGAGAACGCTACAGGAAACCTCTTCATGGCCAAGATTGTTCCATATGAGGCAGACAGCAAGCAGGCAGTGCTGCAGGAATATGACATCCTCAAGTCCCTTCATCACGACAGGATCATGGCTCTGCATGAGGCTTATGTCACACCACGCTACCTGGTGCTTATCTCTGAGTACTGCAGTGGAAAGGAGCTGCTCTACAGCCTCATTGACAGGTGAGGCCCGTACTTGTGGTTTAAATTGGACGCTTGTCTGAGTCGGTTGAGCGGAAACGTAATTTCAAAGCACTTGCTTTAAAATATTCTTCCCAGAGTCCTTTAACAAGCTGTTCTTTCTCAGGTTCCGTTACTCTGAGGACGACGTGGTGACCTATATCGTGCAGATTCTCCAGGGTCTGGACTACCTCCATACCAGACGCATCCTGCACCTGGACATCAAGCCAGAGAACATCATTGTCACCTACATGAATGTCATCAAGATCATAGACTTTGGCAGTGCTCAGACTTTCAACCCTCTCTTCCTCAAGCAGTTCAACCCTCCTATTGGAACACTGGAGTACATGTGTAAGAGTCCTGCTTTTCACAGACCCCTGGGAATCTGGAAAATGAAAGCTGTTGTTTTTATATTAGCAAAAGATCAAATGACTACATGTGACGTGAAAGGGATTTTTCACATTGACAAACCCACAGAGGATTATCACTGAACACAGACCTTTAAGATCTTGAGCATCTTTCAGCTCATTGTTTTGGTGGCTCACAACTTTACTGCACTTATTCACTCTCACTGCTGTGCACTACCCACCCTGCACCAAACAGCAGACAAAGTCAGCAACACATTAGCCAGATCAACCTTTTAAGGTGAAGTGTCAGTGTGTTTGTTTTACTGCACTAAAGTGGCCAAAAAATGATTCTATACATGTATTCAGAGGTCAGTGGAATAACTGCAATGATAATTTAATATTTCAGTGAGTTACTCACACTTTATTTCCTCATTAGGTCTCATTTAGATCCACATCTGATTTTAAGAGGAGCATTAGAACAAGATAATGACTAAGTTCATTTGTTCACACATAGAAAATATTACACACAGACACTAATAAACGGTCACAAATAAAATAAAATCAAAGTAAATAATGTTGCACTTCATTCCAGTAGTAAGGTGTATGTTACAAGAAAAATCACAGTCAAAGAGTATAAATGCAAAGTCACTGTTGGGTTTGATATTTTGTTGATTTATTCTATTGATACTGATCTTGTCATTTCTGTTCTTCAGGAGGTTTATGTAACTGCTTTGTCAGTGGGTGTGCACCAGCTATGAAAACAAAGGAGGCTTATAAACTGTGCATTTAATAAAACTGCACAAAAACAATATCAGAAATTATAAACTGTAGTTAGACAAATTGCAAATGAAATTCAAGATCACTGTAAAATAATGAAGCCTGTACATTTTCCCTTTCTTCTCCTCGCAGCTCCAGAGATGTTGAAAGGGGATGTGGTGGGCACTCCAGCTGACATCTGGAGCGTGGGCGTACTGTCTTTCGTCATGTGAGTACTGCTTTCTTGGCTTCCACTCAGCAGGTCCTCTTTAAATAGAAATATAATCGTGTTCTTCAGGTGAAAGTGGACCTGTGATTAAGAAATGTCTGTACTGCATTTGCTTAAGGTCTTAATATAAACTGTAATTTTAGATGCTGTGAACATGTTGATGCTGGTTCCTTCATTCACAACAAACCTAATGAACCAGCTTAGATTTTATAGTGTGTTGTTTATATGTTTGGAGAGATCTACACTGTTATGTTCCTCTCCCTGATTTTCCAGGTTGAGTGGCAGGTCGCCATTCATGGAAAATGATCCTCAGGAGACCGAAGCCAGGATCCAGGCAGCAAAGTTTGACCTCTCTAAACTCTACCAGAATGTGTCCCAAAGTGCCTCTCTGTTTCTTAAAAAGATCCTCTGTAGCTACCCTTGGTAAGAATCTCTGATTGCTGAACACCTAAGAGACCTAATTTTACAACAAGACATCTATGAATAGTTGGGTCCTCACTGTCTGCTCTTCAACAGGGCCCGTCCATCCATTAAGGACTGCTTCAGTAACTCCTGGCTTCAAGATGCCTACCTGATGCGCCTTCGTAGGCAGACTCTCACCTTTACAACCACCCGTCTCAAGGAATTCTTGGCCGACCAGCAGCGCAGGCGAGAGGAGGAGGCCACCAAGCACAAAGTTCTCCTGCGGTCCTACAAGAGCTCGGCACAAAGCCCCACCAGCCCCACCACGCCTAATGTGCCGCCCTCACCCACCACACCTGTCACCCAGTGAGAACAGGCTTCCAAACACCAGTTGGTGGGACTGCACGGAGGAAAATCCTCGGGGTGAGTCAAGACTTTGGGCCGCCAGGTGGGGGTTGTCCCCTCAGGTCTGAGATGTTGAACTTGGTCGGAAGAAAGAAAGAAAGGAAACTAATGAAACCAGCAGTTGCTGTGATCTACAGAGACATTTCTTTCTCTTTTCTGGTTCTGAAAGAGAATCTTAAAGAACAGTTTCACGCCTAAGGAACTCCTACAATCAGAGCCTGACTGCATTTTTTTATAAGTGGATCTTGTGCATAAAAGGCGGGATGGTGTCTTCAAGTTAGTACCTCAAGGTTTGTAACTTTGCATACATTTTGGATAAATTACTTCTTTTCTTAGGGTCACCTCTAGTGTCAACAGTATTAATACATTGTAGTAACCCACCATGAAAGGCCTGAAATTGTGGTTATAGACTTTTGATGTTAAAAATATTAATTGAAGTCATTCACGAGGTTCCAAAATAATCCAGAACTGCTAAAACAATGATGCCATTTCTTCCATAGTCTCATATTCAAATGGTTCCTGAACAGCCAAATGTGTAAAAGTTAAATCTATGACATTTTATTCTTTATCTTTGATCAAAAACAACCAAGAAGGCTAAATATTTCTCTCCATTAACTTAATCTATCACTTTACTTGCAGCAGTGTAATTTGTGCTGCCTGAGTTTTTATACTGCCATAACACCTCAACTGGTCATCAAGATTGTAGCAGAACTTTATTTGTTTTGTTTGGAGTTTATAAAACATATATTGGGTTCAGAAGACACATTGGAGGGTTCTCTACAAGGGCTATTAGACAAGGACTTTTTTAATCAGCACAAATTTCTTCTCTAGTGTTAAGAAATATGATGGTTATGATTCTCAAAAGCAGGGTTTATGTTTTTTTGGATTTTTTTTTTTTTATTACCATCATCTTTGCTCTAAGTGATAATGTGGACAACACAAGTGACCCCATGCAGTGCTGTCACTGTGTCGGCGCTTGGCAGACACTACTTCCTTCACCACAAATAAGCTAAAAAACACCTTATTGGCTTCCACTTCAACAACACTCTTCTGCTCAGCCCAGTGTCAGTGATCCAGTTTGATCACCCAGGCACTCGTCTCTTGAGTTAACTAAAGTGAGGCTTACAAGTTTTGCTGGGTCAGTTTGTACTTTGAAACAAGAGCCTCATTAAATGTTAGGGTATTTGGGGGGTTAGTGGTAAACTGAATAACCCACTGGTGATACAGGGGTGCCTCTAAGTGCCCTTAAAGAGTTGGCATTAGTCGGAATAAAAATAGCCTCCACAGTTCATTGAGATAAGATGTTGATAAAGACATTGCTGAGTGTATTAGTTTTTATTTCAACTATAATTATCAACGGTTAACAGCTCAGCTTCAGCTTTCTTTGGTTTTTATAAATTACAGTTTTTAAATGGCAGATTTTTTTTTTTATAAATAAAGTAACTAAGTATAAATAAGTATAAATATATAGTAAGTAAGATAAGATTTAAATGAAAATTTTACATAAATGCTTACTGATTTATTCCCTTAATTAAGTGTCATATACCTGTTTATTTTCCAGTCCATACATGCTTACAGGGCTTTATTAACAGTCATCAAAAGATAAATTCACCCTGCGGCCTCTGCAGACTGTACAAAATATTCAATCAGAAATATTAAAATCTGGGACAATCTATACATATCTAAGGAAAAATTAATTAAACACAACTAAAGACTGCAGGAGGGCACATACTGACATTTGTCTCTTGGGTAAAATGAAAGTGGTGTTTAAAAGTCATGTGCAAATATTAATATAATGAATGACTCCAGTTGGTTTGCATTATAATCTGTTTCCAAATATATTGTCAGTCTCACCTGTGAAAAATATCTACAATATCCTTTAAACCCGAGGATGGTTCAACCTGAACATTAGTTTTGGAGGTCTGTTCCTTATCTATCTATCTATCTATCTATCTATCTATCTATCTATCTATCTATCTATCTATCTATCTATCTATCTATCTATCCCCCTATGAGATTATATTGATCATACATCAGTGATCCATTGATCCGTTGTTTTATCCTCGTTATTTTATGGTAAATAAATGGCTTAAGTTGTGTTGTTCCTGTTATATTGCTTTGCCTTGTGATGGCAAATTCAGTTTTTCAGACCAGCATGTGAGACTTTTGCACAAATGTCAGATTTTTTTGATCATTTTGCTGCCACATGTAGGCGACTGGTATCAACTACAGATTTGCACACTTGACACAGGAAGTGTAATTTCTGTTTAGAATAATTTTAAAGAGAGTATGAAGGAATCTCAAGCAGACACTGAGGAGTCTTTTTGATGGTAGAAAGCTGCAACACACATCGAATCCTGAGTTATTTTAATATGTGTATTGACTGACAGAGGTTGTTGGTAATTCTATGAAATTATTTGACTAGTTCTCTATATTCTAATGCTATTGCTAGATAGATTCTGCCTTTTTCTGCAGCTCTTTGTCGTTTTGGCTCGGTCATTTTCCTATGCAGAGTAGAAGTGACTCACTAAGGGAGTTGTTTTAAATCAGAATGAAAACATGCAAGATCAGCATGAAATGCAACGTTGCATAAAATTCTAAAGGTCTGTGCAATATATAAACTGTTCTTCACTCATATGAAATGAAATGACAGCTGCTTGTAAGCAGGTGACAGGGTTTTGAAGAAGATGTTGAACGCTCCACGTTTTGTATTAAAACCTCTATGCCGTATTTTGTGGAATGTGTTGCAGTGCCTCGTGATGGATATTAGACCCACAGAGAAAATAGTTTGTTAAATGAATGACTAGTTCTTTATTTTGATTATATGAATGTGACTGCATTGTGTGTGTGTGTGTGTGTGTGTCACAATTTGTTTATTTATTGAGTGACTGTATTTGTTACAGCTTCTGCTTTTTATTTTGTGAAATTTCTGAATCTGGCATGGAAAAGGCATGACAGCTGTTACGGCGATGAACAATAAAGGAAATATGACAAATATGTGAATTTTGATTGTAGCAGTTTTTTTCGACTGAGGATGAAAAGTGGGTGTAAAAGGTTCAGAAAACTGTTAATGGTGACTTAACAGGTACTTTTATGGATACTTGAATGGACTGTGGTCAGTTGAGGCTATGCCACTCCCTCCACATGACCCTGAAGACCAACAGTTATGTTCTTATTCTCACCAGGGACGACTCACATTTCAACATACTTCCTCTACCATTTAAACAACCACCAACAAAACTATTAACTGCTCCAAGGATTCTCCAGAGTGTTTGAAATGAATGCTATATAAGGATTGGAAAATGTGTCTGAAACATTTGTTGTGCATCTTCAGTCTTCAGACATCAGCCTTGTCATGTTTGAGTATTGCCTAATATCCAAAGAAGGAGAAGGAACGTCTGGTTGATGATTCGTTTGCCTTTAGCCTTGAAGACCTACAAAGCTCCTCCTGACCTCTAGATATAAAGCGTGAAGCCTTTTTATGTTTGCTGACTCTGGAGTGGATCGGAAGCAGTGTGGATCTACAAGGTAAGAAATCTGGGAGTAACTTGTACTTGTGATACTACAGTGGGCACAGGTTGGATGGTAGTTTTTTCTGCTGCTGAAGCTAACCAACTCTGACTGCTGCAGATGTCCAAAGCAAAGGCTGCACCCCCTCCTGGGTGCACTCTGAACATCAACGATCCTCAGGTCCAGGAGGCTGCTATCCAAATCCAGGCCTCATATCGCGGACACAGGTACCAAAATCTCCAATTATTCCCGGTATCACTAACCTTGTATTTTATGCAATTGTATAAGAGGAGATGTTCAAAAAGAGTTAGGGTTAGGTTTTTATCCTTAAGGCAAGATCAAAAGTATTCAGAGAGAGCCAAAGGGATTAACTCAACACTTTCACCTTGATAATTGTTCAAAGTAGTTCATTTGATGCATGCTGCCGTTTTCTGTGAATTCCTCATATAGGTCACGTAAAGAGCTGCGAGAGAAAGGCCCTCCTAAGATCCTGCAGGAGCTCAAGGATGTGGTTCTTGTTGAGGGCAGCGCTGCAAAGCTGGAGTGCAGAGTCAGTGCTTTCCCAGACCCTTTCATCGTCTGGTACAAGGATGGCAAAGAGCTGAAGGATGGTCCCAAGTACCGCTATGTGTTTGAAGACCCAGATTTTGTGGCGCTTGTGGTCCGAGATGGGGTTCTTGCCGACCTGGGAAAATACACTGTCACCATTAAGAATCCATTTGGACAGACATCGGGATCTGCTTGTATTCTAGTGGAGGGTGTGTACACTATTCACTTTAGCTGGCACTTGTCATTGCTGTGCTTTGCAGTGGGGCATGAATATCAGTTTTGTTAGTTTGTCAAAGATGGCTGGATGTGAATTTGATCAAAACACTTCAAGGAACAGTTCAACATTCTTGGGAAATATGGTTTTGTTACCTTTGGGCAGAACCATGCTAGTTGTTTCCCCCTGTTTCCAGTCGTCATGCTAAGCTAAGCTAACTAGCTGCTGGCTGTAGACTGATATCTAAAGATATTTCCCCAAATCTTTACTATAAAACTATTACTTTTAACACCTTATTTTCTGGACAGTGCAGTAAACGACTTCATAAACATTTACACTAGATGAATTTTTGCCACTGTCTGATGCCAAAGCTTCCTTCTCTTCTATTTCTCTACTGATTATAATGTCTCCTGTAAAGTTTAAGTGAGGCAATATCAAATAGTACGTGTAATATTGAACCAATCATTTGGCTGACAGAGTATTTGCATCATGCTCTCCCAGTCCCTGCTAAGATTTCTAAAGGCCCCAACAACATCAAGTCCAAGAGAGGGACGACAGTTGTGCTCAAGGCTGAAATAAGTGGAGAGCCTCCTCCAGATGTTGCCTGGCTCAAAGATGGAGATGACATTGAAGAGGATGACAGGTAGGAGGAATGCTGTATTCATTTTCTTTTTATCTATAGATGCCTTGCCATGTAGAAATGCATTTTTCATGAACACCATGATTACTGTGCATGGATTCAAACAGTAAAATGATAGTTAAATACAGTAAGTGCACTGTGAGTCCGACAGATGTGAGGAGAGAGCTATTTAATAACTACACATTGCAAATGGTGATAATAAAGGTGCTGTGGTTGTCTTTCAGGGTATTCTTCGATGTTGGAGACACCAACACAATCTTGACCATCAAAAATGCGAAGTTGTCTGACGCTGGCAAGTATGAGGTGTTTGTGGAGAACAATCTGGGCACGGACCAGTCCTTTGCTCGCGTGGATGTCCTCTAATGCAGCCTCATCCTGATGAGCCCATGTTCTCTTACAGTGCTGTCGAGTGTTGTTCAAAGCTGTACATAACGTAAACCATGCTCATAATAAAAATTAAAGATTTTTTTTTTTTTTGCTGACATCTTGTTTTTGAGTGTTTTTTTAATTATTATCTGCAATTGATGCCTGGACGAAGCGTTTGTGTTGTGACAGTAAATGGGATATTTGTTTCTGATAAAAATGGTAAAAAAGTAGAGTTGAAAAATACAGTATTTTATCATGATAATAAATACAATTAACATGCTAGGGATACTAAAAATGTACATTTGAGAGACTTGTGTTTAAAATGGTATCCATGGTGTTGTATTAATTGCTATCATAAATCATTAATTTGTATAGTTTCACCTGTCTTGATTGACAATGTCAGCTACAACAAAGTCAATGCAGCATATTCTACACCATGTTTGTATTGTAAGGATAAACTGTGACAGACAATGACAGATTTAGTGAAAGCATGATTTGGGTTTACTACACCCTGACCCCTTGGTGTGTACTAGAATCACAAAGTCCAGCTCAAAGATGGGGAGGTTTGAGTGTAGCTGAGAAATTATAACCACAGCGGTGATTTTTTTTTTTGCTGCTAGCAGCGCCTAGTGGCAATCAGAGGAATTACAGCTTCAGGTGCTATTTATTGCTCAGCTGGGGGGGATGACTGTTGTTGCATTTTAACACAGTAAAAACAAGAAAGTCACAACAGGGAGTTCAGAACACACAGGAAGTCCCATAAACAAGATCCCCTTCATCACACATTACTTACATCAGTGAGTTGCAAGCAGTGCAACCGAAAACTAACCACACACACACAGATGTAAACAACAACCACAACGAATGTTAGAAAACAGTGTAAAAAAAAAAAAAAAAAAAAATCTGTTGCTGACTTTATTTTTACCTTTTCATATCTTTACCTCACCTTGCATCCTCTCGGATTTACATTTTTATTACCCCCAACACCCCCCACCCCACCCCACCCACATCCCTATTAAAAAGACTTGTATGAATTAGCACATGCATCATTTTCTGGTTAAATAAAAGGTCAAACAAATACTGGCACATAGTCCTTCTATACAAGAATAGCCTATGTTTTCTTTTATCCCTGTCTCCATAAAATGATTTTCATGGAGATATTTGAAAAAGAGGGGAGTTACCTTGATCTTAGGTGTGGGCACTTTAAAGACTGTCCCTAACTTCCTATTTCTCCCGGTCGGTTTCAAGGCTGCCCCTGTCAAAGTTGTACTTGAACAAACTTGAAAAAGTCGCGAAGAAGAACAAAAGTCTCAATGAAACGCCACAAAACTGAACAGTTTCCTCACTGGGAGCAGAAAACGAAGGTTTAATTAGCGCTTTAACGAAATTTAAACTGAAGATTGAAACTCAAACAAAACAGCAGAAACGTATGAAAACGTCCCCGCAACATTTTTTCCGAGTCACCGCAGACGAGGCGACAGTGAATCTCACCGACACTTTGTATCGAGCTCCACATCCTGCATTGTGGCTTTAAGAGCGGGGCTTCCTTGAAACCGTCCAGCTCCATGTTAGCATGGCCAACCTGATGAACTTGTGCAACGTTACAACTTTTAGAAATAACTTTTTCTTTTAAAGGCTCTGAACCTCGGCCTTTCAGAGGAGTTTGGACCGGTGGGGTTTGTTTTGCAGCGCCGTCTCCTCTTTAAACCTCTTTCTTTTTTTTTTTTTTTTTTTTTTTTTTTTACGCTCAGTATGCGCGTCTGCAGACAGGGAGTGGCAAAATATATTTATTTTTTGCCATAACTCCTCGAACTAATTTCCCCCCCAGCGATAACGTCCGTGTCTGTGAGTGACGGACCTGATGGACCACTCGCCGTCGATAATCACGCAAGTAACCAGAGAGGAGGAGGACAATGCGGCTCGCAGCGAGGAAGGTGAGTTTGGGAAAAGTTTTTCTGAACTATTCAGCCCTGCGGGTAGGCCACAGACACGGACGACAGCTTATTGCTTCCATGTGTAGGTCCAACAAGGCGAGAGTTTGGATTTAAAGAAGCCCCTGAGGCAGAAGGCGACCAACCTAAATGCGCTGCGCACAGTTTTTAAGCAAAAAGCGAGTTAAAGATGAGAAGTGGTGTGTCGCCTCGGAGGGGGCGGGGTCACAGGCACTGACACTTCACTGTCATTGTTTTGGATGTTGAGCTGCTTCAAGTTTTTTTTTTTTTTTACAAAATGGCCACATGGTGATCTTTAAATGCACATCTCACTGGAAAAACCTCAAATTCAGCATCACTACTGCTGGACTGGAAAGCATTACCAGTGTTAACGCACTAGTTTGTCACAGTGGTTCATAACTTTTTACAGGTAACAGTTTACTGTGTGTGTCCTTAAGGTTATAAACCCTGTCGGTACATTTTGTTGATTTTTGAAATGAAAAGAAGTAAATCCAACCCCTGCATATAAGAATAAGCCTTTCATCAGTTGTCAATGCACTGCTACTTTTAGTTCATGACCTGAAAACAATAGCATGGAATTAAATAGTAATTGAGGCATTTGCAAAAGCATGGACACCCTAATAAGTCAGTATTAAGTAACCCCACCTGGCAGATAGCACAGCTCACAAACACTTTTTTTTTTTTTTTTTTTTTTTGCAGCTAAGAGTTTTTAAATTCTTCTCTTAGGAATTTTCACTCATACTTCCTCTTCCTTGCAGATCACTTGAAGTTCACGGGCTGTATTGTGCAAACAGCATGTTTAAGATCTGGCCTCAGATTTCTGTTAAGTGTTCAGGTCAGAGGACTTTGAGGGCCGTTCCCAAAGCTTCAGCCTGTGTTTCTTGAAGTACTTCATGGTGGAACAGAGGTCTGCTTTGGATCATTCAGTCGTTTTTCACTTTCACTTTCTTGACTGGTTGCATCTTCACCCAGAATTTGCTGATGTTTAGTCGAATGACATTGAATGGAAAATGCCACACTACTCCAAAGCAGAATATTTCCTCCGCCTTGCTTAACAGTTGGCAAAGAGGCCGTTACAAAGTACTGACTCTGTCAGGTGTCCCAACTTTTGCATGAAGATCTCAAAAATACAATAAGTCTGTTATTCTCACAGGACATTTCTATGAACCAGTGTTTGTGGAAATGATCCACACGCTCACAGCAAAACCTTTGATGTTATCAAGCAACAAAATACTGTTCTGGTATCTGCTGATTGAACTGCAGGAGGAAAAGAAAGATAAATCACTTCCAGTGTGTGCCGCTATTAAAATAAACCTTGACTCTTCTCATGGTCAGCTTCATCATCATCACTAATAATCCTCAGAGAAGCAGCTTCACTTAAAAATGACATTTAAATGCTATAGTTTTTCTCTGGAGTCTGGCTTTGGGAAATGCATTGATCTTTTGAGTGGACTGTGTTATATACTGCAGTATATATTTACTGCACTGGCCTGCCCAAAACTGGATTTCTGAGTCTGACACTTCTCTTGTTACTTATTAGGTGATGTCCATCCATCCATCCATCCATCCATCCATTTTCTATACTGCTTATCCAAACCGGGTCGCGAGTGGGCTGGAGCCAATCCCAGTTGACATTGGGCGAGGGCGGGGTACACCCTGGACAGGTCGCCAGTCTATCACAGGGCTTTATTAGGTGATGAACATAGCTCATTGGTAGCATCTCCTATCTTCTAGTCTGAGCCAGAAAATGGTTCCAAACTCTTTATCAGAGATTTGGATTCAGTTTTCTTCAGACAGAGAGATTCCAGAGTTTTATTAATGATGGTAACACTGAGAGAAGTTACCAGCCACTCAACAACCCAATAGACAGTTTTTGAAAGCAACACCATCTAATTATACAATATATTATAGATTATACTTTTACCATGCTTAATTGTATATTTTTTCACTTGGCTTAGATGCTCTGATTCGTAAGAAAGAAAAGCATCATGAAATGGTCGCTGGATCCTTTCAGCATCTCATGTGCTATCTTTGGACATGCTCAGTTTTCAGAACAAGATATTTGTCTCTTGTCATCTACGGAGAATCAGTTTATCCAGGCTGCTGAACAACAACACAACAAACCACAGCAACTTAACCCCTAACCCCATCAACTGCTGATAAAGTCTGAGTTCACTTTGGGCATCAAGACATGCAGGACCACCAACAAGAGCTCTATTCACAAGCAGACTTGAAATTTTATGACCAAAATAGGGCCAGACTTACACCACAAACCTGTGTAACGTTCAGGGTCGAGAGGCAGTCGCTGATGAAATCAAACCTTCCTAACTGTTGTGGAAGCAGAAAACACTGAGCAGATACTTTGATTATTGTCTAATACTTTTGATAATCATACTTCTGTATCACATTGAAGTAGGCCTGTAACCTGTGGTGTGCATTGTCTCCTTACAGAGCTCATCTGCCTGTGTTAGCTTTTATTTGTGTGCTTTGGCTTCCTCCCACACCAAAAAGCATGAAGGTTAAGCATTAGGAATATGCCTGCTATTGCTCCTGACCAAAGCTGTGGTGTCAGAATACCAGTTGCCTGCTGTTTGCTAAAGTGCGGGGAGAAAATGAGGATAATGTTTATAGTATTAAACCTAGATTTATGACTTAACATCTAGTATTATTTCAGTAATTCAGTGGTTGTAAACTTGATATGTTTAAATTAATAACAAAGAAACAGCTGTGCTTCAAGTGAACATTGTGCACCAGTGAGGTGTTGATAGATTTGCCAGTTCTTTTCATTAAAAAGATGCTAGTTAGTGTAAGTTTTATTAAAAAGTAGCCAGATGTCAAACCATGTCTGCATCTCCAGACATGTACTTGAAGAGAGAAGATGGACAATTGAGGTGAAGAATTTGTAATTAAATGTTTAATCATAGCTCCCTTGTGCCATGGCATTCCCTTTTATCAGTAGAATCTAAATGAACTGATTTAATTGTAATCAATTAATTATTTAACCAGCCAACCAAACAGTAGAGCAATGGGTTACATGTGGGAAAGACAGAAAGAATTCTGGATGCTGCTAAACTGTGCATCACTGTGCAGTCTACCTGCTTTTTCCCCTTGTAAAGCTGAGTTTAGCCAGGAGGTGGCAGTAGTGTCCAGTTTAGTGGTACAAGGCCACTCCAGCCTGGTCTCAGATTATGTTCTCTTGGCCAAGAGGTCATGAGTCCAAACATGGAGGCCATCCAGGTTTGAGGGACCAGAGAAAAAGGAAAGGGGGAGGACTGAGCACTTCTTTAGTTTCACAAGTTTATGCAGTCAATGGGGACGTTATGAATCCTTGACAACTGTGAAACTTCCTGTCACAATGTCTTGCACAGTCTCTGATTGTTCAGACCTACCAAACAACACAGTTCCTTGATGTTTCATTGTGTTTGGTTGCATCTTTATCTCACGTCACTTGCGCAATATGCACTTTTATGGGCATGACAACACTGCTATTAATGTACAGTGGGGCCCATAAGTCTGACCACAAGTCAAGATACAATTTTGCAATTGTTTTAATAGTAATATGATTTTTAAAATTACAAATGATAATATCAGCTTAACAATTTGAGTGAAAAGCTGAATCTTTGAAAAATGCACATGAATTAACTTTCGGTATGTCCTCCTTTTGCTTTAATGGCAGCATGCACCCACGCTGGCATGGACGCCACAAGTGTGCAAAACCCGGTGACCCATTTTATCCCGGCATGATCTGACAATGTTCCAAAGAACGCTTGGATTTCTCAGTCTTCAAGTACCCTCATAAATGTTCAGTGAGACTGAGTTCAGTTGACTGTGCTGGAGAGTCCATGACAGTCAGGACTGCTTGGTCTACTTTGGTCATCAGGGAGTTCATGTAAAGCTTTGAGGTGTGTTTGGGGTCACTGGGGTCATTTTCTCCCTCCAGTATAAATTATTTTCTACAAATATGTAAATCAGAGGGTGTAGCATGACTCTGAAGAATGGAGTGGTGCTTCTCCTCGGTAAGGGTGTAGTCAGTACCCAACTTCAGAGTAGAAGAAACACCCACAGACTTAAATATTCCCACCAGCATCAAAACAACCGGCTGGTGTGATGCACTGTGGTATCACTCTCTCTCCTGTTCGCCTCCTTAAATACATCTGTCTGTTACTGCCTTGAATCTCAAACTTGGATTCATCACTAAATGGGACTTTTTCCAGTCATCCATGGTATTTCTTAGCCCACCCCAAGCATTGGGCCTTGTTCCCCCTCCCGAGAAGTGATTTAGAAACTACTGCTTGTTCTCTGAGACCACTACAGGACAGCCTTCTTTTGACAGTACCTTTGCTGATTGGATCTTGTATTCTTTACTTACCAAATTCTCTATCTGTTATGAAGTTTGAAGAACCAGCCCTATAAATGTGAATGTTAGTGACTGACTGACTGAGTGATAAAGTTTTGTGATCATATTCCCATTGGGCTGCCGAATGCTACCTGACTGAGTTGAAGTTTCCCTATTGGCTGTTGCTCTTTCAAAATCGATTGGCACAAACAGTTTCTATTAGGGGGGTGTTTGTAGCCTGCAGTGTTGCCAACTTACCACATTTGTTGCTAGATTTGGAGACGTTTGTTCAAAAAAGCACTTAGAGACAAATCTAGTGACTTCTTGGACAAACTGTAGCTACTTTCCATAGCAGAGAGTCACCATTAAGTTACTGCCCTGTGGTCAAGAGGCACACCTCTCATGTCTGTTCTGTTCACTGAGTGGCAGAGAGTTAGGGCAGCAGTTTGTTGCCCAGACTGTGCGCTGTGTGAGAGACTAAATAAGAAAGATATACTGTTGCTTGTGACTTTCTCTCTGATCATTTTACAAGTAAATATAGCTGAAATCACAGGACAGCTGTTGTCTTTAACTCTAGTGTATAGTGATTTTTGTCAGGTGACGTCACAGTTATAAAATCAGGATTTTTAGCAGCAGCTTTTCAGACAACAGAAACAGAAAAATATGTAAATGAGAACAGCTTTCAGTTCAGCTGTATTAAAATACTACGTAAGTCTTGTTTGTCATGATTTGGGACAGTCTGTAAACTGAATATCTTCAGGGGCAAAAAACCTTTAAACCTTGAGCTGACCTGACCTAAGAACACCTTAGCCACCATGAACCTACCATACCATTTGCTCTGCAGGGGTGTGAAGCAAGTTGTCAGATTGTAACAGAGTATCGGGTGTCAAAGTGACGGAAAGTCGGTCGTGGGAGGCCTCATTCTTTCTGCGTCTGGATAGGAATAGAAGCAGCCAAGTACACAGGCATGCCTAGCCTGAAAGAGCCCCAGATAAGTGTACTTTAAACTAAGAAATGCTGTAACCTCATTATCAGTGTCCGAGCCTCTCAGCCAGGGAGGTGTGAGAAATGTTGCAGGACAGTTTGCTTCTTACTCATTCCTACTTCCTAATTATGAACGTAGGACTGATTAACAGAGAGCTGAGGAGCAAATAAAGTGTGACTAAGAAATTTAGCTGCAGTCACAATCAGAATCAGAAATACTTTATTAATCCCTCAGGGGAGATTGTTATGTTGCAGTGCTCCATTTTGCATTTACAGAATATAATAAAAATATTATAGTAATGTAACCCCCCATCTTCAAAATATACAAAATAGAAAATACATACATATATGAATTAATATGAATATAATATATAAATGATAATGTGATTAATGATAAATGGCAAAGTACTTGTAATTTTTAAAATCTGCTTTATTGTGAAAGAGTTTACTTGCTGTAGCTCGGCTGGTTATGGTTGTTTGTGTTACATTTGGCTGAACTGGGTTTGTAAACTCCCCACTGCTTTCTAAAATCTGCAGAGGATCAATGTGAAGCCCTGAAATACAAGTCAAGTGTATTCAAAGGTTGCCCTTTGTCCAGCATGCCATGTATGTGACTCACCTCCACATGTAACATGGGACTGCTCAGTAAAAAAAAAAAAACTGTTTATGCTGCAGAAGCTATGTGCAGCATAAATGCAGCACTTAAAAAAACATAAACAAAACTAGACATGGCTTTATATACATGTACATATCAAGAAAACATGGAAGATTTTCAAATGCATCAGCCCAAAAATCTGTTACACCTCACAGGTGTGTAGTTTGGATGATAATAATTTCCAAGTTTTGAAGATGGCTGTGGTCCAACCCATGAGTACTGAGTACTCATATAACAATGTAGTAATGACAACTCATAATGAGTACTCATGGGTCGGAAGAACCCATGTGTACTTATGACGTTCTGACCCGTGAGTACTGAGTAGTCACTACTACATTATTACCACAGCTATCTTTATAACTTGGCATTTATTTAGATCTAAACTACACACTTGTAAAGTTTCATGAAGCAAGAAAGTCTTTCATTCTGCTAGTGCTGTCACCGGCCATAATAATTTGTTGACTACTTGGATGTTTGACTAGACATCTGCAAAATTTATCACCGAAACTCATGGTCAGATGTACTTTAGCATGTAGCCTGAAGCACCATTGTGCCCGTATAGCCTGACACAGTCACTAGCATGGCTCTGCACTAATATACCTATTCTTTACCGTTTGTCCCATTTGCTTTATACTTTGCTGTTTCCTTCATTGTTTCTAAAATATTGACCCTTGTCAGTAAACAAAATGTTATCCTATAATGGGCAAGATGCAGGGACATTCAGAGCAATTTCACATGAGATTTGAATCAGATTTTGAAGTGATTTTGGAATTGAGGTTTCATGGTTAATCCTTGTTTTTTTTCCCATGTATTTATTTCCTTAAACTTAAGATATATATTCCTTCCTATCACAGCTTGACATGCCTGAGGGCTGTTAAAGAGCTTTCATGAGCTAAAATGATTCAAGTGATGCAACAAACACCAACTAAAGTGGTGGATGTTGCTTTGATTTCTAACTAAAAATGCAAGTCAATAGATTTCAAATAATGGGATGCCCTGGCAGCCTGAGAGTTTATATCACTTCTGCAGTTGTTCCCATTTAGCTCCAGTTTATTTTCCCACTCACATTGTTTTTATGCAAATAACTTGTCTGGATATCAAATGGTTAAAAGGAATTGTTCCTTTTAATTTCACAGTTATATCAGAGGATTATCTATCTTTTTTAACATGATATAAATCAAAAGAAAACCCAGTTGAAACTAGTTTAAATGGCTTTTGGTTTGTTCTCGTGACCCCTCTTATTTTGGACCCTTACCCATTCTATCAGGTGCCTGTGCTGTCTGTCTGTGCAGCCGGTATTCTGTTTATGTTGACATTTGCAATATAGACATGATGGTTGGGAAGCTTTGGGAATGGCACGATGTTGCAGGGTATACAGTGTCAGTGGTTTAATTTAGTTCATTTTTCTGTGCACGCACTGAGGCATCTCTGTGCAGTGTAAACACACTGCTTAGCCATTTCCTGCCCTGGTTAGTATGTGGCACAACCAGGTTTTGTTTGTGACTGTTTATGGCCTGGTGTGAGTATGTGGCACTATATATACACCCATCCAGAGAATCTCATCACCAACCGCTGTCAGCAGCTGCTCTGGCCGGCTATTTTAAGCGCTCTGATGTGTAATGTGGTAATGCACTGGGCAGCGTGATGTTTTTTAAGACTACAAGCTTCACCTGCCCAGTTCCCTCACACGTGTTTGCACACAAAACATTCATCCTGGGACCAAGAGAGGTATGTCCTAACAAGCATGTCCAGGCAGTAATGACCATTCCCCAGTGGCTTTGTCCACTTTCAGCTCCAGTTGAATGAAGTATTCAACAGGCCAAAGCCATAGGGAATAACACTCGAAAGTAGGTCACACGTGTTCGTGGAAGAGGATGAAACTGGGCTAAATAGAAGGTTAACATAAACACTGATTTTTTTCTGTGTCATTTTTTATGTTGTGTTGAGATTGATCATTGATAGACATAAAACGAACATAAACTGTGTCCATATTTCATGTGTTTTGTTTTTACTCTTTGTATTTAAAGTTACCTAACCATGATGTGGTGATGAAAACACACACAGTATCATACAAAATGGCACAAACGGACTTATTATGTGCAGAATCAGTTTTTCAATTAGTCATAAGTTAATAGCTGCTAAATTAAGTGGAATTGAATTAAACAATTGAAATGGTTTCTTTAATAATATATTTCTGATTATCAGCCTCCTACATTAGATAAAAGGTTTGCAGTTATTTTAACAGTCACTATAACAAGACTTATTTGTGTCTTTAAATTTGTTCCTGCAACCCAGGCTATAATGAGCTCCATTAAACCAGATGGAGATAAATAAACATACAGTATAGAGCTGAAACTAATACTTTCAATATTGATTAATCTGATAATAGCTAAAGATTTTTAGTTTACTATCACATCGGACAAAGAGAAGTAACAAATCCTCAACAGTTCCTTTAAAGTTTTGGTAATTCAAACTGATGTTTGTTGTTGAAGTTAGATTTGGTTATGTCATATGACAGATGATGGAAAAACACTTAGTATGACCGTTGCATCCAGAATTCTTCAAAGCTGGTTTGTTCACATTGACCAGTCCTCGATTTGTTGACTGCTCAGCAAGGTAACCCATCGATGCTACTTGTGCAATCATCACACATTTACACCCAAAGCAGCTTGACAGGTCTATGATACAGAAGGCCCCAGTCTGAGGCAACAGATTTAGTCTTGTCTGAGAGGCATGCTAATGTCTTAGCTGACAGCTCTGACTGCTTATCAGGGCTCAGTTTTTTCATTCTTTCTAAATACCGGCTCTCATCACTCCGACACCAGCTGATGGGATGTTTCGCCCACTTGTGTGTGCCAGTGGCTGTTGTTACATCAGTTAATGATGTTAAGACAGAATGTAAGATAGTATTGTATATGTCATTGTTGTATCTTATATGTGCAACCACGAAGCTGTATTTTTTTAAATCATACATTTTTCAGGCAGTCATTGATTTGTCTGTTCTCAATGTATTTTGCAAAAACATACAATTAAGTTATTTATTTTGAAAAATAATAAGATTAATTAATTAATTAAACATTAATGACAACATAATCTACTGAATTCCTTTGGAAAAGGAGAGTGTATTACACAGGCAGCCTGTGAAGGATATGTTTAAGATTTGTTTCTTTTTTAGGCTTATCACAAACATATGTACTTACAACTAGTAGAAATACTTAAAAAATATGTTGTCTATGTTTAAATATGTACACTGTGAGGCATTATGTATACTATAGAGGAACAAATTTTATTCTAAGCAAATATTTGTAATTTAAAACAAATAACACTCTGGAAATGAAACAGCATGTCTTCAACTGTTTTCGAGGCTGAAATGTACACATAAGCTTTCTTATGCAATATCTTTTAACCTTTTGCTACACAACTGAAATAGCCACAACCAAGCCTGCACAACACGACAGAGCACAGTAGGAAGTATTGGTGCCGACGCTCACCCTGAGTATCTGATCTTTGCAGTGCTGTGGTGTCAGCAGGACTCCGTCATGGCATAGTAGTATTTCGTAGTTACTGATTGAATAAAATTATAATTGCATAAATAATAATAAAGTTAAAATTGATCTAAAAAAATATATATAACCCCTTAAAAAGTATGTTTGTCCCACCTGTTCCAGCCGGATGTTAGCTTACACACTGAAGAATGATCATAATCAGTTTCATTTAGCAAGGTTGATAGATTTTAAAGTGAAAAAGATAACAGAGAAATGATATCAGTTTCAATCGATAAGAGCATCACCCCTTACATAACTCCTCTCTCTCTCTCACTCTGTTCCAGGTGCAAGCAAAGTTTCCCCCTCACAGAAGCCTCGCAGCAGAGGCCTCTTCCACAATCTCTTCTGCTGCCTCTGTCACAGAGAAACAGAGCCACCTCCGGTAAAAAACAATGCCCCCTTATTGGTAGAAGAAAATGGGACCCTGTCAAAAGTAAGTTCATCTCTCAACATCCCTCTCTAATCCCTCCCTGTGATGTCTGCTTTCTCTCACCCTCCTTCTCCCTCATCTTTTGAGCAGCATTTGGTCAGCGTGACTGACAGCTGTGTGATGCCTGAAACACATGTTTTCATGGCTCAAAGCTATTCGTGTTTACTCGTCTTTCCTGCCCTGAGGTAATGTACGGCAGCGCTGCAAAGTACTCCGTGTTCAGACATCAATCAAGAAGCGCAGAAATGGCGTAAATGTTACAGAGGTGCAACTCTGACCCGAGCACTGCTTCGCAAAAACCCAAAAACAGCTGCTGTGGTGGTGCCACAAGCAAGTGGAGACTCCCTTTGGCTTGCAGCTGAAAACTATGAAATATGAAATACGGAATGCATTTTTGGTATCAGGAGTGATTAAAGTAATAAAAGAAACTGATAATTGATTGATTATTTGCTAATATATCATGTAATAATTTGGGTATTTTTGTGTGACGGATGTTCGAATATGAAAACATCTGAATGGTGAGGATGTTTACATGCGCTAAGATCATGGATGATTCTCCAATGACTGACTACTAGTCCTTTACGTATCATTTTTGGACAATTGACAATGCCTCCTATGGTAAAAGTGAGCATATTCTTGGAAAACAACTTGGCTTTTGGCAGTTAAGGTCTGGAGATCAAGTGGTCAAGATGTTCTCAGGTGTCAGTTTCAGATTTATGCCTTAGTTCAGCCTTTTATAGAGATTTGATATTCCAGAAGTTATTTGTCACGTCTTTCCAAGCCCCCAAAATAAATTGCTTGGTCTCTGGCAGAGGGGGGGTCGAGTCAAGTGCTAGTCTCAGTTTTGGTTGTGACAACCTGTCATGTCATCGTGCATGCTGCTCCTGTTGCTGTTACTCTCACAGGCTTGCTGTCTCAGTGACTCCCCCCACCAGCCGTGTGCATATCCACTCTGAATGGACCCTACAGTTTGCTGCCACTCTTTTGGACTCAGACTCTGCAGGTTCCTGAGAGACGGCAGGATCCTGACCTAATGCATGGAGCATAAACTTTGTTAAACAAACATAATCCAGACTGAGAAATAATTTCACCATGTATTTGGAAAACTCTGAGCAAGCTAAAGTCTCTGCAGAAGGAGAGCCATCAGCTGAAGCCATGCTGTCAGAACAAGCTGCAGATTTAACCAGCCCTTCAAAGAAAAGTGCTGGACTTGGCTTAAAGGTCCTTGTGGAGTACACTGAGCAAACTGTCAGCAGAGAAATGGACTCTTCCCTCCTATGCATGGAGCACTGCAACCTGAACAGAGATGAGATTGAATCCTGCACATACTGCAATGGACATGCTGAGAGCTTCGAGCAATATTCGGCAAGCGACGGATTTTTTGAATCCGACCAGACCCTTTACAAGTGTGACACTTCAGGGTTAAGCCAACCATTTCATGAATGTGTTCAACACTGTGAGTCTTTTCAACCTTGCAAGTCCTCTGAGCTTAGTGCTAATCATAGCTTAGCTTCCAAATGTTGTCCTTGCTGTGAACACTGTGCAGAACACCTCCACTTATTTCAACAATGTGAGCCCTCTGGTCAACAGTTTGAGGCTTTTGACTTTGAGCCAGATAAATTGGCAATGAACTTGGACAGTTTTGGATTGTGTGAAATGTCTGATTTCATACCAGAAAGCACAGACCACCTCGAGTTGCTCCAACAGTACGAGCCCTCTGATGAGCAGTGTGACTCTGAACCAGACACATCAACAGAGGACTCTGAACAATGTGAACTGACTGATTTCTCACTGAACATCTCTGACTCAGTGGACTTACTGGACTGTGGCACTGAAGTTTGCAATTATGACGAAATTCAGAATCAAACTGAGTGCACAAATGATGGCGATGATGATTATGAAGAGAGCTTTTCTTCCGAACAAAATGAAACAGAAGCCAGTGATGAAGAAGATGTAAATTCCTCACATCTCAACACACCCGTTAATTTTGATGGCAGCGAACATGTTAGCTTTGCTAGTGAATACTGTGAGAAATACCTGGACACTGAAGCGCACCTTCAGCCAGCTACTGCATTACACATGTCCACAGATCACTGTGATGTGTGTGGAAGAGACGACGCTGAAACAAGCGAAGACTATGAAACAACTCAACAGTGTGAAACCTCTGACAAAACCTCTGACAGCTCAGAGTTTTGTAATGAAGAGGACGGCGCCTCAGATTGCTCTTCCATTGAAACCAAGTCCTTTAAGACTTGTCCTGATGGCAGCATTCCCTCAGAGCCCTGCTCCGATTCATCTGAGGAATCTGAAAAGGAAGCACAAGAAGATTCAAGTGATGAACAGACACAGTGGGAATCTTTTGAAGAAGAAGAAGAAATGGAAGAAAGCCATGCTGATGAAAGCAATGAGGATAAAAAGAAAACATCCACTGTTGATGTTGTTATTGAGGATTACTTTGATTTATTTGACAGAGCTGACTATTATGGGCATGCATTTGGACAAAAGCAACATTACATCTCCTGCTTCGATGGCGGAGATATACATGAGGGCCTGTATCTTGAAGAAGAAGCGCAGAAACACAGAGCTAAAAATGCCTGTACATTTGAAGAAACCCATAAGGTCATTAATGTACAGGAGGTGGATGTATGTCCTGAAGAAGCATGTGAAGAGGCAGCAGATGAAGACTGGATCATAGAGTCAGAATCAGCTTTAGCGGAAGATGAAGTTGAAGAAGATGAAGAATGTGAAGCCCATGCATTTTATGCAGAGAATTATGAAGAAGCAGAGGAAGACGAGGACACTTTTGATGGAGAAACATATGCATCTGAGGAACAAGTTTCTGAAATCTGCAATGAAGGAGAAGCTGGGGTCTGCCCATCTCCTGGTGATGAGGAGAGAATGTGTGCACCAAGTGCCGAGGACATCTCTGTTGAAGGCGATGCTTATGAAGACAAGATCTGTGAAGCCTGGGGTCATGAATCTCTTGGTGACAGTATCGCTACAACTGATCACGTAGAGACAACTGTTGATCGCAAAAAGGATGAGCCTGAGGATGAAGTATTTATTGAATGTTCAGAAATGGAGCCATATTGGTCACTTGTAGGTAATGAAGATAATGGAGCAATGTGTGAGCCAGGTGTTGAGGATTACTATGCGTATCAGATTAAAAGTGTTCAGTCTGTTAACCAAGCCCTTAATGGACTCGAGAGAATATCATACGATCAGATAATGAATGGAAAAGCTACTGGATATGCTTCTAGTAAAGAGACTGAGTCACAGGCCCCTGGAGTTTGCCCAGTGGAGAACAAATCAGTCCGATTCGGGATTACTGAAGTTATTGAACTGTGTGAGAACTTAGCCAGCTGCACGGCCTTGGACGAAACAGACAATGAACAAACTCCAGAATCAGATGATGACTGTGAGTTAGACACAGAAATAAGACCTCCTCTAGATATTATTCACAGCGTTCTCTCAGAACGTGCCAAAATCAAGGGCCTGGATGCACAGGCTGAGGGAAACGACGACTCTGAACAAAGCAGAGATTCAGAGGAGGAGCAGAGCGACGATGAATCCTCTTGGACTTGTGAATGCGAGTACTGCATTCCACCGCAGGTATTACAAGTCTTCGCACCTCGTTAAGCTCTGAAGGAGATTAAATTTGAGTTTTCAGAAAGATGCTCGAAGCCTTAAATTATCCCAGAATCATGGTAAACCTGCTGCCCAATACTGCCGGTCTATTTTTACATCATTAAGACTGTACTATCAACTATGGCAGGGAATAAGTTCCAGGACATTTTAACTTGGCAGATTGTGTGGTATCTGTGTCAAACACCAGGTCTGCCATTATCCTCACGTGGCAGCTCACTCTACACAAACAAACACTTGCACCAGTGTTACAAGCAGCCTGTACGGCCATGCCAGCTTGTTTTTAGAATCAGAATCACACCAACAAACACTGATCTCTTACCACTTGTTGAAGGATAAGACATGGTATGGTGATATTAACATGCTCCATCAACGTTGCAGCAGCTGTAGCAGCCCATGTTTCCTGTAACCCATTACTGAAACATCACGACCCAATCCGTTCTCTGAAGTGACAAGAAACACACACACACACACACAATGAGCAGTATGTCTTCCACAACGTCTCGAGATGGTAATTTCTTATGTTTAAAGGAATTGGAAGCTGTAGCTGCTGCTCATGTTGTGGGTTTGAAAGGTTAAATAGCTTATTAATTTGGGACAATCTGCTGTACATGAGCTTTAGGTCTTAAACTGTCTGTTTGTCTTCAGGTTCCAGCAAAACCGTTGCTCCCACGGATGAAATCGAATGACGCAGGGAAGATCTGTGTGGTCATTGATTTGGATGAAACACTAGTGCATAGTTCATTTAAGGTAAGTTGGCCTGTGTGACCTACTTTCTCATAGTTACGCACAGTATATAGTGTGTTCAGCCATTATTACGTATATGCCTAATCAAATATATTTTGGTTATTATTTAAGGGTCAGTTTATCTAAAATAAAAATATGGTCGTACTTTTGCTCTCACAGGGAGTGCTGTCCATTCAGATAGCTACTATGTGTCGAGTAGTTATGTGATTATAGTACTATTCAAATTATTCTGATGGAATAAGCTTTGTATCGGTGAAAGTATGTGCAGTCCATGTGTTACTTTCAGTCTACTGTGTGAGGGTCAGGTCTGTGTGGGTGGTGGATAGATTTGCGTTGTCTCCCACAATTACATTTAAAGGTTAGCCTATAAACCATTTATAGAGGTATAAGTCATTTTCTTTCAGGAAAACCTGGATTTAACGTAATAAATACAGATAATTATCATTTATATGACCGTTTCTGTTGAGCTAGTTGGGCTTTATTGCATACGTTGTTCATTGCCACAGTGGTGGTTTGTGCAGGTGGCGCGTTGTTTCCACTCTACTTCAACTTGGCAAACAAAATGACACATGTCGATTATTTCTTGGCTAGGAGCAGTAACTTCCTGGAGTTGTGTAGTCACCATCAGGCTACCAGGCAAACGTCAGAGATTCCAGGAGGTTACTACACCGAACCGAGAAGTAATCCACCACATGTTAAAACATGACTTGTTGCTTATATACTGTGGTTTTTGTACAGAATAAACAAGATATGACAACATTTAGAGGTGTTGGTAGGTCTAACGTAACATCAGAGTAAGACCAGCTGTTTCTGGCTGCGAAAGAGAAGAACTGTCTTTTCTAAAATGTTTTACTGTAGTTACTGTTTACATAGAAACATGTCTTTGATCACTGCAGTACAATGGAGCTCAGCGAGATTTGGGTTATGGTGAAGAGAGCCAGTTATAAAGTTTTTCCTTCATTGTCAAACCGAACAAATGTCTTTCATCCAAGATTAGTTTTTGCATTAAAGTGCTTATGGACTCATTTGAGTAAAAAGTGGTTCTCACTGAAACTGTATCCGGCAAAGACTGAGATTATAGTGAGTAACAAACACATGATTTTTGAAGATGTCTGGCAGTTTGAATGCTACCATCCAAAAGCCTTTTAGCTCAGGTGTAGGAGGTGTGTTTCAAACAATTCACGTATAAACAGTGTAGCATGCCGGGAAATTATAATCTTGCCTATTTATAGATTAAACACACAATTGTTTTATATATGGAATTTATATATGGTTATATTTAAACCTAAAAAAAAAAAAAACTCAATTTCATCCAAATTAGTTTCCTTATCTACTTGTTTCATTTGGGCTAAATGACTTTTATAATCTTTTCATACTCATGTTGCATATTTTTAGGAGGTATATGATGTTTTTTTATCCTAAAGGACAGAGCTCATGTGCCACTTATACATTATCCATTTATTTGATTACTTCTCTGGTTTCTCAATGCAAATCCTTTCCTGCATCCTGCATCCTCAAATCCGTGTGAGATCTCAGAAAAGTGTTTGAAATCTGATTTTCAAGAATTAAATCTAACAACACAAAATTGGTAATTATTTAATTAGTAATTATTAACCAGTATTTTCTTTCAAAAATGGCTTGTTAATACAATGGTAACTTGAGTGATTGATAAATAAATTATGTGCTTTCATACAAGAAAAATTACAACTGCACACCTTTTCAAAATCAAATATCTAAACAACATAACTCAGTTTAAATCAGTCAGTGTTAATAGAGTGTAGATGCTTTCAGAAACTGTACTGAATTTTACATTGTTCCTAGAAATAACCAGCTTCCTTTTGTTTCGTTTGGTACCTTTTATGGTAGCATTCAGTGAACAAAGTAATCAATGCCAAAAGTCGAGGCTCCTGTGTCACGACAAATTATGTAATGAATGCCATGTGGTGTTTAGTCCTTCTCAGGTCACAGACTGTCCTAAAGGATGTCACAGGATATTGCTGTGAGCTATGTGTAAACAGGGTCAGACTCTGTGAACTCCATGTTTTACACAAGATGGATAATAAAACTCATTATTACTTTGACACATATACTAAAAATAGTGTTAGATGACGCAGAGTTGGTTGTATATGGAAATCAAAAGGAAGCCAGTGTGCTGTGTGACTCACTTTTACTTAATGTATTCAAACTAGAAATTTGTAACTTTATGTGAAAACTGTCAAAAATCAATTGAACACACCTCACAAAAAATAGCTTGAGGGTTGCACAATCTCTGACGTGTTAAATATTGTCCTCGAGTCATCTCATTGGAAAACTGTATTGAAACTGTATCTGATCACACTGTCAGACAATCCCACTCCCAAAGGTGGTCTACTTGCCTTCTTACAGCTTAAGACTTCTCATTTTGAATGGTTTAGGAAACAACTGTCTTCATTATGTTGTGAAGCCACACAAAGCTGGTCGCATTAACTTTACAACCTTCCAATAAAGAAGCAGACCGAATATGTCAACAGATATTTTAATTTAAATCAAATGTTCAAATAGAAAAAATTTGTTTGTGAAATAAATGTTTGAAAAGATTTCTAGCCACAAAACAAATACTCATAGATCAGGAATATGGCTAGAATGCAGTATAGAGGCAGAACTGCATGCAGACTTATAAGTGATTAAACAAGACTGTGTATATGGCTGGACTGTTTATGGTCTATGCAAAATGGAGGACATAATTGAAAACTGACATCATTGTGTCCTATTCTTTCCTCCTCTCTTTTTTCACATATACTGAATTTTAACACAGCTGAATTCCCAATACAGCTGTTCTCATTCATGTTTTTCTGTTTTCACTGTCAGTCAACAGAACAATAGTGACTGAAACACGGCCCATTAAGGCTACATGTTAACTTCCAAGCCATTTCCAAGCTGCTGCTTTGCTGCTGTTAAATTCCTGATTTCATTATCACAATGTCGTCTGACTGAGTGACTAAGTTCCACCATTGGTCAGCTGAACACCACATGAGGTTCAAGGTTCCCCAATAAGGTGTTTGGTGATTTTGTCAGTCAGTCAGTCAGTCAGTCACAGACATTTGCAAGTATAGTGCAGGCCCCAGAGTTGCAGTTCAGCCTCAAATATTAATCCAACTTTAATGCGCATAATCGTCCTTAAAGGAAAAAAAAACGTTCTCTTTGAAAGTGGAGACTAAATGACAATTTATAGATAGATATATATATAGATATATGTCATATCGAACCAGTGATATCTATAAGTGGGGTGGAAGTGGGTTAATGTGTTGTGGTGGTTGCTCAGCCCATTAGCTCACAGACTGCTCAATGTAAAAGGATAGAGAGATAATTATGAATAATTCTGAATGTTTACTTACACTTCTCTGTTTACGATTGATGATAAACTTATTGTATCTTACTTCCATTACCTCATAGTTTAGCAATTTAGGCTGTGGTGTAACGCCTTATATAGAACATGCTTAGGGTGATACTAACATTTGAGAAGCATATTTCAGATGTGAGAACTGCCAAAATAAATCAGATGTTTTATGAGCCCTGTCACTTTCTGTATCGTCTGTATTTCAATGATCATATTATGAACAGTGTGGCATCTTAGGTGGCGTCTGCGCGTCTATTTGACACATACTCACCTCTGATTTACTGCCATCACTTTCATCTTTAGAAAGTGATGATTTTATTTGGGGATAATGAGGTTTTTTTGTGATTAACACTCCTGCTTATTTTTCAACAGCCAGTGAACAATGCTGATTTTATCATTCCAGTGGAAATTGATGGAACAGTTCACCAGGTATGAATTTCATATTAAGGATATGGCTCTTTTGTGCTGCCCCGATCACATCAATGGACTATATAATATATATATATAAATATAATATATATATATATATATATATATATATATATATATATATATATATATATATATATAACACCAGTCAATGAAGTTATAGTTTCTACATGTTTGTTTGTTTCTAGGAGATTTGTTTAGAAATTGTGCAAGCAGGATTGATAACGGGGAATCATTTTATAAGCACTGTAGATACCACACACCAGTAACCAAAAAATGACCTACATCTGATCTGACCTGAAAAGTGGGCTGGTTTACGAGCTGTCAGCATTAAAATTTGAAAATCTGACATGGACGAGCCTTGACAGCGCTGTAGTCCTCTCTGTTGATGGCTCCAAGCAGCAGGTGGCTATTTCAGTGGCCTGACGAAATGAGGAAGCCCTGGCAGGCTTCTCAGAAATAACTGGCCATCAATCTCAGTCTGTGGCACATGTTATGTCCTGCTTATTGGTGCTGGGGGGAAGGCAGTGACTTTTTCCCTGCAGGCTTTAAATGGTAACTACAGTCTGTTGTGCTGGGCGTCCCAGAAGACAGAGGGCCTGGGTCTGTTTCAAGTAATCCAGGATAGGCTTGTTAAAGTGGGGAAAGCCTATTCGGGATGACTTGGTTCAGAAACAAGGCCACCAGCATCTAAGTAAAGGTATATATAAAGTCTTACATGTGTGTTTTTAATTTGAATATTACAATTTTGTCTATTATTTTTATTTAATTAATGTAAATATAGCAACATACAATTATCAACAGACTACAAATATTTTTGGTGTCGATCATCTTCCTAATAACTGAAGCATGTGTTACACCTGCTGTGGAATTCATTCTCCTACGCCTTTTGTGTCTCCGCCCAGGTGTATGTGTTAAAGAGACCCCACGTTGACGAATTCCTCAAGAGGATGGGAGAACTGTTTGAGTGTGTTCTGTTCACCGCAAGTTTAGCCAAGGTCAGACTGCTGTTCTGAAACTGTGTCACTTTTTGTTAAAGTTTGACTGCAAACTGCAGGACACAGAGTACGTTACACTGTTGTAAACTGATCTATTCACCTGTTGTTTGATTAACATGATGTTTAGAATTACTGGAAGCCTGGTTTCATTTTTTGTGTGTGATTTACAGGCGACCTTCCACATACGCCCTCACACATAAAGATGTATTTATGATACCTGTCAAGCAATAGCAGACACATTTTAACCTCTAACATTTACTTCAAACCGTGTTAACCTTAGCCTTACCTTAACTCTCTGAAGCATATGGTCAGTCATTACTCACCGACTCACACACACACACACGCACTCTGCCTGATTACGTTTTAGTTGCCACGTTTGTCTGCAGCAGTTGACAGTATCATTGGTACATTTGAGATCAAAAATCAAATGCTGCTCATCTGCCTGCCATGTTTGAAAATATCCAAGCTCAAATGTTGCTGATACATATCTTGGAATTTTGAAATTCAATGCAGGTTGGTTGTTGGTCTGTGTAGGCCATAATGTTAAAGTTTAAAAGGCTCACTATGAAAAATAATACACTTAAATGTTAAGTTCATTATGAGGCAGTGTACATTTTTGTGTTACCTTTATTCTTTATGTGGTTATTTGGCTCTTTAAATTATGAATAACAAAATAAAACACTTTCAATATCACTAACAGAGTAATGCACAATATGCACAACTAAGTGTTGCACAGTGATAAAGAGGCTATACCCATCAAAGTTATTTTCATATGCAGAAATCAGCTATTTACAGTGAAACAACAATAAACTCCTCAAATTCAACTGCAATAGCATCAGATATTTCCCTCAGGAGTTAGTGGAGACCAAAACAGAGCGAAAAGAGGATCGATACTGGAGTAGGCTTCATTAGGTGGACAAAGTGGCCAAAAAACTGTTAATCTTGAATCCAAAAATCTTAATATTCTGTGTTTGTTTTTATGCTTTAAAGTGTAAAATATTTGTTTTTCATTAGTCACCAGCAATGACATTTAAATTAACATACCCATACATATTTCTGTAAAACCACAGAATTACCTGTAAACATAGCTCATCACTTTTTTTTTTTTTTTAAACTATAGTATGCAGATCCTGTGTCAGACCTGCTGGACAAATGGGGGGCCTTCCGGAGCCGTCTCTTCCGGGAATCCTGTGTCTTCCACAAAGGGAACTACGTAAAAGACCTGAGCCGTTTGGGAAGAGACCTCAACAAGGTCATCATCATCGACAACTCCCCAGCCTCCTACATCTTCCATCCTGACAATGCAGTATGTCATTCATATTTCTTTCTCTGCAATACACTGACATACAGTGACTAAAGTTAATGTGATAGTTGTCTGTTATTGTTTAAAAGCAATATTTCAGATTTTAATGAATATTAAAATAATGTTCAATAATGTTAAATTCTGTGGAGCATCAAAAAGGTCTAATTCCACCATATCCTGCTTTTTTTAAACCTGCAGGTTCCTGTAGCATCCTGGTTTGACGACATGTCAGACACAGAGCTCCTCGATCTTATCCCCTTCTTTGAAAGACTAAGCAAAGTGGATGACATCTATGATATTCTCAAGCAGGAGAGGACTTCAAGTTAACATAGGCAAGGCACTAGGATGAAAATAATCACCAGTGGCTGTCGTCAGGGGGCCACGGAGGCTGATGGGCCACAGGCCCCACACTGCTTCCTACTACAAGGACCATACTGCAAAAAAAATGCCTGTCATTTAATCTCATATTTTTATAGTATTACATTAAAAAGTGAAATCAATCTGGGTTTGGTGCTTCAGCATTGACAGTTAATCCCAGTGACAGATTTTCTTCTTACTAATTCTACATAAAGACTCATTAATATGAGATCAAATGACTTCTGTAGATATCTTTTGCAGTGCAGCTAGTGTTGTTGTTGTCGTTCTGTGACAGCAGTGACCTATGTGAGTGTGCTGTAAACCTAGACTGTGTGAACAAATGTTCAGTGCCATTCTACAATTTAACCACATCAATCATTTTCATGTCAGTGCGATGTAGCATTCGGATCAGTATTTGAAGCTCTCACACAGGATAAACATCGAAGATGGTCCCTTGAATCTCATTAAGCTCATTGTGTTTTGTTTTTGTTTTTGTTTTTGGCCAAATGTGTATGTAGGAAAAGTCAATCATGAACTCTGGAGAACTTTTAATAATTTCTTATATTTTGTGACACATTTCACTGCAAAATGCACATTATGATATGTTTCAAACACTGTGCACTTACTGTACGTCCTTGGAAAGCTACGAACAAACTGTTTGTGGTACAGAAATACACTGTATGCTTGAGCTTTAGCATTTAGATTGAAAAGGAACCAGATGAGAAACCATGAGAAACAACAACCTGTAGTCCCCTGCCATTGATTCTAGTCCTTATATATATATATATATATATATATACTATATTCTAATATTACTAGAATCTAATTATGAATGTGTAATAACCCCTTTAGATGTTGTCTCACACACAAACACAAGTTGTAAACTATAAAAGTCAGGATTAATTGGACATTAGAGATTAGCAGTAAGGAAACAGACTGACTGATCGGACCTTTCATACACGGACGTGCCACTGCAGAAATGGTGAGATTATTTTTGTATATACAATCATTTTGATTTGGTTTTAATGTTATTTTATCTAATGTTATTTTATCTTTTGATGTTTTTATTTGAACTGGCCACCACAGTGTGTGACCCATCAGTAATGCAATACTGTTTATGTGTGCAGGAGGAGGTTGTGAGCTGCTAAGGCGTCTCAGATAAGTTTGACCTTTTATTTTGAAAGCACACTTTGATGCCTCCTGTCGGTAAACTTGAATTCGAGCTTTTTTTTTTTTTTTTGTGTAAGACATTAAGTGTCCTGCCTTATCGATCTGTATATTCAGTTTCATAGGGGAAACTTGTGCCAGACATGTTATAGCCCTGATTTACTTTGCTTCAGTCTGGAGCGAGTGTTTATATTTGTATGTATGTATGTGTGCGTGTGTATGTATGTGTGGTTTTGAGTGTGATTGCATCAGTGTGAGTATTTACATTAGTTTGAGATTCAAAAGATGCTTTGACAATATGTGAAAAACATAACCTGTCTTGGAATAACGTTTTACTTTTTTTTTTACTGTATGCAACCCAGAGTATTAACGTTGTGACTCAAGTAAAGAAACTGGTAAAGTGAATTTTAAAATTGCTGCTGATAAATGTTTCAGATTGGAAAAAAAGACAACTAGAGATATTTCTACCTTGCATCAATAAAGCATGTTTTATTGAAACAGGTCATATTTCACTAGAGTACTTTATTCCCATACATAACGCTCAACACAACATAGCAGAGGTGGAAACAAGTCAAATGGAAAAATGGAATATGGAACAGATTTCATATGAAAACAACTATCATCCTCCAATAAGTTTCAGATGTTCACTCAACAAGCATTTCAACAAATCAAGCATCAATCAATGAGATCAAGTAATTCTGTAACCTATGTCTTTCCTAAATTACCTGATTTTTGGCCCAATATATTTACATGACAAGCCACTTCCTGCAAGGCAGATTTTTTTTTTTTCATTTCAACTTTTCATCAAAACATAAAAAATAATTTCTATACAATAGACAAATGATGAAATAGACGTTAAATGTGAAATTGAATGAATTGATGTTTGGATGATTCATTCTAAAACCTAAATTTGATGTGGAAATGAGGGGGGAGTCAATTGGAACCTAATGTGTCTCTTATGTGGTAAATACCTGATGCTGGTGTCGCTGCTCTAGAAGCCAAAACAAATCTGAGTCACTGTCACAACAGCCACACAAAACCATGCTCGGATATATGGGAAAATACACTGGGTTTAAATAAAGTTATATTGTTTAAAACACTGTAGAATTGCAGTTCTAGAACAACCTTGTATGACACAAACCATATACTTGTAGTTTTTCCCACAACTGAAGCCCTTTGATTTTTTTTTTTTTACATCAGGTATCTATTGGCACAAATACACATTCAGCTTCAACCTTCACGACATTGTTACAGTCAAAACACTTCCACACAGGACATTATTTACAGTCAAACTGCAATTTGTATTAATGATTAAAGAGCTGCTTTGAAATTTCTTCACATGCTGATAAAACTGCAGGAAAATCCATTATAACCCTGTTTCAACCACTTGTATAGACTGAATATAAATATATAAGCAACAGCAATGATACAACTTGAAAGCGTCAATCCGTGTCAACCAGGTGACGACAGACTGGAGATGTCACTCAGGGATCACCTGTGAAATTTGAGCAGAGAAAAAAATTAGACTGCGAACCAGAGGTCGTCCGTCAACCAGTCTGGCCTTATTCTGTCAAAATGTATGTCTGTGTCATTTACACAAAAGACATATTTTGCAAAACATGTTTTAAATATGTTACAAATAACGTCAAGAATGATTCTTTCAAATAGCACAATTTTTTTTTCTGAGCCAGTAGTTGCCAACCTTTTGGATGATAACCCTCTAAACAAATGTGTCTATTTGTGACCTCAAAGACTTTTTAATGGCTGAGATACAAAGCAAAATACAACAAAAGCACAAAAAATAATAATAATTTTGTGCAAGAGAGATTTTGCAAATGACCAATCTAAGAATTCTTGTGCCCTTCTGAAAGGAATTTATGACTAAACCAAAGACCTGAAACCAAATCAACATATTTAAACCCCTAAATGTACATACATCATCTGACATTATTGTAGCTCACTAATTTATTTGGAGCAAATCCGTCTAATTTGCTGCTGTCTTCCTCAGCTGCAAGTCTGGTCTATGACTCGCTTGTCGCTCCCCTCATCTTGAGTTTTAATTAGTTTTCATTTCCTTAGCTTAGTTGTAGTCGTGCCTCCTAACGCCCCCTCAGTTTACTGAATTTATGACGGGCTTATCGCCTAAGCCAGATGATTGAACATAATACTCTTCAGTTTAAAGCCAGTATAATAAAACTAAAAATAGTTTACTCTCCTGCACATTTAAATAGCCCGAGAAGGTTCTGCGAGTATGAGCTTTGTATTGCTTGACCTACATCCCTGCAGACAGAGTGGGACCATAAACACCCTCTATTATTTACAGAATGCTGCCCTCTCTCCAGGCCAAAACATTTACTGTATTTATTGCTATGTGCTGCATGTGCAGCGCCAAGTCATGCAGCGCATTTTAAAACACCACCTGGACAATACAGCATCAGCCTGAAGGTTTTATGATTTTTTTTTTTCCTTGTTTATTTTTTATTCATGTCTGTTTATGTAGACGGGGCTTTTTCTTTGAAAAGATCAATAAAAATCACTATTACAATAAAACACCATTTAAGGCTGCTACTTGACAGTGCATTTAACCGCTTACTGTACATGTGTTACTGATATCTCTTTTACAAACATGAGGGGCAAACTCAAGACTTTGCTCTGACTCCCATCTAGTGGTCAATTTCTGAATCACATCACTGTGTGGCAGCAAGGAGCCAAATATCTCAAGCTAATACGTCCTGAGCAACATGTCCCAGGAGAAAAACTCAATTACAGGCTATTACTATAAAAATAGTGAGGTATTATTAACTGTATGTCGTACACTGTTATAATTTTCTAATATTAGATGCAAGGCTTTCTTTGGCATTTTCATAAACTCAATCATTATTTCAGCACATTTGACAATTATTTGAAAGCATGCAGTGTAAATGCAGAGAGACACTCTGATAACTTTTAAGTGCTTTTATATGAATACATGAATACATACATGTATATTCAGTAGATGTACCTGTAAATCTGTGAAATGTCTATGACTTTAACTGACAATGTAAAATAAAGTTGAACTGAAGTAATATGAAGTAAACTGCTCTGAAAACTGCAGTAAAAAACATTTGTTTAAACAGTTTCTTGTGTCACTTACTCAGCACCTGAAGCTGGGCTCTGCTCTTCGTTTTCCCGGAGCTGAACTCCACTACTCCGCTCATGTCTGGGGACGTTTGTCTGAGGGTCAGCCTGTGGACTGTGCCCATCTTCTCCACAAGAACCCGGGGGCTCGGCTCTAAGGGCTTCCCGTTCAGACTCCACACAGGAGCTTTGAGGACAGGCACTGACACCTCACATTCGAGGCAGGCTTCATCGGGGGCCTTGACCTCCACATCTTTCAGCTCTCTGACCATCAGCAAAGACTGGGCTGAGACGGTGCACAGAGCAGAGGGAGAACTGTTAGCATTTCTGCAGAAACACATGTTTTAAGCAAGGTTCCCTAAAATGTATTAATCAGAGTTATGACAAAAAGTGTACTGCCGTTTCTCTGAGAGCTGAAAAAGACACATTGAACTCCTGAAGAGTAACATTACATTTTTGTGAAAACTTAAATCTGCTGGTGAAAAGTGTTTGTGTATCTTTTGGTCGTTTGATTTTTCTTTCAGAAATGGCTATTAAAATAAAAACTAAATTTATAAGTTATATATTTGATTTTTATTTTAACCCTCCTGTTATGTTCCGGGTCAAATTGACCCGTCTTAAAGTTTGAAGATCTAGGAAAAATAGTTAAAAGTATTTTTTCAGTATGAAACTTCTTCTGCTTGCCTTAATTAGTGTAATCAACATATAATATGAAAATGGTTCATCTCACATATTTGCAACCATTTGCAACATTTAAATGTTATGTCTCAATGTTATGTAAAACTATTGTGTTTCACATGTTGGTCTTTCAAAAGCAATAAAGTGGTGAAACATTTAAAAAAAAAAGTTTGAACATGCATTTTTTTTTATGAAAAACGAGTGAATTATCCTAATTGAACCATTACCTGTTAGAGGTAAGGAACACCATTGCACTAAATATTGATAGAATAGTTAGTAATGGAGTTAGTAATGAAATATTCACAGTGCTTGTTAGGATTTTTGTGGTTTCGGACATCTTTTGGATAATTAAACATGCACTGGGTCAAATTGACCCGGGAACACCATTGCTGTTCCTGACAAATGAACATAGCAGGAGGGTTAAAATAGTCTACAAAAATTAAAATTGGAAAAAAGGGCTTTTTCTTTTTCATGATTAAATCCCTTTTACACTATGAAAAAGAAAAATGCCTTGTATTTCAATTTCAATTTTTTTTGTTTTTTAAAGTGAAAATCAAACAACCGCCTGTTTTTCATTTGAATAATGCCTGTTTCTGAAAGAAAATTGAATGACCAAAAGATACACAAAACTGTGGTTGGTTGTGTCAACTTGTTCTATTAACTCAAGGCTATTTATTTATTTTAAGGACAGTTAGAGACAGGAATGTCATAATCTGCATGTTCTGGGATACATTTTATTACCAAGTATTACATTTAGCAGCCAGGGTTGAAGATAAGTGTGTCATTAGAATTTATTGTGACTGACAAGGTTCAGATTTGAACAAAGCAAGAGTGAAAGAGATGTCATGTAAAATGCCAGTAGGTTTTGTGTAAATCCCCCACTACCAAGAGAAATTAGGTGTGTTAGTTTTTCTTTGCCAGTTGATGGAGCTATGAGGTTACGTATGATGTTGTGTCCTGCACCTGTTGCACTAGCATGAAAGAGGAGTCTTAGAGTGCAGACTCAAAAACAAAAAGGAAAAGGTTTGGCTATAAACTTCACAGTGCTTATAATCAAATTACAAACTCTCTTACCCTCCACTGTCAGTTTAGCAGAGCATGTATGCTCTCCAACCTGCACACTGTACGTGCCCTCGTCATCCAGCGCCACCTGCTGGAGAATCAGTTTGCGATAACAGCCTTCACTGCAGATCTCAAAGCGCTCTGAGGGCAGTATGACATTGCAGCCTTTGTACCAGCGGATACTACATCTGGGGTTAGACACCGTGCAGTCTAGGATCACACGGGTCTTCTCGAGAACAGTCTTATCCTGCAGAGGTTTTACAATGTTGACAGGAAGCTCTGAAAGGGGAGAAATGCAGTTTAAATTGAGGGCATACTGTATAATCTGATGACAGAAGACACCAAACAGTTTACAAGACAAATTCCACAAATCAACACACTTTTTACTCTATTTGACCCTTTTCTTTTTAATACGACCAAAAAATGACCACTGCAAGACTTTAAGGGCTCATACGAACCACAGCCACTGTATATAGTGTGAATGAAAAACCCTGTGGAAAGAACACACTGAAAATCTAACAAGTGAGGTCATATACAGCAGTAGCCTAAATGACACAGTACGTATTATTCATGCATACTTTGAAACACCTAATAGCATGTTTTCATTATTATAATACCTTCCACCTCCAGGTATGCCACAGATTCAACATGTCTGGCAACAAACTTGATCTCTCCAGAGTCTTCTGGTCGCACATTGCACATAAGAAGAAAATGTTTGGTCCCTGAAATAAGAACAAAAATTATGAAAATCATAAATAATAATACTCCTGTCTTGTTACAGTATGCAGATCCTGAGTAGATGATGTGCAGGCCTGTGAATGACGTGTTTGTGATTTCGAAGCTGACCTTCCTGGCGGATCTTGATGGTGCTGGTGGGCTGTATCCTCTCCCCATTTTTGTACCATTCTCCTGGCACATCCTCCACTGAGATCTCACAAACAAACACAGCATTCTGATCCTCCTGGATGTCCACATCCTCGAGGCCCTGCAGGATCAGTAGCTCACGCTCTGCAGAAAGAATACAAATTGATAAAGCATTTAAGATTTCAATGGGCAGCTCTTGACAAAATCAAACTGCAAGAAGTTAAGAGAAAAAGCAACAACATCCAATGCAATTTCAAACAGTCTATCTGTCAGAACAGGAAGTCCAAAGCCTACAACTACAGCCTATATTGTGGAGTAACCATTTTTGTTATACAATGAATATAAGGCAAACGCCTCTGATTTCTGTTGAGACTCTCATTCATCCAGGTCATGGATACCCAGCAACTGGGCTTGGTTGTAGTTATCAGGGGAGGTTTCACCTCTCAAGTCCTCTGATGTTGAACTTACTGTCATTCTGTCTATACTGGAAATCCTCAGCAGATGGCAGTGTTGTGCTGTATTTGCAAGACTGAACGTCTGGTTCACAATCAGGATTATCTCCTACCATATTACAAAGGGAACTAAAAATACAATTTACATTTATAGTGTTTCTCACCATTACAGAATAGTTCTATTCTGTCATACTGTATACTGTACAGTCATTGGTACACGTCTAGCCACCGCAGCAATACCTAGGTATTTCTTAATAATACTAATAGCTACTTCTGCTGGATGAGCAAGTTCTATTGGGATAGGGTAAACATGCATATATGTTGAATTTGTGAACATCATCGTATTTGCAAATGTCTATCTAAGTGCAGTTTCTCCTTAAAACCCTATAATTTTGGTAAAGAAGAAAAAAATATTAAATTACTCACAACTGTATATATTCCAAAGTTCACCTACTTTTAAAAGTATTCAAATGAACTTGTATTGAACTCTCTTAAACTTGAACTCCCGGAGGTATCTAAGTGGAAACCAGGTTGTATTCTCTAAATGATAAGGAAAGGGGCTTATGATTCCTATCTTATCTCCTTTAGCATAGTAAACACTTGACCTTCCTTTACAAAAGGAAAAGGGAAAATGCCGTCCCACTCCCACATTTCCTTGCTGCAGGGACATTTAAAGTGACGCACGATTGTAGTTTTACCATGACAGATCCACATAAATATAGAAACAACAAAGCTTCTATGTGTTTGGTATGGAAGCGTAATGCATTTACTTGAGTATGAGAATATCCGGCTCTGATTTTTAATTAAAACTTCTGAGATAATAATCTCATTAAATCAGAAAAACAGAGTAGGATTCTATCTTTTTTTTTTTTTTTTTTAATTGAATACATTATGCTTCTGTTGCCAGGAAACTAAACATACTTATGTCTGAATATAATTTATTCTGATCCCTTGCTCAGTTCCTTATTTTTATTTTATTTTTATTCTAATGGTTCAACTTCTTCTACTTGTGTATTTTATACTAACTAATAACAGAATATTTTATTAAAAAAATATTCTGTTATTTCAAATGTCAATCATGTTTGTTTTTGTGATAAGGAAAGGGTTAAAAGATTTATGTCGATCTGTTATAAATAAAGTTAGTTAAAAAAAAAAAGAAGTTTAGTGTCAGTGCAGGGGGACTTTTCTGCACCGCGGCTGTGTTTTCCTGACTCAGTATGAATTCTCCTTCACATCCTTGACACAACCTTCCTGACGACTCCTGTTTGAGAAAAGGTAACTGTTGGCTAAATGTTAAGCCCAGCCAGCTAAGAGAGAAGGGGCTAACAGAAGCTAACCTGAACAAAGTGTGTGGGAAGTGCTTTCTTTGTTTGTTCTTGTGTACATGTTTACAGTCTTCTGGCCCAACATTGTCCCACCAGTTATATTACCAAGCTAACTACACACAGACAGACACACAAGGTAATGGAAGTGTTGAGTCTCTGTGAAAATATCTACTGTTTGACTTCCTCTGACAGAGTGTGACTCAGTCATGCTCCTGTCACATTATGTTGGTGCCAAAGCCTGAAAATATTTAACAGCTGTTCTTTTCTTTGACACACTGCCTTTCAAAGACAGCACACAGCTCCACTTGTCTTGGAGGGAAAGCGCAGGTGGGACTAATAACTTCACAGCTCTATTCAAGTGTCACAGTCAGCTATCATGTACAATACAAGCTCAACTGAATACATTATTTCATTTTATTAATTAGGCCATGCCTGGTTTTTTTTTCCTGCTGTGACAAATCAAAATGCCTGGCATGAAAAAGGTGCTGCTCTCTGTACGAAAGTCCCGTGTATATAAATATATTTAAAAAATATATATTTTCCTTAGGCTTCAAAATATTGCAGCATCCACCCAAACTATGCGTCAGCAGAACTGGGTGGTGCAAGGTGGAGTGAGATTGTGAGTTCCCCAGTCTTTTGTTATTCTGTCTTGATTTCTTGGCTTGGTAATTTTTTTCCTAAAGCATTTTAAGTATTTGTTTACCATGAAAGAAATATATACAATAAATAAATTTAACCTAGTGTACGCTGTCAGTTAGAAAGTCACTGGGAAAATGAAGAAAGTCATGTGTCTTAATGCCCTGTGACTGAGTTGGCAAATTACTGATACAACTGGAGTTGAAACTAATGCTTTTTACTCAGCTAATACTACTGTGGCCTCTAGTTTGACAGCAGTAATCTGTTGGAAATGGGAAATTATTTTGTGGCACAGTGTTAACTCTAGTTTGTCGTCGTCTGGGCTTTTAGTGATTATGTACTTATTGATAGTGATTCCCAAACACATACTATTTACATTTTTTGTGCAGTTCTGTGGAGTAGTACATCTTGTCTTGTGTCATTTTCATGAAACTGTTGCCATCCTTTAAAGATCAAGTTTCTTAATTCCCCTAGAAAATCTTTGCTGACCTCCAGTCGTTTAGCTTCTCACCTTGCTTCAGCGAAATACAGGTGTAGGACCCAGTGACATCACTGTTGGGTGTGGTTACTGGTTCAACAGAGCACACTTCTGACCACACCCAAACACATCTAGTGAGGGGGCAGCATGTTTCTGCAGACCCTGAGGCTGCTCACAACTTTCAGGAAAACATTTCTAGGAATTTTTCATGCCACCGTTCTAGAAACCGAACTTGTTCTAAACATGTGCCTGGAACAACACTAACCCTACCCATAACCCTCAACAATTTGCTAGAAGGTGCTGTGGCAAAACACTTGTGCCCTAGAAATTTTAGTCTTAGGAATGTGGCCTTGAAAGTCCTGATACTACAGCCTCTGGTAATGCAGAAACATATTATTGAGTGAGAGGGGAAATAGGCTTGAAACTTTCAACCAAAGAGGGCAGCAAAATACAGCTTTTCAGCCTGGGCTTCAGTTACTCTTTCAGTCAGTCCATGTTTGTACACTGTGAAACTAGTGGCCCTTTGTGAGGAAAATTATGATTATGATTTGTTTTCATCATGTTTTTCACAGTCTAGCCTATTAGTAGACCTTGATAGGAAGACATCTGGTAGGGAATGTTTACTGATGTGTAAGAGCCAAGAAAGTTTTGGCAGGGACATTCGTCTTGGCTGACTCACGTCAACGTCGGCAGATCAAATATGAGGAGGTTAATGTGGTGTGACCACCGGTTCTTGGGCAACAAGTAAGACAAGCGTGTTCTGGAAAGAAGGGTCTATTAGGCCATTAGGTGTGGGGTTGTTTTGTTCGTGCATCTCTGTGACAGGAAGTTTTTCCTTGCCACTGTTGCCAAGTGCTTGCTCTCGGTGGGAATTGTTGGGTCTCTTTCTTTCCTATTTCCTCCAATTGGAAAGTGCCTTGAGATAACTTCTGTTGTGATTTGGAGATATATAAATATAACTTGATTTGATTTGAAGGGTGATGTTGAGTGTTCTGTAAGATAGAGATTTCCCTCACACCTATTCTGTAATTTATAGTATTCAGACAGCAGACTTTACCGTAGATCTCCACAGTGCAGGATGTGGCAGCATCTCCAGCATCGCAGGTATACACGCCAGAATCACTGACATTGCATTTCAGGATCTGAAGGAACCGTTTTCTTCCCATTGCGTAAATGCGCACGTCCTTCCCCGGCTTCACCTCAACCCCGTTCTGAAAAGGATAAAGAAAAAAACTCTTGAACTCAAAATTTGGTCCAGGATTTTATCCTTGGTGGTCATGACTGCAGCGCTGTATCCACAAGGGTGGGTGTGTAAGTTTGTGATTGTGAAGGTGTCAATCTTTGTTGTTTAGAGGAAAAAAAATAAAAAATCCAACACTTGCCTTAATCCATTTGACGTCGACATTGTGTCGTGACAGCTCACACTCAATAGAGATTACTGCTCCTTCAGAGAATTTCTGGTCCTCCAGTTTTCTGAAAATAGTCACTGGGGGCTCTGATGGGGAGAAAGCATGCTTAGTTAAGAAACCAAAAAGCTAAAATTGCATTGTTGCACAAAATTAAAGCAGCCTGTACAGTTAAAGGATAGGGTGGCAAATTTTAAAGTCTGTCTTCAAACAAAGGTCAGGTGGCCATGTGAACAGTGAAATGGCTTTCACTTGCAGTAATCATTCCTCCCCTTCTAACAAGCTTTTAATAGAAGAGATAGACGACAAAATCCACAGTCCTTACTCTGTTAAAATTAGGGGTGAGTGATCTGGCCAAAAGATCATATGGTGATCTGTTTGGGTAGCATCACAATCCACAAAGTGAGTGATTAGCTGTGCATGTGGTTGCCTGTCACTTCAACTCAAGGCAGGTGATGGTGGTTCTTGTTCTGCTTTGACGGAGAACTCGACATGTGGTGCTATGCCAAGCTTGCTGAGGCTGCAGCGCAGAACAATGACCACCATGGTCATCGTCATCACCAGCTGCAGTTTACGGGGGAGTTGTTTAACCATTAACAATGGTCTGGTTTGCAGTGGTGGAACTTTTAAAATTAAATATCTGGATATTCCACTTTTTTAATGACACAATCTGTACAATTCATATGAAAAGTGTATCATGTCAAGATCATCCATGATCTAAGATTGTCAGATCGCCCACCTCCAAGGTTACTTTTTGTACACAACAAGGGTTGTAGCGTCTCCCTGCACATGTGGGCATGTGAGTATTATTTTAAGTCAAACTTGATGCAAATGTGAACTTATCCTTTATCCTTTAAGTTAAGTTTTCATTCAACCATCATCCTCAGCATTTCAACCCCTAGCTCAAAGGAATGATACACGCTGAGTGACTGGGTATGGAGCGGATTATTTTACAGCGTAAGGTTAAACTGGCACCTGACAGGAGAGACAGAACAGAGCTACCACTTTACATTGGGTCATGCTAGGCTATTTTGTGTTTGCAACATGAGACTGGATAAAGACAACAGTAGCAGAGCCGTCACTCCATTCCATTATCATGCCTCCACTGGTTGGCATTCGGTCTAGTAGTCTGAGTGGACCACTTTAGCTACCAGTCTCAGGTCACAACAAAATTAGTACAGTAAAATTTTGTTTTGGTAGTACTGCAGTATACTGTACACGGTTTGTCAGCTGTGAACTAAAATGTGTTATTTGGAAGCATCAAGTTGACTCGGTGTATTACTTAACAGAGCTTGTTAATTTGCCTCGTAATAAGCAGAATTATCTTAAAATCACTTCTTTTTTAATAACTACATGACGTACCCTTCACAACAAGCCTTGCAGATGTCTTCTGATTCTCCACACTAAACATAATGGTGCCAGTGTCTTCTACTGATAGGTTAGAGATGGTGAGGCTGTGGACTTGTCCTTTGGCACTCATACGGAAGTGATTTGTCGGCTTAAGCTGGATTCCATTTCTCATCCAAGTGCCGGGAACGTTGGGATGTGAGAGCTCCACTTCAAAGGAGGCTGTTTCTCTCTCTGTGGTTTTGATGTCAGTCAGCCCCCTCTTGATTGTGATTTTTCGAGCTATAAAGGGAAATGCAGAGCTGTGTGAACGACAGTTATCCATGTAATGAATAAATTAAGATAAAATGATGGCTAAACAAACGTTATGTCTGAAAGATTGGTCCCAGTAACTAGCATTTTTATTCCACTTTAACACTGAGCACACATGGTGTGCATTTTCTGCTACAGAATGGGCTTGGAGTCTGTTCCGTGCACAGCACATATGCAGTTAAACAATACAAGCTGGCACACAGAGACCGGGCGATATTTTAGTCATTTGAGTACTGGCCTTTATACAAAAGCCAGCTTTGAAACTGCCAACATTTTTCACTTATTGTAACACAGACCAACATTCCCTGTGGAAAAAAAGGAGTGTTTATTTTGGAGACCTGATGACAACAACCTTAGTTTTGAAGGCCAGGGTGTAAATTTAGATGCAATGAGAGGAGATCCAAATTCATAGGAGGTGCCAACAGCAGCCTGAAGTCCTGACTTTCCCCTTCTCACCCACACTAGTGTTGAAAGAACAGCCTTTAATTCACCCACTGGCCTGTGGGTCATAGGACTAAGAAATATAAGAAGCATGCACAAAGAAAAACAATCATAAGTACATCTTAATTACTACAAGATGCTGGTTTTATAGTGTTTGCTACTTACAAGAAATTTAAGTGGTGCTTGTCAATAGGACATTTTTACTTTGTTTACAAAATGTAATTCTAGACTTGAATAATAACAACATGTTACTGATCGGGCACTTCCTTTAAACTGTAATCTGCTTTGTCTTTGACATAGGTGATATATCATCTCAGGGCTTTATCGGTCTTTTGTCAATACAGAAACCCTGGTCTGAGTGTCATGTTGGGCTGTAAGGCTGTCACCTGTTGGTTGCCATCGTGTTCCAACACAAGTGCCATCCTGCTCTCCCAGTCACTCAAATTACTCCTTCTCAGTTAATGGAGTTTTGCCTTCACAAGAAACACCCATGGAGGGTGTGCAAGAGGTGGAGCTGCCGGCAACGGCAGTAAACAAACAAGAACAGGGCATAGTGAGAACACGTGCACACTCACGTTCCACTGTTAGCTGGGCTTGCGTGCGGTCATGGAGGGTTTCACAGCTGTAGGTGCCCCGGTCAGACATGGCCAGTTTGTGTATGATGAGACTGTGTTTTCGGCCCTTGTGTTTCAGGGCGTACTTGGCCTCGGGGTGGATCAGCACCCCTTGCCTCATCCACTGCACCTCTCCAGAATCCAGACTCACCTCCACCTCTAAAATTGCCTCACTGTACTCTTCAGCGACAACTGGCATCATTTTCTTGGTGAACAACACCTGTTGCTCTGAAAATGAATGTAGTAAATTTATAGATAGCATCTATCATGTCACCACTTTATATAATTTTATTTGCTCATGTTGTATGTTTGAGTTCTTTGCATAACAATACTCTGAAGCCACATCCAGACAGAGTGAAATACAATACAGGCCAATGAAATTCAGTGAAGTTACACTGCTTGTTCAGGCACAGAGAGCAAGCAAAAAGCCCTGAGGAGCCTTGCCCCCCTGTGGTGTCACATATGCCAAAACCACTGAGCCACTTGTCTCTGTCAGTTAGCAGAGGAATTCTAACAGGAGAAGCTGCTAAGCACTAGCCGTCAAAGACGCCTTGAACAATTTCAACTTGTCTGAAAGGGTCATTATTTATCATCTGTGCTGATGTGATTCTAAAGGTGCACAGTCATTTGAACTTTCACTTTTATGATCATGTTCACCTCAGTATTGTTAAAAATAGCTCATATAACAACGATAGCTACCAGAGAGATAAGAGGTTATTGAATTATTGTCAAATGTCGTAACTTCTGTGATTCATTGAGACAAATATATATAATTATAGTGTTAACGGATGGGGCAAGAACTCACCTTGAACTTGGAGTTCTGCTTCTGATACCAACCCCTCTGCATCAGCTGTCACTCTGCCGCTATCTGAAACCATGCAGTTGTGGATGCAGAGCATGTGGCATAGTCCGTTGCTTGAAATGACAGTCCGCTCATTCAGAGCTACTTGCTTGCCATTTAAGCGCCACGCCAACTGAGTGTCCACTGGTGAAACCACACACTTAAATACTGCATCTTCTCCTTCACGCACTGTGATGTTACGAAGCTCCGCTATGAACTCAACAACACGGGGAGCTGAAGGCAAAGTATGCACCTGAATTAGATTTGTTAAGCTGGCACACTGATTATTTTAAATAATTTTCTAATACATTGTTTCTAAGTATTAAATGCACTTACTTTCTATGGTGACAGTAGCTGAGGTCTTGTCATCTGTGGACTCACAGGCATATTCTCCAGCATCTTCTTCCACTGCTTGGTGAATGGTGAAGCTTCGCTCTCGTCCTTGTGCTCGTATTGTGTGCCGACGGCTTGGAGAGATCTCCTTGCCATCCTTTAGCCACTGCACATCTCCTTTGGGCTTGCTGATCTCACATCGTAGTGTAAGGCTGCTTCCCTTCAGAGACACAATATTCTCCAGCGGTTTGGTAAATTTCGCCTTCATTTCTGGCAAGATTAAGAAATATAATACCAGCGATGTTAACTTAGTGACATTTATAATGACGTAAATGTTTAAAGGGGAATAAAGGTCACATTTTGATTAGGAGTGCCAATTTCTTACCTTTAACTAAAAGACTGAAATACATCTCGTCTGTGTTTACGTCACAAACATATTCTCCAGAATCTGACAGCTGCAGGGGATTAATGGTGAGCTTGTGGGTATTACCCTCACTGGAAATGTGAATGTTGTCCCCGTTCAATAGTTGGCCATCTTTCAGCCACCGAACATTAGCTCTTTCACGGCTCACAATGGCACACAGTGTGACACTCTCATTTTCATAGGCTGTGATGTTATTACTTGCTTTTTTATTCAGAAACTTGGCTGGTGGCTCTGAGAAAAATGAGATTTGCAAAGTTGCCTATGAATTCCACTTGCATACATAAAACATTCATCAAGGAGAAACATGTTTCAGAATCACTTTCATCTTACCTTGCACCTCGACAATTGTTATCAATTTGTCATCGATGGCGTCACAAATGTATTTTCCAGAGTCTGAGGGCTGAAGCCCAGAGAGAACCAACTTCCTCACAACATCATGGCTGTCAATTTTTATATGAGTATCTGGTTTCAGTATCTCGCCATTCCATAACCACTGAACAGTGGCATTTGGCCGGGACACCTCACACTCCAAAATAAGGTCATCTCCTGCTACCAGGATATGATGCTCTGGGTGGCCTGAGTTTCCAATGATCTGTACTGGAGGCTCTAAGCATAAACACAGTACCATTTATCAGTTAGTTTTGCCTCCTGAGCGGAGGAATGATGGTTTGAATTTAAATTGCTTAGGAAGATGATTACCTTTGACAGTGATGTAGAAGACCATCTTATCATCCCCTGCATCGCAAGTGTACTCTCCAGAATCTTGGAGCCCAGCATTTAGGACAACCAGTGATCGGAAAACACCTTGTTCCTCACTACAGTATCGCTCCGTGTCATCAATTAGCTGATTATCTTTGTACCAATTCACTGTCACATTGGATCTTGAAAGTTCACACACAAGAATAATGTCATCTGACACTAAGAACTGCTTTTCAGGTTTTGCGTCGGTTTTTCCGAGAATTTTTACAGGCAACTCTGAAAATGAACAAGAAGAGAATTTCCATTTTTATGGAAATATATAATTCATATATTCTCCATTGCATAGTTTAGAGCCCCGAAGTCCCAAAAGATTGTTTTTTTGTCTTGTGCCCCAGAGGCTATACAGTTGCAAAGTGGAAAGAGCTATTTCAGGCAATCTAATTTGTGCCTCTGACAGGCTGACTGGCTTCTTTTCCATTGCAGCTGCACTTGGGGTCATGGATATTGTAATCTTTGGTCAGAACAAAACTTGTGTACAGAAACAAAACTTGTGTAATTAAAACTGGTTGCAAGAACATAAACCCAGCCCATGGAGTCAGAAGTGGTTTTCCCCATTCTGTTTTCACAGTTCAGTTTTTTCTTTAAACGATATTCCTAATGGTACAGAAGCACAGGACACTCTTGGATAATATAACGATCCAATAGGTTCATGCTAAGGACACCCATTTTAATTATTTCAGCTTTGTCTAAATACCTCAACTCCTGGGCATTGCTATGAAGAAGTAGTGAGTAAGAGGTGCGAATCAGTACTGTCGGGAATTCAAAATTTCAGTTTTCATCTTTTGTGACTTTAAGGGGTTCACAGTATGTCATTTAAAAACTTCATTTTGGAGTTATATCTTTATGTACAATAACCTACCTTGCACATTTACATGGAAATCCATCACATCATCCTTTGCGTCACAGACATATTGCCCAGCATCTTCCACTGTTAGAGAGTGAATGGTTAATTGACGTATAGCCCCATCCTCAAGGATAGTGATATTTCTGGAGTCTTCCACTTCTTCCCCGTTTTTCTTCCAGGTGACCTCAGCATTTGATCTTGAGACTTCACAGTCCAGAACCAGAGTGTCCCCAGCAATTTTCTCCACTCTACTTGCAGTCTTCCTTGGACGTAAGAAGCGAACAGGAGGCTCTGAGTATCAAAAAGAATGCGTTAGAAGTGGATAAACACTGACACAGTAACCAATATTGGACCAATATTTGTCTTATTCTTTAATATTTTTTTACCTGCTATGTTTACAAAGAACGTCATGGAATCATCTGCTGTGTCACATACGTATTCTGCCGAATCTTTGACAGTAGTTTTGGGTATAATGAGTCTTCTGTAAACACCATCCACCTCTAGAATAAGGTTGTCATTCTCCTCCACTTCGAGTCCATCTCGATACCAGCGCACCACTGCATTGGCCCTTGAGATCTCACAGCTCAGTACCATCCTCTCAGAGGTTTGCTGGCACAGTTCCATTTGTGACTGGCTTGGGGATACAATTCGTACTGGGGGTTCTGGAAATGGACATTTTGACCCAACTTATCCATTGCTTAATAATTTAATGAATGCTGCAAGATATCTGCACTATTAAGTCTAGTTACAACAAAAATGGTGAGTAAAATGCCCTACTGGCATATACAGTATAACACCTGCAGGAATGTCTTTAGATACATATTTGATTCTGGAGGAATCAATAAACCCCTAACACTGGCAATTTAAAGGCATCAGTAAGCTTCAGACCTGATTGTTGGATCATCAGTGTCTCAAACTCCCTCCCCCCACACCTTTGTGTCAGAATTGCAGAACTGCATTTGACAATATCTGTAACTTTCTGAAACTGGCAATCCAACAAGTATGCCCACTGTATACAGTATAAAGTTTGGATACATTTTCTCATTCACTTCAATGGGAAAGTGTGTCCAAACTTTTGACTGGTAGTGTATATCAATTGGCCGGGTGTGTGCAGGTAAAAAAGTAGAAGATTTTGAACTTAATTTGATGTTGTCACTCACTCACTGTCTTTTTTCACTCCTCACATAACCATTACCTTTTCAGTTTTGAGAGTACAGTTGCCTTTGAGAAGGGATTGTCGAAAAGTGTATACTGTTTGTACAGTTCATATGTTTGCCTTTATGTTCAGATGATACTGTGCACCGTGTTGTTTGATTAAAGCATCCTGATGCTTTAAATACCATGATCTACACACTGTGCTCTTTGTTGTTACAATACTGAGATGCCTACATATATCCATACATATGTATGTAGTACTGGGGATCTTACCTGTAATACTAAGGTGAAAGAATATTGAATCATCAGCTGTATCACAAACGTATTCTCCAGAATCTTCAACTCCACTAGAAAGGATTTTGAGTCGTCGATAAGGGCCTTCGATCTTGAGCTTGATGTTCTCACTCTCTTGCAGCTTTTGGCCGTCTTTGTACCAACTGACAACACCATTGGCACGAGACAATTCACAGCTCAGGATAATTTCGTCAGGGACGTGACGGTCCAGGTGGACATCCTCCTTGGGGTAGATTATCATCACGGGAGGTTCTTTGCAGGAGAAACATATGAGATTGAAACATGATCTGAACATTTGTCTTCACAATCAAGGTAAATTAATTGACATATTTGTGCAGTTTTTTAATAAAGTTTTAATAAGATATTTTATTACCTCGTATGGTAACCTTGAAGATTAAAACGTTGTCCCCTGTGCGACATGTGTATGTGCCTGTGTCGGACAGTTGTGCTGAATGTATAGTCAGATTTCTTTGGGTGTCCTCTGCTCGGATTGTGACATTATTGCTTGGTTGCATTTCAGTTCCATCTTTGTACCACTGGACAGCACCATCAGTCCTCGATACTTTGCATGACAGAACAAGCTGCTCCTTTTCCACAACACTCTTGAAAAGGTCCTCTTCTGGGATATCAGCAAATGTTACCGGTGGTGCTGCATAAAACGGTACACAAAAGAAGTAAGTTGTTGCTGGAAAATAAGATTGATGGTTTATGCTCATGCACTCAGTAGCTGTAAGGTCAGGTTTCCACAGCTTAGACATGCTGATCTCAAGCCTTGCTATCTAGATGACAACTCCTTGTAGACATCATAATCATCCATGGGTTATAATCTTTTTTTGTAATGCTTTTGAATCAATCTGAAAGAGTTAATTAAAGCAGTGCACTGATGTAATGCAACCACAGGTGTGTTGGGGGGGTGGGGAACAGCAAACTCATCAAAATACATGCTATGTTTTTCAGACACTGGTCTTAAACGAGAAGCATGTATATGAAAAACAATAAAATGTTAAAATGAGGACATTTAGAAGGAAATGAGCTACGATGAATATGATGATCGGGTTTTGCTTCCTTTTTAGATATTAGAGGTCATGAAGGTGTATAAGAGTCTGCAGTGCAAACATCTTGCCAAGAAGAATCTAAGCATATCACCTTTCACCTCCACATAGATATCGTTGAAATCTGAATCATCATCACTTTTACAACTGCGCACCCCTGAGTATGGAGATGGAGCCGACTTCATAACCAGAGTCCTCTTATTGCCCTCTGAATCGATGTTTATGTCTGGTTTTGCCAAGAGTTTTTTTCCGTCCTCATACCAGCAGGTCTGGCTTGTAGGGTCTGAGATCTCACACTGCAGTTTGATCAGGTTGCCTACTTCAGCAGACTTGTTCCTCTCAGCCTCTGGAACAGCTGAGAATCAAACCGGTGCTATAGCAATTTCAAATCATTGAACAGTAACTAGATTGTAATCAGATTTGCTTAGCTATACTGTGTAATATACATGGATTTACAGACTAAAGGCTGTAAAATTTGATATTTGGCTCCGGATACAACAGATGGTGTTTGGTTTGTGCCTACATAGGTTGACAGTGAGATCACTTAGTTACTTTAATATTGCAAGAGTCAGCGGGCTCCAGTATCACTGAACATTAATCAGTCTAATTTTAAATGATTGGTTGTAACTTTGTACATGTCCAGTATATGCACTTAAAACACACAGCATTTAAATGGCAAAACTTGGTTTGATTTGTTTGCTTTCTCTCCATCTGCTGGTTTCTCTGTTTGTTTCTAAAATTGTAGTTAATGCGGAGCACATACAGCCATTATGCTCTTTCAGACCAGTAGGTCTGCAGCATCTGCAATTCATCCTTCATCTCACCAGTGTCACACAGTGAAAAGCACAACAATCTGCTCTGCATTTTGCAGCAAGTGACAAGTTTGATACAGTCAGAAACTGGCAGTAATGTGGGCTGCCACTGTAAATGCTGGACTGGGCATTTTTTTCACTGAAAAGACTGTAAACACAACACTGACGTAGTATTATGGTGTGAAGTTGTGGCAAGCATTTTGCCTCTGTACACAACCAGCAGACAGATCAATTATAGCATTGGTTAAGAGTTGTGTTAGTGTCCCTTGCACAAAATGTAAGTCCAATATTCACCCTTTTTACTCCCGTTTTGGTCTCCACTGGCTGCGTTCACCAGCTAGCTGCTGGCTTTGTCAGTGGTTTACTGCTGGGCAGTTGGGGAACTGTATATTTATCAGAGCTTTTTGGCTGAAAACAGTTTCCTGCTAAATGTGGAAACAGGGTTGGTGAGATTGAAGCAAATCTTAAAGCTGCAAGCCATAGAACCAAAACTAAACTGAAAACACTAATTCAACCTCAGAGTCAATTGTCTGTTGTTTGTTACAAGTGACTCCTTTCACATTACATATGATAAATTGATCCACTGTAAATATATCGAGTAAATATTATTCATTAATAAATTAATATTAATAAAAACAATATTGAGTAGTAACTGCCAACGAGCTCTTAAAAAGACAGTCAACCACTTCTAGTCTGAAAGGGCCTTCAAGTATTTTCTTCCCAGAGTAACTGTTTGTATTTAATAATTATTCATATTAAATAATATTAGATCCTTAATGTATTTATCCATGATCAAATTTAAGTTAAAGTTGTCATAACCTCCAATTTTCTATTATTTTCAACATTAAATTGTCCACCAGAATCACAAAATGTGTGTTAAGTATTAGTACACATTATCTTAGACTATTATAAATTAAAATGTTGGAAGCCCTAAGTTCTAGTTGCCAAGCATTCATTGAAAGAAGTTAGTGATTCTGACAAAGCTCAAAATACTTAGATCACCTGCAACATCCACCTTGAATTCTATATGGTCATCTGCGGCCTCACAGCTGTACACCCCAGAGTGTGTTACTTCTGCTGATTGAATAACTAGTGCTCTCAGATTTTCTTTTGTCTGGATTTCATATTCACTCTTTGGAGGAAGCTGTTCTCCATCCTTGTGCCAGTAGACTTGGGCAGTTGGCTCTGAGACTTCACACTGCAGCTTAATTGGGCAGCCTGCCTCAACAAATTTGTTTCTTGCAACCTCTGGAAGTGCTGAAAACCTCACAGGAGTAGCTGGGGGATATCATAAGAGTAATGCAGAGCACTGCTGTTAGGCTGTCAGTATCACTTAATACGTAGTGTTGTGCACATGAAACATTTTGGTTTGGTTATTTTAGCAGATACTATAACAGAAGCTCTGTTTTTATACAGTCTTACAAAATACTAGAATCTCTTTAAGAGTTAAGAGTAATTATGCAAAGAAGTGTACATTAAGAGTAATAAAGTAAATGCTAAAATGTTTTTCTTACACCTGGAAGCTCATTCATTCAGACTTAATACAAGAAAATCACCTTCAACGTCCACATGGAATGTCACAACATCATCAGCGAGGCTACAGCTGTAGAGGCCAGAGTCAGAGAACTTAGCTGAATGAATCATTAATTTTCTTAAGTTGCCATCTCTTTTCATATCGAGGCCCGTTTTGCAAAAAAGCTCCAACCCATCTTTAAACCAGGAAACCTGGGCAGCAGGGTCTGAGACCTCACACTGGACAATAATTGGACAACCAATTGCAATCGTCTTGTTTTTTTCTGACTGGGGAATTGGCATGATCTGTGGCGATCGGCCTAAAAGAAGGAAATAAAGGTTTGGGATAAGAGGTGAAATCACAAACATTGGACAGAGCACACTGCTCTGCCAGCAATATCATGTTCTCATGGACATTCAAAACCACTCACACCATAGAATAAGACGCACGTGGTATGTGTAAGAACATAGAAAGGAGGGAAATAAATCACCTTTTACGTCCACTTTGAATGTGATGGTGTCATCTGACGTCGAACATTCATAGGTGCCACCGTGTATTTTTTCAGCTGAACAGATGAGTAGTTTCCTTGTTAGAGCATCTGACTGTATTTCCATATTGTTTTGTGGCAGGAGTTTCATCCCATCCTTGTACCAGTCGACATTAGCAGTAGGATCATGAGAGAGTTCGCAGCTGAGGACAATGGGAGTGCCTTCTTGAACAGATTTGTTCCTGTCAGTCTCCTGAAGCTCTAAGAACTTCACAGGTAGTGCTATGGGTTTCAGATATTGCAAAAAGAGTATCTTGATAAGCTTCATAAACTTAATTTCTTGAAGTAATTAAATATCCAAGCTGCTGTATATTCAATCACAAAGATTTCAAGATAGCAAAATTCCCTCACAAGAAAGCACATTTAACAAAACAACATAAATACAACAACTGACATCACAAAGACAATAAGTGAAACAAAAAATATTCAAAAGAGCAAGAATCAAGAGTTATCCACAGTAATTGTACACTGACATAAAAAGCACAGACAAAAATTAACAGGTAAGACACAAACAAGAAATTAACAAAGTGTTTGTTCATCGCAGTGGTTCCCAACCTTTCCAACTCATGGCCCACTTGAAAATCTCACATGTTGATGGCCTACATCCAACCCCATAGGAATACGGAGGCCAAATAATGTCATCTCAGAGCACTTTATTTTAATAATGATCAAACCTTCAGGACTGTGAACTGAAAGCATGGCAAACGTATATGAAGCTAAATTTTTGTTTTTTGTTTGACAGGGGAAGATCATCCGTCTCTTGGCTCTTCTTTTAATTCTTCCTGTTGCTATCCAGCTATCCATTTTGATACTCCAGTTCTTGCCATGGATGTAATCTTTTAGTGCAGAATCAGACTGGGATAGCAAACAAGTATACGATATGTGGTCCGGCCGGCGACAACTTGCTATGTTCCTATCATTGGCAAGGAGTTTTTAAACATTTTTAATCTTTTTAAAGATCATCTGGTTTATAACATTTAAAACATTAATTTTATTATTTTTAAATTTATAATCTCATTTTTTTCACCAAATTTGTACTGTTTTTGGAAATGATTTGTTTGCCCCCCTGCAATACCTTTTTGCCCATCAGTGGGTTGTGGTCCACAGGCTGGGAACCACTGGTTTATGGGAGCAGTATTCAGTTAGTGTCTTTAATTAAAAATTAATAAATGCTAGTTTTAAGTTATTTGACATGCATAACAAGAAGCTGCATTATGAAGCTCAATGTTTAATAACATTTTTGGAGAGAAGACATTCTATATTATTTTAACATTTGCTAAAAACTTTAAGTCTGTCATTATTCTAGTTTTAGTCTTTAAACTGACATAACACAACATGCAATGACAAATTAAAGTAACAAATTGAAATGTACTTAAATTTTGCATTAGTTGTATTGGTTTATTTGTTAATTTGCAGAAATCATTATTTTAGATGAAACCTATTGGCTATTGGAGGTAGTTAGGTGATGAGAGAAGCATGATTTAATCAACATAACTGCTGTAACAGTTAGTTGGCAGTGCAAGACAGTGAAAGCGGCTCAGAGTTTCTAAGCGTCACCTTTTACTTCCACAGCAAACTGGATGTCATCATCCTTTGACTCACAACGGTATATGCCAGTGTGAACCTGCTCTGCTGATGGGACAACTAGACTCCTCAAATTTCCCTCTGACTGGAAGTCTACTCCACTTTCGGGTTGGAGCTTTGTTCCATCCTTGTACCAACTGACTTTTCCAGAGGGGTCAGACAGCTCACACTGAAGAGCAATAGGACAGCCCGCCATGACTGTTTTGTTCTGGTCAGCCTCAGATATAGCTGAGAACTTCAGAGATGGAGCTACAGGATTGAATGTGAAATAGAATTGGTCAATGATTGGTCAAATATTATGATTAAACAAATGAATCAAAGCAAACTCCTGAGACTAAAGCTTTTAGCTTTCAATCCAGTCTCCTAGGAATTACGTTAAAAACATAATTGCTGACTGGGTTATATTGAGACGCAACATGTTTTTTTGAATGAATGAAATGCTGCATTTACTAACATCAGCGGACTAGTAGTATGGATGACAGGCCTTAGAAAACATACGACAGTCAAGGGTCGCATCTACAGTCCCCTCTGTGGAAGGTATCAGCAAGTCACTGAACTTGCTGTAATGGTGAAAATGCTGTAATCAGGACAAGTACATAGATAGAAGATCAAAGATTTAGGCAGAAACAAATACATTGTCTGAACATTTTACTGTTATCTTCAGTGTCAACATATTTGCAACTTGCAAATTTGGAGAACATTATCTTAATAATAAAATGTAACCCAGGCACAATTATGTTTCCTACAAAACATTGCTGTTGCAGTTTAGTTGTATAGAAACATTATTTTTAGGAGACAGGGTTGCAGCTTCACATTCAACCAAATATATGTCAGTCAAAATCAGCAAAAGCTTGTAGCTTTAAATTATATTTTGTACATTTAAACGCTAAAAAATCCTAGTACATTATTCATGTGAGTCTCTTGAGTAAAGTTTTAAAGTCTACACAGTTTTTGTTTTTCTTTTTTAGTAAATCAAAATTTTTGTTTGAAACATTTGGTGATTGCTCATGAGCCTGTAGGATGATTGAGCTCAGAGAGTTTCCTGCCTTTCCTGTAGGTGGCTGGAAATTTGGAGACACTCCAATGGCCAGTCATCTAACTTGATCAAGCAGAAAATGAATGGGATTAATGAAACCCAGGCCACCTGTCATATCCCATTCTACTTTTCTACTCTGTTGATGTGACTGTGAAAGAAAAAAAAATACCAGACTATATAGTGGAAGGGGAGAGACGACCAACGTATTAAGCACTAGTATTGGCACCTGTATCAGAGAACGTTCATATTTAAGTCATGTGCACAAAGCAGCTGGTGGAAATTTTGTCAGGCAACAATCACCGGCACATGTTGTAATTGTCATTTCCAGTAAATGCAGACAATACTACCCTGGTGGAATTTACGCACTATGCAAGTGAGTATATGGTGTACTACATGTGTACTACATGCCAGTGCACTTATGGAAGCACGTGAATTGAGAATAAGGAAAGGTTTTACCATGGCTAAGTGATTGGCTAAATGTAGACTCTCATTACTTTAGTAGCAAGGTTTTAGTTATGGACTTGCTGTGTCTAAGGGTATTTTGATTTAGACGCAGAATAGAACTACAGAGCAAAGGTTCTGCCATATTTTACCTACTCCCAAGCAGCCACATCACAGCTGAGAACCCCTATTTAGTCATATGATAACATAACAGTAAATGTATGTCATTCAAATAGTGCTAAAGGGACCAGGTGAACATTTTGTTATTCAACTTTATAGCAGCAAGCCATCTTTGCTACTTTAGGTTGTTTCTATTAATCCAAGGTAATAAATAAAATTTTGCTATCAGCAAAGCGGTAACATTCAGATGCAATTTACCCTCACTAAAAATCTATTTGCAGAACAGATAAAAACAACTTGTCACCTGTAACATCCACATGAAACTGAATTGTATCATCTGTTGTCTTGCAGCTGTAAATCCCTGCATGAGACGCCATCGCTGACTGGAAAGCCAGTGTTCTTATGGAACCCTCTGCCACCATGTCTTGCCCAGCTGCTTCGTGTAGTTTTATTCCGTCCTTGTACCAAGAAACTTGAGCGTTAGGATCTGATATCTCACATCGTAGTACTATGGGTTCACCAACATCAACGGACTTGTTCCTCTCAGCCTCACAGAGCGTTGTGATTGTCACAGGCGGAGCTGGGGATGTTTGAGGTAACATCAGGAGAAAATTGCATCACTATGACTGAATAGAACAAAAGATTATGCTTGCAAACAACAGAAGAGCAAAATCTCCAATCAAAATTAGTCATGCCAATACATCTTAAGAGTTAAAATAAGTCATTATAAAAGGTATGTCCTCATTTTATATTAGTAATCTAAAGAGGTATCTTTGGTTAGACTTGAGATAACTAAGCATTCAAGTTAGGATTTGAAGCTAATATATTTACTCTTTTCCCTATTCTTAATATTCCTCACAGACCACTCAAGCTCAAAGTTTTATTTAACTAGGTTTAGTATGAACAAAATCAAGTAAATTGTCAAAATGCCAAGGATTGCAAAAAGCAATCTCTTCATTTTACACAATGTCAATTTTGTGCCCGTCCATTTTTTGTTTGATAATGCTAACCATTTAAATCACCTTCAACAGCCACCTTATTTGCAGTGACACTGTCACTCCAGTGACTGTCACATGTCCTTGATAGATAGATCTCTTCTGATTGGACCGTAGATTCTGGCTTTATATAGTAAGTCTCTGCACACTGAGTAGATGATCTTTGCCCAGAGTGAACTTTGCTGTCTACTTGATCTTCTGTGGCCTCCATGGTGTGATGGCATTCTGCTTGGTCTGTTGTGGCCTGCATGGACTGATGCAGCCCCTTGGAATGGTTAGGCACTGCTTGTCCCTTGTGATAGAGGCCATCCATTCTGACTTGTGGAAGCTGTCCTAAGTTGTAATGCTCCCCTGGTTGTTTGACAATTTCTGTCTCTTTAGAGTAATACAAGTCCAGTGATTGAGGAGATGTGCTGTTAGGGAAGTCTCTGAGCTTCTCTGACTGGACAATTGATGTCTGTAGGGGTCTGTTTAACTCCCCTGACTGGTCAGTTGCAGTCCATAAGGATTTACAGGGCCCCTCTAAATGGACAGTTTCAGTTTGTAAGCAATCAAGAAGCTTCTCTGACGGGACAGATGGAATCTGTATGGAGCTACAGAGCTCCTCTGACTGAACAATTGCTGTCTGTGAGGCTTTAAAAGGCTCCTCTGACTGGACAGTTGTGGTATGTAGGGATACAAGGGGCTCCTCTGATTGGGTAGTTCCGGTCTGTAAGGGTTTAAAGGGCCTCTCTGACTTTACAGTTGACATATGTAAGGACGTAAAGGGCTCCTTTGATTGCACATTTGCAGTATGTGAGGATGTAAAAGGCTCCTCTGATTGGACAGTTGTGGTATGTAAGGATTTAAAGGACTCCTCTGATTGGACAGCTGTGTTAGGTAAGGATTTAAAGGGCTCCTCTGATTGGACAGCTGTGGTTTGTAAGGATGTAAAGGGCTCCTCTGATTGGACAGCTGTGGTATGTAAGGATGTAAAGGGCTCCTCTGATTGGACAGCTGTGGTATGTAAGGATGTAAAGGGCTCCTCTGATTGGACAACTGTGGTATGTAAAGATGTAAAGGGCTCTTCTGACTGTAGAGTTGTAGTTTTTGAGGAGTTAGAGAGCTTGTCTGATTTCATGGTTGAAATCTGTAAGTGGTTAGTAAGGTGTTTTGACTGGGCAGTTGAAGTCTGCAGGGGGCTCTCTAGCTCTGACTGATCAGTTGGCACCTGTATTGAGCTATGTAGCACCTCTGACTCAACAATTGCAGGTTGTAAAAAATTACAAAACTCATCTGTCTGGACAGCTGTCTGCAGGGAATTATCAAACTCTTCAGATGGACCTTCTGCATGCTGTGCATAGTAAATGAATTCCTCACCTTGTGAATCTGCGGACTGTTTAGTGTAATGGTGTGTGTTAGATTGGATTATTGTTGGCTTGGCAGAGTTACAGTAAACTGGAGGTTGTCCAATTATTGTTTGTTGATTGTCGTAGAGCTCCTTTGGCTGTTTAGTTGTTATCCTGTCAGTCGTATATTCATATGTTGACTGAGAGGTTGGGATAGGTCCGGAATGGTCTTCATATATCTGTGTATCTCCTCTCTTGCCACTGAAGATGCCGGAATTGCATTTTGAGGGCATGCAGATAACTTCAGTGGGATAAGCCTCTTCACTGGACTTGTTCTTCTCTTGGTCAGAAGAGAGCCTTGGCGACGTAGCTATAAGCATTGTGATGTACACAGAGAAAGGTTTTCAGTGGTTGATGGTGATACTTCTTCTCATAACAGAATTTTACATCAGTGTGGGTTAGCATGGAGTTATGGGATAATCCATTGCAAAGACAAACAAGAAAGTCGACCAGGTTTGGTCTGAGATTGAGCTCCTATATTTCCCCTTTCAACTGACTCCTTGTATTGTCATGCCATCAATCTCTGCACTAACACCTGAAAACCTATAAAGTACTATAATTTTCTTCTCTTTGGTAAGAGTTCGTTGTCATTGCAACGGGGAGAGGTTCAGGGCAGCAATGTGAATGAGAGGATCTGGTGATGAATAAGACATAAGATGGACTTTAAGAGTTGTAAGCTGCTTGTTACAAGCAAAGATGGCTATTAAAATGAAGAATGAATTGACAAACACAACATATACGTTAGTATGAACGGCAGCTACTCAGCAACTAAACAACCACATATTTCATTAAGAGCCAAAAACTGCAGGAAATGACATGAGACTAGGGATGACAATGTCACAAAAAGCAATTGTGAATAAGAAAAAAAAAAATACAGGTGCCTCAGATGATTGAGCTAACAATAAAATACACCACTATTGTTAGTGGCATTTATGTGCTGGGTTAACATGGATGACTGATGTTGAAATATATCAAATCACCTTTGACATCCACAGTGTATTGGGCAGATGCATCAGCTATCTCACCAATCTCATCACCATAGTGACACTGCCCTGCTGTTTGGACAAAGCCAAAGAGAAAACAATGAGCCGAGTGATAGCTTCATGTAGGTAACTAAATTCTTGATTCGTAATTGTGCAGGTACATTGTGGAACACCACCTGTCATGTCCACATTTGACTGTGCATCACCAGATGTTTCACAGCCAAACCTCTCATCGCCAGACAAGTCATGTGACTGGAGGGGCAAAGCTTGGCTGCTGCTCTGTGATTCACAGTCAGATTCCATTTTTGGGTAGATCTGGGTTCCATCTTTGTACCAACAGGCTTTGGCAATGGGATCTGAAATCTCAAATTGCTGAACAATTGGGCAGTGCTCGTCAGCAGACTTGGTCTTCTCAACATCAGGACCAAGCAGATATGTCGGAGATGGCACTACAGACAATCATTGGGGGGATAATTTCAGTATACATTATCCTAGGTATTAGAAAAATTACTTTTAAAGAGATACTATCACAGATATCAGCTCTGTATTGTAACAACAAGAAAAGGACAGACTAAAAGCTACATAAAGAGTTAGTCATAACCAACATAGAAAACACACGTACAAAAAAAATCACCTTGATTTTTTACTATCAATTGGGCAACATCATCTGCTGTTGCACAATAGTATGCTCCAGAGTTTGAAGGATGAGTTGGTTCAATAACAAGGGTCTTCTTGATGCCTTCCATTTCAAAATCAGGCTCTCTATTAGATTCATGTTCTTTATCCCTCTGCCATGACACATGGACAGAAGGGTCTGAGGTTTCACATGTTGGTTCAGTGGACCAGGTTGCCTCAAGTGACTGCGTCTCCACAACGTCTGGTGACGGCGACACCGGCAACGTTGGAGCTAAAGATGATGATTAATATTATAATCGTGGACTTAACAATGCATATTTAGACTCTAATTAAGAAAGGGGTTATAGGTTCAGCTTCCCTAAGCATGGAAACTAATGTGTTATATCTCAGACCAAAAAAACGCACATTTTCAAGGATTACATAAATATTATCATTTTGTAAGTACAGATTAATTTTACCAAACAGAAACCGTTACAACTTCACACAGAATACTACTAAACAAAGACAGACAGATATGCATATTTTAAACATTAGTTGCATCTAGTCTCCAGAAAGCTCTAGTATTTGCTCTAAGATAAAAAATTTTGATTAAAAAAAAATCACCTTTGATATCCACAGTGAAGTGGATAGTGTCATCAGAGGTTTCACAGCTGTATAGCCCTGAATGCAAGAGCTCAGCAGATGGGATAATGAGTCTCCTCAACGTGCCATTACTCTGTATATCCCAACCATTCTGCGGGAAGAGCCTTACACCATCTTTATACCAGCACACAGGCACAGTGGAGTCTGCAACCTCACATTCCAGCTCCAAAGCTTTGCCTGCTTCAAGTGACTTGGTTCTCTCAACGTCAAAGATAGTAGAGTACGTCACTGGTATAGCTAGCATTGGGAATTCAGGACAGCTAAATAAAATCAAGTCTGTGGAAATGGATACCTTGCAAAAATGTAACTGCTGAGCAGAAGATGAAAGGGCTTTGGAGACTTTCAATTCAGGGAGAGCCAAAGCAGTCACAAAACAAATGATCATAAATAGTAATCACCTGGTGTGTTAACAGTTCTTTAAGCTTATGTGCATGAAACAGTCCTTCAAACAATTTAGAGTTGAAGCGGGGATTATTAGTGGCATCTAGAAAGAGGAGGTGGGGTTACAATATAAACGCACAAGATAAAAATTGTAAAGTCACCTTTGATCTCCACTTGAAACTCCATGGTATCATCCTGTGTGGTGCATCTGTACACACCCGAGTGGCATAGCTCTGCAGACTGAACAATTAATGTCCTTGTGCTGCCCTCTGAGTGGATTTCTATTGTAGAGTTTGAAATGAGCTGCATTTCATCCTTGTACCAGCAAACATGGGCCTCAGGATCCGACACCACACACTGGAGTACAATAGGGTAGCCTGCTTCGATCGACTTGGTCCTTGTTTCCTCAGGAATTGCTGAGAACTTCACAGGTGGAGCTATAGATATGTTTAGATCTTAAGTCAACCTCATGCCAGCTGTTTAGATTATTCATAATAATCCATTTACTGACAACTAAACTACTTACATGCTGTAATACAATGGAAAAAGGTGACAGCTGAGCTGCACTTTAAATAAGTATTAAGAAGAAAGGTAAAAGACGAAATTCAAGGGTGTCATAAGAGTTAGTTGCTTTGCTGAGAAGAAGCTTGTTAATGTTTCACATTGCTTAAGTTAAAACAAATCACCTTTGATGTCCACACTGAACGTGATGGTGTCACCCTTTGTCTTGCAGCAGTATAACCCAGAGTGGAAATATTCTGCTGAATACACAATCAGTTTTCTTGCCAAGCCATCAGTTAGAATATCTACTCCATTTTGGGGATGGAGCTTAGACCCATCTTTGTACCAGTGCACCTGGGCAGAAGGATCTGAGAGCTCACATTGTAAAACCATGGGGCAGCCTATTTGGATGGTTTTGTTCCTCTCATCATCAGGAATTGCTGAAAACCTCACAGGTGGGGCTATGGATATTTGGATATTTTAATGTATCATTAAATTGTAAAGATTAAGTTTTGATAAGTCAGATTTTAAAAGACGACTAAATGAACTTATAAAATAAAAAAGACAAGAAAAGTGGCAATGTGATAATAAAGATGGTTAGTCTGTGTAAAAGACACCAGTAAGAAACTCACCCTCTACTTCCACATTGAACCTGATGACATCATCAATGGCATCACAGCAATACACCCCCGAATGTGAGAACTCCGCTGATTGGATGACAATTCTTCTCATGGTGCCCTCTGATTGGATATGAAGACCCTCCATTGTTTGTAATTGCGCCCCATTCTTGTACCAGTGCACTGGAGCTGCAGGGTCTGACAGCTCACAGTAGAGCACAATGGGGTTCCCAATTTCTACAAATTTGTTTCGATCCATTTCTGACAGTGGTGAAAACTTGACAAGAGGAGCTGCAAGTGTTTAAAAAAACATTGAGAATTTTCACGGAGTTTTGTCACAAAGGGTAATGAACTAAAAGATTTTTGCACATTTGCACTACCAAATTCCAATTAAAACAAAAGAGTTAAACAAAAACACAAAGGCCAACCAAGACACATACTATGACAGTGACGCACACATACCTTGAATATACAGTGCTGCAGAATCCCGGATGCCATACGCAATAAATGTAATCTCAGCTCCATTATCTGTATCGCGAACTCCCCGAATGCGGAGAGATTGGTGTGTTCGTGACCGACGCATGGAAAAACGTTCATCCTCCTGGAGCTGAGTACCATTTAAGAACCATGTACCAATAACTGAAGCAGAGAGCTCAATAGAGAAGATGGCATCTTGTCCCTCAGGCACCAAGGCATCCTGTAAGGGTGCTTGTATTCTGGCTACTGGAACTAAAGAAAAAGGATTTGGACATGATTTAGCAAGCAATGTCCTAAACCATGTTGAGTTTTAATTAATAGAAAAAAAAGCACGGTTGTTTTAGTAGAACTGAACTTACCCAAGTGAACAGCTCTAGGGAACTCGACATTGTTGCTCTTGCCATATTTGTTTACACTGCAAATGCGAAATCGATAATCTGCCTCACATGGTACACTGTCACCAAGGATTTCGACAGAGGTTGCAGAGTCAGTGGTGAGGCACTGCAGCCACTCCTGTGAACCAGTGCCCACTTCCTGCCGCTCCAGCACATATCCGGACGGAGGATTCTTTCGCGAATCCTGAGCAGGAATCCATGACAGAAGAGCAGCATTTGCACGCTCTGTGTTGATCTGCACACCCACTGGACAACTGGGAGGACAATGTCTGGCCGCTGAAACAAAAAAAGTCCATCATGGATCAACATCACATCAGATCAACAGCACTTTAGATGGAATAGCTGATATATGTTGATCAATTCCAAAAGCACATAGTTAATCTTAAGCAAAGCTTTGTGCAACTATTGTATATGGAATGCTGTAATTTATAGACAAGGGACCCTACCTTTCACTCTTAGTTGAGAGGAAGTCTTGGATCTTCCGACGAGGAAAGTCACAAGGCCAGAGTCTTGGGGCATTGTATTGACGAAAACCAGAATGTGAGTTCGACCAAAGGACTTGAGAATGGTCTGATGGGTTTCACGCAGCTCTATGCCATCTTTGTACCAGTGAATGTCCATCTCTTCTTTTTCCACTTCAACACAAAAGGCAGCATTTTCACCTTCCAAGACATCTACTTTTCTTGGAAGTTTCCGCAAAATCGTACCTGCAAGAAGACATTTGAGTGAGTGATTCCTTAGCATATTAACAGGACAAGGAATCTGATTATGAAAATGTGTTGAATATGTCATACATGTCAAAATTTGTTAAGTGTAATTGCCCTCCAGAATGATGCGTTGTCTGACCTGTCCCTGTCATCCGGGTTAAAATAATGTCATTAGGGTTTGGTTACCTCCCTCGTCATGGCTAAATTAATAACTACTTGCTCAATGATAAATAATTTTGGTATTTGTTAAAAGAAAATATGTTAACTATTGGTATGGAATGGGAAGTGACCAACATTTTGTTGATCCTTCCAGCTGTCTGACTATTTCTTCCTTTGCAGGCAAGAGCCATTATTCCCTTATTGACTGTATATATTTTGTTATGGGCTTTTGCTGAATGACTGCTGTTATTTTTCTTGGAAGGACTCATAGGTCATAGCTCAAAGGTCTCATAATGGACCAGGACTACTGAACCAAAACAAGTAGCAATACTGTTTGTTTCCAGTTTGATGCCAGTTATTTTCAAAGCATTGATGAAAAGTAACACAACACAAAGTGCTCTCCAAAGTCAAATTGACCTGACAAAAATTCAGACATCAGACTTTATGTTCACTGCCAATTACAGTTTTCATGTCCAAGGATTTACCTTTTTTCTCTTGCTCCTAAGGAGGAGAGAAAAGTAGTCATAGTGCTTATTAAGAACAATGTTCACATCCATACACTGTCTGTACTGAGGTTTTGGTCTTCAAACAGACAAATAGTGGGTTAGGATTGTCACACACACACACACACACACACACACACACACACACACACACACACACACACACACAAAAACACTAATTTCTCCCGACTAAAAATTGTAGTTAAGGTACCACATAGTCTGTATATGACACCATGCTGTTACTTCTTCATGTTAATCAGTTTGCATATATTTTTGCAATGTACTGTGTTTGTCAAATAAAGCTATCGTTATCTGGTTTACCTCTTACAGCTACCTCTGCAATACTTCTCCCCCCATCGGGCATCTCGCAGAGGTAAATCCCATCATCGTCAACTCCGATGTCACGGATAGTTAGTCGCCTTTTTGTTCCCCACTCCTCCATTCCATATTTGGCCCCTGGCTGCAGTCGTCTATCCTCCAGATACCATGTGATGGGAACAGAGTCTTCTGGAACTTCGCACTCAAGAACAGCCAAATCTCGTTCCCATACTTCCAGATCAATAAGAGGCTGCTTGAATCGCACAGGTGGCTCTTGGACCAAGGAAGAGGAAGAACACCAGTTTGATTAAGCTGATATAACTTCTTCTAATGTACTAGAACAAGCTTGAGATATTCATATTTATTTCTATCATCAAATGACAGTACTATCATTTCATCCCTATAAATTCTTCAGGCAGGTCAGCCCTACAAAAACTCACAGGACACTATCTAGGTCCTTCTAGTAAACATTGTAAATTGAAATATATTTGGCAGCCAATTCCAGTGAACTAAACAAGATGAGCAAAATCCTGAGACAAGTGGCTTATTTAGTTGAGGAATGGAAAGGTCATTAACACATCAGGGTGTTAGATAGGAAATAAACTGTTTGTAACTGACACCATCAGACAGTACCAGACAGTTGTAAACAAAAAAATGTGGACTATATTTAGTATTCTGTGTGCAAAACATTCTATTTCCTTATCTTATTGTTTTAACGAATCAAATTAAAGACTCAACTGATTAAGTACATTTACCATCTTCCATTTAAATGACATTTACATTTACTTTCTAGCCACCACTTACTATTAACCCTATCTCAGTGTTACTTTCTCTGTCTCTGCCTGATACAGTACAATACTTTATGTTGGTGCCATGAGTTTGGACTTCTCTGAGCCATGTGAGAAATATGATTCCCTTCCCAAAGATTTTGATCACATGGACGCCTCCCTAGACCTTTTACAAGCTAAGTGACTTTGCAGACATCTCTCTGCTGTTGGAGTCCACCTCAAGCTCAGGTCAAATTTCAGATCATTAATACATTTCATTAATCCTCCAGTGGACCCAGGATTGAATTACATTTAATGCAGCTGATGTCAAATGATTTGATTACTAGTTATATTTGCAGCTCACAGGCCTGCTGGCCTGTCCTTTTATGAATTTACGTGACTGATGATACACTATATACATGACATTTACTTGACTAAACTAGTTCTTTAAAATGAAGACTTTTAAGGAAAAACATTAAAACAGAATAAAATGTAAGTTGCAACTTAATGAAGCTTTATATACAACAATGCAGATTAATTAAGCAATTTTTAAAATCCAGTTGTACTTTAAAAAGGATCAATATTCCACCATAACAATTTTTTACTTTGCCTTGTCTTTCTGGCCTTATTCCAGTAAATGATCTCAGAGAACCTTTTTGGAGACATCTCACTGACATCATCATAATATCAAATGGATAGAAATCTGATCCAAGAACACACCAGACCCTCACTTTCCTTTACTCATCAAAAATACATTCCAGGCTAGAACTCACTCTTCAAACCATAACTAAATTTCTTTAAATTTAACAAAATTAAAACTCTGAGGCCTCTGAAAATGATCTTGACTTACCCTTTACGGAGAGGTGTACAGCACTGAGAGTTTGCCCTGCAGTATTTGATGCAGCACAAACATAAACTCCATTATCCTTCTGCTTACAGTACAGAACCTTAAGTGTGAAGTATCCTTCTCTGTCCTCATATAACAAATATCGCCTTCCAGACAGTATCAGTCTGCCGTCTTTCCTCCAAATTATTTCTGGTTTGGGTTTACCAGTCACAAAGCAGCGGAATTTGGCATGTTTGCCCTCTGTCACTGCGAACATTTTTACTTTAGTAGTCATGGTGTCGTCTTTGAGTCGGTTTGACACTTGCCTACCACTCCTCTGTTTTCCTTGGTGGGCTTTCCAGTGGCCATTTGTGTAGCCATTACGATTTCCATCTTCCTCATGTCCAGGCCCTGCATCAACAAGCAACACAGCGCCTGCCAATGCTTCCCCAAATTCATTCCTGGCTTTGCAGGTGTACACACCCCCATCTGGGGCACGGGTCTTAAAGATCTTGAGCTGAAACCATCCACCGTCCTGGTAGCCCACACTGAAATGGGTGCTTTCAAATATTTCATTAAGTTTCCTGCCATCCTTTTCCCAGACAACCTCTGGTCGTGGGTTACCCCAGAGCTTACAAGAGAAGACAGCATCTTCTCCACGGCCTGCACGAGTTGAGAGGGGCTTGATGAGGAATCGTGGTTTATTTTCCTCTCGTACCTCCATCTCTTGTGCCTCACCTTCCACCCTCAGTGTGGCCGCTGCATACGTTTCCCCAATGCTGTTCTTTGCTTTGCAGATGTACTGGCCACCATCTTCTGTGGTCACAGCTGAAATGATGAGATTGTAAACATTTCCATCCTCAAAGACCCTATATCGTCCTTGCGGGTCAATCTTTTCATTATTTCGCTCCCAGATAACTGCTGGCCTTGGATCGCCACCAATTTGACACTTCAGGACAGCGTCAGTCCCACTTTGCACCACCACAGGTCTTGGATAGGCCAAGAAACGTGGTGCACCACCAAAGACATCCATTGCCACTTCTTTGTCACCTTCACTTCACCTTAAACAGTCCAGGAGAGCAAGATGTGGCAGTTATTTACTGGGCTAAGATGGTCCAACTTCTGCACTGCAAATTTCTGAAAAGAGAAATAACAGATTACTTTGATATCAAACAAGTTTGAGATAATACATATATAGTGAAACTAATATATTCATAACATTTTAGGCGGATCATTCAACCTTATATGAAAAAAAAGACATAAGAAAAAAATTACACTTTTCGCCTTTCTGCATTAAGGAAACAAACCCATATATTTTGGAAGGAAAAATAAAACTTCTATCGTTCAAACTGTCAGTGTCTGCCCCTTCTACATGCATGTGTTTCAGCACAAACACATGATATGATTAATTGAATTAGATCTGTCTGCATGAGAGAAAAACACAGGCTAGCAGTGACAGGGGGACAGCCTAGTCCTGTTGCAATGGCAGCCACAACACATAGCCGGTACAGCTGGTGCTGTATTTCAGTGGGAAAGTGCTTAATATAGCAAGCCCTAAATAAAGACCTGCGAGGGAGTCTGTGTGTGTCAGGTATCACAAAGACAGCCCTGAAACCCGCGTGCTCATACAAACACCGGCCGAAATCATAGTCTGCCCACCCAAGAGACCTTGCAGTCAAAATATGCAGAGCCCCTATCACACCCTTTGTTGGCAGCTCTGATAGGGAATTCTTTCTCTTAAATGTCACCATTAAAGTAATTTTTCTTTCATATTCATAAATAAATCACAGTTGCACAGTTGTAGAAATTTCATGTATAATAGAGTTTCTCTCTCATTGAAAATTATGCCCTCCTTTTTACCATTTTATCCTTTCTCCTTAAACTTTTGCTTGATGAGCTTTTGAATTTGACAGAATATTTTTTTATCAACTTAGCCTTTAGTCCTCTTTGATATAGCATACAAAGTTTCAGTTCTTGAGGAAGATAAAAGTGTTAATCGAATCCAACTAATTGTCCATAATAATATCACACTGAAACATTTAATAGCAATATATTAATGCTAATATTAATAATAAAACATTGTTGTTATTCAAACACAAAAAAACCCAACCTTAAGTCGTATTCTTTCACGCCTTTAAAATTGTTGTCCATCATTATTTGAGATGCATGACAACTAAAAAAATCGCCCATTTGATTATATTTTTTGCTGCCATCACTAAACACTGTAGGTAAAAACAAGTTTGGTCTAAATGTTGATGTAAAAGAGAGTCAATAATAGCAGCTTTAATTGGTTAACAATGAATTTTCCTAACTTAAAATTTAACTGATTGTTGATATTTAGTATAATCTTCAAATATAATGTTTAAGTGGGTGTTTCCATAAATATTAAACGTTGCATAAAAAAATCTTTTTTTGCATTATGAGATGTTTTATTAATACAGTTTCGACATTGCATTGAAAGAGTCTTCAGTATTCCCTCCGGAGGTTTAAAGAGAGGAGATTAACCCCTGTGTTTACTTGTCTGATTTAATTGGAATGACCTCTGCCCCCTGTGAAGCTGTGCCGTGTACCCCTCATATGACCTACCTCGCTTCAGTCGCCAGGAACGACCGTCAACATACATTCCGCACTTGCAATCTCGCTTCAAGTTGAGAAGCAATGCCACCCGTCTCCTGAAGGCTGAGTAATGTCCCAAGTTGACTTCAAATTCAGACACATGCTCTCCTCAAAGATCCCAAGATCCACTCTAGCACATGTCTGTAACTGTCCGGTAGGAGGGAGGGAGAGAAAACAGAACTTCAGTATCCACACCAGTGTCCCGTTTAACAACTTCAGAGTGGTCCCCGAAACTCTGTGTCGGTTCAGGCCATAGACACCCCAAGTGTCATTGTTCGTGGAATACCATTAAATGCTTTTGCAGCTGCTGCTGTCCCCTAAAAATACTGGCTGCCTCGATGACAGCAGTGAGGATAAGTCAGACACTTCCATTCACTTGCCAGCAGGGGCTAAAGATAGTCCAGGTGGCCAGTGTAGGGGGACTGCTTAGCTTACTTAAGGCTTTGCAGTAAAAATCCAAGGAGAACAGCAAGCTTCTGGTCTCTAAATATTATAAATCTCAACTAGATTAAATCCCTCACATTCGTGTCATTCACAATATACACACTAAGAGTGTACAATACCTGTAATTTGGATATAAATAAATACATTAATATACACCTCCACTAGTGTTGCTGCAACACCTGAATCTTTCCAGAAACACGGGTAGTACTGTATGGTGAACCTGTCTTTTGCCCCTATAGTAAAGATAATACTGATGTACTTGCTGATTACAGCAACATATTTCTTGGTCATGAGTACTGTAAAGATGAGAGTATAGTTAGTTTTTATTCACACAAACTTAAGCTGGGTCTTTTCCTTGCATTGACATTTGCCACCTAGTCAGCCAATCAGGGTGAGTCGGGTGAGTCCCATGAGGTTGCCCCCCTCCACTTTTCTTCAGCTGTGGATGGAGGCGCCTGCAGGCCGAGGCTCACTAAGCTGTGTGAGTAGTGGGTGCTGCACCAGTAACCTCTCAATGGCACCCAAATCTGGCTTTGCAATCTTCATCCAAGTCCAGCATCAAGGAATTTTTCCACACAATGAGGCTGACATTTTTTAACTTGTTTTTTCTAAATAGCAAAAGATCCAGTTCCAAGCAGCTGGAGCTGTTCTGACTGTCCTTGTGTGGCCTCTGCTCTGAGCTATTTCATGGCTCCTTCCCTATAGCTGTGTTTGGTGTGTCATGTGTGATGTGGCAGTTATGACTACTTTGCAGATGAAAGCAAGCATAACCTTAGTTCAGGTACAGCACAAGACATGCTCGCATCATCTGATTGAAATCAACTGGTTAATTCATGCTAGCATCTTGGCTTCTGTCTGACTTGGAACAAACATTTTCATGCTGGTGTACCACCCTAACTTACCTCTAGTTCATTGTATTGTTTAAGTAAAATTTATATTTAAGTCTTCGAGTGGATTTTACACATCGAAGTCTGACACAATAGTTGTTGTTTGGTGTATTGATAGACTGCCCATCATCTCTGCTTGAGGCTCGTGGCTCAAGGCTACATTGCCACTACTAGCATAACACAACAGAATCTCTGACCAAACTGTTGTCAGTCAAGTTGCATCATGGGTAATGTAGGCATCAGGGTTTGACAAGGAAGAAGAATGTATAGAATGAATCTGCTGAATCTGGCTCAGCTGCACCAATTTGGATCCATTTATAAAACAAAAACAAAAGAGACTGTGCTTTAACTCATTAGGGAACACCACAAGCCTGGACATGGAGGAGCACCCAGCCCAAGCTGAGGCTTGACTGTTGGCTTCTATATTTTTGTTGGACAGCAAACTACTTATGAATATTAATGAGCACTCTACTAAAACTGTTGCAACACCAACTGACTAATTCAGTGGAATCTATGCAAAGGAGATGTGTGCAGCTGCATGCCCTGATGTCACTTACCATATTTTTACATATTGGAAGTGTGTCTTCCTCCATGTCTATGGTTGGTACTGGAACAAAGAACATGTTGTGCATATGTACATCTCTCCTGTCACCATCCAGGCTATCAGAGGCGTCATCCACAGATAGGTATCTTCTGCACAAATATATCATTAATTTTTCCAGCATTTTCAATCAGGACCAACCAGTGTGTTGTCACACACATTTAAAATTTGTAAATAGCAGAATATGGAGAACAATGCAAATACTTAATGTTTAGGGTCTCTGCTGAATTTTAATTCAGCCAGTGAGTTTATTCATAGTACCAAACCCGCTTTTGTGCTTCTGTACTCGATCCAGTATCAACTGTTAATGCCATTAATCCTTATTTCCTTGTTCGTTTATATGGAGCCAATAGGCAGTACCTGATCCGGTGCCTTGTGGAAATGAGAGGAGTGGGCAGCACGTGGACCAGGGTTTTTTCAGTGTGGGAGACTTGTGTGATTGTGAGACCTCAGCGTGGGCTGCAGTGTCTCTTCAGCTGTTTTGCCCCACAGACCCTCCTCCTTGATTTCAGCTGTTGGAAGTAATCTGATATAACTCAGATCCCTCTAGCTGGTTATGAAACACTTTGTGCCTCTAACTGAGTAACAACTTGAAGGGTTGTTAGGTTATCAGTACTCCTGAACTGAGAAAATACATATGGAGAAATGTTGTTTCTCTAAGTAATATCAGAACCAAAAAGTGTTTTTAAAGTACATAAGTATAGTTTCTCATAAGCTACTATAGGTTGGTATTTACAACATCAAGAAAACTGTCAAATATTTGTATACTTTGGTTACATTGATATAGAGTATATTGAAATGGCCCGTGGGTAAAATTTCTATTTCGTTCGAAGAGGTTGATTCTGTTCTATAGAAGAAACACTGAAAACATTTAGGATTTTATTGACGATTGCTTCTTTAGTTAAATGCTTCAAAAGTCTTGCATTTTAAGAATAGCTTCTGCCTTAGTGAGTCAGATTTCTCTACAATGCTCATTTGAGTTAAAACTGTTTAGAGCTGGAGTGGAATTATAATGGAAAACAAACTGGGGTCAGACTGTCCAGTTACATCACGAGCCCAGTAAATTACTGGACTAGAAGAGGGTGTGAAGCTTTTAAATCTGAGCGGTGCTGACAGGATCGACAGAACAGCCACCTGCTTACAAACACTATTTCATCAACAGTGACTCTGTCTAGAAAACATAGTTAATTTTGGCCCTCAGGACCTGGACTATGGGTCACTCAAAAACATTTATCAGTAGTTTACTGCAGGTTGTGACCTTATGGCAACAAAAGCTGTGCCAAGGGTGTTTTGTGTATTGATTACTAAGAACCACACCCCTGTCATGTGATTTGATCCATATATAAAGTGTGTCACTCACTCTTTGTGCTGTGTAAAAGCTTAGCGAGACTGAAATGTTGCTGTGAATAAATCATTCTCAGAAGAAACATTATATGTCACGCTCATGTGCAACGTGTTCCTAGACAACTGAAGAGTTTAGGGATCTTCCTAAACGGCTGCGCCCATAAAACTGATAAATTAATGTATTGGTCAACCTGCCAAATAAATAACATTACAAGGCATCTATTTTAAAGCTTAAAAAAATGCTTGGAAGGGTAAAAGCACCGTAAACTCTGTGCTTAACCCTTTAGGGAAAATTGCAAACACACTTCTATCCTTTTGAGGTTAAACTCAAAGCTACAATTTTCATTTGTCTAAGCTATGTCCTGCAGTTTACAGTAATTACATTGTGGACTCACAAAAGTTTTTAAGGGATACCAGTGTGCTCAAACCACCTATCAAATAATATATTAAAAAATTAGGAAAACCTTAAAGTATGACGATGTTAAACCTCAAGCTATGATTTGTCTCCTTAACAGCATATGGTGAGATTGTTACCCTATAAACCTTAAAACCGTGAGTCAAGTTTTATCATAAAGTCCTCTGAGCACCACACCTTAAAAAGAACACAACCGGCTGTGGGACTTCAAATGGAGATCAAATATTCAAGTAATTATATAGAGTCTATATAGAGTATAGAGTTAAATAAAAAACAAAAGTGTAATTTTTACTATAACTCAAGTACAATTGACATTTTTAACACAACTATAGCACCGTCGCCTCACAGCAAGAAGGTTCTCGGTTGGAACCTGCCGGCTGGCTGGGCCCTTTCTGTGTAGAGCTTGCATCTTCTTCCCTGTACCTGTGTGGGTTCTCTCTGGGCACTCTGGCTTCCTCCCACAGGTTAGGCTGGTTGTCAACTCTAAACTCTAGACTGCTGACCTGTCCCGGGTGTACCCCGCCCTCGCCCAGTGTCAGCTGGGATTGACTCCAGCCCCCCCGTGACTCTATAAGGATAGGTGGTATAGATAATACTGAAAAATGGACAAAACAGTCAATGTGACCATAACTCGTACCTTGCTTATGTCAAATAATAATGAGTGAAGTTGTGGTTTCATTATAGAGCTGCAGGATGCACTCGTATATATTACTCTTCGTGGAGGGAGTCCCTCTCTGCTCTCTGTAAGGTTACACTGTGACATAGCATTTAACACACAATTTTGCCTTTCTTTTCCCTGACACTGGAATGTGAGTGAAGCAGACATTCACAGAGCTGTGGACGTGTTCAGACAGTAGCCTGCAGACACACCGACTAATACAGCAGAGTCTAATACATAGTGCCAGAGGACTGAACCCAGTGCCTTTTCCTGTGATAACAAACGTTCTCAGAGAAGAATAGAGATGGTAGAAGTACCTACAGCATGTTAAAGAAGTACCACTAAACACATCAATTCATGTTCATAGAGCAGATCTGATGCAAATGCATCAATGGATGGATTTAGTCTTCTGTCTTGTTTGTGTCAGTGGAGACAGAGCAGATCCTCAGACTGCTTAAACATATTTCACTACTTATGTTTACCTGCATTGTCTTTTTCTTTTTTTGGGGGGGGGTTTGATGTGTTTGACACATTTCTACATTCATAAACAATCATATACCACTTTGTTAGGAAAAAAAAAAGAACAGAAACATGTCACATAACAAAAATAAACAACAAAACACAATCAACAGTGTAAACTGCAGGCCAGTAGCAGTACATTAATGAATGGTGGGGGACCAGAATCAAGTATTGCCCCTACAGGTCTTGAAAAGAAAACCAACTTCACCCTCTGGTGGCCTTCTCCTGTGAGTGCAACACACCACAGCTCAGCTCACAGCTGGAAGGGACGAAATGTGAGTTTTAAGATGATTTCATTGTTTCTTTGTTTTTTCCATCTATCAGAACTGAGGCTGAAGATGAACTCTGAACTTGACTCTTTGGTGCAAGCTATAGTTGGCTTACATTATGGCCTGTAAGGTTATTTTTTTGTTAAACATGGTTTCATAAGTACTTTCTCAAGCTTTGAAGAATCAGCTTTAGCAGTTTTAAAACAATGCGAGATTCAGTGTTAAACTAATGTTTCATCTCAAGCTAAGCTTAAGCTGAGCTCACTTTTTAAGTTACACATGATGGATAAAATTATATTTCTTTTCTCTTGTTTCTCAGGTAGGCCTCACCTTTCTCTTACCTGCCAGCGAGACAAACCAAAGTAACTCAGCCTTCACTGAGGTACATGTGGTCATTGTGTTGCCAGGTCCGGTCTTGTGGGCCCACTGCAGCCGAAGGTAGTGACAGTGTAAACTTTGAATGGATGACAGAAGATTTCCGGTGGAAAACTCGGGTTTACACAGCTCAAGCTGTAGTTTCTCATCCATTCACATCCGCTCCAGTTAAAGTCAACAGAGAAGCACAATGTTCGTCAGAGTCTGTCATTGTCAAAATGTGACAACAAAGGAAAATAGAAGCGTTAATAAAAAAAGAATATCTTGACACAGTAAAAGCTCTAATAAAAAATCATTATTAGAGCTTGGATTGACTTTTATTATTACGCTTGTTTTTCTTATTACAGGTCTATTTAGGATCGTCCATGATCGTAGGAACTGCTTCGAAGTTGCAAACCAGTGGAATATGTTGCCTCTAGGACCTGGCGGACACCTCTCTCCCTCTCCGCACTCCCCGTCTGCTTCCAGCAAGGCGCCGCGTCCCCATCAGCTGTTCTAGCGGCAGCAGCGGCAGCGGCAGCAGCAGCGGCAGCAGCAGCGGCGCTGGACCAAGGAAGCTGTGCGCATTTTTACAGCCCGTTGCCCCCGAACAGTCCATGTAGCTTTACCGCTCCATACCAGGGAAAGAAGAAATGAAGATGAGGTACTTTTTTTTTTTTCCCCCTCCCTTTAAACGTTTTGCAGCCTTTACTGAAGCGATAAAGTTGTGAATGTGACTGCTTGCTACCTCTGCAGGTGTTCTTCATGGCTGCAGCGCCTCGTCTGCTGCGTCCTCATTCTGGTTCGCCCAGCGGCATCGCAGTGGTCAGGTAAGGGCAGATACTTGAAACGTGGATGTGATGGCTCTGGGGACATGCTCACACTTCAGCAGACCTAACTTGCATAACGGTCTCTGGCTGAATACGTTGTGCATTGCTTACAGACCATGGTAGATACATCTTAATTTTTACAGTCAAGATTTGAAATAGTGTAATGCTTAAGTTTGGCACCGGTCTGTTGGAACCGTGGAGTCATGGTAGCAGCTGACCAGTTAGTTTTTTGTCTAACTTTTATGAATAAGGGATTCAGATTGTTTAAATTGTGCCTTACACAATAAGAACTAAGCTGGTTTACAAACGTAGACTGCAGGAAGTTGCAGCAACTCATCCTCATGTCTGATGCTTGGCTGTGACTGGGTGTTGAGCATAGTGTCTGCCTACTGTCTTTTCTTTGGCTTGGATGGCTTCAGTTCACCGCTTGTTCCCTGCTCCTCAGCAACCTTTTACATGCTCACTGACCAACCAGCGTGGCTGCTGCAGCGCTGTGGTGACACATTGTTATGATTCAGTGATACAACACAGCAGTTTGTCTGTTCTCAGGAAGGTCAAAGTGGCTTTGGGACCGTTTACAGGTTTTTCTCAAGTCCAAAGTCTACAGTGCGTAGAAGCATGTCTTTACTCTGTGTCTGACTGTGGCTGCATCTCACTTCTGAAAGAAGCCCTTCCTCCCTCCTCTGCAATGACCTGTTAACCCGAATGGCACAAGTATAACTGCTAACCTGTGTATCTTCCCAGATGTTACAATGTCAGTGCATTTGTACAAGAGGCAAAGACAATAGAGCATTTCTTTGACACACGATAGTAATGGTGGGCCCATAGGAGTATAAGAGAACTCTCTTCTGATCCTGAATAATTTATCTCTGAACCCCGCTGATGTCCTACATTTAATTTAGTAAACGTGCAGTTGGAGAACTGTGTAGCTGTCAGATGATAGGGAGAGGAAACTGAGAGGATGTCAATTAATATTTGATCGACCGCGATCACTTAAGAGCTTTGATGGACTTTTATGATCGTACTGTCTTTTGTAACCAACACATCCCATCCAGTGCTAAAATAGGTTTGATCAAATGTTGTTTGAAGGGTGAAACATTTGCGAGTAACTCTGAAACAACGTGACATTTCCACAGGAATGCTGTCCTGTCTGTGTGTGTCCGGGCTGAAAAGGCCTGCCACTCTGTCTCAAGAGCAGTGCCTTTGGTCGCCTGCGACATGGTTGAATTAGGTCTGATTCATTCCCAGTCCCTGGCTGGGTCAGGAATCCCTATTGTCGTGTGATCTTTGACATGCACCCAGCATGGTTTTGCCTGAAGGGAGCAGGACGAGGTTGGGGGAGGGGAACGGCTGTAAGGGGACACCCCACCGTGCCATTTAGTGGCTGAATTAGATGCCGCATTAAAAATCACAGCTGGCTTGAGGTTTTCTCCCTTTCAGAGCAGGGACATGTCGGCCAGGGGGACAGGAGAGCCAGAGTGGTAAATGGAACAGGCTTTGAATGTGCCAGATAGAGATACCAACATTTTACATTTATATTTTGATGATTTTAATATATTTCTATATTATGACTAAGATTGTTTGCAGCCTTTTTGACTGAAATGACTCCTGTTTGAGGTGATTCAGCAACTTCCATCTTATTCCCTTGTGGTCTGGTTGGCAATACTCATTTTGTAGTGATATGTGATGGAGCAGCTTGTCTGAAGCAGACCACCCGCTGACAAACATCTGTTGACGTGCCACATACTGTTGCAGAATTTGCAGGAAAACATCTGCTTCCATGCAGATGTGTCCCGAGAATGATGATCTGAACTTTCCTGTACACATCAAACTTTGCACACACAAAGCGGCTTTTGTAACTGATAACAGAGGTTAAACATCCATCTCATCAGAGAATGTCTTGTATATGCAATGACATCCCTCTACAGGGTATATTGTTATAAGTATATACTAATGAAACTATGTTGAAAATCAAATGTATATTGATTCACTACAGGTGCAGCAATCCCTAAAATACTGGTCATTCTGCATGTTTTGTTATTTGCAAAGTTAGAAACTCTGAAGAGGACATGGCGGAATGCTGATCCCCTAAAAAAACACAACTCATAAACTCCAGACTTTATGTACACTAATCTGTAAAAGTTCAGCACTTCAACAATAAAAGTCTGTTTCTCTGTGGTGAACAGCAATTGGATTGGTGCCTCTGTTAGGATCATTGTAACTCTTAAATGAAATAAATGGACCGACTGTGCAGAGATTCTGTTGACTCAATGAACCTTGTGATGTCTAATCCCTGGATTTTCTAGTCAGTAAACCTGCTAATTCATGATCGACATCTTTGGAGGTTCCACATATGATGGTTGGGAAGTTCCATCTAGCATTAGTTTTTCAGTCACCAGCATTTAGAAAAGCCATTAATCCTCTGCTAGGAAGATGGTTTTTCCTTTGACTTTGGAGATAGCTTTTTTGTGACTTTCATTGTAACCTCTCATGTGTGTGTGTGTTCGTGTGTGTGTGTGTGCGTTCGTGTGTGTGTGTGTGTGGGGGTCATTCAAAATGTCAAGTGGATGTCTGGATATTTCTCTCTGGCTCCTCTTTCTCTGCATTTTCAAAAATGACTTGAAGGAATTGATACTTCCTTTCTGCATTTGTGCTATTACCTGTGCCACTTTGGCTGCTGTCTTTTGCCTGTCAATCACCAAGACACAAGTCAGATGGAAGTTCACTTGTGATAATATCAGTCGGAAGTTTCAGGCACTACAGGTTTTAACGTCATTTAAAATTACATTTGATACTTTGCTGTAAAAACATTTGAGATGTAGCTGTTTTAAAGACAATCACGATCATCTTTACAAGGTTATTTCAAGCAAAGGACTCAAAAACTCGTGCAGCGCAACCGGACCACTCTCTTAACGCAGCACAGCTGTTAAAGACCAGGACAAAAAAAATTGTATCTATATGAGAAACACACTTACCGAGGAGGCTGAAAAGGAAATCTAGACTTGGTGTCGTTTACTTTAATGTAGATGTGTTTTTGTAAGAAAACCACGGTGGTCACATCCTGCTTTGATTGCTTAATTCGACCCATCTGGAGCTCGTAGTGAATCTGAAGAATTGTATATCCATCGTGGATGTTGAAAAACATGGCCCAGTTTCAGAATTACCGCTGCGTCACCAGGCACGCTGTTTAAATGACTGTATGTAGCATCAGTCAATGTGACTGATGCTTTGTTTTTCATATTATTTTTACAATTTCTATCTGCCAGTTAAATATAATTTATTTTTAAATTCCTGAGGCATTAAGACCATTTCATCTTACAGTGTGTATTACCTTCACTCTTATAATCTCTCTTTTATATTTGTTATAATTTCTTTAGTTTTGTGCACATCCCAGACACACATACCTGTGTCGGTTTGACCCGCATGTAAAAATGCCCTCTATGACCTGTGACAAAACTTAAACCAATTACCTGCTCCCTTTGCATTTGAATGTCACCAAAAGAAAGAGCTACATCTCTTTGATCCTACACTTACTTAGTTCATGGTTGTTTCATTATTTGGTGAAGAAGGGCTGGATTTGGCCAGAGTCCCAGAACAACCCTTCTCTGGCAGACACCTGAACAAACTGAAGAAAAACATTAGTGGCTAATGGCAGATTTATCATAACATAAAAAGCTTTATCTTCAGTTTGACAGATGGACAGTATGACTAGTTGAAAGGGATGATTATGTTTCCATCCACCAGATTGACTACAGTCAAGAGAGTGATAGGACATAGAAATCTGGTATTGATTATGTAGACAATACAGTTTTGTCAGCATTGTTATGTGTAAAGAAATGCTCTTGCTGGGCTTTGCTCAGTATATGTTGTGTATTTTTGATCCCTATCATCTTTTCAGGACAGAGCATCCTTTTGAATGTTGCTGACAGCTGTTATCTGTATTTTTATGTGCCCCCACCACTCAGTGTTTCAGGTGCGCTCGGCTGCTCTCTCATGCTGTCCCTGATGTCAAAATGCCAGGTTGACAGAGGTAAAATAATTACCTAGGGACACCATAATTACTGCTTATGTTCCAAGAGAAGAGGATTTGTAGGGCTACTTGCTCTGTACACCCAACTATCTCCAGCACTAATGGCACACTGAGTGCCCTCTTACCTCTCAGCACCTCTTTCCTGTTTGTGGCAAAACCCTCACTTATTTGCTTGTTGTTCCCAGCCGTAATCCAGGGGGGAGTTAGTTGAAGTGTGAAGCCTTACTCTGCAAATAACAGGACTCTACAGTATATGCAGGTTATTTTTCAGAGATCAGAGCACAGAGCGAGATGGAAAGGGTTAGATATTACCAGCACTTTCAAAAGAAAAACAGAGCCTCTTCTATCTAGTTATACATATTTGAAGATACTTTAGAAGGTATTTGCTTCAGAAAATCATTTCTCAACATTTGGACAAAGTGAACTGTGATTGCATTATAAATGCAGATTTACTCTGTGTCTTGCTGTAGCAAGAAAGCTATTGCTTCTTCATATGCAGATTGTGATTCCATTAACTTTGTTGCAGGAGTAAGCTACTGAGCTTCTTCATGCAGCAAAAACCTCCTGATGAAATCTTCATGGGTGAATATACATTAGCAACAGTTGCGGTTGTGTATTGTGATGTAAAAAACATAGTGTTGTTATACACCCAGACTACCTTGGTGAAAGGCGTTTAGCCTCTTTAGAAACCATTACATTTGAAGCCTGGCTTACTTCTACTCTATGTGGTCAGTTTGTCAGCACCAGAGGCTGTAGCCTGGGTGAACACTGGTTTCCATGGCCACCAGGTGCAGATTTTTCCACCACAAAGCCGTATTTGGCTGTAGCAAAGGAAACCGGATCTATCTACCTGGCACTTTGTCCTAGTCTCCAGCTTTAGGGAGTGTTCACTTGTCCTTACCAACAGCCTGCTGAACACAGGGAGGCATGAAACTAGAGACCCCCCCCCCTCCACCCATTTACATTCTCTTGTCCTAAGAAATCTATACCATCAGCGTTTCAATCTCCATGAACTGGGACTAGTTCTGAGTGACAAAGATTACGTAGACTCCTTCATGTCTCTAGTTGTGACGTGATCCTCTGACATTATTTCAACCTTTCAGATTCGTACCTGAAAAAGTAAGCATATATATCAACTGTCAGATGTGAGCACTGTTAATACAAGCTCCAGCTACCACCCAATGCGTTTTTTAAAAGAATGAATAGACCATTCAGCATTTCATGAGGCCCCTCTCGGGAATGTCATTGTGCGTTTCAAACCTCACTTGCCGTTATATTCCTCTTTTTGCTCTCCATGTCTTCTTATCTTTCGATTGACTCTCATGATGTGCAGGCTGCTTTTCAAGGCATCCTTGAATTCCACTCATTCACCCGTCCTTCAAGAGCTGCCGTGTCTGTAGGCACTTCTCTTTTTTTTTTTTTTTTTTTACCCCTAACAAATCTCACACCATGGGGGTGTGAACTGAGGAGAATCCCATGGGACGGGGAGATTACCATCAAGCCTAGAGCTCCTGTGACAAAAGAGGGATTTGCTGAGTCCTGTACCTCAGTCCTCTACTCTCGTATGGTCTTGCTGGAAGTAGGATTGGGCGAGGTATGGGATTCGATGACATGTCCTGTCTTCACTGTACCTGTCAGAAACTGAGAGGTGGACTTTCCAGGTGCACTCTCTATTGGATGTAATGTTGGGTAGTAAAATAAAAAAAATGTTTCTGTTTAGTCTTTCAGTGTTTTTATTGTGTGTATTTGCTCTAAAGTTCAGTACCTCACAACACCAATCTACCCATCAACCATGCACTCAAGAGAATCTCAGTAAAGACATCCCATTGTCTGCTTTTGTGTATACATCATTGCTTGACGGTATAGTGAGACAGAAGACTTAGGCTCTTGTTGGATCATGTGCTGAGCTTGGATTTTTACAAAGCGAAAGCCTCGGTTGCTCATAACTTGGAAGCTGCTAATTGTTGTGTGAATCATGAGCTCGCAGACAATAAAGGCTGCCTTCTATTCAGTTGGTGGTTGTTATGGGCCAGGTGGCACAGTGCCATCCATTGAGAGATCTAGAGAGGAGGAACATAGGCCAACCATGGGGACGTTAAATATTTAGAGGTCCAGTGAAAGATTTGCAGGGCTGTTCATCTACTGAGACAGTGGTATTATCAGTCGAAAGACGAACTGGCAGGTCCACAGTCAAATCCCCTTCTTCACTGCCCACTTGACTGGCTAAAACATCCCCTTGAAACTCAGTTACTGCAATGTTCAGCAGAACCCTGTGGTTTCACAACTCCAGTTTATAACCTTATTATTTGGACTTGGTAATAGACTTGGCTGTGTAAAGTCTTTTTAACCTTGAGTTTCCTGTCTTGAATGTGTCTGCCCACATTACAATCAGAATAGAAGGTGAGAATGCAAGTGAGTACTTGCATTCACTGTGAACAATTAAAGGCGTCAGTGTCTGTCCAGGCTGCACTGTGCTGTAGTCGTGGACTAATTTCTTCTTGCGTGAGCACAATTTGATGTGTTCTGTTCTCTCTAAACTAACCACTCTACACAGAAGGCGTTTCAGCTGCATTTTCCACTCCTCTGTCTCAAGTGTGTCTGCAGGAACAAGTAACTATAAATATATAGATTTCTGTTTGGTAATATCATTCATAGATTAGATCAGAGCAGGAAGCTTTCAGAAGAAATTACCCAACCCCAGTTTATATTTTGATCTCTATCTGTCTCATTTAAGTGTCTGCACTCTGCTTTGAAACTAAATGTTTTCCGTTGTTTGTCTGCAGCGCTGGCAGAACACTCTCCGAGTTTACTTTAGACGAGAGACATGATGTTGTTACACGTATGATTGTTCTGTCTTACCTTTTATGTTGGGTGTCATTTTTGAAATACCTAACTAAATTCAATAGATTCACTTTATATGTCATAGATCTTGACTGTGGAGTCAAAATATTGTTTCAGCCGGTTCACTAAGTTCATTTGTTTCATATAACGTTGGTGCACCAGCTCACCAAAGCCCCATCACGTGGATTGTAACATGCCTTTCCTTGGCTTAAGCTGAAGCAGAGGAAGACCATGACCTGTGGGCTTTTTGTGCTAAGGAATACATTGGGGGGGAGCAATGACCACTGGCACCCTGGACCCTAGTCTGGCCTGTACTAATTGAGGGCCCTGATATTGTCTGGCTGATGAAAGCCCTCTTTGTCCCACTTAGTGCTCTTCATCTACTGTATCTCCCAGGCCTTTGATTAAGCCATAGGCATAACGTCATTCCCCTCCAGCCATTGTCTCCATTCATTACAGGGGATTAAAGTGTCAGTTGAAGGTGAACCATAAGCTGCCCAACATTATTCAGGGTTGAGGGTTGTTTGAAGGTGTTGTGCGACATAAGCTAAAAGTTTGTGCCCCCATCAACACCCCTTGTAAAGGACGAGACTTTGCTTTTGGGGACTGGAGGGAATGATCTGAGAGAAAGGTCAAAGTCTACTTTCAATGTGAATTTTATGCAGTTGATGTTCAGTAGCCAAGAAACAATGACTTGGGCTTAATAAAGGCTCTCAGTTGTGAACTTCTTTCAAATATGGTTAAAGTTCTGAGCACCAATATCAAGTATGTGATTTGTTCACTTAAAATACAGTTACATATTTAATTGTCGGGTCTAGGGTAGATAAGTGGTCGATTGCATATAGCTTTATTTTATCTCATATGTTTAATATCATCAGTCTGACCCTTGCTGATGTCAAGGGTCTGGGCCTGTGATTTCCCCTAGTGTAAAGCAAAGAGGAAGCTTTGTGACAAAAAAGAAGTGTTGTGCCCCCCTTTCATGGTTGGATTTACTGTCAAAGTGTTGATCTGCATTGACATGTTCTTGAAGTGCTTTGCAGAGCTGAAACTCAACACTTGAGTGAGGCCTTGCGGGTTCAAAGAACCTGCAAAAGGACAAAAAGGCGGGACTGGCCAACGGACTGATCCAACAATCTGCTCCTTACACAAACTAGCTTGTGCAGAAATGAAATCTGCCTGTACATTCCTTCCACATGAAGCCCACCTCTTCACTTCAGGATGTCATTTACTTATGCATTCAGCAACAACAACAGGAATGGATGGAAATTCATTCTTGGCTTATGCTGAATGCTGAGAGGATGTGCATATGCATTAGCAACCTTTGCCAGCATTTTAGCTGCTTTGTAAATCTCAGACTAGTATAGGCAGGTAGAATTTTTGCATTCATGGTGAATTTGAGGATATGATGCAGCTTTAAAAAAATTATGAATGAGAGTATTGTTGAAATGGCATAATATACACTAGATAGAAAAGTCACATTTTCAAAGCTTCTTCTTTGCATTTACATTCCATCTCCAATGAGGCTCAAATCTTTGAAGTTTACAGGAAAGGTATCTTTTTAATTCACATTTCAAAGCTTTTCAAAGCTTTTTCACTTTTCATGGTAGATTGTGTCAAAACACTGTCTTTAACATACTCTAAGTAGAGGAGACTTGAGTTTGCAGCACACAGGTTCTAATCTGGGAATACTGAGAGTGATAAAAAAGCGGGAAATAAGAGGTTTAAATTACAGACAGTTGCCCAGAAATGACTCCTCATTTCGGTTATAATCTTGACTGTATTAAGACATCATAGAGTTGCCTTAACACTGTAGTTTATCCCTCAGTACATACACTAAATTACATCAGGATGTAGATATCATATATGTGGTTCAGTAGCTTGCCAATGTACCATGTAGCCTATATATATTGTAGACTATATGTTAGTGTCAAGCATTGACAAATGTAGCTTTGAAAGCATTGAATCTTTAATGTACTAATTGAAAAATAGCTGTGTTTTTGCTTGTTACCTTTTTACTGACCTATCACCTAATTACCAGTGTTATCAATGATTACTCCATCAGACCAAACCATTTAAGGTCTTTGTCCGCCCTTGATGAAACACTGTGAAATCCAGCACACGAACACTGTCTGCTTTTCCCTTATTTTGGAGATCAATCAGTGTCTAGGCACATGCCTAGACATGGGCTTTACAATTTGTAACTAATGTTCCAGGCGATTGATGTTTGAGTCCTTGTCTTTATACCTTCAGGATGATGAAAACGAACTTATTCCAGCCCAAACCCGCAAGTGTCTGTGTTTTTGAGCAGCTTAATGGTAACTATGCAACACATCTTTTATTGATGTGATTTTAAATGTGTTTCAATGTAAGAACATGTCTGTGTTGAAACATTGCATCAAGGTTGTTAGATGGTCAGTCAATAAATTGCCCCGTGTGACTGGCAGGAGAATCTTAAGAATGTTGATAGCCTTGGAAATTTGTCAGTGGACAGTCTACACTCCAAAGAGGTGGGCCTCTATTTTATTAGATATGAGCATGTCTTGGAATGTGACCATAATGTACCTTTTGACTCATTGAGCCAGCAAGCATCAGCAAGTTTTAGAGCTCTTAAGTCATTTCAGTTCCTGAGCATTAAGACTGTTTTGTCAAAAATCAAATTTATTTTATTTATATTTTTGCTTCTTTCCTGTGTTTTAGGCAGTTTATATTATTGCTCTTAAGGTCAAATCATCCTTGCTATGGTGTCTGATTCTCAAAGTAAGATATGCTGTAGAAGATCAGCATCTCTAACCACCACTGTTCACCACATTTGGGACACTTCCTCAACCAAGGGTTTTCCCTTCACTGGAAGGAAACAACCCTGTCTATAGCAGATAATTGATGCATATGATGCAAACTCAAGACTTTCTGCTTTCTGCTTCTCAGTGTTTCCACTTTCAAGGTGTAAATTACATGTGGGCACATGTATTCAAAACATTAAAGACTGAGAGTAAAGCCCTTCACAATTACCCAGGGAGACTTGGCTCGGGTTTCTTTGATTTTAATTTGAGGTTAAAAAATTGATCTGATTGATAATTCTGTTAACTAATTAACATCAGCTGTAGACACTCATTATAATTAAGGAAAAAACTTGCAACACTCATCAAACCGAATGAAGAAATGTCTCACCACTCTCAGACATGGGCTGTTCCTAAATCTAAAAGGTTTCAACTTCCACATTTTTGACCTTTCTCTAACCTTGAAAAGCCACCACTTGTGACAAACAATTAAATCTGGAAATTCTAACTAATAATATACAAGTGAATAACTGTGTAGTCTCTAATCAAGTTGCATTTTGCATTATTATTCTAATTATTGATTGACATCCCTCCTTTAAAAAGTGATTCCAGACAGACCGTATTATTGCTTTTACGAAAATCTAAGGCAGCCTGAACAGGAACTGAAATTCACCTTCCACTACTCCCTTGTAGTTATGTTCTTTTTCTGTTTCTTTTCTGTTTTCTGTTTGAGCAAAATGGGCTTTGGAGCTGCTATAGAAATGGGTCAAGTGGGCAGATTAGAGAGCTCAAGCACATGTGTGAACCCAATGGTCTGCGGTTTAGAGTCATGTTGTTTAGTCATTTATCTTTTAGCAGCAGTTTCTGGTTAGACTGTATACACTATTTTCCTTTACACTTGTGTAGAAAAATCACATGCTTCCCCCATCTTTTATAACACCCCAGGCTGGTCTTAGAAAAGCAGTCCTGAGTCCTTTGTTTCACCTATTGAGATTATTGTTTTAGTTGCTGAAATCTAGCATGCCCTTGCGAGTTCACTGTCAGATGATCAAGACTTTCAGGTATTTGGTACATGCAGTCAGAAGAGAATCTGTGTTTTATTTCACTGAAGGCAGTCCGTCAGTTCAGACTGAGTTAAGAGTGGGCGATCCCAAAAAAATCAGATCACAACCTTTTTAATACAGAAGCACAATCCACAGCTGTGATCTAACAAGGTCAAGCCTTGTATGTTAAAGTCATGCAAATACCTTACTAGTTATTAGAACTCCCATTAATATAGTTAAAACCTTGAAAATGAATAAGCAGATAGTGACCCTATCGTGGTGATTTTTTTGTGATTATTGCTTGTTAAACCTCAGAATGAGGGACTGTGGCTAAAAGGCGGATCACCTGATTTATTTCTGACACCTGATACTGGATTGACCCTTGATCAGATTCCTATGTTGAGGGTCTAGCATAGGGAACATCAGTGCAAAGGCACATATCCTATCTCAGTCATTTTACAGGCTTCAACTTGTCCACAGCTTTAAAAAAGTCACTAAAAGACTTCTGTATATGTTGAAGTGTTGAAGTGGTTTGGAGTTTGTGGGTCTGCATCTCTACCTTTTCAACATCTCCGTCCAGCTGCAAGATGATTTGATGAGCGTGTTTATATAGTTTACCAGTATTGTAATTTATGGTTTTTCCCACAGTTATGACAGTTAATGTGTGTAAATGCCATTTTACTTACAGAGATACAGTAGAAAATTTACTTAGTGTTTGAGAGTGAAGACCAATTGGAGTTGATATATTGAGCAATGAACTCCAAAGGGAGCCTCGATCAAGCATTCATCTCAGTATCTACTGTAAAGTTACAGTGTATGATGGGGAGTGCCAGAGTTGTAACTCTGCAATGATGGATGGGCTTTTCACCCCCAACGCCACCACAGTATGCTTACCCTAAGGGCAAAGTCAAACCTCTCACATCCCCACCCTCTAAAACCCAAGTCTTGCCCCAGGCTCCTGACTGTGTCTCAGGCCAGGACAAAAACAGTGGGCTACTGAGGTGTGTCTGTGTGAATGGTTGGGAGGGGGGGGGGGGGGCAGGGGTCTTGTTTTAAAAGGTTGGCTGCTTTCCAAGACTTCAATACATCACTGGAAATTCACAATGGGGTGAAAAGTACACTGACAACAAATTACTCCTTGATAAACTCAGTGGAGAGCTGAGCTGATGGCAGACGATTTTTCAAAGGACAACGTTCAGGTGGATCTCGGGGTGTTGAACAAATTCAGTGTATTGTTAATAGTGTTTGAACTGTGTCCGCAGAAAAAGCTCTCAGGATGTGTCGGCTCACATGAGGTGTGTATTTGCGTCCACTTCCTGCTCTTTACCTTCCATGCACCTTTCTCCTTCTGCCAACACTCAGGTATTTGGACACATTCCGGCCATGCATACCGCCGCTCAGCCCATACAGCCGAGCAGTGCTATTGGGTTACTGCAGCGTTACCTAATAGGTCTGATCTGGGCTCAGAAGTGGCATAGTTGTAAGATTGGCCTCCTTATTAAGTCTGCCCCTCTTACCTTTTGCAGGTTAAGACGGCCTAGCTGAACCCTCACACCTCCTGTATCTGCAAATTAAAAGCTTAAGTTGTTATTTTAGTGAAACCAGAGAGCTGTATGATTTCCTTCCATATAAAAACCCAAAAGATGAAAGTTGATCCACTGACAAGCAGAAGCCCAGAATCCTCGCAGGGGTTATTAAATGCTTAAGAACGCTCATCACATACTAACAAGCCATAGAGGTTAGTTTCCTAGACTTTTATTACGAAAGAGGAGGTTGGTTCTGCCAATTTATTCTCATCTAGCACTTTGTAATAAATGTTTAACTTGAAACACAGAAAAAACAGAAACATAGAGACGACAAGTTCTACTAGCTGTTGCTTCACAAAGCGTTGGAAGGAATCTATTAAATCATTCCTATAGTTTTGGACCTTTCAGTGTCCTTCCTGTAACAATTTGTAGCTGCTGCAGCTTACTTTTGTTGTTTCTGTTGAATTTTTCTTCCCCAGTTGAATAGTGCATTGTTTGTCAGAAAGAGAAAACGAGGCCACACACACACACACACACACACACACACACACACACACACACACACACACACCACCTCCTTCTCCCAACTGGAGTTCACCTTCCTCTGCTGCCAGTATTGCCATGGTGTTAAAACTGTGTGTGTGCGTGTGTGGCTCCAAATTCTGGTGCGAGTGTGTGTTTGTTAGGTTCAGGATTTCTGTCACCCACAATGAAATGGTCCCTTACCCGTCCCCTCCCTCACCCCATCCCTAAGTTGGCTGACTGCATTTTGTCTCTGCTCCCCATCTCTGTCAGTCACACACACACACACACACACACACACACACACACACACACACACACACACACACACACACACACACACACAGTGAAGTCTCCTTGGTGAATAGTCACAGCTTGTGGGGAATGCCTCAGAGCAGACAATAGCCATGTATCCTTACTGAACATCTCCCACCATCCAACTGAAACACTGCGGGACTCCCAGATCTTGTCTGTGTTCAAAGTGCCAAGTCTGACTCGCTTTCTTCTTGTGACACAGATCTCTGTGACTAAGTAGACCTACACTGTAGATTTTTTAACAGTGGGAACATTTAAATGTTGCTCTTGCTTCAGTAACACCTTTGAAATTTCAATCTGATTCGCCAGGAAACATGGCATCAAAGTGAAGTAGACATGAAACCTAAAACTGTCTCAGACTTAAAGAAACAGATCTCAGACTTGTCCGTCTTAATTTTGGCTCTGAGGGCAGTTGGGCCAACACCAAACCAAAATGTGGTCTGAATGAATAGAAAAGACAGACAAATGCAAACAGGGAAAAAGAGGTGGGTGTTCAAAGTGTGTGAGTTGACTTTCCTCATCATACTGTAATTACTGACTCATGTCTTTTGAACTGTTTGCTCATATTGGTATCAGATATTATAAAACAAGACTGTACAGGAGTCTAGAGTCACGCTAGCAGCTCTGTGGGGTTGTGCTTAAGCACAGTGATGCTTTGAGCTAAATGTTAATGGCAGCTTGCTAATATGCAGTGACAATGGTGACAAACTGATGTTTAGCAGGTGTCATATTTTACCATGATCACAGTATTAGTTTCAATTTGTAGCATGATAACAGTTGCTAATTAGCACAAAATGTTGCAGGTATTTGGTCAGAATCCAAAGTATTGGAGAAATTTTGACGTGATAATGGCGCAAGAGAAAAAGTCAGGGGGATTTCTGATGTGATTGCAAATCGTCCTGAGGGGGACATGAATGTTTATCAAAAGTTTAGGGAAATCCTCCTCATAGTTCTTGAGCTATTTCAGTAAAAAACACAAGTGTGGATCCTCAGGTAAATTAAATTCCTCCTCTGGGCGCTGTGGTTGTCTCTATCAGATGTCATGGCAACTACAAAAAGAAAAGAAACAAAAAGCTGAAATAGTGGAAATACGTAATGGGATCATACAAATAATGGGATCATTGCAAATATCGACAGTTACAGTACATAATGTTAATGAGGCAGGCCGCTGTGCTTTGTAAAGGGACAGTACAGGGAAGTCCTCCATGAATGCATCCTTCATTTTGTGCAGCAGCGGTGGCATTTTTCTTGCTGAATGATGCACTGATGTGTGTGAGAGCAGCAGAATGTCGTAGTTGTGAGTCTGCGTTGGCCCACTCAGTTGTGTCAAATCTTTGATGTGTGGGGATGAAAGGATGTAGGCTTCCCATTTTGTCTTTCGTCTACAAGCACAGGCTGTGTACGTTTAAGTGTCCTTCCACACCCCTCGAACCGTGCATTTTCCCCTAGGACCAGGTCATAAAAGCTGACTTGCAAGGGACGGAGAGAGGGACAAGTAAAGAGAGCAGGTATTCAGATGGCCAGACATGTATGCCCCACCCAGACTTTAAAAGGTGTGTGGGAGCATTGTGTCTAGATGACACAATCCTTTATCTGTTTTTTTTCACTGTGGCCTTGTAAGTTTTTGGTGTTGCTTGACTTGTTTTGTTCAGTTTTTACAAGTTTTACTGTGTGTTTAGTGTCTTTGAGGCATGTGTTTAAGGTTTCCATTTCAAGACTAGAACTAGGTATAAAACATATATACTTCTTGGGAACAGACTGAAATGTGTCTCAAGTACCAAGTATTGAAAGTTGGAATGGAATTCTTGGTCTTTTAGTCTTGTTTATTTCTTATTTGATGTGGTATTTGTGTGTTTTTTAGAACAATTTTTCATTTCATTTTGTTAAAAAGACCAATTCAAATGAGATGATGATAAGCCTCTTCTAACAGCTTCAGGTTTGTCAGTATACAAAAAGCTGTATTCAACTGTTCTGCAGATTTTTTACATGAGGAGCCAATGACACAATTTTTTATAGTGTAAAGATCTTTCCATGTTTATATTTGCAACATTGAAGACATAGTTGAAAGTCTCTCTGCAGTGTGGGGTATAGCAGTATATTACAAAATCTGCATGTGTTGTGCTAAGTATTTGGACAGTGCCACATCTTTTGTCCACATCTTTATCCACATTAAGTGTGCAGGAATTGTGCCCCGTGTTATTCACAGTCTCCCAATTTTAGGAGACAGAAAATAATTGGACACATGAAAATAAACAAGTCAGCCTGTTATATATTTTGTCTGCAAATCCTGAAGCGTGAAACCCAGGCTCTCTTGGGATGTTCTGCAACGCCTGGGCTGCAGCTAGCTTCACTTCTTGTCAAAATGTTTTTGTCACTGTTTGCCTTTAATCTGCTCTTAATAATAATAAAAAATAAAATAAAACACACACTGAAACACAACTTTCTTTTTATGTATTTATAGGATTGTTTTCCCATTGAATTAAGTCCTGCACTGTCCACCCAATATGAATTTGAGCACCTTGATATACCCATAAAGCTGAAAGTCAACACTTAAATCAATTAAAAGATATCAGTTTCACTATAACTCTGCTACACTATATGCTCTGTGCTCAATTCAGGCACATTTTAGGAAGTTTGAAAATTTTAATTAAAACTGCAACATCTCTTCTTCACATGCGGTGAAGAAACTATTCTGCAGCCATCTGTTGCCATTGAATGACATTATTAATGCAAAGCAACTGTGAAGGTAGCCTTTGTACGTCTGTTTAAATGATTGAGGCCCACAGTGATCCAGCTGCTGAGTTATATGTTTGGAAGATGACTCTTTCAGCCTCTCCCTCCTCCTACACTGTCAGCTGGATTTTTCCTGATGCTTCATGAAAGTGCGGATGTGAAGTAAATCACAAGTGGTTTGAAAAACACCTCCGTCTTTTCCCGCTCCCAAATCCCTTGGAAATCATTTATATATGCTTTACCAGTTACAGATACTTGATTCTATGACTCCCCTGTTTGCGATGACTAATGTTGTTTTCTGATATTCTCATCTCATGACTCAGGGCCACAGTTTTTGAAATGTACTTTTATTTCATGCTTTTACAACCAAATAGAATTTTTGAGGATTCAATGTCGTATAAAAGGCTGAATTACTGACTGTAACACTGTTTCCGAGATTGCCATTTATGTCAAAGAAATAAAGTTTTTTTTTTGGCCGAGAGTTGAACTGATTCAGACTGTCCTGTCTCCAGGAGGCTGTAGGTGGTAGCTTACCCCCCACCCTCTCTCACTGACCACACAAAACCAGAGCCTCAGGGCAACACTTTTGGTGTGCCTGCCTGCCGTTCCCCTTTCACATGCAGTATTTTGGTATTGCAAAGCCTGAACCAACATGACTGGAATGCCTTTTTTTCCTCTTTTGTCCCTTTTTTGTAGAGAGGCTCTTTTGTTCTAATAGGATAATTTAACTAGGAATGTTTTCACTTTGGGCTTTTGAGTTGGGGGTGGTGGGGGGGCTGTTTAGGGTTGTGAGTGAAGATTGAAAAGATGGACATTGCAGAAAGAGCTTCGTTGTTCAGAGATGCTCCTTGTCTCTCAGTCCAGTCCCAATTGTTCTTTCCCAATCATTCTTTCTTTCTTTTATTAAAATCATAGAATCAGGCCATTTTTCTTGAATGCTGACACATGTTTAATCCAGCATCTAACCAGCACTGTCCTTTCCTGATATGAAACCTTCACAGAGTCACATGAGTTCATACTCATTGGTCAGACTCACATTAACCCACTGGACACGCATACCATTACATGACCATTCCACCAATTTGTCACGTGAAGGTCAGTTTGCTGTCCCATAAGAGTTGACCAGTGGAGTCCTATCCAACCAAGTTTTGATTAGTTGGTTGGTCGCAGGAAATAAAATCAAACTCTACTAACTAAAGTTATGAGATAGTAATGTAATTGAGGGCCTTGGGTTCACCTAAGTACATTTAGTAATAAAATAATAACAACAATGATGGCTTGAACTAACGACTTCCAGTTGGCTAGGAAAATCTTTGGTCGAGGACAGCCATCGGTTAGTGCTCAGTAACCCATCATCATATTTAGAAAAACTGGCATTTCCCCAAGTCTGAGACAAATTTTACAGGTTTTTAAAGTACAGTGTAAATGCAAAATTGTTCTCCCTCTAAGAGCAGGAAGCTTAAGGCTCACACCTTGTTGGTGGCTTTGTTTTGTCTACTACTTGAATGGTGTCTGATTAAGGGAAGGGAGTCCTAATGTAGCTGAAGGGAATGTAAGCTGTTGTATTAGCTGAAAGAACAAAACCAGAACCAGAAGAATAAAAGCAGGGAACACCTTGGTTCTCCTGTTGTGTTCCCAAATGTCCCAAATGAAATGAAGTGAAACTGTGATTTGAATTTGAGTTGACTGATTTTACTGTCCATGTGCAGTCTTACATTGCTTTTATGGTTCCTTTCGTCCTTATGTTGCCCACCATTGAAGTTTTGAATTTTTAGTGCACCAGCTCACTGCTTTGGAGGTGCACATGTAGCAGCTGTCCTCATCCATTACCATGGCTTTTGTGCCATGGGATATTATGCTGAATTGTGATAATGAGTCAGCAGTATTCCAGGTTTTATTACCACTTCCTTTGCATGCTTGTATTGTCTTGTCTTGCACAAGGGCTTTCATCTGCAAACAGTTTCTTTGCTTACGGTGGATTATGGAGATGCAAAGCCACAGAATTTCCTCTTTTTTATCCCAGCTCTTCCTCCACAACTCCTTGCTCTGTAGAGTAGATCTGCTGAACTAAGGGAACAGTTCCCTTTGAAATCCCTTTTCTGGCTAATGGTTTGCCCAGGCTTGTGAATATGTATGGTGAATGTTTTGTGCATCTCAGGGTTCTGTGCTAAACTCTGTGCCATTGCATGTGTTTCTGAAATATTCCCCCAAAGAATGTGAGTCATTTGGTGAGTATAGCCTCAGTTTGAGCAGTGTTACATTTGAAGGTTGTTTTACACAAGGAAAGTATACCACGACACAGCATTATACATGACAGGCACAAACTAGGGATATCTGGGAATACTATTCTACAGTAGGCTAGCAATACTCTTCACGTACTCCACCCAGAATCTACTGTTTTAAATTCTCATCTCCAGTAGACGTTTAGGGTGGTGTATAAAGTTTCATCCCTCATGGAGATTGATAAACTTGAATTCATGGCAGTTGTCTCCAACACAATGGAAAAAGCACTCTTAGAAACATGCCAGACCTCTGATGCAGAGTAATCTCCTTCTCTGCTGTATCAATAGGTTCTAAAATGTTTCTCACAGATTTGTATAAAAGCACAATCTCTGAAAATAAACCTACAGAAGTCTGTTTTAGAAAAGAATTGTGAAATTCTTAGTTGGCTCTGCTGTCAACCTGTTGCGAACAGTCTGGGTGACATTGTTATATTACCTGTTATCCTGTTTGTTTGTTGGCTTATTTGTTTGCAGGATAATACATAAAGTACTGAACTGATTTGCACCAAACTTGGGGGAAGGATGGAGCATGGGCCAGTGACGAACCCATTAAATTTTGGTGTGGTCTGGTTAAAGGGACGGACCCAGGAGTCCTTAACATTGAAAGATAGGTCATTTTTTGTCAGTTTCTCTTGAAATAATATGTGGATCTTGATGAGATCTATTACTTTGTATAATTTGGTGCAGACCCAGAAAGGTATGCTTGAGTTATGCTTTCTACTGCAACTGTAATGAATTTTTTGATGAACAGATTTTCAGATAGAGTCATTTGTAAGGGTTGTCATTATGAGCCCGAGGCTGATCAGCACCAGTCTGATCAGAGTATCCCAATAGTTAAACAGTATGTGCCACTGCTGTAGTTGAGGTTCAGTTGTGATTTGATCATTTTCTCTGCTTATGGAAATACAAGGAAGGCTGCGTGTGGGTTTTTATCATTTTACACAGTTATTATCACCGCTGCACTTGTTTGGCAACACTGTGTGTGTGAATTTATTAAAAATAAGTTATCAAAAACTAATTAGTAATGTGGCAATGACACAGCTTGTTGCACTTTTGTATTGTTTATTTTATTTTATCTTTTGTAATAGAATACTGGAGGGCACTTGATGCCTGGTCGGCTGAGTAAGGCTTCTGGGAATGACTCCCTTTCATTGGTCCGGTCACAGAAGAATGCTCCTAACGGCCACAGTCCAGGGACCTTTTGATGTTTAAACACATGCTTCATTCATTTTGGGATTAAGAGGCTGAGGAAATGGCCTGGTTGATATTGCTGGAATTGCCCAATGATTTGTGGAGTCCAAGGCCTAACTCCTGCTCCTTTAGCTGCTTTAACTTGGTTGTTTAGTTAGATGCAACAAATAGGTACACTGAAACACACACCAGACACTCCTCTGTGCTATTTGTTACAATTATGACCTGGGTGGTTCCCACTCTGCACAACAACTGTGCAAAAATCTACAGTTGAGATCTTATTAGATTTGGAGAAGTGACTTTCCAAATCTCAAAGCTGAACAGGTTGTACAGATGAAGTGTTGTCTAGTGCATGCACCTTTGTGAACATGGCTTAAACATTTGTAAACGTATACATTTTTGCAAATCCTATTTGCAAGAAAGACCAGAGCCCGGTGTTATAGTGTGTCTGGTAATCGAGATGTCTGGATTTCCCCTCCATCTGTTAGTATGTAGGAGAAATTTCCGATTTACCTCTGTTTATCCTGACTCATGCTCTTTAACCACAGAACAAAGTTTTACTCATTTTGGCATGAGTCAGCAAGCGGAAATAAACACTGTCTGAGACGCTGAGCCCGAGATCTTTAATGAGTTCAATGCTTTGTTTTGATTGTTCTGGCATATCCATGACACCTGAATTGATATTACATCACATCCTGAGCTTTACAGATAAACCTGTTTTCCTCTGCACAGGAGTTGCGGTAGCAGTACAACTTGTATACAATTTATATGTTTTATAAATTACACAAAAGAGCTTGTAGTGTGCACAACATGTGAGATGAATATACATAGCCTTGCAGGATGATTCAGATCCATGTAAGCTATGAAAAAAAAAAAAACCTCTTACTAAATTCATGTTTCAGCACATCACTTTTTTGATCCGTTCCTGGCAAAGTGATGATGTTTGGTCTGTACTCAAGCCAAGTTTACCAGCCTGTCTACCATGTCTGTTTCATTACATGGATGAGAGACATTAAAGCGGTCCCCATTAAAAACCAGTCAAAGACTCTCAATGTGTGCAACAGGAAATTCTCAGATAATGTGGGTAAGGACTGTTACAAAAGCCAAAACATCGAATCATATCCCACATAAAAGAGAACATAGCCTCAACAATGAGATGTTTTTTTCATGGGTTATCATGCTGATGGTGTCTTTTAAGGTCCACTTACCGTCTTTGTCTTATTCACACAAGATTTTATTCTTTAAACTTGAAGGGTGTGTTTATTTGTTCATAATGCTTAATTTACCTTTAAAGAATCTGGCACTTTGAGCAGCTGTTTTCATCACATTTTCTGCTACAGTGCTGATTACAGGCAGCAACTTTGGCAAAGATGCAAGGCAGAAATACTAAACTGTACCTGAGGTACTTATCCAACCGAGAATTGTGTTGATTTTTTTCTAGATAAAAAAAACGTTGTATTATCTAAGCCTCTGATTATTACCTAAATAAAGAGTTTAGTTGAGTTTTTGGTTCTTCTTGGTTTTTCTGCCTCAGGATCAGTAGTTTCTCCCAGCGTACCATTTCCTTGACGTCACACTATCAACAGAAATTCTCATAACCTACATTCGGCATGCCTTTGCTCATGTGGGAAAGGATAATAGTAAAAACAACAACTGCTCATGCAAAAATAAATATGTACACAAACGAATCCTCGGGAGACAAATATGTGTATATGTGTATATGTTAGCACGGACACAGAGTAACAGACGTGGCCTTTTTGAGAGGAAACAAAAAGGTCAAGGGATTATTTAAAAGGTGCCAGCTCTGTTTTCCATCTCCCTGAAGTCACATACAGATGCCTCTCAAACAAGTATCTGGGTAATTTGTTCTTTTTCTCCCCATCCGGTTATGGATCCTAATCCCCAAAGTCAACACTCCTAACTCCGGACTTCCGATCTCCACGTTGTTTCATCCTTGTGGGAAGTGAGAATGACAGCGTTGTCAACACCAGCTGGCCAACCGTTCCCCACACACAACAATGTAGCTGATCAGGCATCGGTGATGATGCAAAACCTGAAATTATTTACCTTCTTCAGCCAGTGGTTTTTTATCACTTTTTCTAAGCAGTGGTAGCGACAAATCACATTGTTCAGTTTTGCAGTGTTAGTTTTCTTAAACATGGCTTTGCCTGGAATCTGACATTTTTTATGAGGTGAGAAAATATGGCTCGGTATTTGGCCCCAAATTGGACCCCTTGGCCTCTTTCATGTGTGTCAGACGTCTGGAGAGGGAAAAGTTCAGACTTGCTCTGGACTGTCCTGCTAGGCAGTTGCAGGGAAACAGCTGGTATGTCCAACCTCTCCACTAATATATCCACCTCCAAATGGTGTTCAGCAATGGAAAAAAAGTCTCATTTCTGTAGTGGAATACCAATGTGGCGGCACTTGCTAACAGAAACCTTAAGAGCCTGCATTTGATCAGCCAGAACACAGGGTACATTCATGTAGCATAAATCAGATTGTGTGTATGGCACGCAGCTGTAACTAGCTAGTGAAAGAAACCAGTTCAAGACATGAACAGATTGAATCAAAGTTAAAAACACAAGTGAAACAAGCGTCAACTGGTTGAACGATACACACAACCTGGTAACAACCCTTACAGTCATTTATCATCAGTGAGCAGCTCCAGTGGGAGGTGAAGTGCCTTGCTTAAGGACATCTTCCTGCCACTTCATCAAAGGAGAGGACACTGTCAGTCACCCTCCCTCCCCCCAGTTCACATTTTCCCAGCTGGTCTCTGGAGTCCAACTAGAGACCCTCCAGTCAAAAGGCCCAATCCTCTGACCTGCAGCCACCTGGTGCCTGCTGGATGACCCTGGAGAAATCCTGCAGTCCTCTTTGGAATACAGTGCTTGTATGCACCAATCGTTAGTCCATTCCAAAATATTCATAGTTTAAATATTAGGTTTACATTTTTATATGGGTTGTGAGCCCCAGATATTCTGTAGTAAATATGTAGCTAACCTGAATGGGGCATTTTCAACTCCGTGACCCTCCAGCCCAGCCCATATTAGCCAAGCAGTGTCTGGATTCCAAGTGTGGGAGAGTCCCTCTCCATTCTTTTCAGGTCTAGAAAGCAGGTAAATGATTTGTCAGAGTAAGATGACCCCTTTACTTCAAGTTCACCCAAACACTCACCAGGCTGTATGCTGGGCTCTTTGTCTCTGCTAATCCATTTCTGATAGATTTTAATGTATTTGCACAAGTTTCTCTCCGTCGTGTTCATTTTGTTGTTACTACTTTTTTGGTTGAATCAAGTGATGATAAGGATTTAGAGGAGAATTAAAAAATTAATTAGTGATTTCATACAAGACAAGTACATGTGTTACTGTTCTTAACAAATAATAACAGTTTTTTCTTTAGTTGTTTAAACTTTGTCTTTCCAAATCTTTTTTTTTTCTAATTAGTAAGTTTTTCCTGTTTACTTTAATGCTGTTGTTGACACATGTATTTACATGTTTCAAATTATGTTCCTGTTTTAATTCAGGCAGCTTTTTGACATATTAAGCCAGTAGAGAACTTGTAAATAAATAATAAATAAAGTGCCATTAGTGGAAGTTTGGAGTGAGCCCGATGAGTCACTGAGTTGAGTGTTTACTATTTTAAAAAAGGCACTTTAAAAGGAAGTAAGCATTATGAATGAAGTTAAAGTCAAATAAAAATGCTGGTGCCTAAAACTATCAAGCACCATAAAAAGTGACTATAGACTCATATTCAGTTGGAAAGAGGCTGTAGGGACGTACTCAGCATGGCACTTTGCTGCAAGTTAGTGCAACTGAATATATTTAGAGTCAGTTTCCTAAGATGACCTGGATGGACTTTGTGATCCTGTTTGTCTGCCCCACCTGTCTCTGATTTGATATGTGTGTTAGCTGTGTGTGTGTGTGCGCGCGTGTGTGCATGCTAATGACGGTCCTGTGACCTAAGTGCTTTGGACTGTAATGAGGTCAGTGTCCCATTGAACCCGGTGATAAACCTCACAGTGATTTGGTCTCCCTCTACTGAGGGAAACCATGAATTGCACATGTGATCAAGTTTGTGTTGACAAATTCTTCCCTATATCTTTGATAAGCACATGGAGGTTATGTAGATATATACTGTGCATAGTTGGCACAGATATGAAAATGAACTGAATTGTTTGCTTGACTGAAAGAGAGGTTTACTTTGGGAGGGAGTGTCATAATCCATTCAAAGGTCTCCTTGCAAGTCATCTCATGCCCTATTACAAGTCAAAGAGTCGACACCTTGAGGGGCTTAATCGCTGAGTCCCATCATCAGGAAACATAATATCTGTTAACACATGTTTGTGGTTTTTCTTTGTGCCGTGACATCAACGGTGCAGCTGTGTGTTAGTTCTTCTAGAGGCCGGGCGTCTGCATAGGTGAAGCCGATGAAAATAAACACGTAATGAGTTTATTTTTTCAGCGAGCATCATATTTAGCAGGAATTGTGTGTGATACGATCAGGTCCCCTCCACCTTCCAGCTACAGACAAATACACGTAACCAAACAACTGGATACAATCACTTTTCATGGCTTTTCTAAAAATGTGAAGTTATATTTTTTCCTCAGTGTCTTGCTTTATTTGCCATGAGGCACTGTTTGCTGTTGACAGGCCTTGTGGATGATGTGTTTGATTTTCCACAGGTGTGTTTTTGTCAGGAGAGCACCACCTGTCGAATTAAGTTTGCTTTTTGTCAGTTGGTGGAGTCTGCAGCAGCAACGATGTGAGACAGCATGTGACGGAGCAGTTAATGTTACTAAGCTTTGTGAACTTGTAACCTCTGTTCATATCTTATTCTTCATGAGACAATAAATCAGTCTCTACTGACAGTAAAATGTCTGTATGTGGCAGCTCCATTACATAAAAAAGCATGATCCATTCTGATGTAGTTGCATTTTAATTGTAGTTTAATATTTATATGGTTTGACTGTGGGATTAAAGCAGAATCTCATCCGGTTATGTATTTTACTACGTGTACTTGTGGACAGTAGAGGGGGCTATTTCCCCACACTTACCCCTCACCTCTCTGGGTGGGGGACTGATCCTCCAGGCAGAAATACTACTGTGGCACAATCAGATTTTCCTAATGCCGCTTGTTATCTGTGATACATCTGTCTGTTTAGTATGTAGGTCTGTGGTAAAGACTGTGTGTATCCCAAGGGTGCTACCAAACAGTGGAAATATTCTTCCTCTCTAGAAAACACCTCCCCTTTTAATAGCCTTTAATAGATGGTAACAAACCCTATGAACTTTTAAATGTCAAAGTGTAAAAATCCAATATACATTTTCATGGTAAACATCTATTAGAGAAATGTGCTCTGCAGTTTCAGGTTGTCTCTTCCATGTATTGCAGTCTGTGAGGTTTGGATACAGGCAGAAGAATCAACACAGAGTCTGTCATTATTTGAGATTACACCTCCCAGGCATTGTGGGCCGAGTACAGTTCCAGACATTTCCGGATGCTCTGACTTGACGGTGCACTAATTAGTGGAGTCATTACAGGTACAAGAACTCTCCAACAAGTCCTTTTGGAGTAGGATTCTTTTAAGTCTGTGGTAATTTCCTGCATCTCACCTCTTTTGAGGTCATGCTGTGTTCCAAGTTGAGGCACATAATGGGATAATTGTTTTTATCAGTGTAATATCAGGTGGCCATGCTGCTGAGAGGGACTGGGATTTTCCGATGACTGCCTTTAACTGTATGACTGTGAGTTATAGAAGCAGAGTTTATAATTTATTTACATAGAAACTGATACAAGGCACTTCAGCTTCTCTGTTTCAGTGGTGCATCGGTCGTAGTCCCTGAAACATACATGTCTGATTAAATCTCAAGTCAAAAAAAACAACAAAGGAACCGATCACTCAGTGGTAAATGGGGCTGACATATTCTCAGGGTGCAATTTATGTACAGAACAACAACCTAGTAGAAATTATATGTCTTTAATGCATTAAATGCAATAAAATGGTCTTTCTTCTATCCCATATACAGTGGAGTGCCCCCCTCCACCTCTTCCCTATACTGTAACTGTTGTTTCGGCACCACAGGCTACACATTCTCCTGTTGTTGTGGAATGCGTCTTATTCAGAGTGACAGCCAAGCTGTTTCTGCTTGCCTGAGCAGGACTGAGAGGAACCCCGCAGGGCTCCGTCTGACGGTCTGTCTCAGTGGAGCGATGCAGCCCAACAGTTTCTAAAGGGGCAATAAGTAACTTTTGCCTTTCAGCCCATACAGCAGTCACCATTATATACAGTATTTGCAGGAGTTTAATAGGCTTGTATTGATAACTTAGTGCTTACTTTGCCATGATAAATGATAAATGACAAAGGCTGTAAAGAGAAACAGCACCATTACTCTTTAATTCAGGCCTTGGTTAATACGTTACATAAACATCTAAAACCACAACTAATAGTTTTTTTATTGAATAATCTGCAAATTGTTTTTTCATTTGTTTTGTCTATGACATGCAAAAAATAGTGAAAAAAAACACATCACAACTTTCTAGTTGTCTAAGATTAATGTCTAGAAAATGCCTTGTTTAATCAGATCAGTAGTACAGAACCCAAAGATATTCAGCTCGCTGTAAAAATCTTTTTTTTTCACCATTTCTGCTTGAAAAACGACTGAAACGATAAAAACCATTATCTAAATGTTTGCAAGGCTCGATTAACATCTCCCAATACAAAAAACAAAGGTTCATTCATACATACACATATTGATTTCAGCCAGATGCCTGTGTGGGTGGTGGTGATGAGAATAACATAAAACAAAATAAAAGTTGTGGTATAGCAGCAAAACAGTGGACTCATTATGAAATGCACTGTTGATCAGTCCAATACGCACAAGTGCAAACACTCAATGCAACAATGTGCTTATTGATGCTTTGTGTCAGAGGAGTATGAGGCTGCTGCATCCTCTGTTCACATTACTTCTTTGCAGCCCAGTGTTGTGTTAATCTGAAAGCATATTGTCTGCAGCTCTTAAAGTTTGAGGTTTAGAAAAGTTATCACGTCCGACTCGGAGCCAGTTACACTGGAGGCCAGGTTACTCACTCCCAACTTGCTCCTGCGACTCCTGTGATAAGTCTCTATTTGTGGGAAGCAGGAGCCCTTTCCCTCCTAATCTGATAGCTGTGACCCTCTGACCTCCATTCTGTTAGCCAACCCCCCACCTCTCATTCTCCGACTGTCTCGCACATTCACTGGCTGGAGATCTTAGAGATGTGAGGAACGATGTCATTTGAACTCTTCCATTCAGATGTGTAATCTGGCAGTATAGATGTGCCGTATATGTTTCAGAGCACAATCTACTGCTGCCATGGTAAATTAACTTTTTTATCATACATTTACACTGCTGATACATAGAGTTTAAACTTTTCCTCAGTTTCCAGGACTTCCTATCTGGTGACACCACCATGTAGAAAGGCCTAACCTTTACTCAAAAGACAGTAAAGTTTACATTTAGGGACATACTGTATATTACTCAAGTTCCCATGTGACTGGAACGTCGTTACATGACCACAAACTGCTGCTAGTGCCTTTAAAAGAGGGGATAAAGGAGGTGGATGGAGTCTGTATTCACACCAGGCTTTAAATTTACTCGAAAGCCACTGAATAGTCTCTTTACTGTACCCTGATTCATCGCTGTGTTCAGAACCTGTTGCTCAGGGATACTGGGAGTTTCCTTTTTGCAAACAGAGACATGCAGCATGTAGAGAGAGAGAGAGAGAGAGAGAGAGAGAGAGAGATATGCAGAGCGATGAGCGTCACCAGGTGATGCTGTCACAGAGATTTCCTCTCGTGTTTTTGTTTCTGTAGTTAATTCAGATTGAGAGATCTTTACATCGCAGCTCACCCCTGTCATGCTGTTTGGCCGCAGCTCAGGCAGGCGTGTGGCGTGGCATGTTTTTCAGCCATATATGTGTGTGTGTGTGTCAGGCACTAGAGTTTGTATCCGTTTGTCTGGCTGTTTACACTGCTGTTCAGCTGTGGCATGCTGTGCGACCGCAACCCCGGTTTGTTTGTGTGCATCTGCGCATGTCCAGCCCTGTGAGTGAGTGTCTGTGGACGTCCTAATTTGTGTGTGTCATTTAAAACTCCCAGCGCCCAGGGCCTTGGAGCTTAATGCTTGTATAACCACTGAGACGACGGCTACACTGTGACTCACAGCAAGAGGTCAACGACCCCCACTAGCTGAAATAACACCAGTGAAGGTGCAGAAGTTGAAGGGGGGAGGGGGTTGCTGCCAAAAGGCCCTGTAGCTGTTCTAAAGGCTACAGAGGATAGACACTCACAGTTTTTGAATTGTCAATCTGTGTTGTCATGTGTGTCTGGTGTCAAGCCTCTGTCCAGCAGTTACACCTCAGGTCAAAGTGACACCATCGACCGTTGCCATGCAGCACAATCCTCACCAGTCAAAGCCTTTGAGTGATAAAAATGCATCGCTTCAAATGCACCTTAAGCCATAGTTAGTGTTGGGTTAACATTTCATTTGTAGGAAAGGTTTACTTTAAATGCACCCTCTTCCCTCCAGTGTAGGATATTGTGTTGCACACGAATTACCTCGTATACTTTTGTTCAATAATTCACAAATGCTATATTTAGCTCCGATGAAACTCGCACTCTGAATATGAAATCTGATATCTGACTGACAGTCAGTGTGGCATAAAATCCCACCATGCTGTGACAGATAATTGGACCCCTTCCACCCCTCGTGGATTATGTTCAGCAGGTTTTGTTGGTGTTGTAATTAGTCAATCATTCATCCTCCCATTGATGGTCTCAGCTCTCAGACTCATTCCTGGTCTTAGGTTTCATGCTTTTGTCTGTGCATTGTGAGGACAGACACTGGGGAGGCCTGGAATTTCAGTTCAACTCCTGCTCAAACATCTCAGGATTTCACAGGTCACAGGCATCACAGAAATCTCGAAGGACCACCACTGTGCAATATCTGATAAATGCATGAATTCAGTACTTTTACAGTCATCTTTTAAATTCACCCATGACCAACTGCATGGCCAAAGATTTATTATTGTCAGAATAATGACGTAATTGATTTTTAATATCTTGCTATAAATTTAGGTTTAACATATTGAGTGCTTGATTTTTCTAGCCCTTGTAAACATGGGATTGGTTTTTGGTTTGATTAATAGTTTTATCCACTGCTAAGACTTCTGCTACCACCTAAATAAAATGGAGATGAATAGGTTTTTTATTTTTTTTGGTGGACTGACTCTTTAAATTGCCAGAAATCCCTGCTGAGGTTATGGTCCTGCAGTTTGACAACAGGTGACCAGCATGTGAACTGGGTGAAGGGAAGTTACTAAACCCTTGTAAAAGGCCGGTTTTAACTGCTTCACAAGTCGGAGTGAGAAGCATTCAAATGGAGGGAAGATGATGTTTAGTCACTGTCACAGTCTGGTTTATCTCTGATTTACGACAGATGGTTGCTTGTCATATGAGATTGTGGCCACGTGTGTCTAATATCAACATTGGTTACAAATATCATGACCAATGCATTTTTACAAATGCCTTTTTGACAACAAATGCCCAGCTGTTGTTTCTGTCCAATGAAAACAAAATTCCGGTGGTTACTGCATGTCTACACAGAAAGTATTTCAGCCGTGTTCTTCAGTCATCTGATGGAACAGATATTTTAATCAATCCAGCTTTCTGCACAGTAATTGCTGAAGTCTGAAGTTGTACTCAAGTTCACGTGCATCCCATAGCATGTTTTACATGCATATCTGCATGTCCATGTTTATTGATTTTAGAGAGTTGCAGTCCTCACACCCTGCCTTCATCAATGGAGAGCCAATGCAACCTGTTATAAATTACAAATACCTTGGCGTTGTGCTTGACCATAAGCTCAGATTGGACTTTTGGACTGACCTCATACACACTGAGACACAACAGAGAATGTGCTTTTAAAGGAAACCGTTGCTCCTTAAAGTCCGCCACAAAATGCCTCAAATGTTTTACTGTGCTGTTATTGGCTGTTGTGACCGTCTGCATCAGCCGCTGGTTTGACAAGGCCGCTGAGGCACAGAAAAAGTCGGTAACAACAGCCAGTAACCTGCTAAGGATCACGTTACCAAGTATGGACTGCATATACAGTGCATCCAGAAAGTATTCACAGCGCTTCACTTTTTCCACATTTTGTTATGTCACAGCCTTATTCCAAAATGGATTAAATTCATTTTTTACCTCAACATTCTACACACAATACCCCATAATGACAAAGTGAAAAAAGTTTGCTTGAATTTTTGCAAATATATTAAAAAAAAAAAAAAAAAAACATCACATGTACATAAATATTCACAGCCTTTGCCATGACACTCAAAATTGAGCTCAGGTGCATCCTGTTTCCACTGATCATCCTTCAGATGATTCTACAACTTGATTGGAGTCCACCTGTGGCATATTCAGTTGATTGGACATGATTTGGAAAGGCACACACCTGTCTACATAAGGTCCCATAGTTGACAGTGCGTGTCAGAGCACAAACCAAGCCATGAAGTCTAAGGAATTGTCTGTAGACCTCCGAGACAGGATTGTATCGAGGCACAGATCTGGGGAAAGGTACAGAAACATTTCTGCAGCATTGAAGGTCCCAAAGAGCACAGTGGCCTCCATCATCCGTAAATGGAAGAAGTTTGGAACCACCAGGACTCTTCCTAAAGCTGGCTGCCCGGCCAGTCTGGGTGATCGGGGCAGAAGTTGCTCTGTGGAGAGAGGAGAACCTTCCAGAAGGACAACCATTTCTGCAGCACTCCACCAATCAGGCCTGTGTGGTAGAGAGGCCAGACGGAAGCCACTCCTCAGTAAAAGGCACATGACAGCCTGCCTGGAGTTTTCCAAAAGGCACCTGAAGGACTCTCAGACCATGAGAAACAAAATTCTCTGGTCTGATGAAACAAAGATTGAACTCTTTGGCCTGAATGCCAAGCATCATGTCTGGAGGAAACCAGGCACCGCTCATCACCTGGCCAGTACCATCTCTACAGTGAAGCATGGTGGAGGCAGCATCGTGCTGTGGGATGTTTATCGGCAGCAGGAACTGGGAGACTAGTCAGGGTCGAGGGAAAGATGAATGCAGCAATGTGCAACAGGACAACGACCCTAAGCACACAGCCAAGATAACAAAGGACTGGCTTTGGGACAACTCTGTGAACGTCCTTGAGTGGCCCAGCCAGAGCCCAGACTAAACATCTGTGGAGAGATCTGAAAATGGCTGTGCACTAACACTCCCCATCCAACCTGATGGAGCTTGAGAGGTTCTGCAAAGAAGAATGGGAGAAACTGCCCAAACATAGGTGTGCCAAGCTTGTAGCATCATACTTGAGGCTGTAATTGCTGCCAAAGGTGCTTCAACAAAGTATACTTCTGTACATGTGATTTTTTTTTTTTTTTTTTTTTAATATATTTGCAAAAATTTTAAGCTAACTTTTTTCACTTTGTCATTATGGGGTATTGTGTGCAGAATTTTGAGGTAAAAAATGAATTTAATCCATTTTGGAATAAGGCTGTAACATAACAAAACGTGGAAAAAGTTAAGTGCTGTGAATACTTTCCGGATGCACTGTACAGAGACAGGCTAATGAATGAGGGAAACAACATTGTGGGTGACAAGAGGCACATTTAAACTGTTGCCATCTGGGCGACAATATTGTCTCCATCTGTTCACCAAAAACAGATCCAGAATTTCATTTGTTCCACAAGCCATTACAAGTAATGCACAAACAATTAAGCAGGTTGTGCAGCTGCTTTGATCAGCCTTCTCTGGTGCGACACTTGATTATGGGCATGTGCCAGAGCATGTCTATTGCTCACACTGTATGGGTATGTGTATGAGGATTTATGAGCATGCCATCAGTGATTCTGTGTTAGTGGTACTGTGATGATGTGACTAAATGCCTAGTGATTATGCTGCAAACCAGTTTCCCCACGGGGCTAAATAAAGTATCTGTCTATCTATAAATAATCTATAGGCAGACACAAGACTGAAGCTGCTGCTGCTGCTGCTGCTGATGTGCTGCTCACGCTACATCCCATGTGTACAGTAGACATAGTGTAAGTCCCACCAAGATCCATTTTTTTGGCATTTTCTGAAATAATACAAAAATTAAGAAAACTGCTTATCTAACTGTATGAAGTCTGATGACCCATCAGCCAAGAAGAGGGGAGACATTCCCCTTTTCAGTCTCCCTGCTGTCGTGGATGTGCAGCAGAACGCAAACCTTTCAACCTTTCTTACTGTAATTATCTGTTCCAATTACAAATACCACTCTGGAAAACAGGAAATCTGTCTGTGTTGTCTTTATGACTCTCACAGACTGTACTCTATGCAGGTTGTAATAAGACATGAAAAGGATGTTGAAAAGAGGGAAGCATACTTTCGGCAAAGCTCATGATATGTTCATGTCTGCAGATTACCTCAGATTACCTCTGCTGAAAACTGTCACTCCAAAAGCACAAATGCACTGACTTCAAGTGCAATTTTGCCTTTTCCTTCTTTGGTTTTCCCCAGAATAAGCAGATCATTTCCAAGTTTTAAGACTCTTGACAAGGTGACAGGGGGTATGCTTGGCCACCCAAGTCTGTTTGGCAAGTTTCCCACCTTTCAAGTTTGTATGAAAACTTCCAAAGTCTTCCAAACTCTCATCTAATTCATTGTCATCATTGGAATAATTACACTCTGCCTGGAGTCTCTTGATGATACATTCTCAGACTATTTATTTTTGTCTGTATTTTGCATTTCATTATTGCACCCTCTGCCATTATTAGTTTACAGTTATCTAGTTTTAAACAGTCATTTGAACACCTGCTTATTTTCTCTAAAAAGACATTTGCTATGATGTTGTTCAGTCCTGACCTGCACAATAACACAATGAGCCACAGGAGTCTATTAAGAGGTGTATGCAGAAGGCTAATCATTACCTGTTACAAGACAGTTTATTACCCCTGGGTTTATTAACAAAGTTCCCACTCTGAACATTGTTTATTTTAGTTTACACACTGTGAAATTGCAACTGACAGTTACTTTGATCGTTGAGTTTGTCTGACCTCAGAGAAGTCGGCTTGTGGCTGAGAATGCAGGAGTGTCTGGCTTTTAATGTTTCCTGAAACATTTCGTGATTTGCCCCTTTTTGAAAGTCACCTTGAAAATGAATGATTTTCCCACAGGAAGTTGTTATTCTTCATTTTTCTCATGGGACAGCCATAATTAAATTGTCTGGTTTTGACAGTTTTAGAGTGAACAATTGCTTGGTAACGCTCAAGAATGTTAACTCCTTCTTTCCCAGAGGGTTAACTATTTACTCTAATCATGTCACAGCCACCCTCTCAGAACTGTGTCACTGAAGTTAGCAGAGAAAGTCTCTCATGCTTGAATCCCCATTCAGGCACCAGCAAAAGACAATCACAAGTCCCTGAGTCATGTCTGCCCAAAAGCAAACTGCTCCTCATATGACTAAATACAATATTTTCCTTTCATGAAAATTTTCATCATCGCAGAAAGTGCAAAAATAATCCAGTCTTATGACAAATAAGTGAGTTACCTAATTTTCTTTAATAGACACACAGTTAATTAGTCATCATAGTTAACTAGTCTTTCCCTATAATTAGCTTAGATTTCACATAATATATTAAATGTTGAAGACTATACATTTCTTTTGTTCTCCACCCTCCCTCTTTGTTAGACCAGACATAATCTTGCAGACTGGGGTCACTTGGATCATCAGTGACCCCAGGCCATGACAGAGAACTAAAGGATAAAGTTGTCAAGCGTGTGTCAAAACATTTCTGCATCTCAGCATAAACATGAAGAAACCTCTTTAAGGACGGTGAATTGCTGTGGACAAATGATGTTTCTTTCTGTCAGCAACTGAGGTTATATGCACAAAATGCCTGCCGTTGTTTTAAACCCCAGCACTATTAAAGAGACACTTGCACAAACCTCCTGTTCCTTTTATCAGTAATCTCCGATTAGCAGATGTCGAGGGTCTCTGTCATCTGATCCCATAGGCAGTATGAGAAACCAGTCCAGACAAGAAAGTGAGGCCTGGATTACTGTGTAACCACAGAGCACTGAAGACAGGGGTCTAAGCTGGATTTAGCAATAAATGGCATCATGTAGAGCAGAGGCAATGTATGAAGGGAAGAGTTTTTTGGTATGTCCAAGCTAGAGGAAGAAGATAAACTGATTGATTTACATAAAGTGATGCCTTCAATGTGACACCTAAATAAAAAAAAAAAAAAAAAAAGAAAAATTTGAATTTACATTTGACAGTGATTTTGTATATTTTAAAACCAATACCAATTATATTGTTTATACATTACCATTATTCCATACAGCAATGCAAATACTGGAATATGATATAGTTTTTAGAGTATAGCAGTAACTTTGCTCAGTGACTAATTGCGCTATTGCACTAGACTGGGACTAATTTTAATCCATAAGTGAGAATTCAGCACAGCTCTCACAGAACAGCATCTGATTCTTTTTGTTGAAAATTGAAGTCAGAAGATCACGTGACCACAACTTTTGCTCCCACTGCATTTTCACACAATTTGCTTTTTTTAAAGCAAGATCTGTAGTTTTTCTTATTATCATGTTTGAACAAAGAGAACAAGTCAAGGGGAACAAATTGCCCCTCTCTCTAAAACACTGAAAGGCAAGGCTGCCGTAATTCTAAGGTATCAGTCAGCAGGAGGGATCGCTTTTCACTGCTGTGACAAAGGGAGAAGGAGGAGGAAGGAGGAGTTAGGAGAGGAAATATTGGCAGGGCAGCCAATGCGGAGCACACCTCCTTCTGCTCTCCCCCTTAACTCTTTTGAATGGGGCACTCCTCTTCACTTTTCCTCTCTGCCTAGTGGAGTGTGTGTGGGTACTGAGCTGGAGGAAAGTCTGTGTGAGGAGTGTAGTGGCTGTATGGACATGTCATAGTCCACTCTGGGACCCTAATCAAGCAGCTGGACGTGGTCAAGACTTGACATTATGCCCAAGATGAGGACCCAGGTTGGAGTTTTGTTTTTGTTTGCCCAGTGGGTGGTCTACTCTGATGCTTGGTTCTGGTCCTGGACTGGTACCACAACTTTGGCCCCAACCATGGACCATGAGGGGTCTGGTAGTCCAGCAGGTAGTGGAGAACAGCCAACAGAGGACAGGATTGGAGCAGAGATCATTGATGAGGGACATGGGATCCAAAAGTCCAGGCAGACCTGGGATCCGACCACTCCTCTGCTGACCACTCTAATACCTACAACACAACCTGAGAATGACCAGACATCAGAAAAGGGCACAACAGGGATTTCGCCACTCATCAGTAAACCTGGTAATGGCACATCCTCACTAAAGGTTCTGGGTTCGGAAGGATTTGATGACTTAAGATTTACAGGAAATGCAGCAGGACTTGGATCTGACCTTGAGTCTGAAATGGCAGCAGACGCTGGGTCAGGTCTTTGGTCTGGCTCCAGATTCCGGTCTAGGTCTGGGATTTCAACAGGAGCAGAAACTAGCAGGGGATCTGACTTTGAAACACAAAGATTTTCTAGGGAAAACCAACAAGGTGCAGTAGTGGTTACTGATCACAGGGGGTTAGATAGTGGAGGCAGTGTAGTGCCCCAAACAAACAAGTTTCAAAAGAGTGACTTGATCATACATAACAGAACAGATGAGGACAATAATCTTGGTAGCACAAAATCAGAGCAAAATCCAGATTTTCTAGTTAAAATCCCCAATAACTCAAGCAGAAATAAAAAACTTAATAGTAGCTTTGATCTGACAAAGTATTCTCATGAAAACTCTACCCCAGAGAATTTACTTACTCCAGTTGAAGGCAACAACTTTGTAGACACTGCTCTGGTAACTAAGGACAACCAAGAAGTGGAAGTAACTCAGTTACCAGCTGGTGAATCAACAGCTACTTGGGAAACTCTACCCAACCAGGTTTTCCAGACTACCCAAACTTCATCTGTTACTCAGGCACTTTCTACAACCCAAACATCAACTAATTCCCAAAAAATGTTAATTCACCAACCACAAACAGTTAGCAAGAGACCAAATGCTACTTTAATCCCTACAGCTACTCCAGAGCCTAATTTTGCATCGGCAGCTAGCCAGACTGTGGCTACCGGCCAAATCAGTCACATCTTAGATGCTACACAAACATCAGTAAGTGAGCAAGAGCCTAGCCAAGCAACCTTATTTAGCCAGGCAGTTGTAGATAGCCAGGCACCAGCTGAAAGCCACACAGAAAGAGCCAAATCAGCACAGGCCATAGAATCCCCACAATGCCTGTTGCTAGATACTGCTCTTCCTTTCTGCTCCTTCATGGTTGGAGAAAGATTTGTTGTGCCGAATTACCTCAACCAGAGCAGTGTGGAGGAAGTCCATGCACTCCTGAACAACTGGGCAAGGCTGTTGAGGTCACATTGCCACCATAGTTTGGAGTGGTTTTTCTGCCTTCTCTTGGTACCAAAGTGTGGCTCTCCGGGTTCACTGCCGGTGTTGCCTTGCCGGAGTTTCTGTGAAGTCTTGCGGGACAGTTGCTGGATGCTCCTGGATGAGGGACACCTCCCTGTGGAGTGCCACACTCTACCAGACGATGAGGATGATGGGTATCAGTGCTTGTCAGTTAGTAACCAGAAAGGTAATCACTGGTTCAAATGAATCCTATTTCTGGGATTCATTTTGAACCAGTTTTCAAAATCCCTATGCCCCAGTTTGTCTGGTGATTCCACCCAATGCCCAATACCCAATACCCACTGCCCAATACCTAATACCCACCTAATTAATTGTCATTTATCCCTGTTGTAACTGAGTCAGTGAGATTAACAGTGTCTTGGTTCCTATACACAACAAATTGATTGAAAGGAAAAATAAGCATGCTGCAAGTTTGTTAGTCTTGTTGCTGAAAGGAAGCTCTAGGTTCAGTCTAACAAGCATGATGCCAGTACACTTTGCAGCGTTTAACCTTTTGCATGTATGTTTCCCTTGTCCTTTGGATTGCATGTGACTTACTCCTTGAAGGTCCTTATATCTCACACACACACACACACACACACACACAGACACACACACACACAAACACACACAGTTCAGTGGGTTTGTGGTTCATTACCAAACCAAATGATGTGTATTTCCTCTGTAGGTTATTAACTCAGAGGGTGAGATGGACATTACTCGGTTTTGTAGATTTTGTATAGCACGTCCTACAGTGCAGTCATAGCATCAGGATTAAAAAGTATCAAGCAAGCAAACAAACATGACATACTACAATAATGAAAATGTGAACTGAATGAATTTAAGAGAACAGAACCAGGTAAAAAATAATGTCCAATGCTATTAATCACATATTTATTTAGGAATAAAGTACCAATTCAGTTTCTTTCCTGTCATAGGCATGGTTATTATTATTATTATTTTTTGTAATACTTAGGAAACTGTAGCTGTGTTTGCTTTTCCTCTTAAGCCTTAAAATATCTGAAATGAAAGAAGACTTCTTCTGTAAACAGTTTAATACTGTAGATACTTTAACATAGAGAATTGCATGTCTCTTTTGACTGTGAATGGCTTGCAGGCAGCTTGTTGTGCATTTGTCAAGACCCACAAATGGACAGATTATGTTGTCATGCATGGGAAGCAGTCATGTCTGAATCAGTGGTTTTCAGTGGGATGTCAGTTTGTACAACTGTTTTAGTCAAAGTATTTCTGACAGCTGGAAGGTTAAGGTACTCAGATACTCAACACATTTTAGCAGGTGAAAATTTTAAGGTGAAAGAAATGAGTAACCATTCAAGGCATGCGTTTCTGATCTGTAGTAATGTGCATAATCTAGATTGTTGCAGTTTGATTCAGTGAAGCAGCTGATGAACGCTTTGATCTCATGCGCTTGTAATTACCGTGACAAAAAATGCATTTTGATTCAATGAACATGGCATGTCCAGTACTGGAGCAGTAAATTTGTTGTTTGAAACGGCAGCAGTAAACTCATAGTTATGTGCTGAAGTTATATTTAAATGGATCATGATGTAATCCTTTAACCTTCTGCCTTTCAGTATCCTCTCTAGGATTTAAACTAACAAATACAGTTATTGCCCCTGGTGCCTAAAAATGATGGAGAAAATGACTCAGATGTTTACTGTGACTAGTGAGGGCTGATTCATGTGAGAACATCCTGTGTTCTTAGTCCTGTCTCACATAAGTCAAATCCCTCTCTCTGCTACTCTCCTGCCCTCCCACAGTCACTTCATATCACTGACAGTTCAGGTCTGTGCCTTTTTACAGCTTTGCTATCTTTCTGACAGCTGGCTCTATTGACAGACACCAGTGGACATGACTTTCTGGTTCCAGGAGTGACACACCTGGGCCCAAATAGATTTGAATTGTTCCAACTTTGTATGTCTTGTAGACACCACACCATTTCGAGACAATGGTGTGGTTGTCTACATGAGGAGGGTTTGGACTATAGGATTAGGGTTCATGACACAAGAGCATAGTGTTCATTTTTCCAGTCTGTACTTCATATAGCTTCATTTTGCAAAAAGGATTGGAAACATCAAAAAATTATATTCTCTATGTAGGGGATAGACCCAACAGTCCCAACAGTGCAAATACACCTTACTTATCAAAGTATGATACTGTTGCCATCTATACACGAGAGTTAGTGAAAGGATTCACTGGAGCGCTTTCAGACACTCTTAATCATTCTGGGATAGACAGAAAGTCACTGCAGTCAAGACCATCCGGTATCACTCATTCAAGCACAACACTCTTAAAAACCTACCAATGGAAACTGCTCATTAGATTGATGCTAATTAGATTTGATGTAGCAAATTACTTTGTGACTGAGCGAGTACGGTCCCTGTGAGGTCAGTTTGCTCCCAGATCCTGAGGCTTACTGATAAACTTGAGCCTATGAGCTTTCCAACTCCATAAGTTTCTGTTCCGAAAAATGCATCATGCTTATTTCAGTGTCTCACTGCAGCAGCCCATGATCATGCTGGTAAATTTGTAAAAGTGGCTGACGTGTTGGTGAGATGTAGCTTTTCAGCTGAATGACAATTTGTAAACCCACTTACTTCATCTTGGTCTGTTTTCTACTGCGTTTACCTGCTTACAAGTCCTTTGATCTGTCCACCTCACTGGTCAGAACCTGGACTGCGCAGCGTCTGGGAAGGTTCAGAAGCTTTTCACTATCTGCGGCTCTGCTGGCTCGATGTGTGGGAGGAGGGCATTGACACACTGCTTCTGGGACTTAATCCTACATCATTTAACTATGACCTGTCATGAAAGAATGCCTCATGATATACTCACATCTTTCTGAGCTGGTATTTTGGATTGAATTAAAAATGGGGCCATCGGCATGGGGCAAGAAACACAAAGGAGTAGTTTAAACACATGAAACATTTGAATGCAGCCCATAGACGTGTGGATGTGGGAGATTACTGTGGGAAGATGGCAGAGATATCAGTGTGTGCATGGAAACTTGTAAGAAATCTGTCAGATGTGATCCTTTTACTGCGGGGGAGGGGGGGCTACCCCTGTGGTAAGACAGAATTGTTAGGACACAATAGGCCTTTTAATGATGTCTTTCCATGGTTACCAGTCTCCTGCTTGAAAGATGAGCAGTCATTCATATCAGGGTCTAAAGGTCAACTGCAATTTATTTTGCTTAGTTCTTGACGGTAAAACTATATCCTGTATGAGAAACTCCATTACTCTCCGTCACTTTCGGCTGTTTAATTGAAATTAAATGAAATCCCGTCCCTGCCCCCCCCCACCCCCCCATCTGTGGTGGTCTAATGAGATGAAAAGGATGCTGTGCTGTTTAAATAAACACTTCTTTTTTGGTGGTTTCTCAGTGTGTGTGTGTGTGTGTGTGCACGCATGTACTCTGTGTTTTGAGGCTTGTACCCCCCTTTGGTGGTTTGACACTGATTTGTAGCACCACGGTTCCTTTGAGCAGAGACTGATATTGTATCTCATGACATGAGCGGCCAAAGCTGGCACCGGCTCTTCTGCGAGCTGCTTGCCAGGGAATCATTTTGACTTGGCTCTCAGGAGGGTTCCAATTATGGGCACAGTGTTGTCCGACCTCTTTGCTGCCAGAAACTCATTGCCCCCTTTGGTTTGTGTAGCACTGGTACAAAACCCGGACTGCTGAGGCAGTGTTGCTAAACACAGTAGAGAAGTACAGAAATGCCATGAGATGGATAGCAGCCCTCTTTTAGCACTCTTTCTGTGAATTTCTATGAAATACTATTTTCTTCCAGAGTTCCAAAAAGACATATTTATGAGGCTAGTGGTGTGTGGAAAGGGGGTTTGTTTACACCCTGTGTGCTGTTTAAATCTTCTTTACTTACAGGTATTAAACTTGAACAGTATTAAATTACTCTTTCCCCGAGGAGTGAAGTGCACAGCTTGTGGTAGACCCATCTCCCTTTTTGTGGTTTCAGAATTACAGCTCAGTCTTCAGCGTGAGCCAACATAAAATCTCCTTCCTGAGCTGTGATGTGGTTTTTGGATCTGATATCTTTTTCAGAGCATTCTGCTACATCAGGTGAAAGATACGGCACATTTTGTTCAGCGGTTCTTAGAATACACTTTGCTGAAAGAAAAGACAACTTTTTCATGGTGTTGATATTCAAAACTTCCTGTGTGGATTTTCTTTCTTCACTTATTTGACAAAATAGATTAGACACTTTGCCATTGGCTATAAAGCTACCTTTATATGCCACTATAGACTTTATATTGCTATAATTTATGTAATATTAAAGATTCATAAAGCAGTTGTGGAACCATATGTCCTTTCATAAGTCTGTATCAATGCTCACATTCGCTGAAGCATTTGTCATGTCAAACCACATCTCAAACAGTATCTTATTTCCCCAGATAAAATCGATTCCACCAAGTACTTGACACTGATTTAACATTATAAGCATTACAAACCCTGTAAGCAGCAACACACTGAAACCACAAGATCAAATGGGGATTAAACAGAAAGCAGAAAGCAAACACAAGCACTATATCATGTGGCCAGACTTAATTAGCTTCCCTTTTAAATCAGTTGTCTGACAAGCACTACATACAAACTTTATGCTACAAATGCATTAGGGTTGTTGACATTTTCTTTTTTTTTTTTTTTTTTTTTTTACAATCATGGGACTGTAATTTTCACGTCTGCAGAGGTGAACTCTCCAAACACATGGTCAGACCACTGACCAGCTCTGTGCCGAGTGAGGGGGGAGATCATTGCCCTTGTCAGCAGGCCTCAAGGGATGTTTTAAATGGTGATAGAGCGAAGTCGGTGAAGTTTTCTCAGACGGTCCAGATGTCCAAATGTTTTCCCATGGATTAGACAGGATCCTGTGCTTCCCAAAGCTGTATATACAGTTTCACACTATATATACAGCTTTATCAACAGGGTATCACAAACTCTGGTACCTCACCCTGGAATGTTGGGAAACGGAGAAGAACGGTGTCCCTCGTCAGTAAATGGTCGTCTCGACAAGACAAACTAGCACCATAAACCCAGCAGCGTTCCATTCATCAGCTCTTCTTTTCTGTGCCCAATTGGCCTTGAAGCTGTCATTGGATAACAAAAGCTATTTGGAAAACCTGAATTGAGATTGCACTTAAAATGCTAATGGTGAACCCCGTGTATACCCAACAATTTTTGATCTCTGTGAGGGAGTGACTGGCTGGCCCTTTTCTGACAATGCGGGCGCATTGGGCAGCCTTCGGTAAATCATTCCTTTGGAGGACTGAAGCAGGTCAAACCTTTTCATCTGCTTAACATTCACTAATGAAACTGTCTTTATTTACAATCCCAAACCTTCTTTTACATCGTATCGGCATCTGGCAGAATTACATCCGGATACTTTTTTAGCTTTGAAGTAAATAGTGAAACTTTTTGCATCAAGTGTATAATCATAGTCTGGTTCCTCTTTTTGGTAAATTCTGAGTGTGGTCTAAAGGAGTGCACATCTGTTCGGTGTGAATGATGACCAATGGGGGAGATGTTTCTCTAATGAAGGCTTTTGAACGCTTGTGCACACACGTTGTGGAAGAATGTCTGCTGGTCATTTGGCAAGTACATGAGAGAATCAGATGTTTGAGGAAGAGTGGTGGTGATGCTGTGGAGAGACAGGAGCGTGAGGCTGAAACCTCAGTTGCTCGTTAGAGGCATGCTGCATGCTGAGGGGACAACCGGGCTCTGTCTGAGAGATGCGCCTCACATTCCAACTTATTACCAACCTTGAAGTTTAATCTGCACACAAATCAAATAATTCTTTATGACAAGCTGCTAATCTGTGCTCAACAAATTGCGTGTTTCTTGAAAATGAAACAAGGAAGTGAACTGGAGCCAGAGGAGACATTTTTTTTAAGCACAATCCATGCCATTCAGGCCAAAAATAAAAGTCATGTTATATTTTTATTGGAGAGAGAGTTACCATACATGCTCAGTTATGGAGTGCTTCTGTGTTATATGTAGCTCACTTGTCGGCCTCTGCACCCGTGGCTGGGGGGATTTACAAATTAAAATGGTGTGCTTTCCCACATGATGGATTTCATCACTGAATTACTACAAAGTTTGGCCTCTTTCAGCCCTGCTCCGGCAGAGGCTGTGCATAGGAGGGAGCCAGGTTCAGACATGTGAGCACAGGCCCACTGAAGAGACCCTTGAGGTTTCTCATTCTGACTATCAGAGTAAACATCTGGTCAGCCTGGTGCAAATGACCGTTTAATGTTCACCACCATCCATGCAGCAGTGTGGTTCAGAACCCGGGACTCTCCTTGACTATTTGCATCTGTCACTTCATGGTATAACATTTCTAACTGTAGGTAGAAAATGATTTAAGCTTAAGTCTTGTATCTCTCAGGAATTTAAAATTCAGAAAGGTTTATCATGTTTTTATCCAGTCATGTGAGTTTTTAATGGTTGTTGGACAGATGTGCTCTTTGAAATTGGCCCCCAGCTTGATAAGATATGCTGTATTGGATATGTTATTGATTTTTCCACCACTGAAATTGAACTCAAGCATATAATTTTTACAGTCAACCAAATCAGATCTAGGAAAAAAAAAAGACTTTTTCACAATTGTATCACTTGTCTAAATGGGCTGTTCCAGATTTGTTTGGTATTTTGGCGCATCATTGTGTGTATGCTTGTGTCAAAATGTACAATAATAAGTGAGCTGGTGATAAATGTTATTTAGAAATGTCTGTCCCATTGGCACAGAGGGCGTAAATAATACTGGAATGTATTTTTATGGCTGTCCTGTTACAGCTTGACTGGGTTCTCTCTGTTAGCTCAGATTCAAATTAAATCATCTTTAGTTCTCAGACAGCAGGCGGAATATGCAGACTGGTGTTTGTGCTTGTACAGCGGAAAGCAGGACCCCGGGTTCAGCTGAGCACCTTGCGTGTTTAAGCTCTCAACAAAGCCAACTGCCGACCCCACTGATCTCCAGCGGTGGAGGCAGTGGGGAGGCTTTGAACTGAGCAATAGAGCTCGCACATTAGTCCCCAGGTGGTAAACCAAAGCATTTCTTCAAAGCGCCACAAACTACATCAAGTGCTCTGCCAAAACAGTGATTTTTGTGATTTTTCTTTTAACACGAGGAAACATTATTTTTTAAACAAGCAGGTAGGTTTAGCTTCAAGTTTGACTGTGCGTGTGAATGAAAACACACCACTCTTTGTGTTCCTTACATTTCCTGAACGCCTCCAATAATTATGCGCTGACCTCACCAGAGTCACCCAGGGTGATGGAAGAGTGAGTGCGGATATGCAGGAGGCCCAGCTGTTGGTCCCTGTGTGCCCTGGAGCTGTGACATTCAGCAGATGTCACGCAAGTCGGAAGAGTTGTGATTTTTTTTTTTTCGGTGTCTTCAGGAATGCAACATATAGACATCCGTCTTTAGCTATGGGGTCAAAATATAAGAAGTGAGAATAAAGTTTTCTGTCTGAGAGATTTGCAGAGGACACATCCAGAGGCTATAACTCAGCATGTTTTCACCTTGAGTTTAGCTCCTCTGGCGCACACGTGAGCACAACATCAATCAACTCTCAAGTCGTGGTGCATTGTATCTCCTGGAACGTGCCTTTAGGAATCAGTTGGTGTTAGCAGTCTTTGGGAATACAGGTCCTACAATGTCTGCTAAAGTGATCTGCTTTTCTTAGTCTCATATGACCAATCCCTTGCCTTCTTTGGGGATGTGAACCCTTTCCATATTGTGGTCTAGAAGTCATAAAAATGGTCTGTTTGTTTGTGGTCCCCTGAGCAGAGGCGCTTTGCCAATGCTTCTCAAAAAAGCTTACAGGAAGGTTGGGAGTTGTGGTTAATTTCCATTTCATTTTTTGTGTTCTAGTACAAGAAAATACTTCAAATACGACTGTCCTGTGCAAGTGACAGCATCTGTACCTGCATCAATCAGACATTCACTTTAAGCCAACCATTGACAGCCTAATAGAACCCGGTCTAACATTATACCCTGCCATGCTGCCCTCCCTTCTAACCTACACTTTATTTTATGCATATTGTGGCCTAACATCTTTTTTCTCTCCCCCTCTAGAAGACAGTGGAGTCTCCCTGATGCAGCTGATCGGGGATCCTCCTCCCAGTGAGATTACCCAAATCTATGGGCCCGACAACAGCCCAGCATATGTCTTTGGCCCCAATGCCAACACGGGCCAGCTGGCACAGGCTCACCTGCCAAGAACATTCTACCGAGACTTCGCCCTCATCTTCAACCTGAAACCTACCTCTGACAGGGGTGGAGTCATCTTCTCTGTCACAGATGCCTCGCAGCAGATCATGTACGTGGGTGTCAAACTGTCGCCTGTCCAGGGTGGCAACCAGAATGTCATCCTGTACTACACAGAGCCCGACTCACAGCAGTCGTATGAAGCAGCCAGGTTCCTTGTGCCCTCCATGAAGGATACCTGGACCCGTTTCGCTATCGCTGTGAGGGACGACAAGGTGATGTTCTACCTCAACTGCGACACAGACCCTCAGGTGATGCGCATTGAGAGGTCCCCGGATGAGATGGAGCTGGAGATCGGTGCCGGGATCTTCATCGGCCAGGCTGGGGGGGCTGACACTGAGAAGTTTCTGGTGCGTATACTGGCCTTGTCCGTTTGAAGGAAAACACATTGATTTAGAAGTAGAAAGTTAAACCTTTTTTATTTCAAAAGCTTTCATAGTAGATAAAGAAATATGTGTGTGATGCTTTGGCACTGAATAATTATGACATTGACTGCACTGATGTGATGGGACTCCTGCTGTGAGAATCTTGGAAAAGTGCTCTGTAGTGTTTTGATTTTCCATAGTCAGGCATGTGAAACATCTTGGCTGAATAACCCTCATATGACTTGATTGCCCAAATTGGCCGACTCCAGAAGCATAACATAAATGTCCACATCACCTCACCATCCTCCTTAGAGTTGTCTGCAAATAATTGGAAAACCTCACAGTTGGGATGAAATGAACTACAGTCATTTGACTGCGGTTGACTGCAACAAATGTTGAACTTAGCTGTTAAAGGGTTATAACTGTGGCTGCATGGCTTCTTATTTTAATAAATAAACCATAGACAGTTTTTTGTTCACACAAAAAAAAAAAATAAAAACAAAAGGGAAAAACCAGAAAACTATTTAAGCGTTGAGGGAAAAACATAATTTATACAATTTGACATCAGTGATTTACGAACTTGGGAACATTTTCCTTAATATTTACTGACTCTTTTATGTCCTTTTAATCCACTTTTTGGACTCTTTAGTAAGTAGTTTGACAATTATAATCCCCAATATAAAAAATAGCTTACTTAATTGCTTTTGAAGTCAGACTTTAAAATACAACCCAGGTCCCTTTGGAGCGAGGAGCTACTGTTTGTTAAATTCATTCAAATCATCTTTACTTATCTTAGAAAATAAGATACTTTTTCTGTCTGAAATGGACAGTAACTTTAAGTAAATGACTCTTTTTGTGCATATAATGGCGATATTCTGAGAGGCCGTACAAAAGTGCCAACATGACCTGAAGAACTTGCCGTCCTTTGAGTTAAACTTTAACGTCATGTTGATTTTTTACTTTGCACTTTACACTATTCAGCATTTCTAAATATGCAGTCTTGCTGGTTGCATGCTCATTGACAACCTTGGAAAAGATATTTTCACTACTAAATATGTTAAAAATCCAAATGAGAACCTCCAATCAGGCTCCATGCCCTTGAAGTAAAGTTCTTAGTGTTTGCCCAGCTGAAACATCATCTCTTGCTCCCTCCCTCAGTTTTACATTAACATTTTAATCTTTTTTATTGCTGTGTTTGAAGACTGGCGCTAATTTTGTTGTAACCCACTGCTGAACTTTTTCTTTTTTTCTCACACATGCCCATCTAAGGTATTTACTTGTGATTGAAGGCTGTTTTATAAAGTACTTATTTAAAAAAGGGAATCTAACTCTGTCACTTCTTTCAGGTCTTGTTAACCATGTGTTGTTTGTTGACCTCAGCATGGCCCTAGGGCTCCCGAGGTCTTGTGAATTCAATTTACCTAATCAAATTCAGACTTAGGGAGCTTTTTTGGCATCTAAATATTTACATTTTGTATTTATAAAATGGACATTCCACTCTGAAATATTATTTGTTTAGATGTCCCTTTTTTATTACTGGCAAAAACATGCTGCAGTTACATTTTATTCTTGTTGTGACTAAGATCTATGATTTATTACAAAGATCTAAAGCAGTTTGTTGGAAAAAGACCATAACATGTCAGCTAAACATTGTGCAAGTTACAAAAAAAAGCCTATCAGTCCAACCATTAAAAGTCTGTGTAGAGGCAGGGTTAAAATGTCAAAGAGCCTTTTTCCCATTTATCTTCAAAGTTCTCTTAAAAGATCCATTTGACTCCAAGGGACATAAATGTGTCCCGGAGAGTCAACGTGAAATAACTCAGCACCTCGACATACAGAGCTAATGGGCCCTTGATAGGCAGGAAGATAGCATTCATGGTATCTGTGAGCATCCTGTGTGGGAACATGTATCATATCGTGTGTGCGGGACAGAGATAGTGGCACTTCACAGGCAGAGGCTCAAACCAGAGACATCAAGAGCCTCTCTGATTTTGTGGAAACGGGGAATTCCCTGAGAAATATTGCCAACCCTTAGCAGCAATTCCAGAGATAAACATCTATATTTGTATGTTAAAAGCGAGAAGTCTTGTCTGTGGTGTGTGTGTGTGTGTGTGTGTGTGTGTGTGTGTGTGTGTGTGTGAAGTGCTGGTCTGACATTACTATATACATCATCAAACATCAAAACACCATGTCCTTGTTTTGCAACAGGGGGTCATCGGCGAGCTGAGGGTGGTGGGAGACCCCCGTGTTGCTGAGAGACACTGTGAAGAGGACGAGGATGACTCAGATATGGTGAGTCACAATCACATTTTGAAGATAAAGTTTTGCATGTGACTGAAATTCTTAAGTATGACTGCGGGGGAACAGATACACAGCTCGTTAGAAGAATAAAAAGGTATCTGATGAGGACATAACTGACTGTTAACAAAGCCGCTTGCTCGAACAGCGGTGTCCAATCAAAGCTTAGAGACAGTAAGGAGGCACTGCAGGCCTGTCAAGTTTTTCTTTTTATTCTAAGAAGCCACACAGAGTCATGTCAGACCAAAATGGCAAATAGACCTCCACTTACATAGCGTTTTTCTAGTCTAGAAGACCTCTGAAAGCGCTTCACACTACCTGTAACATTCACCCATTCACTCACACATACATACACACACTCAGACACTGATGGAACAGCCATCAGAGGCAATTTGGGGGTTCAGTACCTTCAGGACACTTCAACACGTGGACTGGAGGAGCCAGAGATCGATCCCCCGACTTCCTGATCAGTGGACAACCCGCTCCTCCTCCACAGCCACCATGTAACAACATATATCTTATATTTTTCCTTATCATACTAAGACTTACTAGCTCTACACTACTGCACAAGTACGATGCTGTTGCAACTGGAGACAATGCCTTCCTTCTTTTGCTTGGGACATGAAGCGTTAGCCTCAGTATTTCAGCTCTGAAATATGTGTCCAACAAGTCCACAGTCAAACCCCTTTTAAAATGTATTTATAAGTCATCCAACTAACTGTAGCTTAGTTTGCTAGCTAGATAGCTACAGGTCATTTAATTCAGCAACACTGACAGTTGCTGGATTTAAATGAGAAGCCTGAGTCAGGGTCTCATTGTCTTTAATGTTCGTCAGAATATTTAATGGTGAATCTTTCACTAAAATCACTGTAAACTGCACATGTGCTTAGCAACAGAAACTAACTTCACAAAGAGTCAATTCTGTTCAAATTCATAGTCAAAATGGAATAATTTAAATGCCCCCTCAAAAGCAGAGAAAACAGTAATCTAAAATTGCAATAAGTGTATACATTTGGGCAGAGACGCCCTGAGGAAGCAAGTCATGAACTTTAACTGTGTTGATTTATTCCAGCACGTTACATCACTTCTTTCCAACAGTAAATCTGTAACAGTTAAGAGCCTGAGAGGAGCCTTCTCACTGCTGACCCTGACCACCCACACACAAACACAGGTGCCTCTCTGCAGCCCACCAGCCGCCTCAACTGTTATTTACTAAAACATTGCCCCCACAGCTGTTCTGCTCTCAGAGACCACCAAAACCTTGTCCTTAGGCTCAAGACTGGACTGCTCGTTGTCATCAGATCTTTAGATGTCGTTTGGATTAGATGGGGAAATCACATTTGCAGTGGAAATGACAGGTTTCAGATTTCAGGATGTGCCTTTTATCTAAAACGATAACCTCACACACACACATACACAGCTGTGACAGTACAGAGGACACATTCAAGATATTGAATTACTAAAAGGCCCTGAATCTAACAGGAGATTACTGAATGAGACCTACGCACTTTCTTTAAATTGTCTAATACAATAAACATACAAGCATTTCACTTACAGTAATGACTTTTAGTATGTTATAAGTTAGAGACATAGAGAACTGATAAGTAAAATAAGTTCAGTATTAAATTACACTTTAATGTCATTAGGTAAAAGACTCATTGAGACTAAAATGTATGTTTCAAAAGGGGCCGTACCAAGAAAGCGGCACAAAAAATTGAATAAAACAATGAAAACAACACAGGCAACCAAAATAGGCCACAGAGCGCAAACAGCATTGAGAAAATGTACGAGATTGTGTGAGATTATGCTTTTATGTAAATTATAGTCAACTTGAATTTTACAAAGAATTTAAGTAAAGTTCATGAGGTTTGCTTGCACTGAACTCAACCTAGAGGAATATCTTGTGGGCTTGAAATGAAATGTTAAATGTGTGCTTGGTCTCCTCAGGCTTCAGGTGAAGGAAGTGGCTATGTAGAAACCAGACCCCCAAAACCAGCCGTGGAGAAACATCGATGGACGGTACGGAAAGACTTTTTCTTTTTAATTATTGAACTCTTCTACTTATGAAGGTTTGACAATTTACCTGCTGTTGTGTTGTTTTTTCTCATCATTTAAGCTTGACTTAAGGATGTTTCACTGATAATGTTACTGTTTCTTGTAATTATTTCGCTGCCTGGTTACATTATATTGAAACATTATAGGTATATCTACAATTTCCTTCCTGGAAATAGCTCTGAAACAAATTGAGTTTGATGTTAAACTATAAACCATGAGTGCATAAGACAGTAAGATGGAGAGTGAATGAACGGATGAAGAATGCTCTGTTCCCTAAAGAGGACTGAAACAGCTGATCAAACCAGACATGTACACCCAGCCAACAAAGATTATTACCAGCAGGCCATGCTTCTGCAAACTGAGTCATCCCATTGTGAGATACAACACTGATGTCTCAGGTTACTGGGTGTAGGTGAGTGAACACTGGTCCCTTAAGAGAGATTAAAAACTGCTGAGTTGATGTCTGGAAATTGAGCTGCCTCTGTGTTATACATTTGGATACAAAGACTTTTTACATAAAGTGCTGCCTCTTATCAGACCGAAGAGGAAACGACCTTGGTGAGTTAAAATGTGCCTGCTCTAAAGGTTATTTTATTTGCTAATAGCAGCCCACGCAGCAATGAAGCCCAGCAAGAAGAGTTCTGAGCTTTTAATGTTAGTTTCACTGCAGTAATTCAGAATAAGCTGCTCATGCTCAAACCGCAGGGGATTTTGCCTTGTTGGGGATGAAGTGTGTGTGCTCTGTGTAGATGTAGCTGGAGACTCATCACCTGGATAAAGGCCTAAACCAACAGTTGCCGCTAGAAGGAGGACAAGATCGTTGAATCTTCACCACCATGCACTTGCACGTTTGCTCTGTTGTAGTTTGCTCCCACTCCCACTCTTGTGCTGTTATTCTTTCTGCAGTCACCGATGCAAGTTCTCTGAATCGCTACTATCATTCATCATACTAGCATCTATTAGTATCTTTTTGTGTCCTCCTCCATCTCCCCTCTTGTCACTCTCTCTAACCCCCCCCCCCCCCCCCCCACACACACACACACACACACTTTGTCCTTCAGTCTTCCTCTGTCTGCTTTCTGTCTCTCGCACACTCACATTCACACAATCAGATTCCACAGACACCCACTCACATCTTTCCACCCTCAAAGATAGCCACGCATACTGAAACACACTCTAGCGCGAGCTCCACCCAGCTCCACCACCTCTGTGCGTGCGTGCACTCCTACTCGCAATTATAGTGGAGAGGTCGAAAAACCAGATGTCAATTTGGACCCGATCTGATCCAAGTCAGAGCCCCCTGCCTCAAGGCTTTGTTATTGTGACTGGTTTCTCAATCAGCTGTGCACAGGAACTGACGGCGATGGGAAGAAAATTGGAGAAGGAGACGGGGAGGGCGGGGTCAGGTACCTCAAGTCGGAAGTCTCTTCATCATTGCTGCCTTACTTACTCTGCCTTGATGCTGTGTACATTTTACAAGGGGCTTTTCCATCTGTTCAGTAGGCTTTCATTACCATCATGTAATATGCAATGTAATGTAAAAGACAACAGCTGGCATCTAATGCCTACCTGCTGATGCTTTTTTCGTCTGATGTCTGTTCGCAGAAAGTATAACCTACACTCTGCACAACTGTCTAACCAGTGCAATTATGGCAAGTCTGGGCAAAGACAAGTTAGACAAGAGAGAGTTGTAGAAGTGAAACTTTCCATTTTGTCATCCTGGAATTCACAGTGATAGATGGCAGAGCTAGTCGGTCATCCTTAACGGTGTCACTGCTGAAGTGTCGTCCTTCAGCATGAACCTCAAACAGGAAGTGTTTCCAGAGCATGATAGGAGCTGATGTTATGGGCATCATTGTTTCTGGTAGTTAGTTTCTAATATCCATTATGTACACAAAAAACTATGAAACACATGAAGGTATATTTTTTTATGAAACACACTTGAACTATGTTCTGCTTCTTTATGTGACACTTTTGTGGTATAGTTATATTTCTAGATCACTTAAGGCCATACTAAGGTTGCATTTAGAGTTATTGTCCACTTTCCCTCTCATATTTGACATGATGTGACTGACAAATGTCTTAGATAAAAAAAATACACAAAACAAAGGCAAACTCTAAACTATTCGCATGTTTTCATGCACTCATGACTTTTACAACACAAATTTTCTTAAGACTTTTGTAAATGTGAAAACATCAAAAAGAAAAATAAAACATAATTTTTGTTGTTGTTTTTTTTTTTTCTTTTTGGATTTAGATCTTCATAAAACGTAGCAATGTTTTGTGGGAAAATGGTATAGATGTGATGGTTCCCGTTCAAATCACTTGTTTCTAACTCTGACAAAAGAGAGTCAACAAAAGAGAGTCAACCCTTTGTTACTGCATTTTACAAACAGCTGGACTGTTTTTCCTTTTTCCTCAGGCCAACCACAAAAATGTCCAAATTCCAATATGTTTCCTCTGCGTACTTCATAGGACATGCACTGAAAAAAAAACACAACACTACCCTCCTCCTGCGTAGGTGGAGTATGTTGATTTGTGAACGGAGCTGCATACCTGCTCTTAAAGTCGGGGGGGGTTGTGTGGTTCAAATCTATCAACACTGTGCTCTAAAGGGAGAGCCTCCCACCGATCATCCCCAGCTATGATGGATAGGTGAAGGAGTGAACAAGCGGAGTATTCTTCATCACATTAATACATACATCAACTTAGAACTGTCAACAATGGCCTGGCCAAATTCTTAGCATAGTCAGTGCTGTGTAACGCAGTGGGGAGAATAGTTTCCCAGAGAGGAAACTGGTTAATGATTAATTAACAGCATTGGCTTCTCTTTGCTCCTTCAGCTGCCCCCCCCCCTACACATTCTTCATCCCACTCCTCTCTTGAATTCCACAGGTGACAATTCGAGGTGTATAACCGGTGAAGAATGAGCTATGGACGGGGGTATTTGCATTATCTCCTCCCCCGCTCTCTTTTTGCCCAAAAGGCAGTTGGGGAAGCAAAAGCCCCCCCCCCCAATTACTCATTACTCCTGTAGCTTCTCTCAGTCCTGCTGTGTTTTTAGTGACAGAAAACTATTGGCACACTGAAGGCTGTCTTTCTTTTGTCCACAAAACCCTACTACTCCTATAAAGGGTACACAAAGCTATTTATGAAGCTATTATATTCAGCTATGTCGATATGCAAGATTTAATTTGAAAGGTTAACAAAGTCATGAAAAGGCGGCACAGAGGTCAAGGAAAAAGGAAATTTTGGGAAGGAAGTGGTGGTTTACATACAAAAACACACGCGTGTTCCATGTCCTTCCTGAAATTCACCCTCTTCTATTTTGTCATGCTGCTTTACTAGCTGTTCAAAGTTAGTTTGAGGCAGCAGCAACACAGAGACAAAAAAAACTCAGTTATTGTACTCCATGTGTCACTGGGTAATGACATGTTGAAGCTGCAGGATGGGTCAGTGTGATAGTCTGGAGGCTGTGTTCCCTGACAGCCTCAGTGAGGTTCACATAAAGAGGAGTTTTGCAATTGGACCCAGACATGAGATGTCTGAGTTTTCCGAAAAAACAAAGAAAGAATGAAAGAAAAATGTTTGCCTCAGTCCTTGGTTTGATGAACATGTTGACTCAGTCATGTTTAAAATAGGCTTGGTGTAGAGCTGGGAAACACTCTGCTAGGATGAGCGCTTTGTCGGCACAAACTATAAACATTAGAGGATGAAGGGAGGAAGGAAACATGAGTCATTTTTGTTGGGACTGTTTGTGAACAAGAACACAATTTTCCCATGATATGGTTCTTACATTGTATAGTGGAAATGGGGCCTTAGAGTTTAGAGCAAGCTCAGTTCAGCTGTCAATAAATGTAATTACTCTTTTTAAATATGTATCTCTCTCTGTTGCGTGATTGTTTTCCCGTAGACTACTCCTCCATCCTCTCGTCCCATTCAGCAGCCACCAGTGATCAAGAAAGAGGAAGTGTCCATTACAAGAGAGACAGGTGAGTTTATCTTGATACAGTCAACACTTCCTGAAAAGATGCTTCATTTTTTTGTATTTTTTTTTTTTTATTTGAAAAACTCAGAGTTTCTCAAGGTAGTCCCCTGTGATTGCAGAGAGAGCTCAACACTAACTTGAAATTGAATATATTTGATATTTCTGTATTTTTTCGTTCTGTACAAGACGAGAGTTCGTCGGTTAAAAAGTGTATTTCTGTTTGAGTGATTGCACAGATGCCTTCAGATCTGCCCCCTTGCTGTTTTGCAGATGTCAGTCATTCATAATTTTTTTCCATTTCACTTTAAAAGATGGGAATTAGATGTTGTACCTCCACAAGCTGACACGTGACTTACCTCACCTGCTGGGTACAGAGGAGAATGTCTATAACAGCGCACGGTGCTGCGGAATTCATGTTCCCCGAACATGCAAAGCTGTGTTTGTCAGAGGTTGCAATAGATTCACAGACACATGTCTCCATCTAGTGGATGTCAAGTGTAACGCAGTATGTGGAGCAGCGACCCCTTATCTGTGAGGGGCACTCTGATATTACTTTCTGTGTAAATCACATCAAATGAAATCAGTTTCATGATGTCTGCTGTATTGAGTGATTCAACCCAAACTACCACTATCGGAGTGAGGCATTAGGCATCTGTTTTATGATTTATTTGAAACTTACTCTGAAGTTTAAAAATATTACATCTTCTGTGAACCTGCCTTTAATAACACTAACACTAAATACAGTGATGCAGTTCATCATAGGAGGCAAATGTCATCGAACGATCTGAGCACTGTACACTGTCTTTGAGAACTTGAACTTTTACTATAAAAATTCACCTTTGTGCCCATAATTAAAGCACAGATTACAGTATATTAATCAGTATTCTTTTGCCACTGTATCTTCAGGGCTTACAGCACCCAGCTGTTTAAGTTACTACAGTAGTGATTACAATAAAGAAAACAATCCAGCAAAATAAAAACCAATAGTATCTTAGTGACTGACTGAAAAGAGACTTCATTTAACACTGTCTTTTGCCTTGTGTTCAGCAAGTGACTCCCAACATGTTTCAGTTTCTGCGGAGTCGAGGCCCGGACTTCCTGGGTCACCAGGTGGGTCAGAGGGAGTAACAAGAAAAAAAAACCAAAGAGACAAGAATCCAAGTCTCCTGTGTTTTTTTTCTCCTTTCTGTTCTCTATATTTATGTTCTGCCTGCTTCTTGTGTGTATATATGTGTGATTCCAAAAGCACACAAGCACAAGAGTGCATGAATTTATCCACATTATACGGTGGTGGACATGTTTGTATATACTGCAGGCCAGGGGAAGTGAAAAATTAGGATGTTCAGGCTGTAATCCCCAGAAAACTCAGTAAACAGAGGAGCTGAACTGAGAGAGGAAATAAGCAAGAGAAAACTGTTTTATTGTTTTTTTTTGGTTTTCTCGTGGGTATTAAAGGATGTAATATTGTGTATGTTGCTTGGTCTGGATACCTGGTTCTACAAAAAAGATAGAGAAACAATTTTAGGTTTTGGCTTGGAACAGCAGGACTAGCATTGCACACTAGCTCAGGCTACTAATGCTATGACGTGTAGCATAAATTTATTGAATGAATCATATTTCTCTATCCATCCAGAGGCACAGGATCTGTTTTCCTGCTGCTAGATTCCTACCACTAACCTGAAATATTGCAGAGGCCTACCTGCAGTGGGTGTCATTTTGCTGTGCATGTCAGCAGTGTTGGAGATGGGTGATTTCTGCACAACTGAAGAAGTGAGCTGCATTTCATGTGGCCTCCGCTGAAAGTGACACATTCAGTTGGAAGAGTGTAAAGTCAATTTGCGTCACACCAGAAAATAAATATCAGGAAGGTGGTGCATGCAGTTGCGGGGAGGTGTTCTCAATTACCACCTCGAAAACCTTGACATGGCCTATAAATTGCAGACGTGTGCGCTGGGATTCTTGCTACATCAGGCAAAAAAACCAAAAAAACCCTCTCTTTTCCTCTCCTCTCCTCTTCTTGTGGGAGCAGGAAATGTTGTGTTTGTTGTTTGGGATGTTGGATACAGTCGTTAATCATTTCTGAAGGGTCTTTTCATGAGGGTGTGAATGACTCTGTCCTCTGTCGTTGTTTTGCAGGACCAGTTGGGTCTAAAGGAGAGAAGGGTGACCGAGGGGATAGAGGAGAGAAAGGAGATAGGGGTCCAATTGGGCCGAAGGGAGAATCGGGCTCTGGTTCCAGTTCACGGGGTGGTGCCCGTGGAGAGAAGGTTTGGATCCTTTTTTTTTTTTTTGGATGGAATATATGTACCAGAAAAGTAATTTGTGATATGCAGTTTGAGAGTTAGAGTTGAGTGCGTGGGGGATGTAATGAGTAATATGAGCTTTGGAGAAATGTCCCAAATGACCACTAGTGGGAGCAACAAGTGACTAATTAATGCAAGCATATGCATTATACAATTTATCACATTCTGTGCATTTTATTTCGATATAATAAGATATATCCACATAACACACTTGTCCAAATAAAAAAAAACCCAACAAAAAACAACAAAAAAAACAAGGTGATTAAATTGGAGGATGACACAGGACAAAAACAACAAAACAAACTTAGTTCCATTGATGCACAAAAGTTATATTCTGAGATATATTGAGGCTCAACTATATGATAATGATGATGATGAGGTTATTGAGGATACAGTTAGGTACTTTTAGTGTATTTGGGGAGTAGGGGTTGGTATTGCAGGTAACACAATTTATTCTAAATTTTTAAAAAATAATAATTTTATAGCAAACATTTGAGCATGGAGCTCTGTAACTCAGCAGAATTAGATTTCCACTGGTTCCACCTCTAAAGACAGTGTATATACTCAGTATGAGGACTTTTAGGGGAAACATGTCAGTGGATATTTATGTCACTGCCTTTCTGTGTTCCTAGTCAAATCAGACAGCCAATGAGGACTGTTGGCACTGACTTCACTCTTTCTTCTTATAATTGTCAGGGAGAACCAGGGGAGAAAGGATCTAAGGTAAGTTACAGAGAATCTCTTTTTGGGTCACTGTGATTTGGATCCCTTAGGCTCAGTTGATGAGACGTGTACAGTAGAACACATTTCATTTCTTGATGAAACTTTGGACTGATCTATGTGATACTGGTGTTTTACAGCTTATTATGGTCCCTAGAACCCACTAGAACAGGTCTGTTAATACATTAACCTCCTGAAGGGGAATTCAGTGGTGTTTTTCTCAGTGTGTCAGGCAAAGCTCTGGGAAAGTCAGGGCTCAGAAAAATATTAGCAATTAGCAATTAGCACCTTAAAATGACAGATATGGAAAAGCTTACATTTCCTGTGTATTCACAGCCTCAGTTCACATTGATGTTTCTCCATCTCCAGGGCAGTGCAGGCTTTGGCTACCAAGGAAAGAAGGGTGATACTGGTCCCCCTGGGCCCCCAGGCCTCCCCGGCCCTCCAGGGCCTGCAACCGAATTATCTGTTGGCAGTGATGGCTCAGTTGTTTCGAGGGGCCCTGGACCCCGAGGACCACCTGGACCACAAGGTGTCCCAGGCCCCCAGGGACCACCAGGAGCTGACGGAGAACCAGTTAGTAGATTGCAGTTACATTTTTTTGGCTGGAAATGCTAAATTCAGATGTGCTGTTGTTGTTGAACCAACTGTTTGTCATAGTACACATGTTGACACACTGAGCAAAATTTCAGTTTCACGCTAAAGTTTGAAGCATTTTCTTTTCAAAAGTTGTAATGTAAAGTTAAATGTCATATTGGCCAAGTCAATTTTATCTGTGCTGTGTATCCCTCATCCACACGAGACTCCGAGGAATCATTTCTTTCTTTATTTCTATCTCGCAGGGTGATCCTGGTGAGGATGGAAAAACTGTAAGTTGTTTTTTTTGATTGTTTGTTTTTTCCTAGCGCGATACAAAGAACACTGATCAATGGCTTCAACTCCTCTGTGATGATAGGTTGTTAAAGTAGACACTTTTCATTGTTGTACCTCCCTAACAATCTGTAGTTCCTTAACATTATAGTTTCTTCAACACAGGGTCCTGAAGGACCGCCAGGCTTCCCAGGAACCCCAGGTGACTCAGGAGCCAAAGGAGAGAAGGTAAGATGCTCAGTTACAGAAAAACATAATAAAGAAATATGTAAACATATTACATATATGTTTACACAAAGCACAATAAAACCGTCTCTGTTGGAATAGCATATCTTGTTCTAATAAGTCTCATTCATACAGGGAGACCGTGGAGAGGGTCAGCCTGGCCCTAGGGGACTCCCAGGACCCCCTGGACCTCCCGGACCAGGATATAGATCTGTGAGTTAATCTTGGCCTCACCCACATTCTTGACAATACCTGGACATAATTTGTATCAGCAGAAACTGCCTACTTATTTGAATGATTTAAAACTAATTTCGACTGGTTTATTTCAGACTTTTGTGGACATGGAAGGATCAGGGTTCCCTGACTTGGAATCTATTCGGGTGAGGAAAATTCACAGTTTTGTTTGATGTCTTTGTTGATTAGGGGTGGGCGATCTGATCTATCGTGGACAATCTTACTGATAGATGAATCGTAAAGATTGCGTGATTAAAAGGTGCTATATTTATATATCTATTTTTAAAAGTTCAATTGCTGCAAACCAGACCATTGTTAACGGTTAAACAGTGAGCCCATTTTCTCCGAGATGGTGGAGTTACAGTCCGCCAATGGGACGAGAAACCTGCCAGAGGTGCAATGATCAGGGCCTGGCTGGTAAGCAGCAACTGAACTTTCAAATTAAAATACTGTCATAGCGTCTCATTAATAATACCTCATATTAACTAAGTAAGAAGAGTGATTGGTTGGGACAGAAGTTGTAAAGAGAAGACGGCATTGTGGGTGCAGAGTAGTGGCAGGTGGACAAACGTCTGTAAGAAGCACTGAAGTGTCGGAAAGGTATGAATTACAACAATTGAAGTGACAGGCATTGTGTCCAGCCAACCATTTGGCAACTAGTCATGTGATCACGAGTTCAATTGAATCTCGAAGGATACTCTTGGTTCAGATCATGGATCATAATTCTACCCAAAAAGACTGTGATCTGATGTTCTGGCCAGGTCGCCCCCTGTTACACGGACTGTAACAAGCTTGTGTCAAAATCAAGGCAACAAGAAGAGAACTTGTTCATCACAGATTACTGTAAACTGATTATACCGTATGTTTTTTTGTTGTAGGGACTTCCTGGGCCACCAGGTCCCCCTGGTCCCCCTGGACCTCCTGGTCACTCTACAGCTGACACAGCATTGAGTTCTGGGGCATTTGGACCTCCAGGAAAGGACGGGGCGCCCGGTAAACCTGTAAGTGTCAATATTCTTGTCTCAATTCCATAAACTGCACTTTAGATTACACAGTCCAACCAAATCAATAACTACTGTATATCTTTTGGCCTCCAGGGTTTGCCTGGTTTACCAGGTACTGATGGCCTCGCAGGAGCTCCTGGTCCCAAGGGAGAAAAGGTAACGTCTTTGTGAAAACGGTTGTTTCTTCTCCACAGATGTCCAAAATAAATTTATTGCATTCCTCGAACTTATTAAGTATGGACATGAGATTTAACTTTTGCTAAGTAAATTTATCATTGATGTTTATTCTGACTCGTATACTTTTAAGTTCAAAATTGTACTTGCCAATAATTAACACAAGAAATATATGGCTGTATTACACCTGCTACAATAGTGTTCTCCAGGGGTCGTGGTTCCAACTGATAATAATTTGTAATATGTGTATGAATGGCCACTAAAAGTAGTTTGTAGTATCACTTCAATTCCATTGGCCATTAACCAACCTTGGGACTGATGTTGTTCAGTCCCATTACTCTGTGTGTCACCATTCATGTTGCAGTTTGAATCTTTAGGTACCGGTAAAACAGTAAAACAGGAAAACCTGTTGCTGAGAGTTTTGACAGTCTGGTTATTTACCTCCTCCTATGTGTAATGTGGGATGAACACAGCAAGGAGCAGGAGCTGCTGATGAGCAGGTGGTAAAATGACATCAATCAAAAGTAATGTTTGTAGAAACGATTGCTAAGAGGGCGCTTCCACGTTCCTGGTGGAATATAGATTTAAAAGCATGACTTGTCATCCCGGTGTTGAATCTTGGAAAGAATCCGATGTACTAAACATTCAAAGATAATGTTACATAGGCTTGTTTGAGAAGGAGGAAGCTTGTATCAACATTTACACAGTAGGACACATCTACCTGTATACATACAGTTTTTATTTTCAAATTTCATTTCAGTAACATGTTTTTTTTCTACACTAGGGTGATTCAGGTGAGCTGGGTCTTCCAGGAGCAGTTGGAGAGAAGGTAAGGATTAATTACCTTAATTTGTTTACTTTTTTTTCTCTGAAGTAGCTGCCACTTTACAGTGAGATCTACTCTCCAAAACACAACCAAATGCATATGACTGTTGCTGAAACCAGTAGACGGGAAGCATTTGTTAGACATGAGCCTGAGAAGGTAATAAATTCAGGTGTAAGTCAGTTGTGTGTTTTTGGGATACGAGACCTGTGTAAAGTGTCCTCTTGATAACTAGAATGACGTGTTGACTTTCATCCAACTAGGCCTAAAACTTTTTCCCTTTCATTTCTCCAGCCAAGCTCCTACTTTTCTTTTCTCACCAATCTGCTGCCTCACTATTTATCCTCCTCCTACTCTCCTAAGCCTTCCCATCTGCAGGTACACGTCAGCCATCAAAGGGGATTTGTGTCCTCTAACAATATGCAAATGTGTGTCAAATATTGTCGGCTACAGACCTGACGCAAAATTCAATCTGAGTGCTGGCTATGGTTTGATTTAACATTTAGTGACATCTGAATTTGGTCCCAGAGAAATGAGCATGGCTGTTTGTGCAGTTACATTATCGAATGTCTTTTGAAATACTTACTAGTACTAAACACTGCATGACACAGGTGTATGTAGTTTTGTGCAGGTTACATGAGACACTTGACAACGAAATCAAAAAACCATGTTCAGATGCATCTCACTGTGGATGAAACCTTTTGTGTTTGCTTTTATTTGACTTTTTATTTATTTTTTTATTCTGAACACTGATTTTACTTTTGTCATTCCAACCTGCAGGGAGCTCGAGGAGACCCTGGTTTACCGGGACCTGCAGGAGAGCCTGGACTGGCTGGTCTGCCTGGACCCATTGGACCAGTTGGCCAACCTGGGCCTCCCGGACCTCCTGGACCGAGTTATCGTGTTGGATTTGTAAGTTCAGGTTTTAGGTGGTGAAGATGCCTTTTGATAGAGCTGACAATATCCTATGGGAAAATCTGTATAGTGTTCTATGACAGTGTTAGGGACAGTCGACCAGAATATTTCAACAGAATAAAATATCCACTCTGCAGTAGCTCCACAGATCAGGAGTAATAATCAAGAACGAGCAAACTAAATATAACTCAAGTTTTGTCTTTTTTCATTGGGGTGGGGTCGTCTCAGTCACACCCTGCTCGTCAGTGTGTCAGATACAGAGAAGTGAAGCTGAGTTACATAATACATTTGTTAAAGTTGTACACCAGTGAATAGTCGGTTTAATCAGAATTCAATCTCAAAGTACAAGAAAAAAAAAGACAGAAAAAGCTTCTTGAAGAGTTTGTCATAAAGTCTTTGTGTGTGTTTGAAGGATGACATGGAGGGATCTGGTGGAGGTTTCACCAATGGACTTCCTGGCGTCAGAGGACCAGAAGGAAGACAGGTCAGTCCTGTGGAAGATAATATCTCTCTCTTAACATAACATGCAAACTTTAAAATGAGCAATACTGAAATGCTTTGAATATAGTTCTTAGTCTATAGAGAGAGTCTCTGATTCTAAATCTGATCAGCAGCTTTAAAGGAACAGAAATATCTGAAAATAAGATTAGTTTTCTATTTTGCTCTTGAATTAAAATGGCATCTTATGGCAGCAATATTATTTTGATGCAGTATCAAACATCTGTGACATGAGCTTATCACCACAGCCAGACTCATATTCATGAAGACATACATGAGCTGGCAAATAACCAAGGCAAATGTTGTATGTTTTCAGGGTCCTCCTGGTTTACCTGGACTTCCAGTAAGTAAAGCAGGATTTTTCCTTTTTTTGTCTTCTTGCCCCTTCTCCAGCTTACATAGTTTCTCTACTTTGATAGTAAACTTAGACTAAAACATGATCGTGTTTTGAGTATGTGACCTTATTTTGAATATCTAATCATAAATAACTCAGCCCAAGATTTAAATAAAGCCCTTGCATTGTCTAGAACAAGGAGCAAAGCCAGCACAGAAACAGAAATGAAAATAACAAAAACAAAATATAATTAAATAAGATGGATGCAAATATATGAAAATAAATACAAAATGTGAACAAGAAGCAGTGGAACAGAATAGAACAGATCAATATTTATTTACTTATGCAATGATTGTATCAAGCAGAGTATTTGAAAATATTATGGATTAAAACAATATAAATGAATTTTGGCCACTAGGGGGCAGAATTATAAACTGACAGCAACACAGCAACATTTCCCCAAGTTAGTGTGTTAGTTCGTTAATTCGTGTGTCTGCACATCCAGTAGAAACAGCACCATTGCAAAACCAGTACAGACTTGAGCTTCAGGTTTGGTCTGGTCCACATCTGTTTTGGTAGGTCACATGGTCCAAACACAAAGAGCAGAAAGTAGCTGAAAAACTTCAAAGACTAATAGTAAATAAGATAATCAGTAATAGTTACACAGTTGTCAGACCTGCAGTCACAGTTGCTTCTCTAAATATGGATTAATTTTGGATTGTCGTTCAGATTAGCTGGCTGAAATACATATCATAATACATTTGTTTTTTATGAGCATTGTGAAGTTAATTGCTGATGGAGGAGAAACTATTTTTTTCTTCTTGCTATTCCTGCTGTATTCTGTCAGCGTGTGGTACAATAACTTTCTTTTTGCATGTTTCACTGGTATAACTTGAATGTACCTCTGCAGGGTAAACCTGGGTTGCCTGGCATACCGGGTCAGAAGGGCATTGAAGGTTCTGTAGGAAAAGACGGGCGGCCAGGGCTGGATGGCTTCCCTGGACCTCAGGTAAAAGAGGGATTTTTCTACTGGATCTGTCATTCTGACAAAAAACTTAATAGTTCATGCATCACTGGATACCAGAGGTTTTATATATTGTGAAAAGAATAGTGACACAAATGTTGGCACAAGGCAGCTAGCATGAGAAAAAAATGCCAACACTTCACAAACCACTGTCCACAAAGCTTCATGCAAAGTTTTATAATAGTTCAGCTCAGTGACAATTCATCAGTCAGCTGATCAGGCTGTAGCTGCTTTAACATTTATTATCATATTGGGATCTATGACAGGTCGCACCTAATATAAACATAAACCTTCATTCTTAACTGTGGAAATAGTCGTTTATCTCAAGGTCTACTTACTAGCTTTTCCTAGGGCTTTCAGTTGCATCTCACTGTCTTCACCGCTGGGTGGAGTTTGCACAGTTGTCATGGAGATTGCTCAGTTCTTATTCATACTTAGGTCATGTGATAAAAACTGGGTAAACTCCACCAAGAAGATTAAGATTGTTAATATATCCAATACATTCTGGAAGCAGTGTATCATATAAATGTGTGTGTCAGCCATTTTTGGATCAATTCAGGTAATATCTAATGTTTGATGTGCATCTCTCATGCCATTTGTTACAACTGAAAAGAACATATTTTCCCCACTTCACTTAAAAAAGCCGATGTAAATATGAATTTTACATGAGTAAAATTTCAATTGTTAATTTTATTTTGAAAGTCTTTTGTTTCATTCTTCTTGAATTTTACAGGGACCGAAGGGTGACAAAGGTGGCCAAGGAGAGAGGGTGAATATCATTTTTAACCCTGAATATCTCTTCGTCTATATATTATGTTCACTACAAAGCAAGTGTGTGTGAGATGCTGATCCATGTGTGATATTTTCAATTCAGTTCAATTTCAATTCAATTTTATTTGTATAGCGCCAAATCATAATATACATTATCTCAAGGCAGATATTCAGTGGCTTTATAAAACACAAAACTGTGGTAAATTGACCAGTAGATGAATTTTGGTTTTGAGTGAAAGTTATTTATCGTTTTGTTTTGTGGTTTTAGGGTGAACCAGGTCGAGATGGAACCGGACTCCCGGGTCCACCAGGACCACCGGGACCACCAGGGCAAATCATCTACTCCACATCTGGAAATGTAAATAGCAAAAAGCAAACACAGTTGCTCATCTGCAGACATGCAGAATAAAGACTTTCTATCAGGCAATTTCTTACAGACTGAAAAACAAATCATGAGCATTTTTAATCAGAATTGCTTCTGTTTGTGTCTCTGCAGTTTGACGGAGTTGTCGGCGGTGCAGGGGCTCAGGTATGTATTCAGATCTGATGCTTGACATTTCAAGTGCAAATTCAACTTAGTTGTTGTGCTTGATAATGTGTGTGTACTGCAGGTTTTTGCATTGAAGTAGGACAACACTTATAACATTGATTATGCACTTGTAATTATAATTGTAGAGTGGATGGTCAGCTGAGACAAGACAGACAAACATCTTAGACTGCGATTCATACCACGTAGTGAAATGTGCAGTTAACTCATCTGTGTTGATGAGTCTGCGATTCTCTGAAAGAAGTCAAACTTTCTGGTCTTGGATTGTTGTCATTAGTGTCTGACCTTTATGAAACACAACCACCAACCACAAATTAACATCTGTTTCCATTTTAATATCCTCAGTTGTGTAACTTTCATCCAGATTGACTGAAAGCTGCTCACACATTTTAGAAAGCGCTCAGATAAATTCAGACCAGAATAAGTGGTTTGGATTTTCTTACAGTTTTGTTATCTCATCAGTGTAAGGAAGCTGAATGTAAAATGTGTTGTTTTCCTCTGCAGGGTGGGCCTGGTTTGCCTGGTCAAGCTGGATTCCCTGTAAGTCTCCCTGTCTTACATAATTTATGTACCTTCCCCCTATTATAACCGTAAATGTGAGGTATAGCTACATACATAGTTAAAGTCTGACCCTCAGCAGGTGATTATTAAAAATACATGCGTGTTTTTCCTGCTGTATTTTGCACCAAAACCAGCCAACTTTAACACTTCAATTTAACATTTGAATCAAAACATGATGACAGTTGTTGGGGTGTTTGCTTGTGTTGCCAGTCCACTGTTAGTCTAATCTGACTGAACCACACCCACACAGTCCAGATGAAGCTTGATTATCTTGAGTTAAAGGATGAGGTCAGTCTGTTTTAAAACAGTACTGTGCCTAAATGTACATGACAATAGGTCGTTCTACCTATTATAACTATACTAACTGCTACACTAATGGCCCTGATGCTTTTCCCTTGTATGTGACTACAACAAACTCAAATAGGAGTAAATCTAAAAGCTGTATCAGACCTTCTCTGCACAGAAAACACTTGTTAATAGGATCAAGTCATTGTTCCATTTTTGTTTAATTGCAGGTTTAAATCCTGTCTGCTGACTTGTGGTCCGTGTGGTGATATTTTTGATCACAAACCTTCTTTGCAATCCATTTCTTTTGAATACCCATGATGCTTCTTGATAATTAAACAGTTCAGTTTGGCATCCACAAAGCTTGGCAAGCATCGACTGCTTCTCTACTACAGTTGTACCATTACCATAACCCCAATGACCCTGTCAGAAACTCAGAATGAAAACAGATTCTAATAGGATGGATGGTGATGTTGGCTTTAATTGATGTAGGTCAACAAAGTCTGTCCAGCTGCCAAATCACTGTTAGTTTCTAAATGTCTTTTTTATTTATTTTTTATCCTGCAGGGTCCTATTGGACCAAAGGGTGACAGAGGGGACCCTGGCCCTCCTGGCTACGGACTGAAGGTAAAGTCTTGGTTATTTGTTTGTTCTACCATTGATTTAGACCCTTCTTATCATTATGACATTGCTAAAATTGAGTCTATGATGTCTCGTTCTGCTGCTCTGTGTTCAGGGTGAGAAGGGTGAGCCAGGCTTAGTAATCGGACCTGATGGAAATCTTCTGTCTCTGGAAGGGTTAACAGGTCTGAAGGTGAGTCTCACTGCATTTCTACCTGTCTGATGATCACACACACACACACAAACACACACATAAAAAAATACACTGTACATGTAAATTCATGCACATACCTCAACAACATATGTTGTTACCTGCTTTGATCCTGTGAGTACTCTGTTGAGCCCTTTGTGTTTCAGTTGTGCTTTTGCTGTTGAAACTAATCTGCTTCCTTTACCACGCTTGTAGGGAGACAGAGGACCTCCTGGGCCCGTTGGACCCCCTGTAAGTGTTTGAGAATTTCTACCTAAGATATTCAAGCTAATGTACCAAGAAATTAAATTAATTTTTTTTCACTCTCCAGTCAGCTCACATTCTCTTCTATTTGATGATTGATTGTTATAGGGTCAGTACGGGCCTTCTGGATTAAAGGGTGAAATTGGAATGCCTGGCCGACCTGTAAGTATTCCCTTCTTTGTGTCTTATGATGAAATAGCTTCACATAAATATATATACTATCTTTGTTTGCAAAACAATGACTTCAGAAAGTATTCAGATCCTTTCACTTTCCACATACTTTGTGTCATTGATTTGATTCTTATCATATAAAATATCAATCTTTGCCATCAGTCCATCCATCAGTCTGCACTCAGTAACCCACAATGACACAATGAAAATGTGTTTTTAGATTGTTTTCTAAATTTATTGAAAATCATGAATGGAAATCTTATTTACAAAAGCATTCAGTATTCATTTTCCAAACTGTGGTTAGTTTGTCTTTTCCTGTTTGCTTCATTTATCCTTGAGATGTGTCTCGGACCTGTGGCAAACTGAATTGACTGGACTCATCTGTGTATATAAGGTCCAACAACTTCCAGGACAAAAACCAAGTTATAAGGTCCAAGGACCTCTCTGTAGACATCTGTGGTAAAACTGTGGGGAGGCACAGATCAGGACATGGGATAAAACCATTTCTAAAGTATTGAGTGTTCCCAGGAGCACAGTGGCCTCAATAACTATGAAATGGAAGAAGCTTGGAACAGGACTATAGTTGGTAAATAGGTAACTGGGAACGAAGGGCCTTGGTCAGGGAGGTGACCAAGAAGTCAAAGGTCTCTCTAATAGAGCTTCAGAAGCGCTCTGCAGTGATGGGAGAACTTGCTGGACGGACGGCCATCTTGGAAGCTTTCCATCAATCAGGCCTTTGTGGTGTGACAGAAGCCACTGTGAGTAAAATTTATATGACAGCACACTCACAGTTTGCCAAACAGTATTTAAGGAACTCTTTAGGCAGAACTCCAAACTCTGCATCTGGCAAACACCAGGCCCTGTTCATCATCCAGCCAATACCATCCCTACAGTGAAGCAGGAGGTGGCAGGGACAGGGAGACTGGGCTGATATGAAGGAAGGATGAATGCAGTCAAATGCAGAGAAGTCCCTAAAGAAACTCTGAACCCGAGTGCAGGCGACCTGAGACTGGGGTGATGATTCACCTTTCAGCACAACGTTGATCTGAAGCAAACAGCCAAGACGATTCCGTAAGTGACTTCAGGACAAGTCTCTGACTGTCCTTGAGTGGCCAGACTTGTGGAGAGTTCACAGATTGTTCCCACTGCCCGAATCCAGGTGTGAAAAGCTTGTAGAGACTTACCCAATAAAGTGGGATATTTCATGTATTTGCAAAAATTTCTAAGTTGTATATTTCATCTTGTCGTTTTTGAGAGTTGATTGATAAACACAAATGGCATTTTTATCCATTTACAATTCAATCTAAAACACAATGAAGTTAAGGGGTCTGAATACTTTTTGAAGCCACTGTGAGTATCATATCCATGTTGCTGACCTAATGTATATTGTAACATTAGAATAATGACATTTTAACCTCATTGTTTCAGTTTTTCCAAATATGGGGAAATATTAATCAATGAGTTTCTCCTTTCAGGGTCGTCCTGGTGTAAATGGTTATAAGGGTGAGAAAGGAGAGCCAGGAGGTGGGGCTGGCTATGGCTACCCTGTGAGTATTACTATTATTCCCAAGAACTTAGGTAGCTGGCATGGCAGCTGCAGAAGTTAGTTAAAGGACAGTTTGACATCATCCCGTCCAGCCCTCAGGTCTTGTCTGGCGAGCTAGCTTGTTATTAGCTTATTATGCCTCCGTGCTGACAACAGCCAGAACCGCCCATCCCATTCTCACAAACACGATATCTCAGAAATACCTTGAGGGAATTTCTCTAATTTGACACATTCACTTGGACTAAAGGATGAACTGATTAGATTTTGGTGTTCAAAGTTCAAAGGTCACCGTGACCATAAAACACATTTTTGGACACAACTCATGAATTCAATAATAAGTGATGAAGGGATTATATTTTATATCCAAATGGTCAAAGGTCAACTTCATAATATTCAGCCAAAACATTTCTGGCCATTATTCAATGCAGTAACTCAGGAAGGGGAGATTGGGGCCATATTTCCTGGAACTTGGCTGGTTGGCGGAGGTATACAACCACAAGGAAGTAATTCTAGTTTTATTGTAATCAGCCTTCTTTAAACCAGGAAATTGTCTTTAGTTACTGATGATATCTTACCAGTGCCTGATGAGTCATTCTGTATCTACACCCCAAAAAGTGACAAAGAGTGAATAACTTTGTTTTCATCAGGGAGTCTCTGGGCCAGCAGGACCACCCGGACCCCCTGGACCCCCTGGACCCCCTGGGCCAGCCATTCCTTTAGACCGCTTCAATGTGAGTACACAAGATCCCAAACTTTGTACCTTGATGTAGACATTTGTATGTACCAGTTAATTTTACTGGTAGGTTGTACGACAAAGTTCATGGACCGTCTGTTGGCAGAGAGCTAAACCATATTTCGGTCAGTCACTCAGTCACTATCCCGTCTGTTTGCTCTGCTGTTAAAGTCTTGCAGGCTGGTGAAACTTGTGAGTCGGTTGTTTGTTCCATAAACCTTAGACAGATCTTTTCCTCTATTATTGCTGGTGTCACTGAGCATTTTCTTCTGTCTGTTCACAGCGCTATGATGAAACTTCAAGGAATTACCCAGGTACGACCTTCCAACACGCACAGTTTGTTGTCTCAGCCCCACATACATAAGACTGTAAGACAGAGGGGGCTTAGAATGGAGAAGTTAAGTCAATGTGCCAGTGAGGGAAGAGAGATTTAGAAAAGGTTTAAAGTGTCTGCAGAGCTAAACAGTTCAATCTTAATTTCAGTCTGATCCAGCTGCCTCAGCCTGGAGGGGATAAACTGTACTATCAAGAGATTAAACTGTCAAGTCTCAACCAGATCTGGAGAATAATCTAATAGAACATAGCTGGCATCACTATCAATGAATCAAGGTGTCACAGTTTTGCAGTGCCAATGTCAGATATACCTTTGTGATGCTGTGTCTAATTCTGCACGGTTATATATTGTATTTTAACAGTAGTTAAGGGCGAGAAAGGAGAACGTGGTGACCGAGGGGTTCCAGGAATCCCAGGTAAGTCCTGGACTTTGCATAGAATATACACACAGTACCATTATTATGTACACGTCCACTGCACTGCATGACTGCCTTGAAGTGAATTATCACTACTTAATTACTTAAACACCTTTGTGTTTTTTGTTTTTAGGAACAACCGCTAATTTTGACATTTACGCATTCAAGGTAAGCAAAGTTCTTTCTAAACCACCAGTCAGTTTAATTAATATGCTTTTTTTTTTTTTCTTACGGTTCATAAGAAAAAAACTCATCATAATGCTCAACTGTTTCCAACAGAATGAACTGAAGGGAGAGCGTGGGGAGGAAGGTGTGAAGGGAGAAAAGGGAGAGCCTGGTGGTGGATATTATGACCCACGTTTTGGAGTTCAAGGCTCACCAGGGCCTCCTGGCAAACCAGGCCTACCGGTGAGTTCAGAGAGTAAAATGACAGCACAGGACTTCTGCTGTACTTGTATATAGTAAGTGTATGAAGTACAAAAAGGTGTTTATTGTAGTGTGTGTGTCATTTTAAAATTGTCTGTAATGTCTCAGTAATGTAGATTCTTCTCCTTAATGTCAGGGACCAAAGGGAGATTCCATAATGGGCCCTGCTGGACCCCAGGGACCAGCAGGGCCACCAGGCATTGGTTACGATGGACGTCCTGGTGCGCCAGGGCCGCCTGGACCTCCAGGACCTCCAGGCTCACTTCCCGGGGCATATAGACCCAATAACCGTAAGTTTGATTACTCTATATATTTCTACATTACACACTACTGAGGACATTGTAGAGCTTTGCAGCGTGAATGAAATACAGCTTGTAATCTTCTGAGGAGTCATGCTGTCCCTCCTACAGCTAGTGCGGAGGTGACCTTAAGCTACCTTCTACTGCTGCTGAACAGTACTTGTTAAATACTGGTGACAAAGTTCACTGGAGCTTTTCACGAGCCGAATCCTTAACAAGCTTTTGTTTTAATATGAAGCCGTCAGTGTCCCTGGACCTCCTGGTCCTCCTGGCCCACCTGGAACTCCTGGTCTCTCCTCTGGCGTAAGTACCATCACTGAATTTGAATAATTGTCCTACTGATTTGAATTTTTCACTGTGAGTAATTATCCATTTTATTAGGACTAAATATCAGGTGTATTTGTTTTCCACAGGTTACAGTTTTGAGGTCATATGAGACAATGATTGCTTCTGCCAGACGCCAGGCAGAGGGCAGCCTCATCTACATCATAGACAGAGCAGACCTCTACTTGAGGGTCCGTGATGGACTGCGGCAAGTCATGGTACAGTAATCTACTTTCTTCTCATGGAAAAGCAAAACTCTGAAAACTGTAGAAATAGATCAAAAGATGTTAAAACAACTACAGCCATATAAAACTAGCCTGTCTAACAGGTCAACTCATCGGAGGGAGGTCTATAATGTTTCTTTACAGAAATATTGGCATCAGTTTTAGATGTGCCAAAAGACACATCTAAGTAAACTGCAGCTATAAATAATTTAAATATTGCTCTGTTGTTTTGTTGCTTGATTAAGTTATGTTTTTAATTTAACTGAGGGCATTTGATTGAATGGCAAAATACACAGATATTCAGATCAGGAGATTAATTCATTGTAAGTTGAGATGTCAGTATTTATTTGCTTTGTGCTTTTTTCCCCTCTCAGCTCGGAGAGTACAGGCCCTTCTTCAGAGATCTGGTGAGTTAAATTCAACAGAAGAACAAAAGAGAATAAACATATTTTGACTTTTGACATTCACTAACTGTTTAATCATTTTTTTAATCTTTGCTTTTTCATTTGTAGGAGAACGAGGTGGCAGAGGTCCAGCCTCCACCTGAGATCCTGTACCCCCAGTCCCAGGACCAGTCCCACAACAATGGAGCTGGCCATTACTCCCAGGGTGGTTCCGCCATACGTCCCATTGAGCCTCCGCCACACCCACCTGTAGACCCCAGATACCCCCCACAGTATGATCCCAGGTTCCCAGACCCCAGACACAGGGGTCAGACGGACAGAAGACTGGCCACCCCGCAGACTGACAACAGATACCCAGTCACGCCACAGAGACGACCCAGTCCACCTGTTCCATATCCTGGTGGCCACGTGGTCACATCAGCATCAGGAGTGAGTAGGGCTGAACCAGGAGAGCTCACCAACATTAATTACAAACATAAATTCCTTTATTATAGGAGAAACTGTAGGTTGTTACTTTAATGCAGGATAGTTTGGTATAAAACCTCAGCCTCAAATACTTGGGTGATTATTAAAGGGAATTTTATTTGTTTGGATGATAAAGTTAAGTCTGTTGTCTCTCATCTCTCATCATCTCTCATTTGGCACAATTGATTTGGGAGAGGTCTCTCAACAAAAGGGAACAAACTGGGTAAAATTCAGCATAAAAAGAAGTAAAATCCCCCAGACAGATTTGTACAACAGTTTATCAGCAGGAACACCTGCTTTGTTTTCCCCTCCTGTCACATCCAGACACTGCTTCCATTCAAATAGCAAAAACAGGGAAGGAGACAAATGTTTTGACTAGTTTTTGGAGTAATTGTAAGAAGAATGTGGATTCTTGAACACACGGCTATGAAGTGATAGTGATCTCCGATATAATGTGATATAATGAAACGATGATTACTGATGTGTAACAAGAGCAGATCAAAGAAAGGCTGCTATTCTAACATAAACTTTCCTTCAACAGCTACACCTCATCGCCTTGAACGCCCCTCAGACTGGTAACATGAGAGGAATTCGCGGGGCAGACTTCCTGTGCTTCCAGCAGGCTCGAGCCGTGGGCCTGAAGGGAACCTTCAGAGCGTTCCTGTCCTCTAAGCTTCAAGACCTCTACACCATCGTCCGCAGGTCGGACAGGGACAGCTTCCCCATCTTGAACCTCAAGGTGAGATACTGCTGCTGGGGAAATGGCGATATTACTAAAGGGCCTGATACAATGAGATGGCGGGTGTGGTAGTGTTTACAGTACGTTGGGCACCTACATCATGCAGACCCTGTAGGTCTGACTGCTTTTATTTAAAAAGTTTACTGGAAATTTCAGCATAAATTTAATTTATTTGGATTCTTTGTTAAAGGTCCAATATTTTACACTTTAACTGTGAACTAAAAGATATCCATAAGAAGACATATTCAAGACGAGTCTGAGAAAACGCTTCTTCGTTTTCTAAATGAATAAATACAATTTTAAAGATTTCAGGTAAACACTCAGAGAAACCAAATCCTGCAAGGTTGGATGGTGGGTCCACGTGGGCTGGGTTTGGGGAATAGGTGAGGGTAACAAAGTTACAGAAGTCCTGACGGCTCGTTCTAAGGCTCAGTGTCTGAATACAGGCTGTGTGCATTTCTCTGTGGACTGAGGCTTTGATACTCTCACAGTATTAATATAGAACCTTTATAATCAGAAAAGACATGGAAATCTCACTTTATACAATGGTTCTTTAATGGTTGTGGTTTTCTATGTTTTCATTGTTGTCCACACCAGCTTTATTCTTTGTTTCCTGCTGATTTATGAAGAACAAGGTATGAAGGAGAAATAAAATTTTGGGCATTATTTTTTCCTCCTTTCAGGACCAAGTGTTGTTCAGCAGTTGGGAGTCTATCTTTGGTGACAATGCAAGCAAAATGAGGGAGAATGTACCAATCTACTCCTTTGATGGCAGAGATATCCTCAGGGACAGCGCATGGTGAGTCTTTGTACAACAGTCAATACAGCATCTTGTGCACTGACATGTTGCCGTTTAATAGCCTAAGTTTCCTTTGTTAATCTGCAGTTACAGTTTGTACATGGGGTTTGTATTTCTGATGGGAACATGTGTGTATATAATATTCAGTGTATATATATTCTGACCTATGTGCTTGTTTTCTGCTTTGCTACAGGCCAGAGAAAATGGTCTGGCATGGATCAAACAACAAAGGCCACCGGCAAACAGACCACTACTGTGAAACATGGCGAGCAGGCGACCGCGCTGTGACTGGTCTGGCATCATCACTACAGAGCGGCCACCTCCTGCAGCAAACCTCCAGTAGCTGTTCCGGCTCGTACATCGTCCTCTGCATCGAAAACGCCCTCATGTCACAATCCAAAAAATAAATCCCGTCCATCCTCTTTTTTTTTTTTTTTTTTTTTTTTTTTGATCTGGGCCCTAGTTAAACACAGTTTTGGTGTCCAATCAGACATGTTTTTTTAAAATTCCCCAATAACACGTCTTGTGACCATGCGGCGTCCAGTGAACTGGCCCTGTGGCTCTTTGCCTGGCAGAGACACTTTGCATCGTGTGCTCCTCCCCTCCATAAACGCCAAAGAGATGGGTCCAACAGAAGGGTGTTGGTCCTTTTTCTTGGGGGCATTGGCACATATTTTCTTCAGGGGGTGGAACAACAGTGGAGAAGCTGAATGCATTCTCAAATAGTATCCATTTTTTAAAAATTCTGTATATTACATGTTTGTTGTTTGTGTTCTTTTGTTTGTGTTTTTTTTTTGTTTGTTTTTGTTTTAATTTTTTTTTTTTTTTTTTTTTTTACGTTATAAATGTTTTACCTTATGAACTGTTTTTTAAAATGCTATATCCATCCTGTTATTTTTTTTTTTCAATTTTAGGTATGGATCATTTCCACATTTTTTACAATTTCATTTTAGAATTGTGGGTTATGATGGGGTACAGCAAACTTTTAAGGACTATTTTAAATTTAAAGAAGATAATAGATATTTATTTTTAAATGAAGTTATGTAAGGACAAAAAAATGATTAGGAAAAAAAAAAAGCTAAATACCCTCATTTATTTCTACACAGCACAGAACATTTAAATCTTTTTCAAGAGCTTCTGATCAGAAACTGTGCCTTATTACACAACCTGGACTGCTTTACACGATAAGCTCACGTAGTCTACACATTATTCTACACATATGTAAATGTTACTGTGGTTTTCCTTCAGATGCTTTTACTTCACCCCAAATTTAAATGATCTTGTTGGACACAGACATTACTGTAATGAATAATCCCACATCCAGAGGCAAGATGAGCCTCTTGAATCTAAAATGATTATTTTTCCTTTTACCACTTTATAAAAAACAGAAAACCAGTGAGTAAGCTGGAAATGATTAGTTTGCTGCTAATCTGTGTTGGACTGATTGCTGTCGCCGGTGATAGGGACAGGAAAACCAGTATGTTGAGGAGGCAGTTTTTTTGCAGTAGCCTTGCATTGAATTTCAGACACTAACCTGGCCTTAGTGCTACTGATGTCTTGACTGAACCTGTGGATATCCACTTTTATAACAAAATGTGCTGTACTGTTTCTCCCAGGCACTGAATTAAAGTCTTTTTTTCAACCACAGCAGTAATGTGATGTACTGTACATCAGCCTATACAGTGTGGTGAATTATTTTATTCACTGAACCACATGGATCCAGCTCAGGATGATCTCTGATGCACTGTGACCTTGCTACATTTCACTCAGCAGCCCTGACCAGCAGTTTTATGTCCTACTCAGAGGGATGCTGCTGTGTATTCTCCACCACAAATCAGTTTCTCCAGTGACACCTTGGTTGTACATCATCTGCTAAACTTTACAGTTAGGCTGCACCCGTTAGGTAATTCGATTCAAATCAATCATATTGGTAGAACTTATAGTATCTATTAGTCATAACTTTCAGACTGTGTTCATGTAGCACCTCATGCAGGTTAACTGAGTGACCTCATACTACAGAACAACCACAGTAAAGATGTTGAAACAAAAAAATATATTGCGTTCTTAAAGGGGAAGTCTGTTTCTGGTTGGTTGGACCAACCATATTTACATAGACTGTGTATAAATATGGACGTAGCCTCTGTGAAGTCAGCTTCAGCTCAGAGTGGGCTGCTCTGCTGTCGCCATCTTGGCAGTGCCTGACTCCACCTAACTCCCAGCTAATCCAAAAATAGGCAAAGAGGTGGGGCGAGTGTGGAGCTCAGACTTTGGTGCATGTAGGTTTGTGGCAAACATATGTTCACCCACCTGTCACTTAAAGTGCCACATCCTCAATTATGGAAAACCTTAAGCCTTAATAAAAATTTAAAAAGGTGAGGTCACCCCTGTACAGTTGTCATCAAGCAGAAAATTAGCAATAGAGAACAGAACTATTTCGTGCACCAGGAGGTAAACATGTTTATTTCTGCTGTAAAGTTGGGCATTGTAACATGGGAGTCTATGGAGATTGACTCACTTTTGGAGCCAGCCTGTCATTCCTGTGTTTGGTCCATTTTTCAGCACCGGAGGTTGGTGCTCGGTCTAAAGACTGCAAGTTTGAAAATGAGAACTTGTCATCTTTGTCTGAGGGTAACAGCTTGAGGCTGCATGAGCTGCAACGAGTATAACACACCTGAATCTCTGATCACAGTGTCAGGGGTTGGGTTGGATCGTGGGTAATGTAGGCCTCAGGGTTTGACAAGGTTGAAAAAATATGTGGAATGAAAAATTTGGTCTGTGCTTTATTGATTTTGATCCTTTGTTTTTCTCCTGTATGCTGTGACTCTGAAAGTGCTGCTAAATCAGTGGAGCGCTCTTTTAACTAATTGGGGCACTAGTACAAACTTGCCTGAACATGTCGAGATTGACATTTTTCTAAATGAAATTACCCGGCAATCATGAATACATGGGCTGTAGGTCTACAAGTAAAGTGGATTTTTAAAGAGAACTGAATTAGGTCACCAGTCATTGGCGATGGCTTATGAAATCCCCTTAAATCTCTTCTTTAAAGTTAGAAGGCGTTTCAAGATAATACTTGATTAAGAAGATTAATTTGAATTATTCAGAGTTGGCCTAATTTGGTAGTTATTCTAATATGAAATGCCCACCATAGGAGAGTCTCTTAGAGTTTCTTACCTGTAGGTCGTCATGTTGGATTGCAGCTTATTTATCTTTCTGTATGTAGCCCAACACATTCATGTAACTGCAGATAGTTCTGGCACGCTGTCACACAGCTAGCAAAGTAACACTACAATGATTAAATAATAGGATAAATGAGAGCATTCAGCAAAATAACATGGTTCACCAGCCTAACACAATGTAGTATTTAACACTGATGTATTTCAAGTGCTCAGCTACGGTCATGCAGAATAGCATTCTCAAATTTGCATTTAATGTTGTAGGCCACTTACAGGATTTTTCCTGGCTCAGAAGCTGAGGCACTGAGGCAAAACTGCTGAGTGACCTATGCTTGCCTTTGACAGGTTGAGGATCAGTCCTGGCAGTTTTTCCTGGTTCTGAGACAATTTTTTTTTCGCTTTGTGCTTCTTTAAAGGAGCATTTCAACATTTTGGGAAGTACATTTGTTTTCTTTGTTAGATAAGAACATTTTTTGGCCAATTGGGAGCAGGAGAAGCTAGTGGTAAATACAACACTGATGACTTTAGTTGATAATTGTGATTACACATCCAGAGGTTACAGAGCAAGACCGTCATTCCTTTGGAGTTGAATCTGTGTCCTCTTGGCAAATTTAAGTTGCTAAATGCTCCACTTTGTTCGCCAGCTGGTGTCTGTATCTGTCTGCTGTTTGCTGCTGAGCAGGTAGAGCACAGTGGCTTTTCAGAGCTTTTTCTTTGAAAACAGTTTAACTTTATCACTGTGAGCCACCCTTTCACTTAGTCACATTGTTTTCACCCATACAAGAATTATGTTGCCATATGTTTCACCTGTTGTATGTTGTATCTAGTTTGTTTAATGCACAGTGTAACAATGAGAAATTGTAGTTTAACAGGGAGTTCTGTGCAGTACTGTTTCTCGCCTTCCTGGAGTCTTTTCGATGTGAGGTTGACACACGACCTGCTGGGAAACAAACAAGGAATAACATGTTAATGAGAGAGTTTCAGAAGTGCTGAAAGGTGGATTTTTTTTGGTTTCAAAAAGGGACAGACTGTGGAAGGTGCAGACTTGCACACACGCCCAGCTAATACATGATTCTACTAAAGGATAGATCCTTTTAGGGGGTAGAGTATGATTAACACAGGTGGTGGCCTCCACCTCCCTGCTAGCTTGCAAGACTTGCGGAGTTGAAGACAGCTGGCCAGCTTGCAACCCTTGCAGATTGCAGTGGATGTTTGAACAGTGGAACAAACACAGTGCCTGTGTCCATGAGTTGGATGTGTATGGTTGATACATAATAGGCTATAATATTGGGGTCTTTACTTATGTTGGCTTATTTTATGAGTTTTATACTGTGGAATATTAGAGCACAATGTTGTATCAGCAGTGCTTTTATGAATATGTTCATTCCATAATGAATTTCTGTTGTAAAATTGACTGTAGAAGAAATTAAGGCAGCACATGCACCATGGGACTGTAGAAATTGTTCATGGCATGAATGAGTTACAGCAGCTGCACAAAAATAGAGTAAGGTAAACATTGAATATCAAATTCCAAAATAAACCAGCTGTAGATGAGTTTGGGGTTGCAGACCTAAAAAAAGTTGTTCTGAAGACAAAGTACGGAGAGCAGGAGTCGGGGGTACTGTATCATGTGTCAGCAAGTCTAAATGCAACAGGAAGTACAAATATAAAGATATAAAATTGCCCAGAATAGTTTCCACACATACTGCTGAGTAAGCTGTTTTGTTTTCACTGTACATCCTAAAATATTTACCAAAAACACAAACACAAGAGAGTGCAGAGAAAGGGTTAGTTGGCTCAGAGTTCATAAACGGCAGTAAACTAAGAAGACAAACATGTCCCCCATCCAGAACTTTAGCTTTCATGTAGGAAGCATAGATGTCGATGTTATTTTGACCTGTGGATCCTTATGGACTAAAGGAATATAAACAATCGACAAATACACAGACAATAGGACTTCATGACCGCCTCAAAGGTAGGGACTCCACCGTTTCTGTCTTGCTGGCTTTATTGTAAAATAAACTCAATATGTGAAATGTGGAAAATCTGTCTGAGCCAACGACGTGTAGCAGATATTGGCAAAGCTTTAAACATTTATATTTTATGCTGCTACGCTGTTTTGCATGAGCTCTAAACTGTTCACCGGTGACCAGGTGGGTTTAAGAGTGGATCAGTCCCCTGTGGTGCATTTTTGTCCCCTCTGGTTAAGCCTCACATAGAAAAAAACAGCAAAAACAACAAAATTATTGACTGATACATATTGGTCCTGAGTCACGATGCGGCCAAATGCCTCCCATATCAGGTCAATATGGGGCATGTCTTTTAGTTTCCAGTTAGGGATGATTACTACAGGATGGTTGAAAAACTTAGCTCACCTCAGGTAGCATCGTGCTACAAGCTGGCAACAGAGACTATGCTAACATGCTGACAGAATAGGTTGGACAAAAACAAATAAACAAACAAACAAACTAGAGAGGCACTCAGTAGAGCACATGTCCCCGCCAAGGCCAAATAATTTGTTATCAATTCAGTATTTTTTGTGTAATCCTGCTTACAAGCAAACAAACAGACACAAGTGAAAACATGATGTCTTTGTAGATGTAATAAATCCTCACAAGCAACAGTGTGTTAATATGATGTTTTTAAAATGCAAAAATGTCATTAGCATCAAAATGTGTCCTGAATATATAAAAACACAAGGGGTCAAGACAAAATACAGCAAAATTGAAATAGGTTTGGCATTGTCTTTAACAAATGAATATATAATATTCATTGTGTTCTCAGTCTGTTGATCTCATCTTTTACTGTTTACATATCATCATGTGTACTTGAATACACAGGACAGCGAACGCTGTAAAAACTTTCCCGGAGTCATCTTCTTTCAAGTTTGACACTTCAGTAAACTCAAGAAGAAGCTGATATGAGATATTAGGAGCCTGAAGGCATCATCTTCAGTGGCATGTCATTTGAGAATCAAGTGTAGCAGCTAGGACAGAAGCCCACATTTATCCATTCCCTAAAAATAATCAGTAAATACAGTCTCTCCCCACTCAATTTCATCAAATCTGCCTCTTAAGCATCTCAGCCCACTGCACATCCTTACGAGAGCTATAAGGCTTATATTAATTGACTGGGGGGGCTCAGTGTCGCAGCAGGGTCCCTGTTAGAAAGAAAATAAACTAGCGTAAAAACTCCTGTCCAATTCCTCAGAGTCCCCGGTTGAGTAAATCTTAAGGAAAAAAACACAACTCAGTGAGTGGCACATCATCCATTTAAGTCTTCTTGACTGACTGAGGTTAGAGTGGGTGGGGGGTGGCTAGGATGTAACAGCCCACAGCTGGCTTTGCTGCAACGCGCTATCACACTGGCTGCCTGGGGAAAGCTATATTTAGTGGGCGCTAAGTAAATACTAAGTACAGTGAAATGATCCAGCGACAGTAATGATACAACAAGGTGACAACCAGATATTGGGGGGACTTAATTACGATCGGGGTGGAAGCAAAAAGCCACAGTTTATCAGATCTCTGGCCTGTGTTTATTCGACGCTGGTGACTCACTGTCACATTAACCTAGATCTAACAATATCTTAACACTGCACCCATGGTGCTGTTACAAAGATGCTTTGTTTTTTGACCTTTCTTTGTGTTTTATCTGAGAGAAGAGATGGTTTATTTCACTGTGATATCAACCTCAGCTTGCACACAGGAAAGTAAGTGTGTGTTTGTGTGTGTTAAAAGACTGGCTGCCATAACCCATTAGTAAATCTCTTCAAGTATCACCACATTTAATGCATTCTGCCTCCAACTAGACCAACATGTTTCCCCATCAAATTAGAGGGTAATAAAGAGACCTAAAGCAACATTTGTGTAGTGACTGAAGTACTTAAGGTCTACTGCAAGGCTTTTGCGTTTCACTGACATTTAGATAGATAATGAGTAACAATCTCCCAGTCTTTTAAATCCCCCTGTGAATCTTCTGGCATTTAAGTCTATTTTTTTCCCTCTTGTCTCTAAATATTTAATGAGGAGGATGTTATCTAGAGTGGATATTCCTAGCATTGTGAAGATAGGCTTTGACCACTTCATCATACTGTACATCATACTCTCCTTTACCACAGGTATGTTGCGTATGTGCCTTTTGTCACCTTTACACTTGGAAAGTAAATGTCTGAGTTTGATTCACAGTCAAGGTAAAGTCACTTCCTGCCAAACTAGATTTTTTTTTTTACAGAGGTGAAAAGATAAAGATTTATCATACTGGCCAGTTCTGATTTTCTATTATGATTGTGTGTTCTGTAACTGATGCAGTTTAATTAATGCAATCTGTGCCTGTGCATTTGGCTTAATGCATATTTTATGCATTTTTCTGGATGAAAATGTCACTTAGCAGCACTGAGGAAAAAGAATCCCTTACCCGTTGCCAAAACTCTGGGCCAAAATGTAGCAGCCATTTGGTCTTAGTCTTTGTTACTGTTCATCAATGAGCAAATCAAATCAAGCCAGTATATATAAATAACCTGACACAGGTTATTTATGATAAACTACAAAGAAACCAATAAAAACAAGCATCTGTTGAATCTATGGTTCTTCTGTTTTTGCATCTCCTTGCTGACGAGTCCTCTGTGATGGTGTAATTTAGAATTCACCCAGGTCAGGTCCACAGCGCCGGTTCACAGCTACCTCTCCAGCCTCGCACAGCTCACTTGCTGTGGCCATCAGTGCAGCTGGCTACATATTCGATATGACATCTCCTTCCATCTTCTAATGAATTTTTTATGTCTCTTCCCCTCCCACTCACGCAGATGGGGCTCGTATCAGCCCCGTTCTGTAAAACTATGCTACTGTAAATGACAGTGTTGCCTATGGAATCTTGTAATGCACAGTGTCGGTGCATTGACATGGTAATTTACAGTCATTGTGCAAACTCATGAGTGGGAGGAAACATGAAAGAGTCATGGCAACAAAATAAATATCAATAATGTGATTTTTCTGCATGTATGTCCAGTCTTAGACACTCCCCCTGTGCATCGATATCAATTTCAAATTTCTGGATTTTACTTTACTGACAGTTTGATGCCACACTTGTGCTGCGAGTATCTGACCGTGTCATAATGCAGGCAGGCATCGACAGCCTCATTGATTGTCAGAGCCCCTGCAAACCATCATTCAAAGTGGAGTGATGTGAAGTTGTGCAGGCCCCACACATGTATAAGTTTTGCCTTAATGGAGAAAGAATATTTTCCATCTGGTCTCTTTATCTTCAATTTCCTCTAAACTCCTCAGAGAGCTGTTAATGAATAAGTAGTTTTATTAATTTCTGTACAGGAGAGTCAACAACAACAAGGAAAAAGTGCTGTACAAATGTCAGACATTAAAACTGTAATAAATCTGTCACATAATTAGAGCCACAGCAATAAGTCCATTGATCAATTAGCCAAATGATGGAAAATAATAATGTTTTGATCGCTGATGAAAGATTTTTTTTCATGCCATTATAAAACAAGCTGTGATGATGTTACCTCTGGATTTAAGAAAATTGTGATGAGCATTTTTCACAATTGTCTGACATTTTATTTGTATAGACCAGACAATTAAGCAATTGAGATAAAGTTAAGTGTTAGTTACAGCTCTACATGTAATCATCTGCTTCTGCAGTGTTTGACGAATTAAATGAATTTTTATGGCCTTTTTAATACCACTTGATAATTTTTCAGTCAAGGAACGACAGAAAACCACAGGGAACATACAGCATAAAATTATTTATCAGGCATATAACTTTTTTGACATTTTTATCAGTAACAAGACCAATAATTTCTAATAATATAATAGATCAATTAAGCTACATGAACCCCGGATCATATTGGATTATCCAATTAAAAAATGATCAGCTAATTTTAATGTTTCAGTGAACTTTCCCCATGAGTCCATGAGCTTCTTACTGACTGTGGTTAACAGTAACAGCAGTGTTGGCTACAGGTCTGAAGGTTCGGGCTGAACTGCTCTGTCCACTGTGGCACCAGTCTCACTAATGGTCCATAACCGTATAATGTTTCCAGCCTCATAAAAAAAACAACTTCTAACTAATGTTACTGTCTCCCGGCGGCCACAGAAAATATTCAAGACATTTGCAAATGAAATTAAGACTTTCACAAACCTGCAGAGACACATTCATAATCATTTCTTATTCATAACGACAGAAAAATCTGTTGAATTAACCAGAAATCTTGTGAATGAGGCAAAATGAAGTTATTGATTTATGTAAAGTCTAAAAATTATTATTTTACTGTCATAGTTCAGGGTGAAAAACGTACAAAAGTTTTATCCATTTACATTTACATTAAATCTACTACACAGGCAAGTGAGCAAAAAGTGAAGGGGTCTGAATACTTTCTGAAGTCACGGTATTTACGATATATAGACCTTTATACAACAGTAATCAACAAAGTGACAGTCTCCCTCAAAAAAACAGCGAAATGCATCACACACAGCAAAAAGGAACCTGCACTGAATGACACCATGAAGAAACATTTCCACTGTGGAGATCTGCTTGAATGGTAGAAGCCAGTATTTTAACAGACAGATGAAGCCAGTAATGGTGTGTATGTCATGTCTAGGTCTGAATTATATGCGAAAAAAATTCCTACTGAGATTTTTGTTTTTGGCAGATTTTGTGATATGAGTCACGATTTCATCTGGAGTGGTAGTTTTTGCATTTCATTTTCATGATGATTTGATTTATGATGGAGCTTGTGCCAAACAAGCGTGTTCCTTTACGTCTGGAGAATCTGATTTGTCACACCACCATGCTAATGGTGATAACAACACACAACAATGTTGTGACACATTTTACCTTAATCAAAGAAATAGCAGCTTTGCATATTGCACTTAGCCATATTGTGAATTTGACTATATTTTGATGAACTGTGCAGGCGTCATCATGTCTGAAGAGGCTTCCTGTTGAAACATCTTTTTTTTCCCTCCACTTCATCTTAAACTTATTTGTTTTGCAGCCAGTGAATACATAATAAATAAATAATAAAAATATGTAAAAACAGACGGTAAAGCCCACCCTCTAAGCTCACATAAAATAATGCACATCACTCAACATCACTCAGTGTTTTATGAGGAGTTTTTCCCAGCAGCCCCCTGGCTGGCTGCCTCGGTCATCTGATGTTTGTGAGTCTCCTCCCGAGCATACACAGGTGAATTTAGGAGCACTGACGCGCCCACAGGCATGAGTGTGAGTGTGATTTTGTTTGTCTGTGTGTGTGTGTGTGTGTGTGTGTGTGTCAGCCCTGAGACAGACTGTCGAACTGTCCAGGGGTGTGTGCTCCTGCCACTTCCTGCCACTTGTCCAGTGCATGCTCTGATAGGCTCCAGCCACCCACCGCCACCCTGAACAGCAGATTAGAGAATGGAAGGATCATTTTCCTTCTCTTCACAGTGAAGCAGAGCTATTGTTAAAGCTGATGAACATTGTGAAGAAAACCCTGGGCTTCACGGCAGTATATAAAAACCCTGCATCCCCCAACAGCTGGCGGCCCCTGAGAATTCCCTCCGTCCCTCAGAAAAGCTACCTTTCAGCGAGTTGCAGCGCTGTGTGTGCTGACAGAAAGAAAACCTGCTTCTTTTTGGGTCTGTTTTCTGATCTGACATTATGACCGGTGTCTCCCTCACTTCCCCGTGCAGGACAGGGAGCGGTGTCGTGATGTGCTTTTCGTTCCTGAACCTGACAGTTCACCATTGATCATTTATTAAGCTGGGCGCTTGCCAGAGCCATCGATTATGGTGGGGGTGGGGGGCGGGAGGGATGGAGGGAGGGGTTGGGGGGGGGTTTAAAATAAGACCTGTAGAAAGTGAAGTAAGCTCCTTAGCAAACGTGCAAGCAACGGCGCCTGGTGCAATTTCACACTATGCTCTTCTTATTCACTCAGAGTTGGTGATGAGCGCTGTAGGAGAATGCCGAGTGTAAATTTGCTGCTCGTGGCACAGGGGGAATTGATTGTGGTGGGTGTTTGTGTGAGACCCCGTGAATGTGAACACATGCCTGCATGAGTCATCATGTGTCCCTGCCTTTTGTGTTGTGACTAATTCTCAATCTCTAGCTTCACTGAAGGCTCTTTCTTTCTTTCTTTTTTTTTTTTTTTTTTTAAGTTATTTCTGTCTGGCTGCCGAGCTTTTGCCAGGTCTGCAGAGAAGTGTGCAGTGATACTGTGCTGTGCCGGGTTAAGTGGCCCCAGAATCTAATCACTCTAATGTCTGTGGCAGCTCTAAATCACACTCACTGGCTGGAGTGCAACGCTCGGTCTGTCCTTCAAAAGGGAAGCTTTTCATGACTCCTTCCATACTGTAATTATTCCAACTGGATATGAGCTATTGCACTTACTGGCTAGGGCAAGGCACCGGCTGCCTCTGCTCCCATTGGCTGCCTGGATGCCTCTCTGCAGCCTCCCATTGGCTGCCTGGAGGAGAGTGGGAGGAGTGCTCGCCCCATCCTCTCCCTGTGGCAGAGTGTGTAAATGTAAAGACTCTTTCTCTGCCTATTATCTGAGTGACTCTGGGTTTTGGTGCCTGCCTCCGAGCGCGTGTGTCAGAGTGTGTGTATGTTGGAGGGAGAAAAGAGATAAAGAGAGAGAGAGAAAGGGAGGGAGAGGCAAGCAGCGTTTCTTCTCCCCCCTTTAGCCTCCCCGTCTCCCTGCTCCCTGTCACTCCATCCTTCCTCCCCTCTCCTGGACCACCCTCCAGCCCTGCTTCGAGCCGGACGAGACCCCCCTACCACCCAGACCACCCCGGGACCCTTTGACTCTCCTCACTTCTCCATCCCACCAACCACAACCTCTGAGCAGGTAAGACTCTGCTTATTTCAGCACACGCTTTAAAAGTAGTTCCTGCCCTCTCCTCTCCTCCTCTCCTCCTCCTCCTCCTCCTCCTCCTTCACTCACTTCACGCTGCCGCTCCTGTTTGTGTTTTCTTTCACTTGTCTCCGGCCTCTCTGCTTTTCCTGCGTGCATATTTCAAGTTCTCCCTGCAGCACTTCTGTCCCTCTCTGAAAAGTGACACAGTTGCAGGAGATGATATCAGTGAGGTCACTTGTATTTTTCTTCCTCCAGCTGATATTCTACCCTGATATCAACTTCCTCCTCCCTGCCTACCGTGTAATCTCCTCATCTTCTCTCCTCGTGTCTTTTGCAATCTCATACCCTCCAGCTTCCAGCTCCGTGCAAATTCAGTTGGAAAGTGAATCAAGTCTTTTATTTTTAAGTCCGCCGGCGGCACGAGTTGACAAGGACAACACGCCGTATTTTGGTTCTGGAAAATGCATCTCTAATTGATTTTTGAGAAGTGTTTATGTTAGTTAGGTGATGGCTATTTATAGGTGCTGACGTGCCAGGCACACGTGCTTCCGCTAGGCCACTTTCCCTGATGCCGGGACAGAACGCAGCACTGTCCACTGGCTCCAGAACGCATGACATTGCACAAAGTGTAATGACTTTACAAGGCAGTGACTTGCTTGATTGAATCGAGCAATCTCTCCAGCAGGCGAACTCCAATATTAACATGGCCCATAAAGCATTCCTGGCAACAGCGGTGGAGAAAAAAAACTGCTTAGTTCTCCATCCGCACATCCTGTACTTTACCAGGAAGGGGAAGTGCATAGTGTGTATGTGTGTGTGTGTGTGTGTGTGTGTGAGGGAGAGAGAGAGGGAGAATGAGAGGGCGAGAGAGATGCTGCTAAAGTGCTTTAGACATCAATACTTCCAGCTCTGAGTTTTTTAAAGCCACTCCATCATATTTGAAGATTGGATCTTACAACAATGTCAACAGCTGAGGAAATGCTTCTCCTGATGTGGTATTTTGTTCCTTTTGAGTGGGGGGTTTCTGAAGAGGTGGGTGTTTAAATATAACTGAAGAGCAAAGATAGCTCATAGTCTAAGTTTTTTAACCACGTGCTATTATTTTATCACATTATTTATATTTGCAAAAGCCCATCAAATCATCTGCAAAGCTATGGGTGTGAATTTTGCTGTATGTTAATTATCAAACACCACAGGTCACATCTCCTTCATTTACAAGTTTATATTCCGTTGAAATATCTTCTGCCATATTTATGTGACTTTCAACTTTAAAATCTGGCTTTCCTCAGCAGACACTGTGACCTTTCTGCCTGTGACAATCATTTTCTAATTTAGACAAAAGGAGCATTTGTGACAAAGCCTTTTGGGGAATGTGGGTCTTCCCAACAGGGGCGCCCCGAGGGAGAGCAGCTTCCTCTGAAAGGCTTTTATTGTGATAGTTTGTGCTGAACAACTGAAGAAAAAAAAAATCTGGACTCCCTGACGCTGAAAATCTGACTGTGAACAGTTTTGCATATTTATGATGTTTTTAGACCATAAATATGTCCAGGAAGAGCATATTTATGATGTTGTTGACTGGCTTCACAGATTCATTCATTCAGCTGTCGGGCTGTTAGTTTATTAGGAAGTGTAAATTGGGTGTCTCTACTTCTTGAAGAAACAGGCAGGTAGTTTGCATGCACTGTCCCTCAGATTCTCATCTGGCTTTGGGCCAAATTTCTAAAAACAAAGTCCCCACTGCTCATCCTCCTCATATCAATCCAGGGGCTAATTTTCATTCATTTAACACAGAAAGCATGTTGATAGAAGGCCTTTAAATTGTAGGAGAGAGCAGAGTGAATGAGATTATACTGCTCATTGGAAAATAAACGCTTGCATTTTGTGAATTATGTTGCGTTTTAATGAATGAATGGATGATGTCGACTACAGCCTCAAAGATAAATTATTTCTTAGTCTCTGAGAAAGGCTCTTTTACACTGACACTAGAAATTGATTCATGGGATCCCTACTGCGTCACGTCACAAACCTCAACCATCCTCTGAGCCTCTGAGACGGACTGCTTCCTTTAAACTGCCATAACTGACACAGACCAGGTTAATGCAAGGATTAATAACGTAGACGAGAACTGTAGCGCCAAGACAGAAAATAAAATTGGCCTTGCTTTGCTCCACTTAAGTCTTTTTCTCCTCGCCACATCAGCCCAGCAGCTCTTATGCAGCTATATTTAATGCACTTGCTGCACGTCAACTTTTTTCCTCTGTAAGCTCTCATAAGAATGCATACGTGAAATCCCTTGTAGAATGAGATATTTATGAGCCTCGCAGATGTGTTTGTGCGCTTGCATGCCTTCAGAAGCCACCGCTTTAAGCCTGAGTTGAGCTGCGCGCAGTTACTGCAGACAATGAGTGTGGCTCGCCATGTCGGACCCGTTTTTACACCTTCACGTCACATTACGCCACAGATGTCAGTCCAGGACACTAGGTGTTGTGAAGGAACAGCGAATGAAATGTGAATGGACAGGCTTTTTTTTTTTTTTTTTTATAATTAATAATGTCACTGAGAAAAGACGGATTAAAGCTCATTATTATTCCAGTGACTCCTGATAATAATAATAATAATAATGATCCTGATAATAGTAATTACATATATAACATATATACATCGTCCTCAAAATGTAGTTCTCCATGTGTGTCTGTTTTCACCACTAATCTTTCATTTGGAATAAGTGCACTATAAAAAGAGGGATCACATGTATTCAGTGTATTCAAACAGCCCCACTTCCTTCTATGTAAAGCCAGTGCTCTGCAAGCAGCTGGCCCTTTGTGCCTTGGCTCAATCGAGCCGTTCCGGATCTCCTGCTGGCCTGGCTCAATCCTGGGTACGGACTGGCTCAGTGTGAAAAAGGCCACTGACACATGGCTGCCGTCTTGGTAGCTGTCACACAGAGACCGAGGGCAAGTGGACGCAGACAAAAGGGCTGTGGAGGAATTACAGTGTTTGGTCTTTCGGGGGCTGACTTAAGATGTAATATGGTGGAAACTAACTATATATTAGAGATTAAATGGGAATGATATAGGATGACGTCATGATTATTAGTGTATCATTAAACTTTCATGCTGTCTATGAATCACTATTTGGAAAACTGTAATTTTTAATACATTTGTCACATGTTTCTGTCTGAATTTTAACATATATTTAACATATATTTTAGCATTTTAACATACAGGTGTTTATCCAGAGGCTGAATGGTCAAAATCGCCTTTAAAAACTTACCTTGTAATATTTAAAAACACATTATTTCCTCATCATTTGTAGCAAAAGTTTTACTCATCAGTTGTTTTTCTATAAAATAATTACAAAAGTCTGAGAATTTGTCAGCTTTTTTTTATGATTGTTAAAACTATATTTGAAAGTTAGATTAGAGTCAAAACAAAAACCTATTTTAAATATTAATTGTCTTTTTAATTACTTTACTTTTCCGTTTGCCCATCTAGACTGAAACTGAATTATTAATAATATATTTATTAGAATTTTTAAATGTAATTTATTCATTACATTATTTTCTCTCAGGTGCTGGACTTTTTGGTATGTTATTTTTTTGATTCCTTTCATTTTAGTCATATTTTGTGAAATTATGTAGTTAGACTTTTAAACTAATTTCACTGGGCTCTGTATTGGCTGCCTCCTACATGTATTTTAACTCCTCCTCACTTCTCTCATAAATTCACCCAGTTTAACACATCAACACTGAAAGCCAGAGTCTGTAGGATCTGAGCATTTATGTTACATTAAGAATTACAGCGGGGCGGACACCTGTGTTTGCCCTCGCCTTGCAAATGCAAACTTACTTTTTCTCCATCATAGTGTGATGTGCGATAGAGTGATAGTAGTATAGATGTATATACACTCTATATATAGATATAGTGGTGTGATCGAGTGCTGTAGACATGACGTGATATTCTTTTAGCCTGTGATATATGATGTCCTGATTAATTATGTTAAACCACCTGAAATGAAGACACAGCATAAACGGACCATGAGTAGAAGGGGTTCATCATCTGGGGATGAAGACCTCTGTTGGATTTTTAAGGTCAAAGATAAAACCCAACAGGTACAGTCCTGCTGCCGCTGTCATTTAGCTCCACTCTGTTTGCCTCATAAAAAAAGGTGGTGATCGCTGCAATGATAACTACACTACTCTGCATGTGTCTGAAATACAGTTAGCCAGCTGTACACCTGTTCTTGGTAGCACACACCTGCTCGAACAACTGGACTTCCCCCATTAATTCTTGTCTTCTCCCTGCACGAACACATGCAGACCTGTGACACAAGCCTCCACAGGGCCAGCGTGTTAGTGCAGCTGAGTCTGACATTTAACACTGAAGTAAAACTTCCATCTGTCTTAACATGGTCACTGTTTCTTATCCTGTTTGCTGGAGCTCTGATCTGAGATCAGTGTAAGGCTCAACCTCACCATCTCATGACCTGAAAGAAAAGCGGACCCTTACTCAGCAAACTCCTTCGCTACCAGCTGTGACGCACTGTTGCCTCTTCAGACAGAAACCAGGTCGGCTTTTTTTTTTTGAAACTCCAAAATCATATTTTTCTGCAGTTTTTAGCTGTGACAAAATGTTGTAATGACCTGTATGAAGATGTTTTTTTGTGATCAATTATTTATTGTATAAATAAGGAAATACAAAATGCAACATAAGATTAGATATAACTGGAGGGACAAAACTTATGCAAAGTATAGAGAGTCAAATATGCTAACATATCGGGAGCATTCAAGCAGGCAATGAAGAAAAATTACAGAACGAAGGAAAATTACTAAATAATGATTATAATGCTTATAAGAACATCAAGAAAAATCACAATTCACTGGGCATTCCCGCAGCCACTGTCTGTTTTCTACCTCTCGCTCCCTCCTCCACACTGTCTCGATTGGTAAGCAGCTTTCTGTCACTGAGCTGGGCTGTTAACGTAAAACACAATCTATCCAGCGTCATATTTCATATCAGAATGCAAGGGTTGGGGTTGGGGTGGGGGGGACATTGCCAGAGGCTGAAATTGAACATGGCACCTTTTAAAACTTGAAGCTATTGGGGAGAATTATGACCTGTGAAAACTGAGGGCCTTTTTGTCGCCGTGCAAAGCCACCGGCTGATGTAATTTAAGTTAGTGGAGGGTTGCAAGATCAATCAGGGAGGATGAAGACTTGGGAGGGTGGGAGGGTGGAAGAGGCTGAGCGTTAAGAAAGGGAAGGTGGGGCAGGAGCGGAGCTTTAGCCTCCCCTGCTGCTTTCCTAGCATCACTCTGGGTGGTCAAGTATGGTCATAAATAGGCAGCCTCTCTGCCCCCTGTGCTAGCGCTATTTTTATACTCGCTAATACATGGGGGTTCAGGGATCCAGCTCAAGAGGTGAAGTGACAAAGAAATATTATTGTTGGCTTTGAGTTAAGAGGGTTGTGGCGATTAAAGGGCTGTGTGCATACCCATGGAGCCGGGCTGGGGCAGAATTAGCCTTGTGTTGTTGTTTTTTTTATTTTTAATAGATGTGCTCATTTTTGACTCTGGCTGGGTTCCCATCTGACATGCTGAAGCCTTTCCATATTAGGTTCATTTTCTGATGGTAATGGTGTTTTGGTCAAAGATACAGCAGAGCTAAAATCAGAGGCCAAAAGTTCAGCTGCAGGTCTACAGAATGGAAAAAAAATATTTAACTGCTTCCATGCTGATTTTTAGGTTTAAAAGATGTGTTCAGCAACGTGTTTAATCTAAAGCACTGTACGTCAGTCTCCATGTTGGAGAAGTCAGGCGACTTTGTGCTTGGTGAAATTAAAAGGAAAGCTGTGGCGGTTTCCCCCCAGTAATTCTCTGACAGTAGCATGATGCTTGAAAATCCCTGTATGTGCTCATGGAAACAGACTGAGATGATGCGTCACCAGACACAGGCAGCAGGCTGACATTTGATAAGCACAGTGGACAGAAAGGTGTTTCAATGAGATACAGACCATCAGCCTTGACCTCTGGCAAAATAATTAGATTTCAACCCATGTCATGAACTTTTCTGTCCCTGCTTTCATCTCACACAGTTTTTTTTATTGATTTAATGACCGCAACCTCCTTTTTTTTTATTTTTAACTACCTGAAGATCTTCAACTTTAAATCTTTTCACTAACAAACAGGTGAAAATGTGGACTTGCATGCTGTAACCCAGTGTAGGAAGGAGAAGCATTATGCACAACTTGTTTGTGCCTCCAACATGTAATTGAATTAATATTTTAGAGGTCTGCGTGGGACTGTTTTTAAATCCTGCACCCACCCACTGACTCAGATTTTCCAACCACTCCACCCATCCCTGCAGAGATTCAATCCTGTTTGGAAAGTTTGTTGGCACCGTCCTGCAGGCACAAAGATTTCATCTGTGAAAGTTTGACCTACGAATCCATCCTGCTGCTCTATGGCATGCACAGGTATCACTGTTTTTTTACTTCTCCATAAGCTACTGTTGTTCTTCTGAGATGGCCTTTATAGTCTGAACTGAATGATGAATTTTGACCCTGAGTAAACAAAGAGGTTCCAGTTAGTGTCTGACAGCTTTGATTTTTGTTATCAACGCTCTGTAGAAGGGGCACAGGCCGGGAGAACCCAAGTAAGGACACACAGGCAGACTGGTGCAGTGAAGGACCTTTTTTAGATTAACAGGAGAGGAGCAGGCTGACAGGCAGGCAGCTACCAGCAGGTAACTACACATAGGTAGCAGGAAGCCCACAGTAAGGGCAGCACAACAGGAAACACATAGACATGAGCAGATGATGTGGCAGCTGACTGTGGAAAAAGAGCCAGTGATTGGAAAAAGGGAAACAGGTGAACCAGTGGATATGGAGACAGGAAGACTGGGAGACTGGGATGGGCGGGTGGAGTTTGGAAGGTGACTGTACTGGAGGGGAAACGAGGCAGGAGGCAGGGGGGGTGGGGGGGGGGGGGTGACAGATCCAGATGAGGGCACAAGGGAGCTCAGAGACGAATCATGACTATCTGAATCAGGCTGACAGTTCAGCAGTGCCGGACCAGCAGGGCCTCGTATCGTGCAGTGGGTCACGACTGAGACCACGTGACTGGATTTTACAAAACACTGTAGATTATATTATTGCTCTGTGAGGTAGCTCCACTGAATATGATGATTCACATGAACTAAAGGTGTGCAGAAATTCATTGTGTCCCCTTTAAAGAAAAAACAAAACAAAACAGAGGTGTCTGCAGCTTACAGTGAAAATGCACGTCAGGTGAGAAAGTGTAACAGATATTCTAAAGCTCATCTCTTAGCCCGGGCTCTTGGCACTCACCACTGCCTCTCAGCGGTTTCGCTTGATTAAAAAGCACCCAGGAGTTTGTAAGCGCGTGGTAGGTGCGAGCGCACACCCCGACAGCTTAACATACTGATTATTCAAGCTTCTTAGGCTAAGCCACGGCACTCGAATGATGAACGTCAACTCCCCTCTCTCCCTCACACAGTCTCGATTTCTCCCACTCTTTTATTCTTCGGTTGAAAGAGTGGAAAGCCAGTGACAGCTTGCAGAAGGCAAACCTGTTGTCTGGGAAGCAGAGGGGATCAGTGACACAGTGATTCATACACTACCGAGGCTTTATTTAGACATAATCCACCCTGCATAGGGTCCTCGCTTGCAACTTTTAGCGTGGAGCTGCAGAGCAGTAGCCGGGGTATTGTCCTTCACTGTGGTCCACAGGGAAAGTCCCTCCACCGAGCTTTGAGGCACTAGTGGCCACATTTGCGTTGCCCCAGCGGTGTCAAAACACAGCAACTTACACCATGACATTGCTAGTGACCACTCAGTGTATATGAATCTGTTCATACAGTCATTGCACAACTATCTTATACACTATGGTGGCATCATGACGTCCACATCACTGTCTCTGTTCATTTCCTGCAATGAGAAATCTTATTCTAAGCTCCAGAAATGTTGTGTTGAGGAATAAAACATTTCCATTTTGGTAACAAAGAGCTGCCACAGGGTTATTCTGTATGTGGTGTTTATGAAGGGTTGCACTGCAGTGTGGGCCGGCCCTCTTTGTATCTGGCCTGTGTTGTGGAAGTCCTCTCAGCTTGCTGGCGAGGCCTCGGATGCTACCGCCGCGCCGCACCTGACCGACAGATTGGCCCCAGCTGGAGGCTGAGGGAGGAACACAGACACAGCGGACGCTTACCTAGTGATTCGGCCGAGAGTGTGGACATGTACGGTGGAAGAGTGCAGGTCATCAATACGTGGTTTCATTTTGTAAAAAAAAAAAAAATGCTGAAAACAGCTGAGGTGCTGAGGTTTCTGGCCAACAGGAGTAAGAATACAGCGTTTGTTGGAAACTATATTCAGCCACAGACTTGGTGCGGTAATGAGCACTTAGGTCCCCAGGAGGGTGTACGTGGGACTGACTCAAAATATTGTTCATCGCAAGAAAGGAACACATCACCCACTACAGTGATGTGGCTCACTGACGTGTGTTTGGACGACAACAGAGCTCTGTGGCACTGAGGAGTGAGCTGTGTTACACTTACACAGACAACCCCTATTGATCAATTCATTGTTGCTTTGACTCCATGTTGAACAAATATAATATATAAAAAGTGCCGTCTTTGTCCTGTTTGTCTTTGTTGTTATTTACAGTTTGGGCTCAGTTTGAAACACTCTATTGTTCCCTCAAGAAGATAAACATATGAAATTACATTTGCATAGCCTTACAGGCAATAAAATATTTAACAGTCAATAAGATAAGACATGAAAAATTTTAACGTCTCAGCAAATCTCATTACAGATGATCAGACAAAAGCTCAACTTAGCAGAGAACTTATTCAGCCAACTGCAGCAGGGCAGGACAGCTACGGCAGGAACTCAACACATTACTGAATTAAGATATAGATTTTTTTTTAAATTTCCTGTTGTTATCAGACTTGGACTCTCCTACAGGGGCAACGTGGTCTATTAAGCTTCTAAGCATGTGGTTTCATATCCCTCCATGCTCAGTCCTCCCCCTCTGTCTCATCCCTCTCTTTCAGGGGAGGAAGAAAGGTATAGCAGTGCTCTCTGTTTCCTGACACACTTTTCCTCAACACTGTCTTTATTTTTTTATATATATATATATATATATATAATTATGCGGCTCCTGAAGCATCTGCAGAAGAGGCTGCTAAGTCAGCGAGAACGCTGCCGAGTGAGCTTAAGCAGATGTAGAAAATGAGGCGAGCGCTTGAGGAGCTTGAGAAAACACTTCCCCGGGTTGCTGCTGCTGCTGGCGTGTCCTCAGCGTCTTAGGTAGTGGGTTTTGACGGGGAGAGCAGACGTGATGAAATGAGGCAGGCCTGAAAAAAAAAGGGGGGAACTTACAATCCCATTAGCTCAGGCTGCGATTTCCACCTCCCCATATGTAGGAGCTAATTTATTAATCACTAAAAAATTTCAGAGGCTTCCATCATCTGCTATTAGGAGTAACATTTGGATTATTTTTGTGCATCTGAAGTCTGCAGGGACTCCTGTTGAACTAACAGCCGAAACAACGTGGCCTCACAAACGTGTCTTGTTGTGCCCGCTTTTCTCACCGTATTCAGGTTTCTTTCCACGTTAGGAAAGAGGAAATGCTCTTAAATCATCCGTTCTTCCTCCATTATTCATTTAATGGAGTACTGAAACTGTGTCAGTGCAACTACTCAGAGCAACAGTGCCCCCCCCTCCTTTGGCTCATACTCTTTGCTTTCCTGTTTGCACACGACCTTGTGCTCTGACCTCCTCTTGTCATGCACTGTCACCTGATGACACGAGAGCCTTGACATTGCATCACATTACAAAACAAAGCCTGATTCAGGTGTAAAGATTCACTTTTAATTAGTAGGAGCCAAACTCCTCTCTGACACTGTGACCCCCAAGTAGAGCACAATAACTGTAAGAACATCCTCTTGAATTTTTTGGGTTTTTTTTTTTTTTTTTTTTTTGCGCTGCTCCTCGTGAGCTGAGCCACAATCTGTTTCCCTGCAGGCGAATCAGAAGTGGAGGCAGATTATTTAACCAGCATGGTGTGATCTCCACGCACACCCAGATTTGATGGAACTTGATCCACCGGCTAATTCGCTTCCGTCGTTTCTGCAAGAGGGGAGCTGTATGACATCATGATTACCCCCCACCCGGCAGTCATTTCACCACAAACGAGCACATTGCTCTCGTCACATGCAAACCTTGTGTACTTAAGTTGTTGGTGGGTGGGTGGGGGGGGTTTCAGTGTGTTTATTTATAAGTGTTAAAACGGTCTCTGCGAATTCTTAGGGAATCTCTCTGAGTTATGCATGGGATGAATTAAACATGCATGGATATCAAGCCAGCAAAGCACGATACGTGTCTCTATACAGGTCAGAAATGTACCACATGTGTGTATTTGTGTGTGTGTGTGTGCGCGTTGTGTGTTTGCGTGCACAATGTGGAAAACTACCACAGCGACATTCAGATGTAGGAGGTTCTTAATTTTTCCCTCCTCTTTGGGATTAAGTGGTTAAAGACTGGAACATCAAAGAGCTTCAGTGTTGTCTCCACGTCAGGGAAACGCTCAGCTGAAGGTGTGAAGATGTCAAATGCTGCTTAACGACACAGGATATTAGGCTTCCCTTGACAGATATGTATAAGATACAGACACGCACATTTAGAGCGCGCACATTAAACCCGCATATCGCACTCGACTTGGCCCTTTCAGCTGAACTGGGCCACACTGAGTTCTGCAGACATTCACATGCATGTAAGCATGTGGACAATCACACACTGAGGTAACAAAGTGACGTCAGCATTTGTATCTTCACATTAATCCTTTTAATATCTGGTGCAATAAGCAGTTTGAAGGTTTTAGGGATTTGGACAATTTTTACCTTTGATGTGTTGCTCCATTTATCTGCATGTGCATCACAGTGCCACTGCTGTCAAAAGGTCCTCTCAGGCACTGACCTCATTAATGTGCACAGATCAAACAGTCTCTTTATCAGAGTCTATCTAACATTTAGCCACGGGTTCTCAGCTGTGGGTCACAACGCCACAGGAGGTCGACAGACAATTTCATGTGCTTAGCATTTTTTGGGGGGAAATAAAAATCCTTGAGTTACTCTTTTTTTTTTTTACTACTCACAGGCTACACCCACATGACTACGTTTTAGTTTTAACATGCATCAAATTTTTGCCTCATATTCACGCTACTCCAGAGTTTTCGAGACCCTAAAACTATGACTTCTTGCTACGTTGCCGGACCTGTTTTAGTTTGAAAACTCTGGGGTTGTGTTGTAGTCTGGACAGGCAGAAACAATGGAAACGATGAAGCAGACACTTAACTCGCTTCCTGAGTGGGTTTAATTGGTCACGACTACCAGTGGTGAAAGCAACATGAATAACGAATTACAAGCGTTACTGACCTTGTTGTCTTTGCAAGCAGCTGCTGTGCAGTTAAAGCCTACATTTTATCAAGTTACAACTGTCTTTGCTGTTTCTTGTTCGTAGTATTTTCTGCAACTACCCACCTGCAGAGTAGGTGGGTAGTTGCAGATGGTAGCCCGGATAGATAAATGGCGATTGTTAGCCTATTGCAGCTAAACCACTATAGCTACCACTAGTAGCGCTATAGAGCAGTGTTTTTACCAGTTTTGTTCATATTGTGAAGACGGATGCAAATTCATGTCAGTGGTTTCACTGTTCTGTTGTCGGATACAAGAAACACACCATGAAATCTAACAATATAACAACAATGGCAACGAGGAAGAAGACATAAATCAGCAAACGCAGATATAATCATTGCAGGATATGACATTTTTTTAAAATTGTCTTTGCAAATTTGGAAGAAAAAAATGTGTTCTTCACATTCAAGCATACACACAGAGTATTTGGTGAGAAACAAGGAAATGCTGCACATACAGGAATATATTTGTTGTCATTTAGACAAAGTGTACAACAGTTTGTCCACCAGAGAGCACCAATATACATATCTTAGTCAAAATTCTTTAACAAAACTTATTTATTAGGGCTTCTGTAAAAATTAAGCTGATAAATATCTTCAGATATCTTTAGTGGGAAAATCCACCATACTGGGGAGTTCCCTGCAGCTTGGGATCTGGGCCAATCCAAACATTTTGTAATGGATCAAAAATACATTAGAAGCCTAATATAGGGCTGTTTTTTGTAGTTTACATTTTGGAGATACAAGGTTTTTACTGGACAAGATGAAACTCAATGCACAATATGATGAAGGATAACAAGAAAGCATTGGTTTATTTTATGGGAGCACAAGTCACAGAGGTGAACAGCGCGCTGCATGTAATAACACGTTAGTGGTGCTGTGATTGTTAGAGAAGCGAGTGTATGAACCTGTAATCACAGCTGTTAATGTAACGACTCTACAACAACAGCTCCTTTGTGTGCATCTGTTGTGTGTGTGTGTGTGTGTTGGAGTAAGAGCGAACGAGCGAGAAACTGAACTGAACAACTGAGAAAAAGGAGAAAGCTGAGTTTGTTAAACATCATTAAATCTGTAACTCACCACCTTGGGGAGCAATCAAGCTCCATTTGTAGCATATCTTTATAGAAGGGAGAAAGTCAGGTAATGCATCCTGTCAGGAAAATTGACTGGTCAACAGTTTGCTACTGGTAATTTATCAGATTTATTAAAGCTGGCACTTTTCATCTGCAGAAAAATTGTAGCAGTAAGGGGAAACACAGCTGTGCAGTTTCCATGCACATAAGGGTCCATGTCTCACGATGCATGAAAAACATTTCGGCTGACTGTGTATTTATAGAGAATAGGGGCACATTGAGCAGCTTAAGAAGGCACATTATAGAAATCCACTTCTGTTTAATCAGAAATATAACTGAGATGTGAACGTTAGGAGAGAAATAAAAATGTTTGCTTCTTATCCTCTACAGATGTGTGCAGGACTACTGCAGGAAATTAGGGCTGAACAATGTGCAAAACAAATTGTATTGCAATTATTTTTAGTAGATATTGCAAGTACAATATGAGTCATGATTTCGGTTGGGATGATTATTTTTGAATTTTCACTGAAAATTTCAAAAAATGATAATGATGTGATTTTTGTTGAGGCTTGTACCAAAACAGACATGTTCCCTTATGTCTGGAGAACATGATTTGTAGGCCAGGGCAATGTTGTGACACATTTTTCCTTTATCAAAAAAATTGTAGGTCCTCCAATTATTATTATTATTATTATTATTATTATTATTATTATTATTATTATTATTTTAGTTTAGTTTAGTTTTTTTGCCGCTCCTGCGATTTGGACATTGCAATTGGCCATATTGCAATTTAGATAATATTTTGGTTAATTGTGCAGCCCTTCAGGAAATAAATGAATTTTACTCATATAGCGCTCAGGAATAAGCTAAACTATAATTAGAGTGATAATGGGGAAAAACACTAATAATGTCCTTTTAAAATTTACATTAGTTTTGACCTTTGTGTTCATTGACGACAAGGAAAACTTTCTATCTTGAACTTTATATTGTATATGTGACTTTTACAGATTGGCAAGCAGAGCTGTAGGAGGAGAAAAATGGACCAGACTAAAGCGTGTCTTTTCACAACAGCAGCAGTAGCCAGTCTCTCTTCATTTGTCCTAAACTGACCTGTCCTGTCTCATGGTTTTGAGCTGCCTGTCTTTCCTGTGCTGAAAGTCTTCTCTGTTTTGCTTGTCATTCTTGGCTGAAGAAGTATTAGGATTATTCATCTGAACTGACAGTAAACATATCACATGTTCAGTATAAAGGAAAATATCCAGAATATCACTTCTGTGTTAATCTTCACAATATTTACCATTAACTGACAATGACACACTCCGGTGTCACTGTCTCAAACTTCTCACGCTTACTGCAGATCCTGCACAGAGAAGCCTCCACCTTGACTAACAGAAAGGAAAAGATCTTTATATGATAACCAGAAAGTAGAACAGAATAAAAAGGCTTGGGTTCTATGATACGTGCTTAACTGTAAATATGTAAATTGAGTCTGTCTGTGAAAGCTTTCCTTGCAAAAGGAGTTTTTGACAGCTGCTCCACAATGCACCCCAACTCCTCGTCATCACACTACAACAACACACGTTGGCCAAGGTGATCAGTAAGAAAACTGATACCAATTTGAGAGGATAAATCTGTGTCATTTGCTGGTTGCCTCTTAATCTTTAGAGAGTAAGGACAGCGGTAATTTTCTAAGGCGCAAGTTAAGTTTCCACACATGTCTGCACATGCTGCAATATCATAACTGATCTCAGAGCGGTGAAAGCTGAGTCAAGGGCAGCTTGACAAGACACTCTGGCTATAGTCTCTCATCAAAGGGCCCAGGATCATTCTCAATGCACAAAAATACTGCTCCCATCTCTGCTTGAAAAGCTCCAGTGTTGTCCAGTGTTTGTCCAACAAGGTCACAACCATGATAATGACAGAAACTTTAGACACAACAGCGGGTTGTTAAGCTAGCTTCCAGAGCCTGCTGTGGCCACAAGAGGGCAGTCGATTACAAGATGAATGCAAACAGGCAATATGAGATCCTTTAGGGGACACAACACTGTTCTGAGATCAGATGTAAGAAGAGATATCACTTCCACTTTGGTATTGTTCTGATCAATGTCTATATTTAGTTTTGGTCAAGCACTGCTCGCCTTGCTTGTCCTGATGTCATGCTGCTGGTATATACACAGTTAACTGGTTTAAGAAAAACAACGATTCTATTGTATCAGCTTTCAGAAACAGATTGTAAACTACAAATAAACAGCACACATGATAGAAACAAGAAAAATAAAAGAAGCTAATTTCAGGCTAATTTCACAGGTCACATACAGTTCAAAACAAACCTGTGATTGTAAATAAAATTGTAAAGAAATGCTCATAAAATTAGTGCTGAAACTTATTTACTGAACAAGTTGCACGTTGCACCTGATAACACCAAGTTCTACAGTGTAGTTTGCAAACAAACAAGAAAACAAGCTGCGGGTGACCGTGAAGCGTTAGCAGAAGATAATGTGCTCACTTCTTTTTATTTACATAATACTGTGTTCTGCAAAAACCTGTGGGTACTTGTCTTTGACCTGACTGAGAGGGCAGAAGAATCCAAACAAAATCATACTTATTGCTTTTGAGAAAAGTGTGATTAGTATTCAAGATTCCTCAACGCTCATTCACACAGAATGACCAGTGTGAAATGTAACTGATCAGACAGCAGCATAGCAGCCCAGAAAATGATCCTGACAGGCCTCCGTTTGCTTGGATATTAATCTCTGCAGATGTCAGAAGACACATACAAACACACACACACACACACACACACACACACACACACACATAAATTAGAATATAAATGTCATTTTTGAAGGAGCTCACTACAGTTTCCTGTGTTATTCTGCTGATTTCCCCTCAGGCTGTGACATGCTCCTACATAATTTACTGTTTCCATGGGAATGTATTGTTGTTGTTGTTTTTTTTTTCCTTTTGTTTTTTGACAAATTAAAATGCATCGTGAATATTAAGGCAATGTGGTAGAAAAAGATACTGAATAAAGCACAGTGTGCTGGAGACAGATTTACTGCCATATGAACTTGCTGTTGTTGGCAGCCTGATGTAACTCAGTTGCCAGGTTTGTGTGAGAGCGCCAGTCTCAGTGGCCATGTTGGGGTCACTCGTTCTGTCCCGTTTTTGTGTATGATGTCCAGTGGTTACTACTTTTCTTTCTCTGAGTTTGTGTTCGCTCTCGTAGACCTGGGTTGGTGCAGACTGTGTGAAGTCTGGGCTGATTTTGTTAGAGGAGCTGAGCCTCATAATCAGCTTTTCTGACGGGACTTTTCTCCATCTTCTCCTCTTGGCAACACAGAGCTTTTTAACAGTGTGATGTTTCAAGAGAATTGTGCCACTTTTTTTTTTCCAGCTCAATAAATTATTTTTGTGTTTCTGTGGACTACGATGATGTTCCTATAGATTTTAATGGTTTCAGTTGATTCTTTGCTAAGCCCTGCCCCCCTGAGTTACTGCTCCTGCGTCTATCAACCATGAGCTGCTTTAAACGCTGCCTCTGGCTGACTTTAATGTTTCCAGTGGACTGATTTTAAAACTTAATTAGTAATTTAATGATTCATGTAGAAGGCATGGAAACAAAGGAAGAGATTATAACAGAAGTATAAGATCAGACTTTTATTGTGTTAAATGGACTGCACTTCAGTATTTTGCCCAAGGTCACTTCCAAGCTGACTGGAGGAGCTGGAATCGAAGAACCGACCTTCTGATTAGTGGATGACCCACGTTTCCTTCTGAGCCACAGCTGTGTTCAGTTTAGCTGCTCAGTTCACATACTAGGTCAAGCAAGACAAAGTTTAGATTTATTTAAAGTCATGAAAGTAACTTGTAACTGCACAGATCAGTGCTTAAGTAGTGATGATTTGCTCTTTGGTAGTGGAAAAAAACGTTCGATCCTTCAGTGTATGAAGAAATTCAAAACTTTACAGGCCTCCTGTGCCTAGTTGACGGTTGCTAAGCTATGACTGAACAATCGCTGTTCATCACTGTGAATTGACATTTAGATATTTATTGTTGTTCTCATAGTCTTGGGTGATTATGGGGCCACTTCATTGTCATATACATATCATGTATCATGTATATATTTTCAGCCAGGTTTGGCTTGTTATGTGCAGGTCTTTAGATTTTTTTGTGTGTCAGGGAAAATGCTCATAAATTTGTTGTGTACACTTCACTGGATAGTCTGTATAGTATGATAATGTGGAAACCATGTATCTCATTTATACTCTGTATTGATGAATAACTTAATGCTTAGGTAGTGATGTACTTCAACTGTAAACTTTGTATGACTCATCAATACTTATAATGATAGCAAATTTGATTGTTGTATAAACGATCCATTTGTTGTGCACTGTAGTTCAGTGGCTGCAGTGCATGTGCAGGACATTCCTGACACACTGGTCAGATGTATACACACACATTCACCCAGCATGCAAATGGAAAAAGGTGACGTACAGTATTCAATAGGCGCATGCACTGGGTCTTGTCTTATCAACACAAGCACATAGCACTGGCAGAGCCTACACAGACAGTTCACTAGCCGATGGCAGCTGTGATGAGCAGGCAGAAAGCCGAGCCTCTCTGGGCATAAATATGTCCAGTGACAAGATATACAACTGGCATTTCCATTTCCAGTTGAAGCCTCGACGATTGCTTTCTGCTCCTTCCCTGCAACTCATGCAGGCGTGCAGTACACACAGACCAAAACCAGGCCTTGCACACATGCGTGCACAGCACAGGTGCATCACACACGCACAGTGAAGGGGTCAAAGAAAGGATATCTAGCAAAATTAAAATTACCTCCTCCAGTTTAAATGAGGATTATGCAAGCACCATTCATCAAATGTACATTGGTTCTTTGTGCAGTGGAGCTGTTAACTCAAAGCATGCTCAGTCAAGCTCGAAACCAGAGCACGCTGCTGGCTTGAATGAACCAGATACATTATGTAAGTTATACATTATTCTTACAGTAAATAAATAGATAAAACATGGGGTTCCCTGTTGGCTCATCTGGTAAAACACATGCCATCAAGACTTAGTCCTGACTGCAGTGACCCGGGAGTCCTCTGCTGCATGTTGTCCCCTCTCTCTCCCTGACTTTCCTGTCTCTCTTTCACTGCAACTATTATTTTAATGGAAAAAAATGCCTGAAAAGATAACTAAACTTAAAAAAAAAAAACTGAAAAAAAACAACAACAAAAACAAACTAGAATTACTGCCAACCAGCCAAAGTGCAGGAAGTATGGTCAAAATCTTCCCTTCCTGAGTTGCAGCATTGGATAATGGCCAGAGATGTTTTTGCAGAACAATATGATGTCACAGTGAAGTTGACCTTTGACAATTTGCATATAAATTGTCATCACTTCATTTTATCCTTATAGGCATTTCAGTTAAATTGTGACATAATCAGTGTATGAATATGTGAGTTATGGCCGAAAACATGTTTAGTGAGGTCACAGTGACTTGACCTTTGTTGTTTGTGCCAGGTGTAATGAAATTCCCTCTGAGTGTCCTGATATATTGCATTCACAAGAATGTGACATCACTGTGACCTTGAATTTTGACCTTTTTCTGTTCATCTTTGAGACCAAGTGAATGTAGGTGCAAAATCTTCACAAATTTCCTCAAGGTGGTCTTAAGATATCTTGTTCAAGAGACCAAAACTGTGATGTCACTGTGACCTTTGACCTTTGGCTACCAAATTCTAATCAGTTCACCCACGAGTCCCAGTGAATATTTGTGACAAATTCAAAGAGATTCTCTCTAAGATACGATGTTCATTAGAATGGGACGTGTGGACCGACGCACCACCTGAAAACATGTTGCCTCTGGCCCCGGCTCTCACCAGCACCGAGACATAAAAAATAGATGAAATATTGTTATCAAATTGTTACACAGAACTGTATTGCAGAGTTGGATGAGCCCAATCACTTCACTACAACACAACCAAATCATGCTTTTGCGTCCACTGAGACATTGCTCAGTACAATGAGCACTGCTTTTGCCCTTTAGAAAAAAATATCTATGTAAACAATAACTATTAAAAAAACAACACACCTTCGGTAAGGCAACATTTACTCCTGGACCACAGCTCACTACACCCCGAAGGTGTTTTTTTGCTTCCACACACTCCATAAACTAGATGATGTGACAAAGCTAGTTCACATCAGAGTTGGAGAAACTTGAACTCTCGATGAGGGTATTTCCTATTGTGTAATAGTTGTAGAGTTGGCTTGATGTTTAAGTTTTCATATGTTGTTCTTTTACAGTGTCAGTGAAAAAAATAACACCTCTGAAGCAAAAATCCCTAAAACGCAGTAGTCAAGAAGGCTGATGCGCACTCTCCAATAAACATAGCATGACTAATCCCCTCCTCACAAATGACAAGGCCTAGTCATCTCGCACACAATGACTTCAAAGCAAACCGCTTGCCACAACTCAGACTTGAGTGATGGAGCTACATTTCCGTCAGTGGCACACAGGGTTAACTAAGCAAGCAATTTCAGCACAGCAGCATTTGCTAAAAAGCTTGATGGGACCAGCTAAGCTCCTGTGATTGGCCTTTGTGTGTGAAAGTGACCACTTAAGTGCTGCGCTGCCCCTCCTGAGTGTGTTTGTAGGCATAAGCATTTCCTCTGACTTTTTTTTTTTGCCTGCTTGCACAGTGTGTTTGTCTATTTGTGTGTGTGTGTGTGTGTGTGTGTGTGTGTGTGTGTGTGTGTCCTTGAGATAGTATTGCTGTGTGTGTGTATGCTTGCTGGTGCATTTGTTTTGCTGTGTGTGCATGTGTGTGTGTGTGAGAGAGTACGTCTGTGTTTTTAAATGTCTTGCTTCATGCTGGTGGTGCTGTACGTTGCATCATTTTTAAACAAGATTTTAATGGCCCATAAAAAAAACTGAATTACTGCAGTAAAGCAGCTTTTGAAAGAGAGAATATTCACAAAGAAACGTCACTGACCCAAATACTCTTCGGAGACAAATTAGTCATCTCAGTTTAATGCAATGCATTATCACCTTGTTTTAAGTTTTATTTTAAAGTAATGCCCCCAAGGACGTTATATATATACGACGCAGTCAAATAAAATACAACATTGATCTACTTTCCAATGTTTTAGTTCCACTCCAGTATATTTCATTTGATGTGACACATTGATTATGACGTTTAATAGCTCTCAGTATTAAAGCTATTTCAGGATGTTTGTATAAAACGCAGCAGCACAGTCCCCTAAATGTATAAACAAGGTAAGCTGGGAGTTGTTTACAGCCTTAGCAGTGGAAGGTTTTCATTTGCCCTGCACTCAGATGATCTCAGTCAAACTGCTGAAAACTAAAGGCCAAAAACCCCTGATACATTTTCACAAGAAGAAGTGAATGTGGTTGAAGTCAGGCCCGGCAGAGCATTACCACAGAAGATACCAGGTCTTTGCTGATGTGACCTCAGCAAAGGATAATGCCACAAAAAAAAAGAAACCTAATGACTTGATTTCACTGTGTATAGACAAGGCTTCAGTTCCTGCGCTGGACATCTTACTGATGATGTGAGCATTGTCAGCCTGCAGCAGCTCACATTAACTATCACTCTGGTTGTTCTCTGAGTTTTCATCTAGCACCATCATCAGGTCAAAGTTTGAATTTGTCCAATATATTTTTTTTTTTTTTTAAATGACACACTGACACACTCAACCGGGAAGGTCACATCTCACCTGCTCGTCACCAGCAGCGCTCTGAGCGTATCAGCATGCTGACAGTAGCTTTCAGCTTAAAAACACCACTGTGAATAAGTACAGCCTCGCGGACTCAGAGAGTATTTGTGTATATGACAAAGTCAGTGTCCCACCTTGGTTGTCTCACACTGTTTCCATGACAGCAACATTTACAGTGAGCAACAAAAATTGAACTTTGTGGATGAACACTTGAACCTCCTGTATACTGACAAAACATAGGAATGTGTTTGTTCCCGTACAGAGGACTAACTGCGACGCAGAATTCATTTCTGTGTTTATATATTAAAATCCAATTACTCCAACCTGTCACTTTGGAGTGTAACTCTGCATAGTCACACACAGATTAGAGAACACACATATGTTTTGCTTTTTTATCTTTAATGTAAAACATTGAGCATGTGCTATAAAGTAGGCAGTGGGTTTTTTAAAAAAATGCACCATTCATTCATTGCATAATCTTTCATGTGTTGTTAATAATTTATATCCTTTACAACACAGACACACACTGACCTGTACAAGAGCTGATTTTTTAAATTTGTGAATCATAGAAATCATTGATTCCAATACACTTAAATTCTTTCCAGTCATCACACTGATTTCTGTCGATATGTCAAACTGGCAGGATGCTCCATGTTTATTATCATTTATTTTGGTCCAACCTCCTTTTCTGTCTTCTGTAAGTCAACATAACTTTCCAACAAAATAAGAAAGTCTATGTACATCTGTATTTATATAAACCCTATAAAAGGCGATTACCGGTCATGTTAGCACTGTAAACAGCCCCTGAAGTGATATACAGTCCAGTTATATACAGTGCAGTATATAAGAACGGCTCACCTCTGTATTCACATTTACATGCTTGTATTGTGAAACATATGCGTATCAGTACCAGTGCCAGCATCAGCTTACTGCAGCAAATGACTGTGGGCTTGAAGAGTGTCCTTTGACTGACAGAGTGTCTGCTGGCAAATAGTGATAAATAAGGCAATGTTATGCACGGGGGATTGCTGGGATGGCTTCCAGTGAAAGCTGCTCACCCAGCACGTACGCCCAATGAGTTTCGCCAGCTTCCCTCCCATAACTTATCCACATTAGTGTCTTTGTCTGGGCGAGTGTTCTGCCTGCGCACATGAATGACATGAAACTTAGATTTTGCTGCTGATCTTGGTGGCTTCTAAATATATATTTACATTATGATGAATCACAGTCTTTTCTGAATCTTCGTGATGTCCAGTCTGTGTGGTTTTTTCTTCTCTCTCCTGCTTTTGTAATGAATGTATGAGGTAAAAGGTCGGTCAGGTTTGGACGGCAGTACCTGACTTGTGCTTCATAATTTCCCTCTCACTCACATACTTCAGTGCTCAGCTCTGCCACCGGTGCCACATTATTATTTTAAATTAATCCTGTAGTGGAAACAAAACACAGTTGTAGCATAATTAATTCATAAGTCCTTGTTTTTACTCTAAACAAATGCACTTTTACCAGCTGCCTTTGACAAACACATGCGTGCACACAGTTATGTGTTAGTATAGATTTTGTATAAACTGTATGATCATTTTCATAGGTATTATTTCACACATATTACACTGTATGGTGGTCTGCTGCCTCCCCTCTCAACATAGCTTAAATACAGTGTTCTTGTGTGTGTCTGTGGATGTGTGTGTGTGTGTGTGTGTGTGTGTGTGTGTGTGTGAGAGAGAGTGAGAGAGAGAGAGAGATTTACCATCGGTGAAGGGCGAGTCCTTCAGAAGACGGGGTCACTGCTCTAATCTGAGGAGGTGATGATATTCTGAGGGTATTTAATGAGAGGATAAGAGCAAAAGTGAAGTGTGGGGGGGGCAATGCGTATTAGCCTTTTTAGATATCATTAAACATTAATACTGTCAGGGGACTGGAGCACACTGGGGTGCTCTCCATTGACTTTCATGCTGCTTGCTAATAGAGTTTCACCTCCGGGGACCTCCACACCCCCACCCAGCCCCCCACCCCTCGGTGCAGCGCTAAAGCTAAGGAAAGATCAGATTGCCACCCCGCTTCTGAGGATGAGATTAGCGTGTGTGTGTGTGTGTGTGTGTGTGTGTGTGTGTGTGTGTGTGTAAGGTTGTGCACTCTCTCTTGGTCCCTCTGTCTTTTGCTCATGTTGTATGATATATGCAAAATATAGCTTCTAAAACTATTAAAATCCCTGTGGGGGCTTGCATATATTAACCCAACACTTAATCCTGAGAAGCGTTTTAAATATCTTTCTACACAGTGTTATTTTTGTTTGTTTTCCATTGTAAGGCTTTGAGTATCTGGCAAATTACTTACGCAGTTATTTACAGTTATTTAACTTACAAAGTTAAAGACTTTGTACTAGTTGTATCAGTTCATCGTTTGCCGATTATTATTATTTTTTTGTGGTTTTGTGGATTGGTCAATGTTTATGTTTAAAACAGACGTCTCGGTCATAATTTGGAGCCTCTTTATGTACACGTACATTAGATTTAATCATTTTGCAGACGCTTTTATCCAAAGCAACTTACAAGTGAGAGACAACATTTAACTTTTGTTCATTGAATATTACACCTCAGTAGAGGTGCAACTAACAAATGTTTTTTAATAATCAATTAATCCCTTGATTATTTTCTTCATGAATGGTTTAGTCCTCATAATGTCAGATTTCTTGTCAAACTAGTTTCCTGTTAATTTGTAAAATAGTTGCCTTTTATTTTTCTATCAATCAAATAATCAGTTTACTCCTCACAGGTTGATTATCTTCAGTTATCAATCATGCAAAATATATACCAGCATTTCTTCTGTTACTATACTTATGTTAACTTTGCTAAATGGTGTTCTTACTTTAACTTGTGTTCAACAGCAGCAACTCATTAAATCCAATTCGCCTCTAACCGGTGTTTGTTGCATGAAACACCAACAGAGGGCAGTGACTCCCTTCTAAAGAGACGACGCTTGGCTGCACACACAGGGACTCAAACCGTGTGTGTGTGTGTGTATGTGTGTGTGATGAATGACCCTGTGTGCTCACACTTCTCAGAGGAGTGTGAGCCGATGGCGTCAGAGGGAGCTGTTACTGTCCAGAGCTTAAGTTACAGTGAAACCAAATTTAATAAGTTGATCTCATTCACAGGGATCCCTCTCCTGCCCTCTCCCTCCCTGGAGCGCTGTCTGCGATCTCATCTGCACCATGTAAGAAACATTAACACAGCATTTCCGCTGATGAGTCTTTTAGTTCATTTTGGCCTAATTTGAAGCGGAGCCCCGTTTCTAAAACTGAAATGTAATAATTCATTTGAACAGCAGAGGAGAGCGTTGTGTTCTTTTCACACAGTCATTGTTGCCTCTTAAGCAGTATTTTCCTCTCTCTAACAGATCCACCGAATTAAAGTTCCACAATTGATTTGATCTAAATACGCTTCTGCTGGCGAGGTGCAGCAAAGTAAGTGGTCGTATTGAATTTGATTCACACACAGTAAATGCTTCAGCTCTTATCCTCTCGGCACCCTGCATCATAATCAGTGAGAAGTTTCACTTTTCATCAGTCACTTCTGTGGTTTCCACACTTGGCAGGAGCAACGCTTGTAATGCACATATTTAAATATGAATTATCAAGCATAGTTTTCTATTATAAAGATCAAGAGAGCCTCAGACACCGATTTAATTAGAATTTACAATTAGTGAGAGAGCTTATAAACCCTAATGAATAATATGGCTGTGTTACTAACACATTACAGCACAATTATCTGGTGTCTTGTGCTTGATATTAATACTACTAAGGTTTTGGTCAAAATACCTTTTATTGTGAGGGGGAGGTGACAGTAGTCTGAACAGTGTTATGGACACGTTACTCTTAGCAGCACTGGCAGTTGTAGGTGTGACAATGACAGCAGTAGCCATGAAACCAGAACTGTAGAAGCCTTAACATCAGTTCAGGCAGAGGGAGTGCTTTTGATTCAATCTGATGATTGTAGGTCTGTGTGTTTAATATTATTTATTGCTTATTCTAAATTGATTTAATTAGTGTATTTATTTTGTTTTTTAGTTTATTCAATCAGCATTATCGATTACTACATGTGTTCATGTATTGTTTCACCTCTTATTACTATAGTTCCCACAAGTAAATAAAGCAGTTAGATTTAGTACCCACCACACCATTGACACTATTTATCTCACTGTAGGAGGAAGCTATATGTATTTAGCTTGTTCTTTTACTTAAATGATTTATTTTGAATATATCTCTACATTTATTTACTTAATTTTCTCTTCTACCTGTATTAATGTATATTTGGATGTTATTGACTGAATCAAATGAAATGTAGATGGGTCACTCATAGTGATCGTTTATTGTATTAGTTCTATAGTCTTCATATGTACTGCATGTTGAGTCTCAGGAACTCCTCTCAACCCCCTTCTAGCAAGAAAGGCGCTGGTGAACCCACTATCTGTCCAGCACCAAACAGCTGACAAACCAAATTAGTGAGCAGAAAACCAAACAGAGCACCTTCCAAGATAAACACTCTGATGTTTTTCTTTTGTCAGATGGCCAGCTCATGTAGCTCTGTGTCTGGTGTGTGTGTGTAAGTAGATAACTGTTTGGCGACACATTAGCCAAAACACCTGTGCCAACCAGAGATACTGTACGTGGTAGTTATCAGTCATTGTCACTCTTTTTATCTGTTAGGTCCCCATGACTCAGCCATCACCTGACTGTGAGATGGCCCCGTCGTACTGACATGTTCTCTTGTCTTGACCTTGTGATCTTCAGGTGAATCGGCCAGACATCTGATCCCCATTCTGCTGGGAGGCTGCCAGCCACAGGTCACATGACCTGGAAGAAAAAACCTAGGAGACTTTTGGGATCCCTCTTCGGTCAGTCGCATCTTCCTACTCTTGTGTGCACTGTGAGGTTTGCCCTGAAATGTATTGATCCTGTGCAGAAACACAGGCATCACCAGAAAAACAGCCCACATATTGACAATGTTTACATGTCACATCATTTGAAGAACATTGCATGTACAAATTGGAAAAAAAAGACTCACTCAATATGTATATATGTGTACATATATTTAATTTCCATAAATGAAATGTGTTTTTATTTCATAGGTACATATATAAAAAAATCATATAAGAAACCTATATGTCAGCATATATGTCTAGCTCATACAAATATGTATGTTTAAAATTAATAGGAAATGAATGAGAAAAACATAGATAAGAGTATTGAATTTCTTTGTTTTAATAAACAAAAAAAAAAAAATTAAATTGAACATATTATTAAGGGCTGGTTGCAACATGTTATGTAAAAATGTATCATATATATTTTTAATATATATATACAAATACAAATGTTACTATGGGTATTGTATGTTATATCTTCATATATCCAGATGATTTATATATGTGATAATAAAATATCCCCTTATAGTTAATATGAATGGCAACATCACTGTTGTTATATGTCATATATTACATTTCTGTATGGGATGGTATACTGCCCTGTACATAAAAATACACATAAACATGCATTTATACAGGCATTCATACAAATCTGATAAAGAGATTTTCTGTTCTCTGTTGCAACCTCTCTGCTTATTTCTGTTATTTTTCTCTGGGCCTCAGCATGGGCCGGCTATCAACCTGAAGGGAAGTCCAAAGGCTGATGAACTGATCTGAGTCTGTGTGAGACCACACTGCTCTGGTGTCCTATATGCCCAGGGAACACAACATCCAGCACAAATCTGGTGAGTAACGAGACTCATTTGATCTGTCAATGGTAAATTGATGGGATTCACTCCTTTCCATTACGGAGGAGTTTATGAAGGCAGGTGCTTTGAAGTTTATAATGGATGATGTATGATGAAGACTGTGCCATGGACAATGACATGTGTCAGATGATTTTGGATTAGCCTTATCTTCTAATTTGATTTTGTTTTGTTGGAAGGCCGGACAACAAACAAGTTGCTTGCTCAGCGTTTTTCCACAACCTCCTGCCTCTTCTTCATCTCTCTCCTGTCTGTCTGCTTCAGTCTGTCTCAACACGTGCGCCTTTGGATAAAGTAACATAAACCCAACCTTCAGCCCTGATCACATATCAGAATTCATGGCTCCGTCTCTTCTGTTAAAAAGCCTCTGTTAAATTGAGTCATTATGAAGCTTTGGAGCTCTACTCCCAAACAATGTTTACAATAAATTTATGTCTATAAACGAGCCATTAAGCATTCTGACAGGGTTCGGGGATGTTTACCTTTCTGTCATTGCAGATTTGCACATTGAAAATCAAAGCAGAGTTTAACTTTTACCATCTTCAGTATAATAATTTGTCAGGGTGTTCATACCTTTCTACAAATAGCGGAAATATATCATTCACCCCTCTGCACATGTAGATTCCCTTCAGCTCCCACACCTTTTTCCTGTACATGAGCCTCATGTTTTACTGTTTTTATGTCTTTGGTCATCATCTTGGTTATGAAAACATACATACATGACAAAATAAAAGTTGATGTCCTGGTCATAGCTCAGTTATGCAATCATACCACTGCTGACATCAGTCAGTTGGACATCAGGGCTGAGAGTATTGGAGCAGCAAAGAGAAATACTGCCCTCCCTTGTACTGTCTGGTGTCACGCTGCCCTCCCTTTCCATCGCCTGTCTGTACTTCAGTCATAGTCTGATTCTGTGGTTTGGTCATTTTAAGATAAGATACAGTTTGTAAAGATTCATATCTGGTCACACTGTGCAGTGCCCTGTGTACTGTGAGGCAGGTATTAAAAACAAAAAGAAAAGCGCAGTGTTGGGTCTTCTCAATAGATAATTCAACTCATGGACTTTTAGTCACACGCCTGCAGTTCAAACATCAGCCTTCAGATTCATGAGTCACAAAAGGTTCGTCATGTCATTGTGACATTTATCAACAATTGGGCTTCTGAATCCACTTTCCCACTTTAAACTGTAGAGAGTGAAGATTTGTTCAGGCAGATGTCGATGTAACAGCTTCTGCAATCTTTCCAGGGGTCGAGTGTTGCCAAGAAAAGGCAAAGCAGACAGGTTTGGAAGTAGCACATCAGTGTCAATTCTTCATAAATACACAAAAATCCTTGAAGAAAAGACAAAGTAACACATGTACTTTAAGTACTTAGATAAACAAGTTTGAACACTGTTTTGTATTACTGTTAAGACGGCTTAGGTGTAGGAATTAATGTATTTACCTATCAGGTAATGCTATCAGGCACAAACACAGATTAGTGGACCGAAAGCAAATTGGCTCAACACGCACCTCCTCCCAGATGACTCAGTCTAGCCTCACAAGAGAACAACACTTAAAGTGCATTTGTGCTGCTCTTGTCAACTCAGAAGGTCAAATATTCTACTCTGAGGAACTTTAACTGGAACATTTTAAAAACTAGAGGTTAACTCCAGGTCACTGCTGACTGAGTTTGCAGTATGAATTGTGATGTTTCATTTCAACTTAAGACGGATAAATATTTTAGTACAGTGAAGTAAAGAGTGAAATGTACTAAATTCCTTACTCACTGAAAGTCGCTGTTTGTTGGTCCACTTGGTCTGTTTTGTCCATAGACTGATGGATGTAGCCTCCGTGATGTCACCCATAGGTTTCTAAATAGTGGTTTTGAAGCTCAGAGTGGGCTGCTCCACCGTCATCATCTTGGCAGTGACTGTCTCCGCTGAACTCTTGGCTAATCCGAAAATGGGGATCAACTCGTTTTTGAGGAACTGCTGTTTCTGGCACTTGAATGTTGGCTTCATTTTTCAGCCCTGGAAGTTGCCCCCTGGTTTTGTCCAGTGACTGATGATGAAGCTCTTGTTGATATGTTCACTTGTCATTTCCGGAACTTCCAAAGTTGATGAGAAAGCCTGACTGCACCATAAAACAACCAGTGCACTATGCATTGATATAGAGAGATCTGCTTAGTTACATTTACAGCAATGTACAGATTCAAGAGGGGACATCAGTGCGCTTCCGTCTGACAAACAGCTCTTACTAAACTCCCTGCATCTGACTCGTATTTCGTATCATCATTACCGTTTGTGTTATTGTTGTTAAACAAGGAAAATGAAAGGGGCTACATATTTCTCTGCCATTGAACAAGGTTTCTTGACGGGAGTGGGTGATGATGGCTTGACAAAAACTTCAGCCATTGCTGTGTTTACAAAACATAAGGTTATAATTCACCCTCTAAGCGATGCTGTGGTGTCAGGGCAGATTGAAGACCACAGCGACTTGACATCAGAAAGGCAAGACAGGCTGAGGTTAGCTGGTTAACGTGCTAACTTCAGTAGAAGAAAAAATGTGATAGAGACAGGAATTGACATTGGTGTTGCTTTCCATCGCTGGACACAGCTCTTGGCATGTAAAGGAATGAAGTTTGATGCTGAACTTGCAATGTTTCAACTAGCCTTGTAACAGCCCTTAATACTAACATTGGCTATGTAGCAATAGCAAAACTTACAAACAGCTCTTTAAAAGGGAAACTACTTGGAGTAGTACTTGCAAGGGAAGGACGGACTATACTGAGGATTTACAATATACAGATACCCATGCAGAAGAGTTGCCCAGTACAACCACTCTTGCAGTGTTTGATTGGCCACCACATGGACTTACTGGATTGATTTGTGGAAAAAGTAGAGCTGGATTGATTTTTTTTTTTTTTTGCCCAGACTAAAGAGCTATTTTTCCAGACTGAACTCTCCATGGACACAACACTCTCCCTGATTATTGGCCCCCAGGATCTTCATGTGCAGACTTCATCTATGTCCTATGATGTCTTTCTTTCTTACTTTAGCCATGATAAAGGTTTTACCAGTGGGAGGTTTTATTAATGGCTGCGAAATAAGATTCTTCTGTACAGCAGGTCTCTCATTTTGTCCTTTTTTGTTCTTTTTAAAAATGATCAGCAGCATGTGAGATTTTTCTAAATGGCTAAAATGTTCGAAACCACAGTTTAGGTACCTTTGAGTTTGTTCAGGTTCTTCCTCTTAAACAGTTAAGTGTTCTTCCTCTGCTGATTTCCCAATATACAGTCAACAAAATAACAAAACGTGGAACTGGCCAGCAGCTAAAGACAGCAGGCTATAACATCCAAGTCATGTTACAAGGGGAGCCCATACTGTATGAGTTGCTGTGACAGAGATCACCAATCTTTAAGTCTCTTTTAAGGTTCATGTAGGCATTCAGTCTAACATCACTGTTTCATTTCAGAGAAAAAACATCAAAACAGTGAGGGGGAGGAAAGGAAATAAAAGTGCACAAGTTTCCTTTCAAGTTGTTTTCTGGTCGGTCTGTCTGCCTGTTGGTCTGTTTGTATTTAAATCTTTGAACCGGTTCCTTTGAGCGTTATACGTGCCTGTGCATACACGTATGTGTGTTGTGACTGTTAATACTTGCAGCAAAGCTTTACAGACTGATCCTGAGAAAAAAGGAAATCTAAGCCGGCTGTCTCCACAGAGCACTGCGTTGGACTGATACGACTAAGTCAGCAGACCCTGGCTTCCTGTCATAACGCTATAGGCAAAAAAACACTTTTCCTCCTTTACTTCTACCGAGTCTGTAGCATACGGCAGATTAACTAGACACAAACACATCTGATATTTAATACACATGCAGTTATCTTTGAAAAGCAGCATGTACATTACACTGGCCAAATTAATAACCTGACATCATAACAACACATCAGGTGTTTGACTGGTCAAATAAAACTTGACACATTAACATAATTGTCCAGCGTAATTAATAATCAGCTTTGAAATACATCATACCACCTGGAGTGTTTAGATTAACTTCACATATTATTTGATTTAAAGAAGTTCTTTTGCTTTGGTGGATTCAATTACATTTGCTGATATAGAGAGCAGGTTGTTTTTTTTATAGTTCTAAGTAAAATGATGTTTTTAAGTCTAAATGCTCAGGGACAGTCAAGCATAACCACTGATTTCATGTTCATGTTGCTTTTTGTTCTTTGAATCTTCAGATGAATGAGGATAATGGTGAACGGACTATTATAACTATATTGAGCACAGGAAGATCTCTGCTGTGGCTGAGGGTGTGTTGAGTAATTATGAGCAAGAGCATATCTGATCAATTATAAGATTAGAATGAGTGCAGCCCATCATCGACTAAAACATGAGGCTTGTGTCGTTCATAAAAACTGAAGCGCCCACATTTATTCTAAAGGTGTTTCCGCTGGGTGTAAATGATCCTTCTCAGCAATTTCACACTTCACTCTGATATAGTTGCTGACATTATGTGTTAACTGCCCAGTGCAACTGCTGTGGTCACCAACCAGTGCCAGGGGAGCCACTGGGGGATAAGTGACATACACACAGGGGCACAGAGGAAGTGTTCGTGGATCCTTTTTAAGGAAGGGAGGCTTAAACATTTACTGTCTTCTCAAAACTTCCTCTACATAGGATCATTGAAAATTCAATCCCACACATGAGACCTAATAAATCCACATTCTATGGTAGCAGATAAAGCTCTTACACAACTTTTAAAGTACTAAAACATCATATTTACAGCTCTGCCACCATTATTATTATGCTTTTAGGTTCAGCATTATCCCCAAACTAGCTGAGGAGGAGCACTAAAGCTCTGCAGAAATGCACTGAAGTCAATTATTAATGAGCTGGCTGAACCTGATCCTGGAGACTCATTATATGACTCTAAAATGTTGAAGGGGGGTTTACCAGGTGCCGGATGGCTGCCTGCTCGACTCTCTCTGAAAGCCTACTTCTACAACTAGACGTCTTTAAAATTTGGATGTTTGCCAGTGTCCATTTTCCTAACTTGTGCATTAACTTTGAATATCACAAAAGCGTCAAGGGTCAGTCGTTAGTTTTGACAGAGCAGCACAGGTGGGTAGATGTGCTGGGTGATTTAGTCTGTTGTTGCTAGGGATGTAGCCTCTGGGTTCACTCAAGCTTCTCATTCAGTAATGTTGCTGTCAGACATTGCTCGATGCACCATGAGGTAGGTTGCATCACAACCTGCTTGTTTCTGCTTTAGAAAGATGAACGGTGTCATTAGATTAACACAAAACTATTAAAGTCATTTCATGAGAGGACAGAACTTCATTAAGTTATACCATGAAATGTTAAACTGGTAACGTAACAAACCTTTTAAATGAGCATCTGTTCGTTTCATATCTCATCAAGATTTGATTTGTTTACACCTACTTAAAGGCCACTTTTGTCCCTGATCAGATTAATCTGCAGCCCACATCAGCATCTTGCGTCAGTTGCCGTTAGATGACGTCCAGACTGGATGTGTCATAAAGACAGAGGAAGTAGTCAAGGTACAGAAGCTGTGATGTGAAAATTTCAGAGTGAATGGATAAAATAGCTGCTTTTCTAGAGCGTTGACAGATGTTATTGCAGGTTGACAAGCATCAAAACACAGCTGGTGTGGGCTTCTATTGAAAACAATGGATGTGGATGTTTGACTGATGTCATACGCTGGTGTGTGTTGCCCTTTATATTTTATAAGAGATTACAGTGGTCCATGGCGTTGTGAAAACACAAATCATCAGTCCATCAGTCCACACATTGGATATTTTGTTGAGTATAGCATCTTAGCTTTATATATATATATATATATATATATATATATATGTATGCTGTATCTTATCATGTGTTATTGTAGGCAGCAACTGCTAAACTGGACTTTTTTCAGCCTCCAACTATTACAGCATACTGTATTTACAGTATGGACTTTTCATCAGCACATTCATTTTGAAATTAAATAATGGATACTACATAAAAGTGCCAAGTGTCAGCTTGTTGGTTGACATGAGTATTGGAAGAACTGTGTGTGCACTACAACCCTTATAACTTACAGAGTTCTAGACTAACTCAGCACGTGGCTCCATCAGTGACTGAATGAAGTCCTTGACAATAGATGTGCTGACATTCTGTTATCTGAAACCTTTTATGAATGATTTGTTGTTGTGTTTTATTTTCCCACTATATGGACATTTTATATTTTCGTGTAACTTACCTTTGTTTTATGATGTGTTTTGCTTTTCTTTTGTTTTCCCTTTTTTTTCTGGTAAGCACTTCGTAACTGTTAAGAGGAGTGCTAAGTAAATGAAGTTTATTGTTATTTGTATCTTCCCTGGAGAAATTCACTGCAGCAGCCTTCAGCTCTTGCTGGTTATGGGGTCTCTCTGCCTTTAGTCTGGTATTTAGTAGACGTACAGTAATGCAGCTCAGTCGGACTGAGCAGGTCACCTGTGATCGACTCAGGTGACCTCTTCACCCTGAAAAGCTCTGTGGCTGCTTTGACCGTATGCCTCTTCCACTGGTGCCATACAAACCAAAGCCAGAACCAAGCCAGCACCATGTTTGACAGATGAGGAGGTGGCTCATTTGTGGGTTGTGAGCCGTTGCTTTGTTTTTTCAGATTTTCCTTGATTTTTGTTTCATCAGTCAATAGAACTTTGTTTCAGACCTCTACTGGTTTGTTTTTGTATGTTTCTGTGAACCACAGCCTGAACTTTTTGTTTTTGAGGTTAACCAGAGTTTGCAACTTGCAGTGAACCCTTTTAGGTTCTGGTCATGAAGCCTGCTCTTGATCATTGACAGAGAAACATGTCTGCCTACATCCTGGAGAGCATTCTTGACTTGCTGTGGAGTCATTAAGGGGTTTTTCATCTTCACCATACAAATTATTTTCTGCTCATCCATTAGACCTGTGCCTCACAGTCGACCAGGTCATTTTCCAGTTTTTGGGTGCAGACCTGCTTTTATAGGATCTACCCAACTGATTCTGGCAAATCAACAACCATTGATTTTTCTCTGATAGCTGACAGCTCCACTTCAATTGAAAAATGGTGTTTGCTATATCTCACACATACAGTTCTTTCAATATTGATGTCAACCGACTTGAATTAAAGCTGAGATCTGGCACTTTAATGTAGCATCCATTGTTTTATGTAAAATTGAATGTGCTGAAGCACAGAGGCTAAAGTACAACAAAAAGTGTAATTGCCTAAATACTTAGTCTGGACTGTAAATAAGAGTCTTTTGTTATGACAAACTGTATTTCAGTCCTGACTGATTAAAATAGTGCAGCTGACATTTTGAGCAGAATAAACTTTTCTTATTTGGTGACAAGCTGTTTCTTTATTGTCACTTGCAGTTTTTTTCCCCCGGTCTGTCTGTAAACTGTGACTGTCAGAGCTCAGCTATCACTCAGAGAGACAATGACTGGATGTGTTGCTCCACATCAAGTACGTAACTGGGCACAGTAAAAGACTGACTGTGCTGCTGCTGACACGTTGGCTTCCATCAGATAAAACAGCTGTAGACTCTACACTGTGGTCTGCTTTAATTAAACAAAAAGCATCTTCACGCATTTTCCCTGCCCATCCACAGTTTTGCAGCTGCATGAAAATGCCCACTTTTCATTGTTTGATACTTACTGTTTTTACCATCAGTAACATGGTGGCAACTATAACCACACAAATCGTCAAAATTAAATTCTGGCACTGGATATGTACACTTGCACAAAGTGTTAAATACAAACTGTTTTCTCATGAGCTGCCAGGATATACAGCATCCAGAGAAAGCTACACTGCTTCTTTCATGTACTGTACTTTTCAGATAAAGCATCACAGACCAGCAGGATGACAAACATGATTTGACATGACTCTGGATTTTGAAGTCGGAGATGTTCAGACATTTACCTTTTGCCTGGAACTTTAAAAACGATAATGAAAAGGGCAGAGCTCTATCGCCAAAAGCTACATTTTTTTCAATATACCATTAGAAAGGAAAAAATATATGAAAGCAGCATCCACTAAATGTAAATAACCATGAATATATTTTTTCCAGTAATATACCACAGGTGTAAAGCAGCTACAGGATGAGATGTTATGATTCAGCATGTCCTTTATAGATAATGGTAATGACGTGTATGTTCTGTGTGTGTGTGTACACGGCCAGTGTGTGTGAAAATTATTTGTTATTGATCCTGTAGTTTTGTCCATTTGTCACTTTTCCTTTATGGTTTAAATAAACTTACAAATAATCAGCTTAAAGCATCTTAACACCCACAGTCCATGAAAGAAATGCTAAAATGCTAACTTATTACCGGGTTTTAGGACTCATTTCTGCAGCACACTATTGACAGAAAATTCATCTATTTTGATTATGAGTTAATCCTACTAGTCTTTTAAAGCAAAAATGTCCAGTGTTCCCTGGTTCCAGCTTCTTTTGTTGCGGTTCTTTGTTTTATATCAATGCAAACTGAATAATTTTGCAGCCTGGCAGTTGATCCGACAAGACAAGAAATATGACAATGTAACCCTGTCTTGAATTTGTCATTGTTTTCTGACACTTTACAGAAAAGAAAACACAAATTTACTTTTCAATCAATCAAGAAAATAATCAGCAGATCTTCCTTTCAAAGTAGCTCACGCAAAAGTTCAGAGAAAGTACAAACCACAGATGCATAGTACAAACATTAAGCCACACAACTTCACTCAGTAAATCCAAATGTGGGGAAATCAAATACAGAGTTGTCCCACCCTTCTCCAACAGTTGTTAGTCAAATGAGTTACACTGCTGTCAGGTTTGTTAATGTCATGTAAAAAAAAAAAAGAGCATATTCAGCTGATCTGGTTTGGAGATCAGTTGCAGTGTTTTGATACGATATGTGAATGACTGGAACTAATATAATGTAGCTCTCAGCCACTTTCATTTTGACAAGGTAGGTTGGACCCCCCCGATCTGTTATTAGTGAAAATGCATGAAAAAGTGTTCCATTGCAAATTAAATTAGGTCCACTACCTGAAGATCACTGAACTGAGTGAATTGTTCCATTTAACAGTGGAGCTGTATAAAAGCTGTGTTGCATCTATTAAAAGGACTCTTGCTTTCTTCTTTTTAGACATTAATCCTTCTTTTGTCTGGATGCAGATATGGTGGTGGATCCATGTGTGGTCTAATGATGTTTTTTTGTTTAGGATAGAGGAGTGCCTCAGTCACACTTCAGAAATATAAAGTTAAACAACAATAATCATGTGTTCTGGAGAAAAAACTTACAGTTCAAGTAAAGCTGACCTTTCTGCCCTCCCCCCTTTTTTTTTTTTTTTTTTTTTACTCAACCTCTTGTAATGGCCTTCAGAGGAATGTTGGAATGTCTAGGTAAGATGAAATTTGTTTGGTCTAAAACAATCTGATATCTCACGGTGGTAATTGTCTGACTTGACCATTTCATCCTCTCTGAAAAGATCAAGGTTTAGGTGCATGTTGTATTAACCCCAGAAGGAAAGTTAGTAGCTTAAACCTGAGAGGTTCTTTGAATGGGGACCATATAACTTACAATAATATCTAGGATCATGAAGCAGAAACTTTATGGTTTCTGTGATATTATACTGAATCAAGCACAGTACTGAAATATTAATGCCCATTTTTGTATCTACCAACCAAAAGACAAGTAGTGCAGCGTATACTGAAGCCATAATGAGCCAGTGAGCATCAGCATTCAAGCAGCTGCTATCACATCTCAATTCAGTAAATGATTCACATTTGTGTTCTTGGTTAGAAGAAGTTGCAGTACGCTTAGTGGTAATTGCCTATTTAGTATTTCAACATTATATTTTCCACTCACTACTCAAATGTGTGTTTGGAAATAAAACAAAACACTTTCTCTCTCCCTGCATGTTAATTTACCACACAACCACAGCCAGAAGTTTGTCCTGGAGGTTGTAGATAATTAACTGTGCAACAACCAATGTGATTTTATGGAGAAGTGTCAGACTGCATCTGCATAAAAGCTCCAAAGTGCATTGATAAAGAAAGTAGTGCAATGCAGAGTATACAACATATTTGACCCTGTAGATTTCATTTTCACATGAACACACTGTTGTAGACATGTTCAATTAATCAGACCATCGAAATAAATAGATAAATAAGTCATAAATTGACATCCAAAAGAAAGTGAGAATTTTCTGCATTTCTCAGTTTTATATCATTAATATCTTTTGGTTTTGAAGAGTAGTTTGACAAATAAGCAATTTGAAAATGTCACACTGTGTGTTTTTTTTATTTTTTTTATTTAATCATTTTTTAATACTACTTCCTGACATTTTATAAACTAAATGAATTAAGTTAAAAATAATTGACTGGATCTTCGCAGTGTGTAATGATGTAGTGTGCGTCATCGAATTTTTCTTATGATAGAGTTGTTTGTGGCGTGCAGGTTGAATGAGTTGACCCTCTTTACTTAGACAAAGTGTTATAGTTTTTATGCTTCCATGCTGGCGACAGCAAGAGCTGGAGGCATATTGTTTTTCGTATTGTCCGACTGTACATCCAACTGTCCCATTCTGGTGGACATGATATCTCAGCACCACCTTGACAGAACTTGACAGATTTTGGTGGTCAAAGGTCAAGGTCATGGTAACCTCACAAAATGTGGTTTTGGCCATGTGAACACAATATTTCAGTAAAGCCTTGAGGGAAATTCTTCAAATCTGGTAAAAATGTTCACTTGGACTCAAGGACAAACTGATTGGATTTTTGTGGTCAAAAGTTAAAGGTCAAGGTTATTGACCTCACAGAACCCTTTTTAGTCATTACTCAAGTCTCCACACAGCAATTATGACAACATTCACACAAATGGTTAATATTTTATATGACTGGATAAACAAGGGATGTAATCTGAAACTAGTCTGAGTGGCAGAGGCAAACAACCACGAGGTGGTAAAGTTTCAACTCGGGACCTCTATGCAACATTGGCATCTTAATCATTTCCTTGATATTGCCAAACTCTAAACACTAATGTACGTATGTTAAACTGTAGACACAGTATATTGGTAATGCTTTAATACATTTATTTGCTACTTTGTTTCTAAGACTTGACTGTTTCTAAGACTAAGTTGTGTTGGAGTCTTACCGTGTTTAGACCTATTTATTGAGGCCTTGGTTTTGTTCATCATCAGCATGTGAATAAATGTGTCTGGGCCTGCCTTCAGTAAATTGTCATGAATTAATTAATTAATGAAATTATCAGGACCCAAAAGCAGAACTTGACACAGACACTTCTCAGCAGTTCAAAACATTCTTGGCTGTAAATGAGTAGAGATGAAGGTTTGGGAGTGACAGGACAGGCAGCAGAGCAGGAAGCTGAGCCAGAGCAGAGAGCAGAGCAGCAGAGGCAGTGAGCTGGGTGAGGCACTCAGGAGGACAAACAGAGGTGAACCTGAGGCACAAACACACAAAAGCTGAACTGAGCTCAAAAACAACACATTCAGTGTTCAGGCAAAACACAAAAAAATAGAAGTTGGCGGTAGCGTTGTACCACATTTTCCTGACAAAGACTAGGTTGAAGAGCCAGGGTTTAACTACTGCATGTGTTTGTTGAGTTGATGAGGTGATGAGTCGCAGGTGCACAGGTGGACACAAAAACACGGGAGCAAAACAGCAGAAACACCAGGAATGAGAGAGAGGCACAGCAGATACCATGACAGATGTATGAAATACAGCCAAGACTGAACCACTCATCCATTTAATCTTAATTATTACACTTGCAAATTCTGCAAAATTAACATAATGTTGTTCTTATAATGCAACTAGCATTGGATGCAGTCCTGAGTTAAAATAGATTTAATCTTTTTGACACCTTTAGGACGACAGGCCCCCATAAAGTGACCGTGTAAACAGATTAAGGTCCCCACAGCATTAGTTATACCTGGACCACACTCACACTCTCACTCTCTCTCTCACACACACACACACACACACACACACACACACACACACACACACACACACACACACACACACACACACACACACACACACACACACACACACACACACACACAAAACAAACACTACTCTATCTATATTGCATGCTGGGTCTCCATCAATGTGGCTAAAGCACAACACATATCTATGACTTACAGACACTGACAGGAGCGAGCGCTATCAGAATCAGGAGAATTGAATAAACGAAACATAAAAGCGGCGCAATAAGATAAGACTAAGGTTTGCAAGTGTCGTTATTGACCTGGAAAGTAATTGCAAATGTGTTATCGATCAATCAAAAAAACACACCGGGGAATGTCTGGGACAGTGTCCTTAGGGTAAGAAATGGAATCATTCAATTTCAGTGTTGATTAGTGCTCATTCTGTTTGCTTGTAGCCACACAGTGGCATAAAATCACAACTGTATGGTCATTTGTATGAAGCAGTATGGCCAGGTTGAGGCAGCATGAATAGTGTTTCCGAATAACATGATTGGATCTTTGGATTACTGTATTGAGCTCCACAGTGAAGTACTGTAGAATGATGCTGGGTTTGTTGTGTGTAAGTGAAGTCCAGAGCAGGGTGGGGTGAACTGCATGAAGAGAAACCTTAAGGTCAATCATAAATCATAAATACATCATATCAATACTGCAAGGCACAGTCTGCAAAATCAGAGGGGTAGTCCAGAAGCTGGTTTTAGCAGCAAGCAGACAGTAGCATTGAGCTAGCATGTGGGGCTGCTTCGCTGACGTGTCACTCAGAATATCAAGGCACCCATTTCAGTCTTTCGCTACCTCTAATCCCCCCCACCTCTCTCCCAGGACCCCGAGGGGCATCCTAATCTAGGGCACCCATCATGTCTTATGTCCATACAGAGGAAGACACTTTCCCATGCAGTGGTCAAACCATGATGAAACGACTAGCCCGGCTCCGGCATTCGTCCAAACTGGGGAGTATTTTCAGGTTACACGCCAAATGTGACGTCATGAGTTGTGATGTATCGGCCCACATGACTCCATGTCTCGGCCAATGGCCTGCCAGCTTTGCATCTTGTCTTAGTGATATGGGGATATAATATTTCAATTCCATCTTGCTAATCTTTGGTTAACAACTGAAGTGGTGGTCAACTGTGTGGAGCTGTCAAAGGTAAATACTTTTTAAAATAATTATACATGATGTTGGAAATGAGGTTTAAATTCTGTGGTTAAAGGTTGTGATTCTCAGATAGTAAAGATCTTATTCGAGGTCCTTTCTGCTTGACGATTATTTGTAAGTACATTCAAAATGACATCTTCAGTGGAATAAATAATCAGAGCATACGAGAAATTTAAAGTTTTCTGGTGAATCGCCCTGATTGGATGAGATGTTATGTTTTATCATGTTAATTTCTGACATGGTTATTGTAGAAGTATGGACTCATGATTAATAAAAGACATCACAGCTTTGTTGTTGACCTGCTGTTTATCATCTGTCTGTATCTAGATTGAATCTTACTGATTATTCCTTTCATTTAACATAGAAATATTAATGACTTGCTTAAATTGTATTATACAGGCAGGTTTGTGTGTTGAGTTTCCAAGTGTGGGTGTGTGCTGCTAGTGGCAGATTTACTTTCAACGAGCCTAATTTATTGCATTTAACTTCATGATGCAACTGCAAAACTGTATTTCTGCATTTCTGTTTATATGAAAACAGGGAAGACAGTTTGCGATTAGCTTTGTCTAGATCGTGATCTAACGAGTTCAACAGCGTGCAGAAACCGAGCATCGTCTTTCCAGTAGGTTTTTTTTTTTTTTTTTTTTTAATTTGGTTAGAGTGAAGAAAAAAAGAAAGCGTCAGCTAGCATTATTAGCACACACACAAGAATAAATTATATTAGCCCTCCAAGCTAATGCTAGGTGGCAGAGGAACAATGCGAGGGACCGTCAGCTTGAGATTGTAATTTAGGCTGAGATCTCAGCCAGGCCGACTGATTGGAGATGACAGGTTTACAGACCGCTTTCGGGGCAAATGGGAGTGTCTGGCAGGATAGCGGTGGCTGCTTGCAGACAGAGCTGCTGTAACAAAAGGCCTCTCAGCACGTGTGTCTGCGGATATATTCAACCTTCCCTTTCTGCTCTCCAACCACTCATTTTCCAAAATGCATCTGGGCTGTTAGTGGCTTGGAGACCATTTTGAAATCTTAGAAGTTGCTCGCCTACAGAGGGGAGGTGCTAATAGGCCACAGTAGCTAGCAGGAGATGTTTAACCTAAACAAAGGGATGACTCTTCTTGTTCAAGGTTATCATCTTAAAGATGTTTTTGGCAAGCTAATGCACTTAATTGGTCCTCTGCTATATTTAGAAGCATAGCGTGCTCTGCTGGTCAGGAGATTTGACACCGTTATAACTGCTCATTTGTGCAGCCTTCATGAGTCCAGGGACTCTGAAAATATTTTTTAATGAAGAGGCAGAGTAAGAGAGTGCTACATACATAACAAAGGTCTAACCGTTTCACTGGTCGACAGACCAAAAAAATTGCATGGTTAAGATGAGGGGCTTTCATCTAGATGTCTTCTGTGTGACTGTGGAATCCATAAATTTAAAGTCAATTCAGCAACATTACATGAGTCACTAACTATGGTAATGCTCTTGCATATGTGCAATAATGTGCAGCATTAAACAAAGAGCCATTTGACAGCTGGCATTTTCGCAGAAAAGCTATAGGAAACAGATACAGTATGGCTTTATGGAGCCAATACAGTCTACTGTGTGTTTGATGGTGCATATTGCATATATATTCTTGTGTCAGTTCCTATCTTGTTTTAAGTGCAGCAAAAACAATAGTATATCAAAGTATATCAAAATGTTTGCAGCTGATCCATTTTAAACCTGGAGGCTACTGTAATTCTGTGGCTTTTGTCATTTGAGGTTTTCTTTATTCCTTTTCCTGCTTGACATCAAGGTTTATGCTACTGCTGTGATTTCAATGTATGTCAGAGGATAATTGCATCCCTAATAACCTGGTTGTCCTTGGAAACACCATGAATAGACATGGGGAGTGATGAATTGGACATTCAGTCCTTCCTCTGAACCATCAGCAAAGACACTTATCAGTTAAACATACACATATGAGAAGCTTTATATGTGTGTCTGTGCTTTATATATGTGTCTGTGTGTGTGTGTGTGAGTGAGTGTGTGTCTATTTCAGTGTGTGTGTCTAGTGAAGTATTAGTTAGATCATTACACTAATGATCTTTTAATGATCTTTTCCAAACAAATAATCTGACCCTCTTCCCCCACCTCCACCCTTAAAATATTCCTGAGGCCTTGATAGTCACTGGTCATACATGTCCCATGATTCATTACTGTTAAAGTCTGGGGATAAAAATAAGCAAAGCAGCAGCACATTAAATAGGGTAGAGAATCACTGTTACCCTGATGAGCCTACGTTGAAACTGTCAAGTTGTCCATCAGCTGTCAAAGAAAAAAAACACCTTGCTTCGCCTGACTGACTGGGATAATGGCTGAGATGTAGTAATAATTTGCTCTTTAAAGTGTAGATGTTTTCCACTCAAGCAATGGCTACAAATTATATTTGGAAGAAACAAATTAATCACGGGGAATGCCAATGTGCAGCTGGAGCACTACATAACAACCAACATGACAGTTTTGAATGATGTGTCATCTAGCTGTATTCTAAAAGTCATCCTAATTTCTTCGTCTTGTCTAATTTGTAAAATATGCTGCTTAGCTTTCTCGCTGGGATTTAGATGAGACAATTCATAACACTCATATCTGTACTATATAACAGTGTGGTGACAGTTAGCTTAGCATATAGACTAGAAACAGGGGGGAAACAGCTATTCTGGCTTTGTCCAAAGGTAAAAACAGACACCTCCCAGCACCTCTACATCTAACTCATCAGCATATCATATCTTGTTTGTTTAATATGCATAAAAACTGAAGCGTAAAAATGAATAGCTGTTGTTTTTCAGGGGATTATGTGCATGACTTTTTCTTGGCTAGATGCAGGAACTCCCATCTTCTTGAGCCTGCCAGGTAACCAGTGGAGAAAACTGTGCAAAAGTTTTAGGCAGGTTAGATTCTTACCCATCATGCAGTACTGTCAGAGATGCATCTGATCAGTCTCAAATTCAAACTGCAGCATGACAACAACTCCAAACATAAAGTCAGAGTCCTAAAGAACTATCTTCAGTGACTAGAAGAACAACGAGTCCCGAAACAGATGGTCTGGCCTCCAAAGAGCCCTGATCTCAGCATTATGGAGTCGGTCTGGGATCACATGAGGAGACACTGAGACAGACTCAATCCACAGAGGAATCTGTGCAGAAGTGAATCTCTGAGAAGTGGTGCTATTTTAAAGGATAAGGTTGTCATGCCAATTTTCTATTTTTTTTGTCATTACTTTTATTGATTTTTAAACCTCAACAAACACATACACACTCATTAGCAACAACAAAGAAAGGCAAACGAAAGAAAAATCCCACTCCAAACAACAACATCAGACAACAACAAATGCCACAGTATACAAAAATTAAAATAAATATGATATGTATAGATGAAACAATCAACCACTGCGCTCCAGGGAGAAGCAAACAAATCAGACTCTCAGTAGGAAAGAATGCAAATGTTTCCCTGAGTCTCCAGACTTTATGATTCAGATCAAGGGTTTCTCCAGTGGGAGAACAGCTGATATCTGTGTTCTGCACATCATTTTCAACATAAGGAATAGTTACATGTTTGAGGATCTGAGTCTGTGATCAGGATGAATGCATCTCAAGCCTTTTCTTCATATTTCAAAAAGAAAGGAATGAGAATGGCTGCAGCTCTTTTACTCTGTGAAAGGGAGGAGAAACAAACTTGGCCAAACCAAACTCTCCTAAGATGCAGATGTTGTGTATCATGTTGAGGTTTTTCTGCTTAATGCGCTTAGTTAATTAATAAATGAAAACTATTCATGGTGTTATTTTTTTAAAGCATCCTCACATAACTTTTAGTCCTTTCAGTTCTTGCACAGTACTATAATCCTTCAAGCTTCATGAGCTGCGTGCTGAGGCTGACAGGCCCAATGACTTTAAAGAGGCAAACGTGTTCTCATTGCTTTTAAAATCATTCTCACCTGGTGTTAGCGTCATATACTGCATGTAGCTAAATCTCAAATCTTTTTTTTTTTGTTGTTTTTTTTGGCGATTTGATGTGTTTTATTATGAAATAGGACAGTGAAGAGTGACAGGAAATGGGGAAGAAGGGGAATGACATGCAGCTTAAGTCTGGCTAGCTGGGAGTCGAACCGGGGACTCACCTGCTCAGAGCATTTGCGTCCACTTGGTATGCGCCCTAAACATTTGGCTATATGTTCCAAAAGTAAAACAGCGGAATAAATACATCAGGTCATACTGTATACTGTGACCCTTAAACACACTAATTAGTAACTTTTCAAACAGAAAGGAAAAATACAGAAATACCAAAAACAGTATTTCAGCGCAGCACTGTGGGCTGTAGACAGTGACATAAATGAAGAACATGGTAACACCACGATAAGATTCAGTAAACAATAATCAACCCCCCCCCCCCCCCCCCCCCCTCCCCCGCATCAAGGCGAACAAGCACGTACATTCTTCTAGCAAGACCAACATTAATATTCCAGCAGTTTTTCAGTTTTTCTCTTCAGAAGTTCACTGGAGTGAACAGATCCATGGATGGACAGAATCAACAACGTTATTTGACACATGAGCTTGTTAGCACCTTTGATTCTGCACACATCCTGCTGTCTGCCACCTTTAAGCAAACACACTGCGATCATTAGACCCGGAGCAAGGCGGTCACTTTTACATGAATAGGCTTTTGTTGTTTTGTTTTGCCAATTTTAAAAGCCGCCACATCAGGCTTTCTTTCATTGTTCACTAGGTTTTGCTAGTTGGTTTGTAAAAATAGCATCAGCATGAGGTGCAAAAAGCACTGAGCCCAACAATACGTGCACCAAATTGGCAGCTTTGCATATACTATATACGTATATATCTATAATTTGAATTATATGTCAAATTAAGAAAAGGTTAGGAACAGTTTTTTGTCTTTTCCTCCTGCCAAATACCGGCTGTGCAAAATGTTCAACTGTATGAAATAAATTAAAGTCGTTTGCAGATGATTTCAGATACTTATTCGATTAAATTTCTGTGCAAAACTCTTCTGTGCCTGACTGACATTTTTATAAACAAATACAGTATTTGTAAGGAATCAGAAAAGGGAATCCACAGTACTATGAAAGTCACACAAACACTTAGGGTGCATACCAAGGCACTGCAGGAGGTCATTAGAGCAGCTGAATACTCACTGTTACTGTTCTCTGGACAAATGAGTCAGATGGAAACTGTCATACATTTCCTGCTAAAACAAGAAACAGTGGCACAGCTGCGTCTTCTTTCTTGATCGTCATGCGTTTCCTCGGCTAAAGGCTAAAGGAGATAGCAAAAGATCCATCAGACCTTATTTTAATGATGTAATGTGGCAATGGTAAACTGGTGTTATGATGTGGAAGTGTTGACGTCAGACACCAGGTGGCTTTAAGATCCAGCTGCGACAGTAATGATAAAAAGTAGCCTGCAGCAATAATTTTCTAATTAATTTTTAAAGCCAACCATTCTACATGAACTCAAAACCTAAACAAGCCAACAACCAGACCCTGTACATGGCCTGCAAACAATCACAAGTCACATACTGTGTAAAGGTAGGCCCTGTCCACCATGTTTAGTGTGTATGTGTGTTGCAGGGAGACACATTCACAACTTCAGCACACCACATCTTACTGTACATTTAGGCAGGAACCTCTGTATCATTATAATTGCACAGACAATTACTACATTACCAGGGATTTAATATCTTGAATTTGACTATTGTGGAAAATCAGAAAAATGTTTTTCAAAGTCAGATATTTCATTGCAATAAATTCAGTTGCATTTAAATGTCAACACTAAATATTCAATAGTGATTAAAGGTTGTGCAGACGATCATCACTGCCACTAGATGTTGCACTAGACCACCAGCACCTCAGACCAAAACAAACGCTTTGTCACCACCAGCAGACCAGGATTCGAGATGGTAGTCCCCACGGCCAGTCCGCCTGTTCTCTGGTCTCAGTCTCATTCTTTGTCGGAGGTTGACGCTGCTTCCTGCACTGTGTCATCTAACATGTGGGCGGTGCCTGTGTGGTTATAAATGTGAAGAGGAACAATGGTTTAACAGGAGGGATCCACACGCACGAACATGTATATGCACTATCACTATCACTATCATATCATACATGTACTGCCAGCTACCAAAACAATGAACATTGAAACTCAGATTACAACACACACAGAAGGGATGTGACTTAGCCCTCTGCTCAGGACGCCATTACTCCACTATATCTTTACACAGAAAATAACTGTTTACTGCTATATTATTGTTTAAAATCTCATTAAAGAACATTTAAATTTCAAAATGTGGTATTCAGTTGCGGATTCAAAATTCAAATCTGTTGAGTCTAATATTTCTAATATTTTTTCTTTCTAATAGGATTTTTTTTCCACTAATAACTTAAAACACAGAATGTAGCCTGTATTTTAGGAGAACACAGGAGGTGAGGGTTTTATGTCCTTTTTTTCTCAAATGGGCACAAAACAACAAAATAGCCTCAGGTTGTGTCTGACTGAAAATTAGAATTTGTTTGTAGACCAAACAAGCCACCAAAAACCCCAGAACAGCCCAACTTCAGTCTACAGAGTAAGAGATTGGAAGAGAATACCTGGGGCCATTTGATATCTGTATTCTGAAAACTGAATAATAGACTTGTGCAGTTAATGATAACAGCAGAGAGTCAGTTGAGTGGGTGACATATCGGTGGATGATTTGAAATGAACATTTTGATCCTTGTTGTTTGTGTGATAGGACAATAGCCACAGGGTTAGTGAGCAACACCAAAGTGGTAGCTGCTGAAGCCACTAGGGCAGATCAGTTTCTGTATCACACGGCTCAGGAGATATTTAAATTCACATAAATAAAGCTCAGTCCTAACTTGGCAACCATGCAGAAACTCCTTTATTCTACTTTTATTCTGGCCATATTTTACACTTTTCCTGTGTTTTATTTGAAGTGTTGATTTCCATCTCAGTGTAGTTTTACATCTCCTCTCTCAGGCCTCTCTCTGCAGCTGTAGTAACAACTGGTCAGTGAGCCAATCAGAGAAGAGGCTCTGAGTCTTCCCTCAGAGCCTCTTCTCTGAGTCTTCCCTCTGATTCGCTGACTGTTTTCTGAGTGATCGAGTAAAAATATTGCAGATTTCAGGTAAAAACTCAGAGAAACCAAACACTCAGAGAATGCCCACCTGGATGAGGGCAGCGACTGTTCAGTTGTGACATCACAAAGTTACAGAAGATGGCTCTTTTTAAGGCCCAGTCTCTGAATTCAGGCTGTGTGCATTTCTGTGTGGACTGAGCACTTTGATACTTTCACAGTATTAATATATAAAAGACTTGGAAAACTAACTTTATAGAATGTTGGACCTTTAAATTATTTCTCCGTAACATATAAGTGCAGGATGTCGACTTTGCAAGTTACAAACAAGTTCCAATGAACACAACACTGGGTCATTTTTTATAACTTATTCTACAAACCACTTTTTTTTGCACAGCCATACAGACTGCCCGCTTTGCCAACGGGAGGTAAAGTAATTTGACTGACTGTAATGAAGCCGCTGCAGGAAACCTTTAGTGTCTGACTCAGAGAAAAAGAGCATTTTACAGTAGAGGACTTTGCCACTAAGTGTTCTGCAAGTCATTGCACTGCACATTTACATGAACATTATTGCAAAGAATAGATTCGTGTTCAGGACTTTAGTTGATGCAGTCATTAACATCATTTAGTTCATCTCTGGTGCAGTCCTGTCTGAGTTATGATGATTTTAAATTTTGACATTTTCAGACAGCAAATAGATAAGAAAAATAGCAGGGGGAAGTGAACCTAATTACATTTGGCTATCAACAGACTTTCTAGGCACAATCATGTATCATTCATGGGGCAAACATTGTGTGGGGACTTCATAAGAGTGATGGCTCACTGTGTTGTATTTGCAGACACACCACTGTTTTATTTTTAGCCCACCTTTTTGGCTTGAGTATCAGCAGCAGCAGGAGATGTTATGACCTGTAAGGCTCCTGAATGACAAGCCACCACGCGTTTTTTTTTTCTTAATATAAGCATTTAGAGAAAAAAATGATCTTATTGCACGTGTGAAGACATGAAAAATACATGCTGTCAAGAGCTAATGCACAGTTGCAGTATGCATTAATTAAAGACCCAGCACTTGAAATGCTTGAAAGCCTCATGTGGTGTTAAAGTAACATGTAGTAAAATTAGAAACTAACCATTCTGTGAGTTTCACAGCTTGAATATAGATGTGGCACGGCAACCTGCAGTCTTAGGTGTTGTAGTTTTATGCAACAGAACTGAAGCTTGCATCACCTTGTGTGTTCTGCCTGTTTCAATGTATAGATAAATACAGTGTTAATGTGTTTTTATGTGATGTTGCGTTTTGCAGGTGACTGGCTGGCTGGAATACCACCCTACTCCTTCTCCTTCTGAGGACATCCCATTCCAGGACCGCTCTTACCTCCCCTCCAGCATGGAGCCCACCAAAGTCCAGTCAGAGGGCGGCCTCAATGTCACTCTCACCATCCGCCTCCTCATGCATGGAAAAGTAGGCAGGCACTGAGTCTTATACTGGCTGTGGATAAAGTGAGAAATAATATATGGGGAATTTGTCTTTATTCCAGGGGCCTTTAAGTTGTTAATGAGCTTTGTTCTGTTGGATTTACTGGGAATAAAACATGGCACCTGAGGTTTTGGTGCTGCTGCTTCCAGTGTAGTTTTCAGCTTCTTAAACTTTGGCACACTGGTGCTCTCTGCTCTGCCAAGAACGTCTCTGTGCTCATAAACTGACAGCAACTGTATTTAGCTTTCCGATGTTCATTCATTAAAGTCCTTCACTTTACTGAATAGTTAAAGAGACCACATGCCTGGAATCACTGTGGCTCATCGGCCTTCAGAAATAAAAACTGCACTTCCAGACCGAAAGAGTGGACGGGCCACCACTACGGTTTTTCTCTGCTTTCGACTCTGCTCAGTTCTTATTAGCCCGCTGTGTTTTCTCACATTTCCCAGGCTGTAGTGTTTAACCCATAAGTGGGCACCAACATCTTGTTCATGTTTGTTTTTCAGGCACTTATGTGTAGCATGCCTCTCTTCCTCCCCTCAACCCCTTCTCTTTAAGAGGTTGTCAGAGTTGGTGTGTGTCTGTGTGTGTGTGCATGCATGCGTTGGCCTGCTTATGTGCAATCATTCATGCTTGGTTAATGTGGCTTTTGCTTTCCTGCCCCTCCTGCAGTAAGGTGCTAAAACTGTGGTCCACAAATTTGCAATAACTAAGCTGCAATCACTTTTTTTTTAAGTCTATAGAGTTTGTTAAAGGGCAAAGTATGTGTGAAATAGACTAAAGGTTATGTAGCAGTTTCTCTGTTTCAATGGCTGTGTCTTAAGGGAGGTGTCCTGGCAGCTAGACAGCTGTAAAACCAACACCACACATTTCTGGCCATATTGGTGTGGTGTGCACCGTGAAGGCTGGAGCCAACATCTTCCCTTTGTTTTGTGTGCCAAGCAGTTGGCAGCTCAAGAATTCACCCGCTGCATGGCCGCTCAAGCAGGAAGTCCAGAGTCTGGTGACCTGGTGATCGTTTGAATAACCCTGCAGCCAGACTGGCCCAGACAGACCCCTACAGCCTGCCAGAAGATGGCGTACAACTGCCACGGGGGAGGACTTTGGCAGCATGACCCACATCTGTCTTCCTCAGCAAAAACCCTGCGGCTATTGTGCGAGCATGGTCTGGGTGCAGGTACCCTGCCAGCACCATCCCTTCACCCTTCACCCCACTGATCCAAATGGGCTGTAGCCTTCTCTCCAGACATGTTTCTTCCAGACTTGCCCACAGCATGTGCCTGCCACTTCCTCTCTCTCACACTTTTGTTTTGATGTCTGAAAGACTTGGTGGTCTTGTGGACTGTACCATCTTACAATAATCTTATTATTTTTAAATTGAAGTATAGGGTATTTGATCTTCAGATTCAGAGACAAGAAAGAGACCAGACTGTGAGACTTGATAAAAATGGGAGAGGGTCCAAGTCCATCAGTGAACATGAGCTGAAACGCAGTGGTTAGGAGGCACAGGAAGAATGATACTACTAATAACAAAAGGCGCAGTGGCAATTGATGAAACATGATGCCACATACAGTTCACTATTTATACAAACTTACATTGAAACGCAGACGGGCGATTGCTTCTCATTTAGCCCAAAGATTATCTGTGGAAATTGGTGTTTCACTGACTGATCAGACGGTGTAAAGGACACTGCTCGACGTCAACATGTAGGGACGGAGGCTTGATGAATGTTGGCAGCACATTCTGTGGTCAGATGAAATCAAATACAAGTGTTTGGATCAGCCAGGATCACCACAGCAACACATGGAGGTGGGTCTGTGCTGATACGTGGCTGCATGAGTCCAACAGGTGTAGGGGAGATGACATTTATACACAAATACTGAATGAAACGATGACTCCCGGTCTCAAGATGCTTGGCAGGAGAGGAAATTTCAAATATGACAATCATCCTAAACACACTGTGAAACTCACACAAGAGTCTGTAAAGAAGAAAGAGGAGAAAACTTTGATCTGGCCAAGTCTGTCCCCTGACTTGAATCCAATAGAAAAACTCTGGAGTATTTTAAAGAATAAGGTACAGAAACAAAACCCCCTCCAGCAAGGAGCAGCTGCACAGAATCACCGGTGAAGAATGACAGAACATCTCTCCACAGAATTGTGCAATCATCCATGCCCAGGAGGATCGAATCTGTTATCAAAACTAAAGGCGAACATACAAAGAAATATTAAAGTGGAAGAATGGAATCTCACTGATGAAGAGTGTATTGATTTTGATGCAGCTGGTTGTTGAATATCAGTGTTGTTGTAGCTGTTTGTGGCGCAGGAGCTCTCCTTTAGTCTTCCTGTTGTTTTCCCAGGTTTTGAGGATGAAGTTAAAGCCTAACTTAAGCAGTAAACTGTTTTTACTGAAGCTTAGTTTCAGTCTACTTGTGAAATGTGAGTGATACCTAATTGTTTCAGACCTGGAATAAAGATTATATTAGAGCGCAACAGCAAAGTGTTTCTGCTGTGTGACTTTGCATACTGCAGGGCTTGATAGATATAAATGGATGTTTTGGGGAAAAACGTCGCTCTGAACAACAACTGTCCTGCAGCTTAAACATCACAGTGGATGTAACCATCGCAGTCACAGAGGACATGTCGGGGAGCGTTGACGCTTGCAGCCAGCGCTGCCCCTCTGTCCTCTCCCCACTGTGCCACTCCAAGCTCATGAAGAGTGATTACATGCGTATGAAAAGTGTGGCCCTTGACACCACCGTGTAGCTGTGCCCCCATACTGTTTCACACCTTGTCTGGGAAAAACAACAGTAAGCAGGTTTGATAGTGTAAATTTATCCGGGAGATTCTTTGATGAATCCTGATTGTTTTCTCCTTTTTGTGTTTTACTGCAGGAAGTCGGAAGCATAATTGGAAAGGTATGAATTTCTATTAGCTCACACATGTCTATGCCCATATTCACACTCAAACCACGCTTGAATGATTTTTAATTACTGATTTTCCCTTTTTTCCAGAAAGGGGAGACAGTAAAAAAGATGCGGGAAGAGGTGAGTTTCAGTATTTAGAAGCATCATTTAATTTATTAGATAACACGAACAAGTAATAACACGTAAATAAATAAACAATACAAAATAGCTTAAAATTACTGTCAAACTCATTTATTTATTATTATTATTATTATTATTATTTGGTCCAGATGCATTTCAGGATTAAGGTCTCACATCACCTATACTGACTCCAACAATGAGTGCATTATTTTTCCAGAGTGGAGCACGAATCAATATTTCTGAGGGCAACTGTCCGGAGAGGATTGTCACCATCACCGGACCAACAGACACCATCTTCAAGGCTTTCGCCATGATTGCCTACAAATTTGAGGAGGTATGATTAATAGCAGCATTTTCTCTCTGTCATGTCTCGTGTACTTTAACAAACTGACGTTTCAGCTCACGAGGCATATGCAATGATGGAGTCCAATAGGATTTCCAGTCCTTTTTGTCCTCTTCCTGTGCACACAAAGACTGCAGACTGCCAGGAGTTCATTTGTGTCATTTTAGATTAGTGTTAACTGTCATTATATTTCCAACGGTTCTTTCTGCCTGCATTGCCATCTCAATTTGAAACAGCTGACACCAAGATCCGTCTGTGCATTACCAGACCACAGCTTAGTTTGTATAATATTTCCATTTTACACAAACCTCCAGTTGTTTTTCTCACAGGGCAAAGAGATGCATAAGGTGCACAGTGCGTCACTGTGACAGATATCAGTGCCACTTGGTTGTAATAGGTGAATTTAAATCATCTCCTTACAGCTATCTCTCCCTCTGATCTGGCGTCTTTGATGTCACTCATCTAATTGACACACTCATCCACTGTGACTGGCACTTGCAAGAGGAGACCCACTGCTGTGTCGTCTGTGACCGGTGTGAAGTCTGCGCTGCCTGGCCGCAGCGCTTGTTATTTACAGGAAAACCTTGCTGCTCTCCTCAGTCGCATTGAGAAAATATTGCCCTTGCAAAATAAACATTATATGTTCTCATTTTCTCAGGACATAATAAATTCCATGAGCAACAGCCCAGCGACCAGCAAGCCCCCCGTCACCTTAAGGCTTGTAGTGCCAGCCAGCCAGTGTGGCTCCCTCATAGGAAAAGGAGGCTCCAAAATAAAAGAAATGAGAGAGGTATGATATGGATATTTTTACTAAGCAGATGCTAGAGCCTGGCTTTTTCCCATTTTCAACCTGTTTCTTTATGTGAGACAAACAGAACATGCAGTGCAGCCAAATGTTCTTGGCTACATCACATGTTCTGTTTGCCCGTTCATCTCTGGATGACGACACTCTGACCTTTTTATTTTGTCAGTTTAGCCAATGAGGATGGACTAAGTGGCCGTACTCATTAAAAGATATTTATATGTCTTTCTTAAGCTAAGTGACATGAAGGGTGGCAAGGTGACATGATTGGAGGGCTCCAGTAGAAGCACGACTATCCTGACGTTTGTTCTGGGTCACAGAGGTGTTGTCCTCTCATTGGTTCTACAAGGTTAATGGTGCAAAGTCAGATGCGTGCCCCATCTATGGGAGGCTTAAGGGGTGCAAAACACACATGGGAATCGATAGCCTACATCTACAGTCTATAACTAAGACTGAAGCCCTGTTCAGACTGCATTTATTTCTGTCGGGGAGGTAGGGATGAAATTTCAACATCACCTGTTGCTGTTCAACAATTTTGATCCTGTACAGAGGACCTATTTGGGTCATTTTTCACTGCCACCCCAGAAATAATTACACCCACAATTCTCTGCTGTTTTTCAGAGAACTTGCTGGTCTTCCTGTCATTTAAATCAGGCCTGGAACATTTTTTTTTTTTAATCAGCTCAGTGTTAACTTTCACTTTTGTGTGAAAATAGAGGAAGTCAAAAAGGTTTTTGCTAGAACAAAAGATGGAAAAAATGCTAATACTAATATGTAGCTGTGTTGTGGAACCGTTGTGATGACTATGAATTGCAGCTATCAGCAGAGTAGTGCTGCATTATTAATTGAAAGTGCTATATCCAGATCACAGGAGCTGCAGTTGTTTTGTTAAAGGTAAATGTGTGAAAACATTGCTGTGCATTGTTAGCACCATAGGTGTTGTAGGGCTACAGAGATGCCCGGGCCTACAAATCATAAAGGAGCATGCTTGTTTGGTGCAGGCCCCAACAAAAAATCATATTACCATTATCATTTTTCAAAATTTTCAACAAAAATGAAATGCAAAAATTATCATTCCAACTGAAATCATGACTAATATTGCAAACACAATAAATGCCAAAATAATCAGGTAGCCACTGGTATTCTAATAAGAGCTCTGTTTTTTAAGCCTGTATTTGCTTACAGCTGGGAAAACTAGCATCATTAAAAGAATGCTGATATAGGTATTAGCAGTTCTTGTTTACAGTGTGTCAATGGATGTACAAACAGCTATCACTGAATCACAACTTCAAAACCTGAAGATACAGAGGCATCATTTTTCTATGATTTCCAAGCACTTGTATGTACATTTATTTGGGACGCATTAGAAGCAGTATGATTTTTTGACTCAAATTTACCTCACACATCATCTTTGCCTCGCATTTCTCCCTCTGTGCCTCCCCTTCAACCCTCCCCCAGTGAGGGCTGGTGAAGGTCCACATCTATTACAGAACACATTCAGCAATTCACCATTGGTTAAAATGCCTTCCTGAACAACACTGAGGAGCCCACTGAATTTTTTTTGTTCCCCACCTCCCCCTGTGCTCTTAATCTCCTCCGAATGGGGCTTATGAGTCGAGAGCCATGTTAGTATATCTGTGAGGCTGCACTCCAGCACAGCTGTGTTTGGGCTTTACTTTTTAACTTCCACTCTCAGCATACTAACATACTCTGATGGACAATTTAAAAAAGTAACTGCACTCACTCTAATAATCCTATTTACATGCTTCCTCCACACTGCAGCAGTAATGTAGGATACCATTGTAGAGCAACGCTACATTACAGTTAGGTGGGGTAACAAGTACAATTGCCCACATCTGACCACACCCAGCTGTGGTATTGGGTGTGGTCAGTGTAGAGGACAGTGCTGCTACATTTTGGACTCTCCAAAATCATTCCTCTCAGGACCATGGATATCTGTACCACATTTCATGCCAATCCATCCTTAATCCTCACCAAGGTCAGCATGATTCGTCTGAATATCTGTACAAAATTTAATTAAAAGCAAGCACATAATTGTTGGGATATTGAAGACATAGCCACACCCCAGCTGGGCTAAAAAAACTTAGTGACATTAGCTGTCCCCTAATGACCAGCATGAACATAATCTGTTGAAAAGCCCCAGCGCTGAAAGAGTGGAGAGAGTGCGTCACTCCTGCCTTCAGGTTGATGTCATCTGGAGCTAAAAGCAGAGGCCTGTTACTCTGGTCCTAAAGGCAGCATGCTGTGCTCCCACATGGCCCATCACAAGAAGCTTACCAATCATGGTGCTCTTTCAGATCCTGAAAAAGTGTTGATACAGGACTAGAGTCTTTTATACAGGCTTCTCCAGGAAGAGTTGGATGATGATGGATGATTGGCAGAATGAGCACTTTTCAATATCAATGTGCTTTCCTGTGGAAGTGAATTCCTGTGGGACCTTTCAGAGCACAGCACAGCCTGTATGAGTTAAAACTGAATCCTGTCAAGGTCTCATAAAAGTCCCTTACTTTACTCCAGTCCACAGGGGCCCAGGTTCAGGTGGCAGGGGACATGCTGCCCAACTCCACAGAACGTGCAGTGACAATCTCCGGGACCCCAGAGGCCATCATCCAGTGTGTCAAACAAATCTGTGTGGTTATGCTGGAGGTAGAGTATAACAAGATTTAGCAAAACTGTTTGAATTTTACTGTTAATGATACTAAGAATGAAGTTCTGTTATTCTCATACACCTTAAGAAAACCATTATTCAACAGTACTCTGGGTTGTGCTGCATTTCTGACTCATGACATTCACAGTTTATAGCAGTAAAACACATGTTCCCAGGAATCAGCTTTTGAATGGCACTGAGTGGTGAACATTTCCTTCAGAAAAAGAAAAAAAAAAGTACAAGTTAGTCAACACCTAGGTCAGACACACCTGGATGTCTATAAAAGTCATCTTGACTAGCAATCTGCTTTTGTACTGGAGGCATTAAAAGGGAGATTATTGGGTAGTCATGAGAAAGTAACTCAGGAATTATTTGCAGTGTAGATACTTAGAGAGTTATGACTTAAATCATCACATTACAGTTTAGAGGAAGTAATTGTAAGAACCATAAGGGAACTATGCAGCAGAACTGTCAGGAAAACATATGTGAAGATTCTCACTCATCCAGTTCTTTGTTATCCAACACAAGTTGAATCGAGTGCAGCTGGACTGGATTGTAGAGACTTAAAGGTGTTTCACCTCTCATCCAAGAGGCTTCTTCAGTTTTCTCTCAGGAAGGCCCAGGCTTGTTTGTGTTACATCAAGAACACCATTGCTGTGTCTTCATCTCGTATTTGAAGCACATACCGCACATAAATGGGTACACAGTACAGCAGCCACAGAGGAAATCTGATTAAGCCCTCTCCACTGTCTTGAACAGCGTTGTTTCTGCAGCACAGCATGAATCAGTGACTCTGTGTCGTTATGGTAAGCCTGCAAACTGGAACTCCTTAGCTTTCTCACTGAATCCACCTGCCTGCCGTCTCAGGAAGAAAAGCTCATACATTTGCAAAGAAAATAGAGACGTGGCAATGCATTTAATCTGGGATTATCATGTTTCATTCATGCCGGGTCTTATTTTTTTTATTCTTTCATATTTTTTTTTGCATTATATTTTATATTTTAAGGAACTAGACAATTTGAGAAATATCCTCATTAGCTTTATTGCAGAGAGTTAGCTGAGAGGATCAATAGCTCTGTCTTATCTGTCCAAAAGGGGGGGGGGGGGGTTACCTTCATTCAAAGCCATGCTAGCTGATAGCCCCTTTTTTCAGGTCTTATTGCAGAACTATGCAAATTGGCTGCTGGTTGTAGCTTCATATTTCATGAATAGATATGAGATGGCATTAATTTCTTTTTTTTTCCTTTCATCAAACTCTCAGTTACCTTTGGACAGAGTCAGGCTACTTGTTTCCCCCTTTTTCTAGTCTTTATTGCTAAACTAAGCTAACATGTTTAGTGTACAGACACGAGAGCTATGCTTTTAAATAAGCATTTATCTTTTTCAAATAGAACCACAGCCTGCCTCAGACTGACTCTGCATCTCCTCTCTTCTCTCTCTCCTAGTCCCCACCAAAAGGTGCCACCATCCCCTATCGCCCAAAGCCGGCCTCCACCCCAGTCATTTTTTCTGGTGGCCAGGTAAGAGCTGAGCTAGCTTTAGCTCATTAGTGTGTGCCTACAGCCAACCTGAGACTTTTACTGCTGCGTCAGCCACCGCCTGTTACTGCAAGCCTCCTTGCTTTTGTGCACACTTGCATGCCACCACAACTTCACAAATGAAGCTGCCCTCATTGGAAAAATTACAGCATTAGTTGTGTGTTCCAACACAAAAATAACATGTGTTTATATTGTCTTGACAAGCAACCTTTTGCGGTCACGCAGATGTGACTGTCCACTCTCAGTAGTGGGTGACATTATCATACTGCCACAGAAATGTTAGGGAGGTCGGCCTAGGGTCAGTTTGATGTGTGTGTCCCAGCAGTCACTGTTAGGGGCGGGAGGGAGCTGTACCTGTAACCAGCAAGAATGCAGGGCACATACTAATGCCCGTCCAGCTAATGTAGATAATTTAGTTACAGATCTGGGCCAAAAGCTGTTGAATTTATTTGAAAACGTAACAATATAAGAGATAAATGTGAGAACCACAGCCAATTGCCACTTGTAATGACTCCAATTTGAGAGCTTGTCTTTTGTCTTGAGATTATACCCATCGGTCGTTTAATAAAGCATAAGACACAACTGAAGCCTTTAGACAACATAAAAACACAGTTCAGTACAACCCTCCTGCATAAATGCTACCTTTGCAAAGCTTATAATGTTCAGTTTTATTGAGACAGTGTACAATGTGGTTATTTTTGGAGCTGTGGTTTTTTGATGGTGTCACTTTGGATTGCATCACACTGTGCAGATGTTCCTGTTATTGTGTTCGCCGCTGTTATTTGAATGTGATGCTTGTATTGTACACAAAATATGCTGTTTAACTTCAGTTCACACATATGTAGTCATACACTGGCATTTTAAACATCTGACACTTAAATGTCAAATGATTATGATTTGTTTATAGACTTGAATTTAATAAACAGAAAAACCAAAGAAGAAGAATCAGAATCAGTGATATAATCTGGAACATACACTCACTGAGTACTTTGTTAGGAACGCCGTATTAATTTTTTTGCTCTCAGATTCTGCTCCATGCTGACATGACTGCATCACATCATGTCTGCAGGCTTGTCAGATCGTCCTGTTCTACCACATCCTAAAGGTGTGATTCATACCTGGTGACTGGAGAATCTCCCACATGCATATTTACTTGCAAAATATCAACTGATGGTCTCATGAATAAACAGACGACTTTTGCTTTGTAGTTGTGATGGTGCAATATCCTGCTGGAAGTAGCCATTAGAGGATGGTCAGTTGTGGCCATAAAGAGGTGCACATGGTCAGCAACAAAACGGAGATAGACTGTGGTATTTAAACAAGGAGTCATTGGAATTAAGGGGCTCAAAGTATGAAAGAAAACTTTTCCCACACTTTACACCACACTACCTAGTTGGACAGTTGACACAAGGCAGGTTGGGTCCATAGATTCATGCTCTTGAAGCCTCTGACTCTACCATCTGCTACCTCAGCAGAAATCCAGATTGGGCCAAGCTACTTTTTCCTGTTATCATCTGTCTAGTTTTGGTGAGTCTGTGTCCAGCGGCGCCTCAGATTTCTGTTCTCTGCTGACAGGAACCCGACATGGTCTTCTGCTGTTGTAGCTCATCCACCTCCAGCTTGGATGTGTTGTTCATTCTGATACTTTTCTGCTCACCACATTTGTAATTCATGGTTATCTGAGCTGCCGTGACCTTTCTGTCAGCTCCAACCCTTGGCTGGCCATTCTCCTCTGACCTGTCTCATCAACAAGGTGTTTCCACCACAGAGCTGCTGCTCACTGGATGTTTTTCTTTTTTCTTTCTGGATCCATTCTGAGTAAAAACTCTAAAGACTTTTGTGTGTAAAAATCTCAGGAGATCAGCAGTTTCAGAAACACTCAAACCAGCCTGTCAGACACCAACAATCATGCCACGGGCAAGGTCACTAAAATCAATATTTTTCCTCTTTCTTTGATGTGAAGCTCCTGACCTGAATCTGACCTGTATGATTTTACGAATTGTACTGCTGCCACATGATTGGCTGATTGGATAATTAAATGAATAAGCAGGTGTACAGGTTCCTAATAAAGTGCTCTGAGGGTGTACAGTGATTTTGCTTGCCAGTAACAGAAGGTCATTTTTGCACTGATTTATTATATAATCAAACACTGATTTCTTGAATCTACTTGAAGGTCTCACTGCACTTCAGATTCATCTACATATCACATGCTGTTTATGTTCCTGCTTTAAACACAGTAATAACAAGTGTGATAAGTAGATCATTCACTGAAATCATTTACTGTTTTTGAAAATTACAAAAAAAAAATTGTTTTTATGGTTATTTGAGCTAAACTGTGAACAGGGTTTCTACAAACTTACAACGTACAAGCTGATTTGTTCTTCATGCCATGTTATTATTTTTTTAATAGATTTGCTAAAATCTGCTATTTCTTATATTTCTTCATCTTTCCAGGCCTACACAATTCAGGGACAGTACGCCATACCACACCCAGATGTGAGTTCTTAGTTTCTTCTTAATTTTCTTCTAAAATTTTACCTGTATCTCGACTATAGATATATATATATATATATATATATATATATATATATATATATATATATATATATATATATATATATATATATATATATATATATAATCAAAAACGGTAGCAAAATGGGAGGTTCAGAGGCAAGTCATAAATCAACACTTCCAAAACCACTTTCCTCGTACTTTAAGGTTAGACAGCTGCTCAACCACTGGAACAACCTCTAAACCCGATCTGGTGGATAGCAAAACAGTAGCTTCTGGTAAAAATGACAGAGGCAATGTCAGCTTTGATGCAGACACCCCTTTAATTCCAGTGGACCATATAGTCTCCATTAATAATCTGCCTTCATCTGTCCTTGTCGTGAGAGCATCTCAGAAGCTACCTTGTGTCAGATTCACTAATTCAGAGTTGGGCAGTGATTGATGCCAGTGGAGGTGGTGGTTGACGGTACAATCACTCAAGTGCAGGCTTGACACCCTCTTCCACCCTCATTAAAACTCCTCTTAAAAGGAGAAGAGGACTTGAAAGCATCAGTCTTCCCCCCGTCCTGATGGAAATGATACACAGCAGGGGGTGGACGCTTTGTGACCATGTCAGGGGGGGTAAGTAGCTGCTCTGACAGGCATGTAAAACCAAAGGTTCCCCGGGTCTTAGTTGTAAGTGCCAACCAGAAGAACACATGGTAATCAATGAGAATGAAATTATTCCTGCATTTGGTAAGTGTTCTCATGAGTGGAGTTGTGTCTCCCTTTTGCAAATTAAAAAATTACATTTGAAAATGTGAAAGTGGCAGGAAAACAGGTGAAAAAAAAAGAAAAAAGAATCAAATCACAACAATCGCCCTCTCTCCGTATCTCTTTTTCTCTTACTTTTTTGTCCTCCACCACCCTGTGTCATGGCCTCCTTCTCCTCACTGTTTCTTCACTCTAGTTTTGGTTGGCTTCATTTCTTGGTGTGACGTGTGTATCAGTAACCTCTTAGTTCTACTTTCCCTCCTAACCCTTCAGCAGTTGACCAAGCTCCACCAGTTGGCTATGCAGCAAACCCCCTTTACCCCTCTTGGACAGACCACCCCTGCTTTCCCTGGTACGTACCCACGAGGCCCTTTAGATACTTCCTTCTCTTTGCATCCAGAGAAATATTATTCTCTTTCCCTACCTTGCACCTTATCTCTCTCTTTTGGCACAGCATGACTTGGCCCCCGTGGTTTCTCTCCTTCTTTGATTTTTTTCATGTATATTTTCTCTTGGCTCCGTCTGATAATACGCCAGTGAAAGGCAAAACAAAAAAATAAATAAATAAATAAAAACTGACACTGGGCTTCACTTTAAACTGTTTATTCAAAATTTAATTATCACTTGGAGACAGCATACATCTTTTTCTGACAGATATTTAGGTTGCTTTATTTTCCATTAAATCTCCAGTGAGTGAGGTTGGCCAGACTGCCACACAATCTCCCACATCTGAATAGACATTGGTACATACCATATATTAGTCTGTCTCTATCATATCCCGATTAAAAACGGTAATATTCAATGTTTCTTTTTTTCATCGAAAAGGATGTGACAATTTCCATCAGCACATAAAATGATTTATTGAATCAACACAGGTCTTCAAAGAAATGTGCTCTCTTTTTGAAATATGTTCTAGCTGTCTTTTGTCACAAACTATAAACAGTTTGATATTTTGGGAAATACACATCATCACTTTCTTGTCAAGAGATAAATGAGAAGATCAATAGGCCTTCTGCTCTAATGCTACATTACAGCTAACAGCTAAGCTTAGTCTAGCTAAAAGACTGGAGATGAAATAGCCTGGCTAGCTGTAACGTCAACACCTTTAAAGGAAAGAGTTAGCTGAGAAGACTGGTAACACCCTCATATCTGTTTGTTAAATATGAAGCTGGAGCCTGGAGACAGCTTAGCTTAGCCCTGCTTTCTTCCTGGTCGGTGGATTTTGTTTCTTTTGGACAGAGCCGAAATAGCTGTTTCCCCCTAACTGCAATACTTTGTGCTAAGCAAAGCTAACTAGCTGCTGCCTGTAGCTGTTAATTTACAGACTGTGGGAGTGGTATTGACACTCATCTAACTCTTGTCCAACAAGCACATAAACATATTTCCCAAAATGACAAAATATTCCTTTAAAAGGTTTCAGCTCTGTTAAAGTGACTATTTCAATTTAAACCTCCTTTCTTATCCCATTGCTCCCCAACTCAGGTTTGGATGCCAGTCCACCAGCCAGCACCCATGAACTCACCATTCCTAATGATGTGAGTAATGCCAAAAAGGTTAGAAATGAGACATGTTTTTGTAGTTTTCAAATTATGTGTGTTTTTAAATTAAATGGTATTGTGTAGAAATTTAAATGATGCTGAGAAGAGTTTGTACAGGGGGAATAGCAGCTTTGATTGTTAATTAACTGATAAGGAAAATATTTGCAAATACAGCAGTGAGATAATCCTGTCCTTCCAAACTTGGTGATATATGAACAAATGATTGACAACATTACCAAGAAAGATCTTTCAAACCTATGGTTGGCACAGCAGAGAACCCCTAATCACCCGATTTACTGACCATGCTATCATTAATCAAACTTAATTTCCTGAATGATGGGAATTAAATCATATACCTCGAACATTTCATAACCCGTTAAACTTTCTTTTTAACTTAAAATGAGTTAGGTATTAAGTATAAAAAAACACAGAGGTTTTCCATGCTTCATGTTCAAAGACTTCTGCTCTTTTTTAGCTAATAGGCTGCATTATTGGACGCCAGGGCACCAAAATAAATGAGATTCGACAGATGTCTGGGGCGCAGATCAAAATTGCAAATGCCATGGAGGGCTCGTCTGAGCGTCAGATCACCATCACAGGGACCCCTGCTAACATCAGCCTGGCCCAGTATCTCATCAATGCAAGGTAACCTTTTAACTCTAACTGCTGGGATCCAGCTCAATCTAAAACATAAAAGCAACACCCGAATGACCACGCTCGTAGTGAGGATCCAAGAAAACAGCTGTCCGTGACACTTGGGTTTTTTGGAAGGAAGAAAAGTATCTTGCCACTTAAGTTTTAACATGCACGACACTGAGACTTTGAGGAGTTGCTAGAAAATGCACAATATCTGTCAGATTTTGACAAGCGACAGATAAGCCCATGAATAATGTGGCTATTCGTGCTTTTTTTCTTGGTTGTTCTTTTCCACTTTTGTCCCTTATTTCCACCCAAGTGTAGACATTAAAATGCATTACGTTTCTGCAAGCACACTCTTTGTGCATTAGTCGCTCATGGGAACAAAGCCAAGACAAGTAAGATATGTCTTTGAACAGAACCTGCAGATTAGTAAATTGGATGATCAATAAATGAATCATCAAATGCTCAATGCCCACCTCAGTTTGCAAAGTTAATCCCAAATTAGTCATAATCAATTCGTACACAAATGTTAAACAGCCTCATTCGATGTATCTAAGATCTTACCTTGATATTTTTGCACATAAGCCTTTTTTCGATATTAAATAAAAAGCAACTGACTCAACAATAAAAATCTGTTGAGCCTCAGGACTAAATCAACAGAGGCTATACTATCTTATGGTTACTGTTTTCATTTGAATTTTCTTCATCTCTCTCCCCTTCATCCAATAAAACCTCTTATTCATCAACAGCAAAGAAAATGAATGTGTTACCCACAGCTCTGAACCCCACAGGCTACCTGCACCTCAGAGTCAAATGTTATTTGCGTAAGTGCAGGAGGGCCTATGATGCTCACAAATAGGACTTTATGTCTTTCACCTCTTAAAGGGATTTCACAGAACAGTCCACAGAAAAAAAACTAATGTCTATTGCTTTCCCACAATTCCGATGGCAGGTTCAGGGACGTGGCTGCCATGTGGAATGACCCCTCATCCATGACAACATCCTGAAGTCACCCCAAATCTGGTTCTCTTTTCAGAAGCTAACACCAAAACCACCGCTTCACAATTAACCCACTATGTGTTTATCCAATGGAACTTCCCCTAGAGTCCCTTGGTTGTGCACAACACTTTAGCATTAGCTTGCAGGGGACTTGTAGTAAAAGTCAGATTAAAAACAGTGGGATTTGTTTAAAACTTTATGTAGCAAGTGTATTGATGAAAAAGCTCGTTTCACATTTTGGGAAATATAGCTATTAGGGTTTTATTTATTTCATTTTTATTTATTTATGTATTTATTTATTTTTTTGCTTTAATTCAAATAATGAGATCAATAGTACTCTCATTTCTGCCACTTAACGACAACGTTAGGTCCAGGAGATGGTTACCTTGGCTTAGCAACGGCTGGAAACGGGGAAACAGTTTGCCTGGGTCTGTGCAAAGGTACCAAAAACCCAATATCAGCTCATTAATTAACATGGTGTTGGGCAACTTTGACAAAACTCCAGAAAGTCACCTCTCCTGTCAGAGACATAAGCTTTTTCCCCAATTCAGGGGCTTCATCTTTCAAAGGACGCCATGTCTTCACACCTGTTGTAGACTGCGAAGGCCAAACCGAAATGACAATCCTGGCCTACGGACAATTTCCACTTTGCCTCACAAGCTGTGCCCACCCTTACTGTTGCGTCACACAGTGCCGCTACTGTTGCCTAGCAACCTTGACAACACATTATTTTTTTATGCCTCTGTGTAGCTGAGCTGCAATATGTACATCCGTCCGTCTGTCCCAATCTTGTGAACGTGATATCTCAGTGACGCTTTGAGGGAAATTTCTTAAGACTTGGCACAAACATTCACTTGGACTCAAAGATATACTGATCAGATTTTAGTGGGCAAAGGTCAAAATTCAAGGTCACGGTGACCTCAAATGTCTATAAGGATAAAAAGTTATGACGTTTTATATCCAAATGGTCAAAGGTCACTGTGACATCATAATTTTCTACAAAAACACCACCATTTAGTGAATTTAAAGGTGCTAGTGGGCAGATTTTGCTACCTTTAGACAGAGCCAGGCTAGCTGTTTCTGCCTATTTCCAGTCTTTATGCTAAGCTAAAATGAACCCGAGATGAATTAACTAACCATCTTCTGGCTTTATCGCGCAGACATGAGAGCTGTATTGATCTTTGCAAGGAAGCTAATAAGCGTACTTCCCAAGATATTGAACTATTCCTTTAAGTATTTATTTAGCATGCTTCATTCCAAGAATAATATGGTATTTCTTTTTGTCATTGCTATATTAGATACATTTGCCTATCAAGTCCTATTGTGTCATTGTATAGAAAGAGTAAAAATAACAAAAAATGGAAAAAAAAAGTAAAGAAAAAAAACAGAACACGACTTCTACTGAGCAATGCTGTTAGGAGGAGTGATGTGATGCCTCTGTCAGCAAATAGCCTACAACAGTTTCTACACTTGATATCTCATGACACCATCATGGTTTTTTTTTTTTTTTCCAGTCCATTGCATGGCTTCATGAGGGGTTAGTGCTGCATGATTTTTTTACCATATTTTTAGATGCTGAGCTGTTTCGTGTGAACGGGTACAATGAAAATATGGTGTTGAGTCTGCGTACAAAGGTCCCAGCAAAGTCAAGCACAAAGCCAGCCATCACAGCATAACTTTCACTTTCAAAGCGAAAGTTCTTCTTTCACAGTTGTTTTATTTTATTTTCTCTGTCTATCTTTCCCTCCCCCCTTCCCCCCTTGCTCCTCCTCCACCCCGTTTCCCCTGAACTGTTCTAGGCTGACGTCTGAAGTCACTGGAATGGGCACACTCTAATTTCTACCCATCTTCCCTCAGTGCATCACATGACCCTTATGAGCTTATGGCATTGCACTTAGTTTATTTATTTATCTGTGTTGGACAGTCCTGATATTTAAGTGATTTCAACTTTTATAATTTCTAGTATTTACTGTAAACATGTGTATCTGCACTGTCACTAAGATTCTTCACACCGATCTGAAACCGTGTTGTCTCTGTTTCTGAGAGGTCACTTTACTTTTTTGACACTCTAGTACCTTTCATGCCATTTCATGCACTGCACCGTTTTGTTTTACCTCATGTTTTCACACGTCCCTCTACTTCTGTTTTTGCTCTGCAGGCACCTGAAAGTATATGCAAAATAAACCTAGACATTGGTATAACAATTTAAACCAAGGTTGCCCCTCCTCCATCCCAAAATGACACATTTTTTACTCCATATTTAGACGACTATAGAGAATGCATCATTCAACACATGTTCAACAAGCAACTATAAACCTGATGCTTTATTATATTTTATTTTCCACTGATTTCATGATTGATGAAATGAGTGTTTTGCCTCTGTGCCTGTCTTAGTGCTGTATGTACACCATAGATTGATCTGCATGATGCACAAAACCTACTGTATTTTAAATTCATTTTTAAATCAAACATGAAGAAACAAGGACTGAATGGTGAAAGGGAATACAAACAAGCCATGAACGGTCCATTTATGATCTGTCTGTGTCACTCTGACTCCAGTTTGAAAGTACCTCATGGGTACAATTAATATTAACTCCAGTGCACAAATGTAAGTCTCTCCGAGTTTCATCTGAAACCTGACAAAAAGGTTAGATGGAAAAATGAAAATAAATCAAGTACATGACTACAGCGACAAGTAAATTTCAAATGCATGTTATAATGCACCCCATTTTATTCACGTATATTCCATGAACATGTACTCGTGTTATTCATTCATCTCATAACAACAAAGTATAAGAGGCATGAGTCATTTGGAAAGGTCTGGAAATTGTCTACTGTATATTTGCACTCACATGTAGCTGGTTAGGTTTTCCGTGCGTGTCAAAAGGGCTTATAAGCTCCTGAGAAGCAAGACTCTCATTAGTCAATAATGTCTGAGTTTTTCAGCTCCTTCCTGCAGCAGTTTGGTAGGGAATTCAGATACAGAAAATGTAGTGTGTTTCTGGTTAGCATGTATGAAGCATTGGCATGTATAAAATATATCTTTTAACGTATGCATCTACAATTAACCAGTCATTGGTTTTGCAGGTGTACTGTACATATACATGTATGTATGACTCTCTCTGTACTTGCCACCTACTGTAAGACAGTATCTCTGTAGTTACACCAGGTTGTATATCTGTTCCACCCAACTTCAGGCCTGGTTGATCAAACTAAAGCGGAATGTATTTCAGAAACGTGTTTTAACTGCTAACATTTACATGTCATACCGGATTAAAACACCTTCAATGGTGTGTTTTTAACCACGTACTTAAATGAGTACAATATGATGCAGAATGATATATAATGTAGAGAAAGTTCTGAATTTTATAAGGTTGGGCAGGTCACTTAAACTTGGGTCTGTTACAGATAACTTATTTAAAATTGTAATCTACACTTTAGTACGCTAGATACATACAATGTTATGTAATCTGATTATTTTAGGTTATGTTGAATACAAAACATAAACTAAACATAAGCTTAAATTTAAGCTGACCTTCCTGTATTTTCTGCAAACACATGAATGGATGGCCTTATTAGTATCTGTTGCTGTCATGTCAAAGTGCAGGCTATAAGAGAAAGAAAAAAATATATACATATATATCATTTAACAGTAAAATATGACACTCACAGCACATTATGTGATATTAATCTGATGGCTGTTCTACTGATTTCAGGTATCTACATTTAAAATCCACACTACCATAACACAGTTACACATTTTATTCCCAAAGACTTGATATGCATTACTCCAATACTAATCATAGACATAATATTTAGGGAACATTATTTGTGTCATTGCAGTTTAGGCTCAGGTATTTGGCTATTGGTTAGAATTGCTTAAACATAGGTTGTGATGACTCAGCGATATGTTGTTGTTAAAACAAGGCTGCTTTACAGTTACTTGTACATTAGACATTGACACATTGCTTCACATTTAAATTGCAAATGTAAAATCTGTACATTAGCACTTCTTATGTGATTCAAATGAACAAACTCGGGAATGAAGACGAAAAGGTTTTTAAGGTGTCATGTAAAAATGTTCTGTTATCAACAGAATCTGATCATTAAAATCATTTAATATCTTCTGTAAAATGCATATTAATACTTGTGTTTGTAGGTTTAAGGTGTCTGTTGGTTGAACACAGGCACACCAACCAAAGTCATGCTATTTTACAGTATGACAGATTTGCAAACATCTCAGTTGCCTTTTTGATTGTCATACTTCTATTGTTCATATTCATGGCATTGCTCATGTTCTCATCGACCCGCAATGCTGGGTAAGCCAAACACCTCATTTGTTGCTTCAGTCATTTCAGTGATACATTAACATTTTTTTTGTTACTGTGCTAGAGCAGCAAAAAAATAAAGTTTAGCGCAGAGGTGATATTGACTATGCTGAAGAAATGTGTCATACCATGTTTATGTTTGATCATTTGCTTCATGAAGGTCTGTATTGGATTTATTATTTATCAGGGTTGATTCTGAAATGTTTTGTAAAAAGAAGAGAATAAAGTTTGTGTTTTTCCCTTGACTGGACATCATTGTCATCTTCTTCAAGTTCTTTTCTTCTGTTTATTGTGTTGGACATGTCTTCATTATTACAGCAGCTACAAAATAATTGTCATAGGCTATTTATTTGGCTAGTAATGCAACCACTCTTTATCTGGTGGAGTAAGTTACAGATTTTTTTAGATACTGAATGTGTCAAAAGTTTCAACATCACAACACTTTTTATTTCAAAACAAAAATGAAACCTTTATTAATTTACTTGGTGAAATGTGTATTTTTCAAAATGTTTTTATCATTTTAGGGAATCAAACTTTAGGTATTGATCATCTCATGCTGCTAACAGAGGGCATGAAGTGCTTCATGCAACGACTGTATAAAGATGGACGTAGTCTCTGTGACATAACTATTAGGTTTTTCAAGAGCAGTTTTGAAGCTCCGAGTGGGCTGCTCCACAGTCGCCACCTTGGCAGTGCCTGACTCTGTCTAACTGACAGCCAATCCAAAAAATGGGCAAAGATGTGAGGCGTGTGTAGAGCTGAGATGTCAGTGCATGCTGGTTTAATAACTGTGGCAAACATGCACTCCTGTTAGCTTTGCTAGCACAACTTAGAGTCTGGGCATCTTGCTTGAAGGCTAAGGCTAATTCATTTGCCAGCTAATTAGCAAGTTAACAAGCTAAGCTAACATGCCAGGTATGGTGACCGCAGACACTGATACCGGCTAATTAGTGCTAACATATAAATAAGAGTAATACTAGAATTTTACTCAAAAACAGCAAGTCCACAGCAAGTCATATTATTTGTCCGCTACTTGTGTGAAAAATTCTCCAAAAGGCACCAACACCACAAACACGGCTGAGAGGTCACATTTAATGTCTCAAATTAGCTGAGGTGATGCCAAGCAGACAGCTAGCGGCTAGACACTGCGTGGCTAGCCGTATACATAACTTTAAACCTTAATAAGATTTAAACATATCAGTTTATCCTCCATACAGTTCTCAAGAAGGGGGAAATTGTACCAGGCTGTAAATGTGTCTGTTTTTCTGCTGTAAAGCTGGCATTTTACCATGGGAGTCTATGGGGATTGATTCGCTTTCAGAGCCAGCCCCAAGTTTCTATTCAAGGAACTGCAGTTTTTGACACTTGCCGTGTTTGGCTTCATTTTTCAGCTGTGGACATCGCCATTTGGTTTCATTACCTCTACTGACTCCCATGGTCAACTTCAGCTTCGATTTGTTTACAGTGCACCCATGTAATCACCCAAAGAGGAAAATGATCAGTTTTAGGAAGCACTCTGGCTGCTTCATTTTGAGCCATAAGACAACTCTTTGTTGCTGTTGTGCATCAGCCAGAGAAAAGTTCACTGCAATAACTTTGTGGAATTGTCTCTTATCCCCACCACATTCAGTGACAAAACAGTACCTTTGCATCTTGCTAAAGGACACCTCAGCAGGACATCACATGGGCAATTTACACCTGGGTCTGTTTAATGGGAGGTTTTTCTAATGAATCCATACCACATCCCCAGTGAGAAGATTTAAGACTAATTCCATGTAAGACCAAAATAACCCTGCATGAGGTGAGTTAGTTGATACTTTTGCTCAACTTAATGACCATAACATGAAGGAAATAGCTGCATTAAATCTCTGAAATGCACGGCACAGACAGGCTTTATGGCAGTTAAGAAGGTAACTGATTTTCATTTCCATTAAATAATCTGTGATTGACTCCTGCACGCAAAGGCAGAGGTGTCCCACTGTGCCAAATTCTCCTCGCCATTCTCTCAATGAAAACTGGCTGGAAAGGTAGTTTTCTTGTAATCCCATAAGGTTGTTTCACAGTATTGTTGTCACGCTTTTAAAGGTTTTTGGTTTGTCATCTGTCAGCGGAGCAAATTGGCCACTGTGGTTTGTCTGGATGTGTTTTCATTGCAGAATGTCAAATATAAATATATATAACGTATCAACAGAAATGTACAGGGGGTCTACAAAATACCAGGAACACCTTGCCATATGATGCAATCAACTGCAACATCCCTGCAAATGTTTTACATTTATTAAGTTTATAATGTTTATATTTTTTGTGACTCTGTTGGGGGTTGACACAACTTCAAGGAAATTTTTTAAAGCATGTTGATGTGATGCAAGGATATGCTAATCTTACCTACTATTCCTTTCCCTGACTGTAAATTGACCAGTCTAAATGCAAAGTGGAGGCAAGATAAAAAGTGTTAGATCCATCTAAATCACTCATTTCTGTGAACTGGACATAGCTATGTTGTGGTCTGATATACTGCTTCTGTATGTGCACTTCAGACCGAGCCGCAGGGGACGTCTGTGGCCACAGGCATGTTGCAAATTAACACTGTCCCTCTTCGGGGGTGGCATGAGGTCACCTTGCACATGGCTCTACCATGAGCCCTCACCAAATTCTTCCATGGCTGTTAAATATGCTCAGTTTCAAGTAGCTCTTGATTGTGTTCCCAAAGTCCCTGATTGCATTTAGTAGCACATTAACCAAGTCTAAATAAGGAGAGAATCCCTGTGCTAAACAATTGACAAACTTGGCAGGAAAAGAGGAAACACCAAACTATAGGTACTAGGAAGGTTTGAAAGCTCAGTGTGATTCCAGACCATACAGTCACTTCACCATGACTCCTTTGCAATTTGAGAAATGGTCAGACACATTTATGTGCACCATCCCTTTTAGTTGGCTGTATCAAAGCATCAAAGCTAGCTTCGGTCATCTTAGCATCCCGGCTAAAATGCTTTGACCATTAAAAGAGTTTATGCAGTACGGTTTAAGGATGATGAACCTTACGAGGACTGGTTTGTAGTTTTATAACGAAAGTTAAGTTCAACTACGTAGCTGAAAAGGAAAATGCAAATGGTGATGGGTAAAAAGTGTAAATGTTGTACAGAGTAAGCATGTGCTCCTCGTGCCTGTGTGGGTTTCCCTCAGGTACTCCCGCCACAATCCAAAGACATGCAATCTAGCGACTCTAAAACTGACCATAGGTGTGAATGGTTGTTGGTTGCTTGTCTCTGTATGTCAGCCCCACCCTCACCCAATGTCAGCTGGGATTGGCTCCAGCCCAGTGGTATGGCTAACGTGTACCAAAAGAAAAAAAAAAGAGCAGGTGATGATAAACAGATGAGTAAACTAATCAAATGATTGGTGGTAAAAGACAAAAAAAGCTGGTTCATTTTATTCCTGTTTTTTTTTTTTTTTTTTTGCTGGATCGCAGCAGCAGAAATGTGAATGTTGACTGAGCGATGAAGAAACAATATTGGTCGGTCGACTGAGTGTTGGAGATTCCTCGGGGGTCGCTGCTCTTTCAAAATTATTTGGTGTGAACGAGCAGTGTCGAAAACTTTTTGCCTTTGTTGCTAGATTATCCAACTTTTCACACCCCTTCAGCAACTCCTTTCTTTAGTTCAAAATTATATAAATTAAGTAAATATAGCAGAAATCACAGCACAATCTTTGCCTTTAATTTATATGATTTTGTCAGATGATGTTGTGATTGTAAAATCAGGATTCTAGCAGCAGCTTGGAAATGTCTTTGAAGTGGCTGCTGATCAATATGTAGTCTTAATGAGCTGTGTTTCAGTCATTATTTCATACTTGTCCTGTTGCCTGACAACAGAAACAGAAAAACATGTAAATGAGAACAGCTTCACTGGGAATTCAGCTGTATTAAAATACTGTATGTGTGAGCACAGAGAGGCAGTTGAAGGGCTGAAACCTGCTGACACTGTTCAGACTGCAAATACAACGTGGTCCAGCCATACAAGATTTTGAGCAGGTCTTGTTACAAAATGACTGGGGTATAAAATAGTATTTTAAAGTATTCAACATTTTATTTCCTTTTACACTCTGTTTTAATTATATAACTAAGTATATTATTTATTGATGTACTGAGATATATTTTTGACTTATTTGATAACCCTTCACTGCATTTTGTCAGTTCTGTATCAGCAGTCCAAAAGCTAAGAATGAACCATGTCTCCAAATATGTAATATATAATAAGAAATAATGGAGAGAGGCTAATCCTGGAGAATTATTTGAGACTTATATTCTATAATTAACAGCTTATGTGACACAATCCGCTTTGCTGCGGTATATTAGATCCCATCCATCTGGTAGTGGATGAGGGGAAAACAGTCTCTCTCTGGCTGAGGTTTAGAAGCTCAGTGAAATCAGATGATCTAGTGTTTGGTTGGAATGAAAACCATCAGCTGTCTCAGGCATATTGCTTACGACAAATTCATTTAGTCACTGCAGACAGGCTGCAGATAAACACTCAAAACCTCTGTCTTCTTATATCAGTGCCAAAGCAGAAATAAACCCCTGTAACTCCTGTGCTTGATGGTGCTTTTCAGGTAGGGAATGCTTTCATGGATGAAATCATATAACTGCACTGTGGAATAACAAATAAACTTGCCATTAAAATGCTCTTTAAAAACTGCAAAGTCCTAAACGTTAATATAAATTCTGGCACCATTGACTTTTGGAGACATGAGGTGCTCATTTGGAAGTAAGAGTATGGCACTGAGCCCTGACTGATTCACTGATTCCAGCATTATTCTTTCCTCCATCATCTGGCTTCATGACAGAACAATATATGTCAACTTCACTCACAATGTCAGTGCTCAGTTGGTCTTGGACACAATGTACCAGAGTCTTCACATTACAACCTGTCAAGTCTAAGTCTATTCACTCACCTTTTAGCTGTAGAGATCTCCACTAACTCTTGAGGGAAATATCAGGCTCTTTAGCTGCTAAGTGCTCCACCATGTCCATACGTGAGTTGCCTACTTTGTCTGTCATTTAGCATTGGGTTTTCACTGAAAACAGGTGTCTGCTGCCAGCTGGTATGGTTGATGAGAGCCGCGAGAACAAATCAAAACTGTAAAGTCATAAGACATAAAGCCAAAATGAAAGACGAGCTGAAAGACCCCAAAACGCTCCATGGGATACATTGTTAATTTAAAAACAAACAATAAATAAATAAATGGAAAAGGTTTCCCAGTCATGGCCTTGAGTACATTCTATTGGGTCACATAATCACTATCTTCAATCAATTTCACACAGGTTTTCACAAGTAACACATTTCCAGAAGTTAGCATTTACACATACGTGATACTCAAAGGTCCTGTATTCAAATAAAAACATAGCAGATTTCAGGTAAACACTTGAAATCCTGCAAAGCTGGATGGTGGGTCCAGGTGGGCGGGGCTTGGGGCATGGCTGAGAGAGGTGGCTCAGTTTCTGAATACAGGCTGTGAGCATTTTTCTGTGGACTGAGCACTTTGAAATCTCACTTTATACAATGTGGGACCTTTAAACAGTAATGTTCTCACCATATGACTTCCTCCTGAGCATTTGAACATGACCACTAAGCTGCTAATGCGAGTGGCAGTGTCATTACTGTAGTGTTAATACAACAGCACATTTAACCCGTCACCTGACAGAGGATGACATTTTTTTACTTTTCTTTTCCACATCCAGAAGATCTCAGGGTCTAACTGTGGACTGGCTCCTCTCCAGAGAAAATTTCTTCATCATATTACATATTTTTCTCCATTTGCCTTCTGTTCCCTTAAAGAGATGCAGCCCTCCAAGTAGTCTCAGAGCAAATTGCAAGGCATGCTGGGTCGCAAATGATTCCCACCCTTGGGTTTAGATTAGTTCTTAGCAAAAAATTTGAGGTTTTATGTTTTATAAATCTGCATGTATGAAATGCAATTAGGTAATTTATCTCATGAATGATTCATGGTTTTATGTGACGCTGTGGGCTAATGAGGTCTGTTTGCAGACTTTTTTTTTATACACAAAGTGATGATACTGAGCCTTCATTAATTTTTTTAAATCATTAATATAATAATATACATCTCATAAGTATGTAACATTATTTGATGATTAAATAATTATCATTTTTGGTTTCTTTATCAAAGTAAGTAGTGCTCACCCTTGGTGGTGCTCACACTCAGTGCTCTGTTTAAGCGTAGCAGTTTCCACAAATAACTTTTTGTATCTTTAAAATATCATTTCATGTTCAAAGACACTAAATTAACCTTGACATCGAGGTGTGAGTCATTTTGATAAGCAACACTTTCAGCCCACACAAATGATGCTCATATTTCCAGGACTGGGCATCTTGGTGTCTGTGTCAGTCGATGCTTCTGTTCCTTTCTGAGCCTTGTTTTACTGCCAGTCTATCTTCAGGAAAACTGTCTTTTTTAAAGTTAAAATTAACTTTAAGCTCTTTAAACCTAACCTAAAAAAAGACAGTCTTACAGTTACGGTTGAAGATGAGCCTGGTGGTTTGCTGAAGACCTTCAGCTGTCACCTACAACAGAGAAAACCAGCGGCCTTCTTCACATTTTCAAATCCATTTAATGGCTGAAAAAAGTCAAATTTAAAACATACAGATATATCAGGTCATGTCAATACTGATAATACTTGTTGATGCATGAGACAAAAAATATCAGCCACATCCTAAATATGACTATTTTAAAGTAAAGTAAATGAAGTTGTTGATGGTGTGATGCTCACAAAGCCAAAACTTTGCAAAATATTGTGGATCTACACTGAAAAAAATCAACATCAATATAATGACGTTCATCTAAATAAAACTACAATTTCTAAAGAAAGGAGAATAAAAACATTAAAGGGCAGTAATGCAAATTAAAAAATATTGTATTATCTTTCACTGTTACCTTTTTACAGGGAACCTTAACCTTGCTGATTAATTTTTATTATTAAAATCCATTAAAAGTATGATGACACATTCTAATGCTTTTTTCATATTGTATTATTAAGACATTTATTGTACATATTAAAGCCAGCAGTATAAAAAAGAGGCTATAAACACTGTTATCTTGACATCAAACTATTTAACTTATCATGAATACCGACCCTCTCCATGACGTGTACACGCACAGCCGTAAACAACGTGTCCTTAACAAGACCTTCAACTTAATTTGAACAAGTCACAACCATTCATGTGGAAAAAATGTTGAAAAAACAAGAACAGCAATTGAGGTCCTTCACCCTGGTGAAAACTATGTTTTACTGAGTTTACAGTATTGCTGTTATGAAAAAATGAAAAAACTTCCACACACAAATCATGCTGGACATATAATGCAGGAAGAATAAAGTTTGGAAATAATTAAGGCCACATGCAAAAGTTCTGACGGCAGTGTGCAAATGCAGACTGACCATAGTCATTATGTTACAAGTAAAAGTACTTCATTTAAAAACTTTACTTGTATGGGCATCAAAGTGCACGTTGTCCTACGATGCATTAATCAGTTCATTACTTTAATGTTATGGCTCGTAAATGTGGAGCTGATTAAAAAAAACAAAAAACGTCCACACATCCAGCTCTGAGGAGAGCTGCTACCAGACTCTGCAGGACCTGAACTGATCTGTGGAGACGACGCCCTGACCTCTACTTTTGAAATATTTTTTGTCCTTGGAGATGATGCTGTAGAGAGATAACAGGACAGGAGGGGAGAGAGAGAGACAGATGGGTGATGAAATGCAACAGAGGTTTCTGGCCAGACTTGATGGTCACTTGTGTATAAGAAATAAGTTTGATTCACTATATACTGAAAAAAAAAATCATAAACTCAGCAGTAAAAAGCTCATCTACAGGGCTCAACAATAAAATTCCAACTTAATATGGAAATACTATAGTTGTGTTTTCATATAGTTTAATAATCACTGGATTATTGTGTAGTAGTGAGTACAAAGGGAAAAGACTTTTAGTAAGACTAGTTAATTGTCCCACTGTAAATACAAATTCTGTAAATAAATTGTAGTTCATTTAAGTAAGATATTTTTCCCTTCTTTTTCTCCGTTGTGTAAAAAATATTGACTGAATCTGAATTATTGTAACAAAAACTATAGATTATTTACCCCCATGTGAGGTTAATGTTTTGGATATCATATTGTCCACCCCCCGTGTTCTAACTGGCCATTCAAAAATCCCTTAATGCAACTGCAACATAAATGATCCTCATTTGGTGCAAACAAAATGTGTTTAAATATGGCATATGAGTATTGTTTTAAGAAAAAAAAACAAAAAATGGATCCTTTAATTTGCTGAATAAAACGTTAGCATAATTAGGGGGTAAAATTTAGGGGTTAAATTATGAAAAAATAAAATCCAGGTTATTATAAAAAAATCTTATACAGTACACAAATGCATATGCAATATAAGTGTAAACTGTTTGTGGTTAGGTGATTTATTTACTGTACACAGGTTCAACATCATTCATAACATGAGTCAACAGCTGATGATAAATGGTGTTCTGCTGGTTTACTTGATGCCATTCATCAGTACAATCTGTGTTTTATTCAAAGTCATCCTGTCACACAAACAGCTCTAAATGTATCACAGCAGCTACTCAGACTGTTACACCTCACCTCCTTGCCTGTGGATGCTGTTAGCTGCTAACGCTCTGCTATCTGTCTTGGGCACTGCTACAGGAAGTATATGTAATTGTGATGAATTGTTCCAAATGAAAGGCTCCACTCATCAGCATCTTGGCCCTCTTCAAAAGGGTAACTCCGTTAAATGACACGTGGGACTCAGCGGTGTTAAATGACTCTCGAAAAAGCTTGAAATGTCCTTGAAAGTGACATGCTATTTATACGTCATCCCATGATATCATGTAGGGGCGATGTACTTGGATAAGTAAGAAGGCGACAGGAGGCTGAGCCGACCGGAAGCAGCTGACATTGTTAATTTGTCTATTCCAAAGGATTGGAGATTGATTAAGGAGAAAGTGAACAGGAAGATAAGAAGAAGGGCCTTCAGGACCTTGTGGACCTTTCATTTTTGCCTGCTGAGTAAATTCCACCATGCCACACACACACACCATACCTCAGTCCTTTATCTTCAGTGTCACAACCAGCTGGTCATACATCAGTGGGCCATCTCCCCTGGCTCTTAGTAGAGTTGGATGAATGTGTTTTGTGTTGGGAGCTGTTATTAGTCCTCCCAGGGGCAATTACAGGCAGGGACCAGTCAAATTTGTCCTAAAGTGTGCATAATACAAATAGATGGTGATCATTAGGAACACTTCACCAAGGTGTTAATCATGGGATAAATGTGGAAAAAATGTCATCTTACTCGCAGTATACCCACCAACCAGCCCCTGCACTCAAAAGGGATATAGGAAAAAATACATTTTAACAGGGGAAATAAAATCCTGACATAGGAGAAACTCTACTGTGGCTACATTAACTATGATAAATTGATATGGAGGTAAACCTAGTGCTATTGTTCATCCAGATGAATAGCCACTTACTCACATCCCCTCCACCTCCAGAGCTTCCCTGGCCGGTCCCTTAAATTGATTGGGGAAGGTTAGCGCGAGTAGCTGATGTGGGAACTGTGCTGCATCTCTCTGTCAGCAAATGGGTGGTATTCCACTGCTCCCGTAACAGCAGTGCTCCAAATTCCTGACCTTGGCTTTTCTTTTATCTGACTGTCACAGTCATCCCGTTTTCTCACTCACTAAATGTGTGTTTTGGCAGAATGGAACCGCCAGCAATCCCCATTATGACCTTTTATCCGGTCCCACAAAGGGTGACATTTGCGTGTGAATGTCTGGGTGCGCTTGGGAGGGAATCATCAAGCTCAGCAGATATATCTTTAGATTAAATTTCCTCCTCCATCTGATTGTGTTGTCTCAGAGTCATGCTTTTGTATTCAACTTAAATGTATTTGTGCTTCTTCATTCTAATTTATGACTGGCTGGAGCCTCCACAGATAGGAAACTAAATCTGGGCCCAGTGTACGCCTGGTTCCACGGCTTGAATCTGGCCCATACACAGCCTAATTGTTGCTACTTCCACTTTTTGGGCCTATTCTGGTGCATACACACTAAATCTTCTGGCTGTCAGCCAATACTGAAGGATAACAGCCAGAATCTGCCCAGATGAAGAAGTATATGGCCCAGACACGGGCATATATTGGACCAGAAGTTTCATTTGCAGTCAGGGTCACCATGTTGGGACTAAGTGAATGACCAGTGATGATTAGTGGTCATGTGTGGTACATAAATGAGGACACAGATTAAGATGAGGCTGTGGGCCAGTCAGAGGCAGTAAAATCTGAGTTCCAGTGGTTCAGCTACAGTAGAATTGTGCTCTACACTACCTCCCAGTGTGATAATCCCAGTCTGTGGGTGTCGTCATTGGTCTGGGCAGCACTTTGCCTCACTCTGCAAAATCTTTATTTATGGCCCATATGGGTTTTAGATTATTTTCATTATGATGAATCACTGTTCAAACCTTAACAGGTGCTCGCAGTCTCACAGCTGCTCCGGTGCCAGGCTACCTGAGTACACAGACTACGCATTGTCTGTCTGTGAGGCAGCCAATTTAACATTGCCTAAACATCACATGAATCTGGGTCAACTTTATTATACAAAAAGAAAATCCATTTTGCTCGCTGCATGGCAATCAGGATTTACCTCTGCTGTATGGAGCAGAGAGGTAAATTAAGAATAAAAATTCATACCCTCTTATCTAAACTCAGAACTTGAAAATACAAAGAACAGGAAGAAGAAAGTATCGTCCTTCAGCCAAACTATCAATCGCTCATACAACTAATGCAGCCACAGTTAATTCATTTAGGTTCCTGCATGAAGCTGAGTATTTACAAAAACATTAGAAATCTCATCAGGAGGGAAGATGTCATCATCAGATCTGATATCTAACGCACAACAATGCTGATGATACACACGTTAGTTCCTACAGACTTTTCAGTGTCTGGATTCAGCTGATCACTTTAGATCTGGATGCTGCACAACCGCAGAGTTCAACAAGTTCTGCGGACATCTTTGACAGCCTTGAGATGAGAATGTTGTATGAAGGACTACTGTCAGTCTTTTATGGTGCCATTTGAAAGCTGCATTTTTTTCCCTCTGTCTGTTGAGCTAATAGAATTTCCCAGATGAAGACAAATAAATCATGGAGCTGTTGAAACCTGACCCAAAATCTTCCTTGCTTGGAACAATAAGTGATCAACCAATAGTACAAGCAGAAGCGAACTGCAGTGTGGTGTCCTTGGTATTATGATGTTCGTCTAAAGAAGATGGCTGAATACTCATTCCCTAAAGGCCTATGAACAGACATAGGAGTGTTATTTTTAAAATTGTTTTCCTTTCAAATCAGGTCTTTCTACTAATTTTCTTTTTCTCCAAAGAAATTATCTATGGTGATCTACTATAGTTATGTCAAGGCTGAAACTAAATATGACACAGACATGAAAAAATCCAGATTTTTTTAACCATTTTAACAGCTGCATGTGGAGACAGTGGGATTTTAGTGACATTTTCTATCAAGAATAGATCAGAAATTACTTTAAAATGAAGAGAAATTCAACATGCAAGTATCCTTCCAACTCTATGTTGACAGATAGAGCTGGCAGTGGCAGTGAGAGTCAGAACTTTTTTTTTTTTTTTTTTTTTTGCTGAAAACAGCTGTGTGCTATGGGTGGAAACAAGATCTATGAGAGCCGTGAGACTCAACCCCAACAGTAAAACCAAACAAAAAGCTGAAAGACCCCAGTCTTTACAAAATTTTATAGTGTGAGACTAAAAACTTTGTGACTTAATGACACATTGTCTTTAGATGTGAGAGGTTGTCAGACCTAAGTCTCTTCAAAGTCTTAATGTATTGTAGGCACAAGATATCATTTCTTTGACCAGGATATTCGCCACTCAGTAAATGGACCGTACACATAAACTCTGCTGTTACTGCTCTTATCCACTCTGTGGGTTTAAGAAGGCACTGGCCGTATAAAAAAAGCTTGCATCCCTCCTTAGCTCAAATGACACCTGCAGCATTGGGTCCAGCTGACCTACATTTGAATCACATGGGGGGAAGTGCAAATAGAATTGAAGTGGTTGGTTAAACTCACTTTTCTAAGTCCAAATTTGCAGATTTTATTTCTTCCTGTCAAGGTTACCTGGAAGATTAATGCAGCACTGTGTTTTCATGACCTGCACTAGATTGTAACAACAGGACGTTTCGTGAACAACTGTGAGATTTAGACTTTGTCAGACAAGGATGTTTTAACTGCAGCGTACAATAAGTGGCCTCTGTACTGTTAGAAATAGCTTGAAACAAAAAAACAGCAATGATGAATGCTCTATTGCACGTGTGGTCATGTACCTACAGCCATTCTGTCAAGGTCATATCGGATCTGACCCTATTTACCATACTGATGCAAATTATACTCGTCGTGGTCTTCACTACTCCAGCAAGAGATGTAAGGAAAAAGCTCGTTTCTATAATAAGTATAAGTACACATTTAATAAAAAAGCCTGCATAACAATCTGAGGACATTGTCTCTAATTAAATACCACAAACATGAAGTTGACGAGTGCTGTTAGAAGATGCAGACAGACACAGTGCACGGTCATAGAAACTCACATAGCACTGAATAATAAGACAAAGCAACAACATACAGTACAGTCTACTCTGCATGCAGTTTGTGCTTAACATTGGCAGTTACCACCAGAACACAATGGGGTAAGACCTTGAAGCTGACACCTTGATCCACTGCTGGGCAGCCTTAATCCGTAAGAACCCTAACATCCTGACTCTTTGATTGTCAGTTTGATACAGCTCTCAGGGTGATTAAAATAATCAATATAACACAGTTCAGTATGTGACAAGGGCAAAACCTCTAGCGGGGTTGTTTTATAAGAGAATCAATTCCAAATACCTCTTTTTCTTTTTCCTAATTATGATTATTACTATTATTTTTTATTGTATTTTTAATTGTGGGACTTCATGAATTTTATTGGAACTTGATTAAAGCAATGTTAAGCCACAAGTACCAAACATAATTCCCAGGTGTTGGGCTGTTTTAAATTAGGACCTGATGATAATAATTTTAAAAGTTATCACTTAATGACTTGTCGTGTGTTTCTTTTTCGTTTTGCGTCCAGGAACAATTTTCACAGTCGGCGTTCTTACTCATTTTGGATAATTGTCTCAGAGCAGAGGGGAGGAGGCAGGCGGACGGGCGGAGGAGCTGGAGGAGAGGAGCCGGGGGATGAGGGGAGCAGCCAGTGGAGCAGCTGGAGGAGGAGCTGTCCAGCCCGAGCGAACCCGGGACTCCTTCTGGCGCCATGCGAGCGCGGTTCCTCCTCCTCCTCCTCCTCCTCCTCCTCCTCATCCTCATCCTCAACAAGTGCGACCGGCGCTCTGTGCTGAGGAGCAAACAGAGACCCGGCCACGGCTGAAGACAGGAACCCTTTTTCCTGGAGACTCGTCAACTCAGGAACTTTACCGTGTTACTGATTCATCTCTGGCCGAGACGCGGACGCGTAGTAGCTGTTCTCCTTAGAACATGTTGGCTTTGTGGTTGTTCTCAGAAAAAGGTTCTTTCAACGACGGTGCACACACGTGAAAACTACACCTGTCTCAGCTTTTTGGAAAAAAAAACCATCTATTAATTCTGCTGAGATACAACTCTTTACCGGTGAGTATCTGCAGGCATTGTACTTGTTAATGAAGTTGTTAACATACATGTATTTGTACTATGTTGACCACATGGTGCTCATGTGATTGATTACTGAACGCCATGGTACTGTTTACTCTGCATTTAGGCGTCATTAGCGTTGTTACATTTCAGTCTCCGCTCAGGGTTTTGTTGCTGCAACATATTTTTTTAATACGGCTGCACAAACGTTCACTTTCCTAAATGCTGCGACAAGCTGCAATAGGCCTGCTGTCACATTTTAAATTGAAATGTTCGATTTTCTTGCAAAACTGATGAAAACATCTGCAAATTGCCCATTTAAGAGGCTATTTGACACCTAATTTTATTTTAAAGATTGAGCCATTACAAAAACGACAGCTCAGTACAGCTACGGTACAATATGCACCTAATGTACATTATTTAACCTAATGATGTCGCCTGGTCTTAACATCGCTGCGGGCTGTTTTGTGCTGTTTATGGTGCGTTTGCGTGTCGGTGCCACATCTTGTCCAAAACCTCCCGCTGAGCTCAGACTGATCAGAGAGGCTTATTTAAGACCCGTGTGTGTGAAAGAGAGGGAAAAGTGTGTGTGTGTGTGTGTGTGTGTGTGTGTGTGTGTGTGTGTGTGTGTGTGTGTGTGTTTGGCTTTGAGCTATGAAGAACTTGCCAAAGACGAAGAGAAAAAAAAAAGAAAAGACAAGAAAACTGAGAAAAAGACAGTGACTCCGTGGGGCGGATGACCGTGAGCGCAGCGTGGGGCTCTTTGTGTGATCATCATCTTAGCCCACCAGAGGGTGCGCAGTAGTAACGTGATGATCCTCCTACAGGACACGGAGTCATTTTAGAGCCCACAGCTGTTATTGTCCTGCGCCAATGAAAGAGAGACAGAAGTCCTTGAAATGAGAAGGAAAAAAAATCCTCATTGTGAAAGGAGCTATTATTACTGGGTTCTTTTTTTTCTTATTTGCCCAGCTATGAAATAATGTAATCATTATTGATGTGCACTACAATGCTCTAACATATGAATGTTTATTGTAGACAAACATTAGCTTTTCTAAATTGAATGAGAAGATGTCCATAAGTGTGTCTCCTGGTTTATGAGATTTGCTAAAGTGAAATGGATTTTTCTCAATAGGTCTAATCACATTATACATTTTGTAAGCATTATGGGAAAATTATGTCATTCAGCCTACTCAGCTCATTTTGGAAACTGTGCAAGATGACTTATCTTAGCAAGTGTCACTGTATGGCTGAGTTTGCTTCCTCGCATGTACACTGCCAGCAATTGCTGCCATCTGTTGCCGCTTCACTGCCTTTAAGAACTAACAGTTCGTTTGAATAACACTACTTTCTCTGATTCTTTCAGTGCCCAATGTAACGTATCGATTCCAGTGTCGCTCGCCCTGCTCCAGGCTCTCTGAAGCTTTCAACAACCTCACAGTAAAGCTGAGTGTACAGCTCCCTGCTGTAACTGGAATATGCTCAGTGAGCAGTTCGATATTTGGAAGAGCTTATTTGAAATCTTCTTCAGAGGATTAGATGCAACTCTATCAAATCAATTCTGAAGGATTATCTCACGATAAACCCACGCGATGGTGTGGATAATCTGATAATTTTGGCATTTTGAGAGCTAATGACACTGCAGTCATCACCATTTAATGCAAAGGAACAGGTGAAACTATGATTCCTCTTGCCTGACAGGACTCACTGGAGGTCACTGCTGAATATGCAGGACTTAGCAGGGCCTGATATGCCCAAGAAATACCCCATCTGTGACGGCTTTGCCCTCTTATGGGGCTTGCTCTTTGGATTATTCATTGCAAGTACACCAGTGATGGCTTGTCCCACAAGTTGTCACTGTATAGAGAAGAGTGGCATGACGGCGGTCCAGTGTATGTCTCGCAACTTGGACAAGATCCCATCAGATCTTCCGAGAGATACTGTTGTCCTGCTCTTGGCGTCCAACCACATCACGCACATCCCCAACCACGCCTTCAAAGAACTGCACTACCTTCAGGAGGTGGACTTGTCTAACAATGAAATTGAGACTGTGGACGTTGGGGCATTTCAAGGTGTTTCCGACAGCCTCCTCGTGCTGGATCTATCAAACAATCGTATCCAGAGTGTCCCCAAAGAGGCTTTTGCCCGTCTTCGAGCAAAAATCAGCCTCTCAAACAACCCCTGGCACTGTGAGTGCACGCTGCAGGAGGTCCTGAGGGAGCTGCGACTGGACCCCGAGACGGTGAACGAGGTGATCTGCCATACAGCGGTGCAGGAGGAATACGCAGGCAAGCCGGTAATCCAGGTGCTGGACTCAGGGATCAACTTCTGCAACTTTCACCACAAGACCACCGATGTAGCCATGTTTGTCACCATGTTCGGATGGTTCACCATGGTGATTGCGTATGTCATCTACTATGTGAGACACAATCAGGAGGATGCTAGAAGGCACCTGGAGTACCTCAAGTCGCTGCCCAGCAGCTCTCAGATCAGCAAGGACTTTGACACCATCAGTACTGTGCTCTAGCAGGAGGCGTGATGGTGCCTGGTGTGCGTGTGTGTGTGTCTGTAAATACGTGAGTAAATGTGTGGTTATGTACAAATGACTAAAAAGCTGTTGCAACACGTAATCACAGATGTTTTTCAGATCATAATTTGAGGTCTTTCAGTAAATAAAATGGGTCATTTTGATTTTTCAAACCCTGGCCTCATGAATGATATCTTTTGTATTATTTTGAAACATTAATTTAGATTTTATTAAATATGAGCAAATCTGGCTGTACAGCCAGAAAAGGCAGCAGTGTCAACAGTGATAGCACAAAATAAACAAACTGCTCATAAAACCCACATTTCCATGAGGAATGACAGATCTAGACTGGAGAGATAAATGTTCCCACTCCGGTGTCGATCCATGTGTGATTGGATTTGGACGGAGATGAATGGAGAGGACGTCTGTGTCTTCCAGTTACTTTGTCTGGATTGATTTATGGTCTTAATGTCACTCTGTCACGGGGAAGGCTATTTTACTACTTCTGATAATGTATGAAATCGGTCAAGGTGTTAACATTCAGATTGCAAAACAAATGCACAACAGCCCTGCCACCAATACACCTTGCAAATAAAACTACTGGTCCAGGAGATATGGTCACACTGCTGTTACTTCTTTACTGTGCAACCACTGCATTGTGTCATGTTAAAGAAAAAATGTACTCAAACAAAGAAAAGTTGCCATACACTTGCAGTTGCAATGTGTTTTTTTTTTTTGTTTGTTTTTTTTGCACATCTAAAAATGAACATTTCAGCATCACATGCCAAGGTTAGAAAAGAAAGAAAAGAAAAGAATGTAAACATGTCTCCACTATTACCAGATAATATTCCAGCATTCAAGACTCTGGATGAATTTTCTTTCACAGAAGGTGACAGACTGGGATCTAACCTCTGTAATACGTGTAATATGTAATTTCAGTTTCAATTTGCGAGCTATGTGACAGCTTGATGACTGTACACCGGAAAGAAGGTTGGAGGTTGCAACTGCAGTCTCTTGTGAATTTCGCGGTGATTTAAGCAACGCGCACAGAAACATACCACTTCCTGACTAGGACTAAGATTTTCAGTTCAGCCAAATGTTTCATTACACGGACGAGTCAGTTATAGCACAGGTAAATAAAAAGAAATAATTATATAAAATTTGAACTATCATTTTCAGAGTTGAGCGGGCTCAAATGTGCTGTATGTATTTGTGTTGAGTGTCACCAGGAACGTCAAACACCAACTCATCTCTGTCCTTGGTGACCCACAGCAGCGAAATTACAACGAGCTTAATTAACATGCCAGAGTCATTACTTCTATTGATTTGATTGTAGCATGACACTGTTTGTCTGGACACAAACTCAATACTTTTTATTGCCTTTGAGTTACTTTGTTGGTCAGGAGGGTAATTGTGTCCAAGTGCCTACTCTCTGGGAACTCTACACCATAGCACTGTGCACTAAGCTGGACAACTGAGTGTCAAGTCCTCACCCTGTCCACCCTCACGTTGCAGAACTCAGATTTAGCTACAACCTCTGCACATCCAGAGTCTGTGTAAGGTGTTACAGCCCAATTATCCAGATGGGTGGATCTTTCCAGAAGAAAGGACAAGAATGTGTCCTAGAAGACAATGACAGAAGAGCCTTTGATAGTTCACATTAGATGCTTTTCTGTGATTGACAGCCGACTGTACCTGTCCTCACATGGTGATTCCCACTCATCTTGTAGATCCAGCAGGTTAAAATAAAACACAAATAATTATTTGCAACTAATTCTTGTCCTACTTTTAGGTAGAGACTGGTTTTTAATTTTGCATTTTTGTGTCGTCGTCTGACAAAATAATCTTTTATATACTACTGTAGATTTCTTGGTTACAGAAGTGTCTGTCTGTGCAGTCTCGACCCGTCATACGACAATGTTAGTGCCGGCCAATGTGTGTACAACCCTTACGATCTGAAGGAAAGCACATGTCGTCTGTGTTGTTATGTAAAATATGTCTTTAGCTAAACCATCATCAAAGTGTTTCGATGTCTTGAAGAACTTGTAATTGGTCAAGGTCTTTTCTTCATCTAAAGAACAGTTCTATGAGCTCGGGAAGGGAATGAAAGGGCTCCAACAATTTTGTGATAATAATGTGATAATCAATTTTCTATCTGTGTCAGCAGTTAGTGTGTTTGTTTTATTCTATCAATTTCAATTTCAATGGACACCTTACCAGCATTTGAAAATAAAAAATTCTTTTCCAAGACAATTTGGTCTCTTCATGTTCACATACAGTAAACAGCCAGAAATCCAGCTTTCATCATCACAACAGTGTATTAGTTGGAATTCAAAACAATTTTTTAAAAAGCATTTTCATCTTTGTTGATGTAAAATTTCACTGATGAGTCATTATTCTTTGGACAAAGCAATAACACAATTGAGGATCTGTGCAGAAAAAAAATAAAAATAAAAAAAATAAATGGAGATTCTTTTTTTGCAGTGATCAGTCACGCATTTTTGGCTTATTTCTTTGTTGTGGGGCGGTTTCATGATGGAAAAGACTCAGCTGGCATTACACTGATGAATAATAGATTTTTAATCTTCCAAGCAACTGCACCTGCAGTGCAGGGTGTCCAGAGACCAATGTTCTCTTACCTACAAATAAGGCAGGTTTCTGGATTATTCATATTGTCTCCTAAACCTTCAGCACTGCATTGTCGATTGTTCTTTTTTTTTTTTTTGCTGGGCGTTGTGGTAGGCACAACTTCTTTGTTAACGGTTCAGTTTCTGCTAATAATTCTAAGATGCAAATGCTGGCAGTAACTTTATTGCAACAGGGGTGTGTGAGAGCTCTGTGTGGCCTTGAAAGACAAAACAGTCGAAAACAGTGACTCAACAAATTTTCAGAGTGGAAGACTGAACGTCCATGAGTTATTTTTATCCATCCTCCACCATGTATCCACTGGGCTCTAAGAACAGAAGCTGAGATGTTCGATGCACCAGCACAATCCTCAGTTGCTGCATAGGCCAGCTACAGACAGGGGACAAATTAAGCCCACGATCGATGCCCTGTTGGCCCCCATCTGGACCCTGGGGTCCCAGCCAGTCTCATGTCGATTCCTGAGTCCAGGGTCTCAGCCAACGTACTGTTTGTTCCTGCTGTCACAGCTAACATCCTCTCTGTTCTTGGCCAATGACAAGTCTCCTCCTGAGTTAGTTCCTGAGTCGGCCATCCACCTGAGGTCTCCTGCTCCGCCTGATCTGGCCCCCAGACCCCCTTCACCTGCACTGACTTGATCTGTTCTTATTTAGGGAGGTCTGGACCCTGTCCTTTGGGAGGAGGTACAGTCACAGTCTGCTTCCCAGTTCCCCTCAGCCCCTTTCTCCAGCCCCTGCTCACATCTCCCGAGCCATGTTTTCTCCTTCATCTCCCCAGATCTTCCACTCTCCACCAGCTGTCCTTGGGCTTTTTTCCTGTCCACAGTTCCACTTGCTCACCTGTTCCAGATTTGCATTCACCTGAGGTTTCCTCCCCACTCACACACCTGATGCCAGTTCCCTCATCTCCCAAGCCTCCATTTAAACCTGTTTTTTTCACCACTTCCTTGTGGGTCCGTCTGTTTATGTACCTTAGCTTTACTTTGTTGTCCATGTTCTTCACTCCTCCCCATGATTGTTTTCGAAGCATCCAAATCATTACCTTTTTTATTGCCTCCACAGAGAGTGTAATTGTTATCTTTCGATGATTAACATGTAGAACGAGGCACTTGGCTGGAATGTGACCCATTTGTTTGGCTTCCTTTGTTTGTTCATCCTGTCTGTTTGCCCTTTACACCATCTGTTCATTGAAATATTATTAATGTTTTAATTAAAGACTCTTCTTACAAGGAAGAGAAGAGGAAGTGGATGTCATTCCTCCATGCTCAGAAGCCTTTGAGTTTAGCTGCCGCTTTTTCCCAACTCAGTAAGGCACAAGAAAGAAAGAAAGAAGGAAAGAAGCTCCCAGGGTTAACAAAGATATCAAATTGCGTCAGGTTGAATTTTAAGGAAATGCAAGTGAATTGATACAGAAGACATCACAAATATTTCCATTTGATGCGATGGTGCAGCCATAAAAGATGATACTGTCAGACAGTGGGGGATATTAGATTTTAACAACCTTGCACACAAATGCTCTTTGCAAAACACTTAACAAAAAAGTCACAGGAGCTGCGAGCAACCTCTCTCTCTCTCTCTCTCTCTCTCTCAACTGACTTCGTTTTCGGTAAACCAGCCAATTGTGTTATTGCTGTCAACCTTTAAATCCGTTCTCTCTTCTGCTGTCAGCTTACACTTCATTCCATCTTGCTGTGACCTTCCTCCACCCCATTCACCTCCAGGCCTCATTTCCAGTGACCAAGTCGAGCTCATAAGAGTCCACTCCACATCACATCTTGATCCTCAGCTTTCTCTTCTTCCCATCTCCACCGTCACCACTGTCTTGTATACTCTACACAGTCTCGTCCCTTTCAAATGTGATGACATCACAATGGGGTCTAATCAACAAAGACTCTTACATCTCTCAATTGTTGTCTCTTATTTTTGCACATGGCAATAAAAATATTTGTTTGTTCACTCAGAATGAAGTCTCCCCTGATAGAAACCAGCCTAACCAGCACCTAGTCTTTGGGGTTGTAATCTGACATGGGTCAAACTGTTCTCCAGGCTCTCCCCACAGCCTCCCTTTGCTGATTTTTGATCACTGTCTGTACCTCTACCCAAATCCAGCACTGGGTTCAAAGGTCAGATTCCAGTTGTCAGTTCTCATGTTTCATTTTCTAAATGCTGTTTCAGTTTTGTGTCCAGACAGAAATTAAAGTCTGACCAAGTCACTGAGAACAGTGTTTTGTTTGTTTGTCTGTCTCTTTTTAATGGCATGGAAATTTAAAAAATCAATAGCAAGATAATACAAAATGACAGCAGTTACATGTTTCAAATATATAAAAATTAATAGTTTTGAATCTCAAAAACCCACATGTAATTTCACCGTCTGACAGTGTATATTGTGTTTTCACTTATCTTCTGGGAGTCAATACCTTTTATCACAGGCCAGGATTTTAAAGGGTACTGTGGTCACATGTTGTTTTGAACATTAAGATACTTCTCTGGTGACATCTTACATCAGGAAATGTACCAGATATCACACCTGCTAGATGTATGAAAGCCTTAATAAGATATCCAGGTGTAAGACACTGAAAGGACACTCAACATAATAGAATTAAGATTAATAACCCAACTTTACAACAACTGTAAAAATACAATTTGCAATGAAGACCTGAAAAGGCAATTTCAGCTTTACAGGGTGTTCATGCTGTAAAAACTAAATGGACAAGTTAAAGGGATTCATGTATGTTATTAGTTATTATTTGGAGGGAACATCATAAAGACCTTTCTCTCCATACTCATTAAAGCTACATTTATTATTTGTTGGTTTGTTTATTTTAAGCCACTTTTTTCTTTCTTTCTGCTGTACCTGAAAACAAAAAGGAAGCTAAAAGGAGCTAATTGTATATTGCTATTGCTACATAGCTGACATTAGCTTTAACTGCTGTTTACTTACCAGTCTAGAAGAAACTATATGAGTTCAGCATCAAACTTCACACCTTTACTCACCAAGAGCTGTCTCGAAGAAAACGCCAATCACAACTCTTGTCTCTATCACGTCTTTTCTTCGACTGAAGTTAGCGTGCTAACCAGCTAGTCTCGTCACTTTCTGATAGCGACAATGGCTGAAGCTCTTGTCACGTGATAAGCACCACCTATAGCTCCTGACAAGGATTCACCTTCGATGGCAGAGAAAACTTACAAATAGCCCCTTTAAGATTAGCTGAAATTCTGTAGGCTGGAAAACCAAAACAATGATCCATTGTTGCTATAAAATATTGATTAATTCAGCTTTAATGGAATGATCTAAACACTTTGAATAGTGACCCAAGGCTAATTAAATAATGCTTATTCTAAACTGTTGATTTGTGATCATCTCTGGATGAACAAAAACTTTTTCCACAATGACAATCTTTGTCTTCTGTGAAACAAAACTCTAACTTAAATGACAACACTATTTATAGTGTATGACAGGCTGGGTCGTCCTGAATCATCCCTCGCTGTAACCACATCTGGAGTTCAGCAACCTAAAACTCTCAAGTCTCATAGAGCTGGACAGTTTGGGCCATTTGGAGGGCATGGGTAGCAGGTGGCAGAGAGACTGCCAAAGGTCACAGTTTGATTCCCTGAAATGGCGAATGTGTCCGGCCACATCAGAGTGTCCTTGAGCAAGGCAACAAGCAGCCACATGCCAAAATCTCTTGAACTTCAGGGATCTTGATATGCTGACTCATCTCAGACATCCTCACTGCTAACATTTTAGTAACCAAAGTTCAAAAAATGAATTTTGCTAACTTGCAATTTGAAAAAAGATGTAGTGTATCTTAAGAAACCAAGGGGAATTTTGGCATTTTAGATACTTTTCATAGCTCAGATGTGAACAATTTCTTTTAAGTACAGGCCCCTGTATTCCTTGAAAATACCATAGTTGACTAGAGTTTGCAGTTCCTGTGCATAATCGGTTACTCAAACCACATATTGCCACATTTAGTCATATAATGCATGAGATATCTCCTCATATCCTCACTCCTTCCAAAGTTATATTTAACACAACATTTTTTTCCAAAAATAAAGGACTGGAGAGTTCTCTTTCAAAAAGGCCTTTCTAACACCACACCCATCAGCAGGTTACTTGTGGGGGGGGGGGCACTTTGTTTTCCCACAGGATCGGGAACAGTTCCTCATTAAGCTGTTGCTGAAAATTATAGTCATCATCTCAACTCCACAGGTGTTAGGAGGTGCTCATATAGTGGCACAGTAGCCACAGCTGCTTTCGTTCTGGCTCAGGCTCAGACAGTCATCAGACAGTTTGTTTAGGAGTCAGGGACTGGCTTTATACTTGATTTGATTATATCCAACTTTATAAGAAGTAAGGAGTTTTGAGTAGTGTATATGTGCTGCATGAAGGGCATGTCTGGCAATCTAAACCTTCACAAAAAAAGAGAAACAAAATACACCTTAACACATTTTTTTTTTTTTTTTTTTGCAGTCTCAAAGGTCGAAACCAAGGGCTCCAAACAGTCACTGTCTCCCTGCAAAGATTAATGGCAGGCTATTAAGTACGTGTAAATGTTATCCATACATGGCACCAGATTTTGGAGGGCATTGGACTTAAATCAATACCTGAGTTTCAATAACATGGTGTCAGAAGCCGACAAGCAGTGCAGCGTTGTAAATCAGATTTTTAGTGTAGCCAATAAAGGAGGTGACCTGCTTCAGAGCAATGCTTAGTTAATGGATTTTCAAAATGGGGACATCCAGAGCTGTAGTGGATGCCAGGCCGGTAGACATCTGTTTGTGATCAAAGTACAAGGTGCAGCGACTGAAGGCACATCAATCAAGCCACCTTTTCGCCTACAAAGTATGTTTGTATGAACGCAATTTACATCAGCAAATACATAACAGTATGAAAAAATACGCATGTTATATTCACTGGCAACATTTTGTTCCAATGCATGAAGTGTGATGTTCTTATACAACAGAGACTCTGTGCAGAAGAGGCTGGGGTAAATATTATGTGTATTAAACACATCAGTTTGTGTCATCTGTTTCAGGTGTTAACATTACGCTGCTGAAACACTAGATGTTATGTGAAATATGCTCATTTGCTTTAATGCAGAGAGTGAAAAGAGAGGAATGATACCACTCTGATGCGTGTAAAATACAGAGTGTTGTCGTGTCGTGTCGTTGTGCGTTGTGCATGTGTTGTTCGTTACATTGCATTGAGCTCTCAAGGCCACCGTAGGATCATTACTGAATATAAATACATTAAATGGCTATTGCAAAGAAAAAACATCCATGATTACTATTCATCAAGGTGAGTGTGGTTTGATCACAATGGGGCCGACATGAGCAAACAACCCCACAAGTTTTGCAGTGATGCATTTTACTTCATGAGATTTCTTTCCTGACTGAGCCCCACCCAAGACACTCTTATGTTAAATAACCAACACTCTTTAAACTTTACTAGACAATTCTGTCCACAGTCATGATCCCATCCCTCATACAAAGATGCTGATTGAAAAGAAAAGAGGTTTTCAAGACTTTTAATGTTTTGGCTGTATCATCACTGCACTCATCATTAGATAAAATTTATTTTTTGGGTAAAGCCTTAACTAAACTAGAGAGCGGCAAGGATAAAGAGATCTATTTAAGTAACAAATTCTTACTTTTTAGCTGAGTGTTCAGTATTCAATATATTAATTCATCAATTTATCACTGATTATAGGTTTTTAGCAGGCTTTACATGTTTGTATTTGCTGAAAATGTTTGCCTGGAGGCGTATAAAAAGAATAGTTTGGCAGACAAGATTTGGGCTGACAGATAAGATTGCACCTTACCCAGATTCTGGGTTGCTCAAGGCGCACTCTTATTATTCTTGGGATGACATTGCACCATCTCATCCATGACACAAGAATGTATCTTTCTCCTCAATTATGTATTTCTGTCCTGCCCAAGGCTGTTTGTGGATAGCTTTGGCTTGGACTGGCTATATGTCTCAGACATGCAGCCCTGTCTCCAGAACTCAGGATATTAACTTTATATCTATGGCCTTCATTGTGGCAGGAAACACCTTTACCGTAGCAGCAAAACACTATTGCAATGAGACAGATACACAGAGGATACATTTGGGAGTTGCATTTGTGACCTGTTCCCTTTCACCTTAATCTGAATGAGACCACAACCTGGTAACAACTTTGAAACAAGTTGCCCAAGGATATGTGCTTATGAAGCTCTTAAGTGACACCTCATTTCCATTTGTTACCTTATATTTGTTATTGCTTTCATAATTCAAATGATTTCCAGTTTTGTTTTGTCCATCTGAATTTTGTGGCTGGCATGGGCCCTCTGAGTGCACTTCAGTTTTTATAGAACGGAAGTTATAGGAAGGAAAACTAGGGGGATAAAAGAATAAAGTGTAGTGTGTTGTCTTGTGCCAAATCTGCAGGTGAATGAGCTCACAGTGAGATACCACTTATGTAGTGACCGTATAGCCAAAGCTTATCAAATGGTCATTTTAGCTCCATGGCAACATGTAGCTGCGCTCATTTATACATTCATGATTCCTGTTACCATGCGGTATGTTTCAAGTGGAGGGAATGTGATGTTTAGAGGATGTATGGATCACTGAGCTCTCTGGTCTCAGGTGTCACAGGTCCTCATCAGGGCCTATCTTTTTTTATACAGGACAGAGTGTGGTCACTATTAGGTCTGCAGTATACTGTACATCATGCTGTTCCAGTATATGAATCAGCCGGAGGATGCAGCCGACGTGATTGTGTAAAACACTGTCTCCAGGCCTATCTCCTGTAACAATCAGTGTCTATCTCTGTGGAAGTGTCCTTGTGCGAAGCATCTGCAATGACCAGCTGAGGGGCCATTTGACTAAATCTCAGCAAAGCAAAGTGAAGAGTGGCAGCACAGGGAAAAATTGTGTTCCCTCTAATGGAGGCCTGGTAGACTCATCTGAAATTTTTACTGCAGCATACAAGAAATGACAAACCTAAGACATGAAATCAGTGGTGTGCAGTGTCGAGGTGGTGATCTAACCCAAGGAAAATGCACTTGCTTCCTGTTTAGAATTTTACAGATGATTACATAATACATTAGATGCTGATATTTTGTATAATCCATCACAACATCCCAACATATTCCTTTAGGGGCTTGTTACGTTTAGAATAATCTGATATGTTTTTGTATGTTTTTTGCTTTGTGTGTACAGGTGTACATACATTCTTGTCAAAAACAAGTATTTTCAGTTTTTTCTCTTCTTGTTTTGTGTTTTGTTATGTTTACTTTGGTGCCTGGTCGTAGAGGGAAAGGATGGGAACATGAGGATACTCAGTGTACTGGTGTGTTTGTGTGTTCACCCATAGGTGTTTTCTTATTGTACACTTATTATTGTGAAATAAGAAGTTTTTTTTTTTTTTTTTTCCCCATAATTTAATAAATGCCAATTTCAGCTGATGTGTGGCTTAGAAGGAAGGTCACATTAATAATTAAATCTGTAGCTTTTATCCTGTGTATGGCCACTTCAAGGCATCTCAAACCCAGCCTTTAGCTTCGCTCCATCTGCTGCAGCTGTACTTATGCTGTCGCTCTGCTTCAACCAGAAGCAGTTAACAATTTTCAGACCGTCTTTCTGAGATCATCATCTGTCAAGTAGTTGTAATTTTTGGTCGTTTGGTCAGATTTTCTCCCAGGTTCATTTCTTGCTTTAACAACATCAAGAGATGCCGTGAACTTCTTTTCACAAACTCCTGTAGGTTAGACTGGGCTAAAGAAATACTTTTAGCCCCGATTAAAAGACTGTCAATAAAAATGGTTGTAGCTCAGAGTGGGCTGCTCTTCCGTTGCCATCTTGGCAGCGCCTGACTCCTGGCTAATCCAGAAATGGCAAAGAGGTGGGGCGTCAGTGGAGCTGAGGTTTGTGGCAACTATACGCTCATCCACCTGTCACTGAAAGCGACAGGCCTTCAATTATGCAGAACTTTAGGCCTTAATAAAATTAAATGGATGAGGTACATAAAAATTCAAGCCTGTACAGTTGTCATGTAGGAGGAAATTAGCTCCAGGGACCAAAACCGTTTTCTGTTGTAAACTTTGGAAAAAAGCTTTATGCAAACAGACAAACAGACAGGCCGACACACAGATGGGCCATCATCACTAATCTTAAGCCAAGCTGCTAGCATAGCTAAAGGTATTTAATTATACTAAAGCAGTCACACTTAATGGAGTAAAAATCAAAAACCCTGTCTCCTAGAAATGAAGTTTCTTTCTGACTGCAACAGCAAACACATTTTGTATTAAATTATTGTGTTAATTTCTCTAGTTACATAACGAGGATGAAGTAAAATCAGTCAAATGTTCACACAACAACGTCAAATGTTCAGAAAACATATTTGTTTTCTGCAAAAATACATGATCATGTAGCAGCATTACTACACAGTTTTATGGTTATTTATAGACAATCACTGAACTTGGTTATGGTTCAGGAAAGATTGTGGCCTGGTTTAATACAGTGACTTGACAGAATGTCTTTATTTACAATGAACCAAACTTGATCTTTTCATGATCTTTCCCTAATCTTAGCCAAAGTACTTCTGTTGCCCAGGCCTGGCCGTGGGCGGGGCTGTGAATGCAAACCCTGGTCTTTGCTGGGCAGTCCTGCACTTTTAACACTTGACATTCACCACACACAGCTCCTGGCCACTCTACTGCCATAAATAAATAAATATAGCACTTCATTGATTAAAAAAAAAAAAGTTGTAATTCTGCTGTTTCAGTTTTAATTTTTAGGAGATTTGTAGGAGTAAGGTTGAAATAAAATATGTATAATGTATGTAATACAACATTATCTATGGAGAGAAAGAGTCTGTCCACCAAAAATCCAAACATTATCAGAGTGGCAACATAAATCAGATCAGATACCTCACAAAAAAAAAAATACAGTGTACAAAGTGCTTTGAAAGCAAGGCAAAGGAAGCAACAACAGTATAACAGAGAGACATATTGTGTGATCTGCACGTGGTCCCTCCTCAGTGGCATTAAACTGGTCAAGGGACAAACCAGACAATGTTCCATTTTTTAAATCTAATTTCCATCAGGTTGTAATGTATTCAAACAGCTGGTGGCTTCTTGGAGGTGGCCTTGAGGATTCAAAGGCACCGTGCCTGGTTTGCATCACACAATGTTCATCAAATTAAGGCCACAGCAAAACTCACATCCCTCCCTCCACCAGGGGCAGGTCGTCTGCTGGCTGTGTCCCAGCCCAGCATATTTTATCACCCTAAGACCAACCAAAGACGTTCTTTGTGAGAGCGCATTGATTAGAACGCTCGTTCCAATGCTCTTCAATGCAGCTTATGATTATAAAGATGTGATTGCAGCACTGAATTATCCTGTGTCTGTATGCAAACTGAGAAATGGGAGAAGGTTGTAGAGAACAGCATTAGGTTTGCTGAGACCGCTCTGCCCTGATGAGCATGTGGGAGCATGTTTCTTAAACCACTAAATAAGATAATGTCCTCCTAACTGAAGCGTCCCCGGTGTTAATTACTTGAGAAAGTGATCCATTTGAATCACTTCAATTTGGATGCCCCAGTTTTCCAACAGTTATCTATTTTTAGCTATGCTAGCATTGCGGTTGTAGCCTGTCCACAGACCAGCCTGTCGGTCTACCACCTTCCTCTTGTACCAGAGGTCAAAGTCTGTACTCTGGACATTCATAGTTCACAGAGGATGAATTCTGATGACTTCAGTGATCCCCTGACTTAGCTGTACTTAGCAGACGCTAGCATGCTAAGATGGTGATGATGATGATAGATGCTGTGTCTCAAATCAGATCAGTCAGTACGCGCGAATGCAGTACATTGTGCACACAGTACTCACTGGCGTAGTGCGTGAAGGGTAGCCTGGTCCCAAATTGAACATTGCCGCTGTGCACTCACTGGAAATGACGTTCGCAACATGTGACCACGTTTGCCGCCCGCCTGCCAGCTGGCTTGACTTGAAAATGAACACTTAAAATAGCATGTGTGAGTTTGGAAATAAGTGAACTGAGCCACAGCAATGTGGTTAGCACGCTGAGGCTAGGTGCCTCACAGACAGCCTATTATTTCCTTTCAGATCGCTGATTGGTTTTGTGAATCATAATGAGAAATGGTCTGCACTGCAATATCTCCAATAATACGAAAAAGTACTCATAATAGTGGTAGTAATAAAAGTGATGAAGCAGAGTGCATACACTGGCTTTCTCCCTTTTCCCTCTCACTCCAGTCTGTCCTTTGTGATACCTTTTTGTCTAGTACCATCAACTGAGGAAATCACAACCCGAGAGTGTCACGCATACCTTCACCTTATTGAACCGGCTAGTTGGAGAAGAGGACAACAATCCCCTGAGAAAAATGATAATGATTTGGTCTTCCTGCTTCTCAGTGACTGGTGATTACTCCTAAGTGTTGCTGTGACAGTGGTATCGATTTACCCTGATATTCATCATCCCATCACCTCGGTGCTTCACATGAGCCAGACCAGCTCAACTCCTTTAAGGATGTTAACAAAGCCGGGAGAGCAGCTATTTTTAGATGTCCTGCTTACACAGCCAAAGGGCACCTAAAGGACATACAGCACAATTTAAAGGTGTGTGTGTGTGTGTGTGTGTGTGTGTGTGTGTGTGTGTGTCTCCAATTTTTCATTATTTTCATTTTTATTCTTAAAAACTCACTTTAGAGTTTTCTTTAATAAAATAATCTCCTAAAAGCCACACATTTAGACATAATTCTTCTAATAGCCACTTTCCTGGTAAATGTTAAGATACCAACAAGACAATGCCCTGCAGAAAACTGAAAACACATTAGACATCTAGTGCCACAAATTACTGCATCTCTTTTTTTTCCATAACATAATAAATAATAAATTGACTAAGAAACATTACCACAACAGCTGGCAGAAAATGTTGCAAGGTGATTACATGTAGTATTTGTCACATCATGTGCGGTGGCTGCATTCTAGATCTGAGCAGACAAATGACCACGGAGACAATGAGCCATACTGTGGTTGCGAAGCATCAATACTTTAAACCCTTGGTAGTACAAATGGACTCGTCCCTGACTGGATTCTCGGCTCTGAAGGAGATGATTCTCACCAGATGCTTGAAATCTTATTGCCTGGAAGGAGTGCTCTTGAAATACTGATTCAGTCTGAGAGGAGGCGACCATCTGTAATCTCTGCTTCAACATCACATCTAGCGGCAGCTCTTCAGTACGTATAGTACATACTGAATACAGACGTGCACATCTATCATATACTGGGCAAAACACAGAGTAGTGGTGTGGCTTCAGACAGGGTCACAGGATCTATTTTTTTTTCTGCCAAAAAATAAAAATAAAAATAGTAAAATACAGTTTTGGTTAATAAGTTACTGCTGTATTAGATATGAGACTGTTCTCCGATGAAAATACTAAAAAGACCATTGAATTGATTAAGAAGTACTGCCTGTGTATCCAAAACCTGATATTCTTCTGTGTCACAGAGCTCCACTATTAAACTATTACAAACACATCAGTGACCAACAGTGTTGCACTGGGTGACTGGAGCTACAGCACTGTACTGTTTGATGCATCTTTACCATGAGGACAGAAAATCGGAGTTAAATTCATGTTACTCAGGTGTCGTGAGTCTGATGTGTGCACCATCTGCACTGAAAAACTGGAACAAACAGCCCCCTTTCATGATCCCTTTGTTGTCACATGCTGTCGCATGTTGATTTAACATGTTAGCCCCAACAGGCCCGAAAACATGCCCACTCATTTTGCAGTCTAATTAAAGCAGTGAAGAGCTCTTCAGTCTGGGAACGGTTCCATCCAGCGCAGCACCTGCAGCTGACCTGTTTCTCTGCTCCATTTGGCACGTCGCCTATCACTTCAAAAGAGTGAACCCAACAGATCTGTGTCACAGCAAAACTGACATGGTGTTTCCTGATAAAAGTAGGATCAATCTTATAATACGCACGGAAGGATTCATTGAGCCGACCCCTCAGTCAGGAAATGATGAACAGAGACACGAGCACTTACCTGGTGCCAACTTCTAGCCAATAAAGAACTGAGGCAGGGAGGAGGAGATAGTGTATGTCTGCGCTGCCATATTCCCTCTGGGATGATGAGCAGCTTGTGATACCTGCGTATGCCAGTGGCCGGTTCCTGCTGGGTCTGTAGAGATTGTTTGGGAGTGAGTGGAATTAATCACACCTACTGTATCTAACTTTGCCTCTATTCTGGAGCAGGAGAACCAGAAAGAAAGAAAGAAAAGAAACCCTGCTGTGACTCATTTCTTATTGTCAGAAATAAAAACAATAAAGAGAGCATTGGGAACTTTTCAGCAGCACCTTAATAAGTCTATATCGCTGCCATGAGAACGCATCTTTTCACTATCCAATTACGGAGAAGTACAAAACAAGAGAACAGAGCTTCTGGATTACTGCGCACTGTGTAATGCAGGGACTAATAGAATATAAACACAGGTGACAAATCTGTTTCCAAACAAGGTGAACATATTACAGTAAATACTGTGAACTGCGCAAGCAATGCGACTCACAAACAAAACCTGGGAAGCTTAATGTCCCTTTTGTGTCTGCCCTGGAAAAATATACATAGCCGCTTGTCCTGCTTACTGAATAGCAGAGCTGCTGCTATTAACAGTCCAGTCTCTCAGTGGAATTATTTATAGTAGCGGTGCTGCCTCCATGGCTTCCAGTCTCTCTTCGTCTCTCTTATCTGATCAAACAAGGCCCACAATGGCAATGTCTTCACTTCATCAGACTCTATTAAGGTGCTGTCTTTGTACATCCTCTATTTAATTTGATACAACCCAAATTAAAAATGATGAAAATTGGTGATCTTGCTCTTTTTTCAATAGAGATTTGAGTCAGTATTGTAAGATATTCATGCACCAGCATGGCAGGAGTGGGAAATGACAGTAAAGCACAGTTGATTGCCTTGACAACACTACACATCCTGCACAGTGCAAGGGCAGAGGGCATTGTGATGCTCATGCATGAATTGATGCAACATTGGAAGAGTTTCAATTTTATTTTTCCATTGCGTCTCTCTGCATTAATATTTAGTTCTTAGCTTTTCCAACCTTCAGAATTGCCTAATGCACTTTGAAAGACTTTGTAATCATTCCAATATAATTATAAATCCATTTTCTATACCACTTATCCGAACCGGGGGGGGGGGGGGGTGATAGGCTGGACAGGTCGCCAGTCTATCACAGGGCTGACATATAGAGACAAACAACCATTCACACTCACATTCACACCTACGGGCAATTTAGAATCCCCAATTAACCTAACGTGCATGTCTTTGGACTGTGGGAGGAAGCCGGAGTACCCGGAGGGAAAGTATGCATGACACCGGGTGAGTATTTTCAAGTGATACAAATGTCCCTCTCAATGTTCTGCTTAGTGTTTTTTTGCTGAGCCATGGCAGAAGCATACTTCCTGGTATTTGCATGCACTGTAGGTTTGCTGACCACAAATTGGCAATTAATTTACACACCCTGAAGCCTCATATTAGCTGTAGCTGAACTTGCAAATTCATTTTTGCAGGGAATTAGGACAGTGGCTTTTGTCACCCATCTCTTACAGTTTAGTTAGGGCATGAAAGGATGACTTCAAAATTGCTCTCCTGGTTTGGATAAATCCCTAAAACTCATCTCTGTTCCTCAAAAGTACAAATTTCAAGTTTTCCCTTTGAGAGAAAAAAAAATTGCATATTCATAGATCAGGAAATAGTGAATAAAGCAAAGTAGCCTCTATCCCCTCCCACCTCTTAGTTACTCATCTGCAGCTTCAACTCTGTTCATCAAACACACAAACCACTTTGAGTGAACTGTACGTGGTCACCTACAATTTGATGCATAAGAATGGTAATGTATTTTAAGTATCGCTCTCTACATTGTAATAGATAACGAGCTATTATAGAGCTACTATAAAACCAAATATTCATGGTTTAGCTGCATTTCAAACCTTCATATAAATATGGAATAATAACTTTCACAGTAGCTACCAATGTGTAACTTTGAATAGGAATTAGCAATTTCTAATTTCTTGTTCCCTCCTTGGCTCAAAAACATCATATCTTCAAATGCAGTCAACAAATGCAGATCTTAATCAGCCTGGCCAATCAGTGTCCCCATCGCAATATCAATGTCAACATCGCCTCTTCATCTCTTACCCCAACCGAGGTTGTGAAAGATCTGGGTGTCTGACCCCAGTACGCCACCCAATTCTTGCTCCAGGCCATGGTTCTCGCTCGCCTCGACTACTGCAATGCCCTCCTGGCTGGGCCTTCACGCAGTAAAACCCTTCCAGATGGCCCAGAATGAGGCAGCCCGTCCGCTCTTCTATCAGCCCAAAAGGCCACATGTCACTCAGCTGCTTGTTGACCTACACCAGCTACCCATGGCCTCAATCAAAACAGAATGACTTCTGGGTCTGCACCCATCTATTTGAATTCAGTCATACAGGCTTATGCCCCTTCTCAGCCGTTGTGTTCCTCCCAAAAATTGCCATCCATGCACACAAGGCAATCTCAGTCCAGATATTCTCATCTGTGGTTCCCGATGGTGGAACAAGCTACTAAATGCTGCCAGAGCCGGGGTGTCTATCTCTATCTTCAAGAATCTCTTGAAGACTCTCTTCTGAGAGCACCTCCTCTCTTAACAGCTGTAACACCCTAATATACCTAATTAGAACTCACTATGCACTTTTGGTGCACTTCTTTACCTGGTCTCCTTGCACTTACTGAACAGATGTTGTACTTAGTACTTAAACCAAGTCTGCTACTGCGCTGAAGCTTTAGAGATGCTCCTCACTTGTAAGTCGCTTTGGATAAAAACACCAAAAGAAAAAATGTACTGAACTTTGTTGTTATATCACAGCCTGCAAATATCATTGTATTTTTTTTTATATACAGAATTTCATCAAAACAATATAGATTCCTCTTTGGTCAACAAGTTTTTTGAATATTGAGCTGTTTGCATATTTTTAAAGATGATACAGACAGGCCTATTTTATGTTTTACTTTCAGATAGAGGCATGGACTGAGACAAAGACTCATGTATCATCATTATCCATGAATCACAATGTGAAATAAACACTATTTCACTATTGACTCTAAAATTGCCTGAAGGTGTGACTGGTTGTTTGTCTTTATGTGTCAGCCCTGTTATTGACTGCCGACCCCACCCTCACCCAATGTCAGCTGGGATTTGCTCCAGCACCCCCGCGACCCTATACGGAGAACTGATATCAAAAATGGATGTACGTACCTGTACAGCTCAGTTTGTCTTGTCTGCTCTAATCACTGTGCATAGTGCTCATCCCATCTGCAGGGATTCATCCAGGATACATGCAGGCAGATTCCTTCAAATTGCCACTGGAATAGACATTCAAATACCTAATTTACTTTTTTATCCAAATTGCTTTGATGTGCCCTATTAAAACAGAGCATTTAACAAAGGCAGGAGTGCATTCTTATTTTAGGGATCTAATGATTCATCTGTTTGACAATTAAGGGGATTGCTTAAATTCTGCTTCTCTAGTGTACAAAGGAAGCAGGCTGTGTTGACAGCCTCAGCTCACAGCTGAACTCTGTATGTTGCTGGATTCCAACCTGATATTTTTAGTATGTAAGATAACTTGTCCTCAGACTGTAATGAGTCAATCAATCAAATTACTAAGGAGAATGTCAAAGTGGAATGAGCATGATGCTGATGTTAAAGCTGTCGAAGCCTTGAGATTGCAAAGTTGGTGTCTTGGAAAAATATCCATCTGAAGGAAAAAAAAACAAAAAAAAACAGGTTGAATAATTTTACAGAGATAGCATCTTCATCTTCTTCATAGTTGTCTCAAATCACAGAGGGAACCTGAACATGGTAGAGAAAGGGATGAGGAGGAAGAAGAGCAGCACACGCTGCACATGTGGGTAACGTTCTCACAATTACACTGAATTATTGCAATATCAAAGAAATTGATAGTCAATTGCCTGTAGAGTAGTTCTTTAAGACACAGTTGCTGTTTCAGTCTGCTTTCCTCCCAAAGCCAGAGGAGCATTTTTAACTTTGAAATGAGTTATTGCCATTGCTTTTGACTATATCCTATATTAGTAGCTGGGATTGGTTCTTTTCATTAAATATTTATACAGCTGATTCACCATCAGCTCATGTAAAACAAATGTTGTTATTCGTATAGAGTCTGACCTGCTCTTGAGCTACAGGAAAATTCATGTAATCAATGGACTTCCATCCTGTCAACCCAAACGAGAACTCCTGTGCATTCCAACCGATAACATTAGTGTTTGGGGGAAGCCAGTGAGGGATCACATCCTTAGTGCCGCAGTTGTAACGTCCCTGGGTTGATCTGGGCGTGTGCACAGAGCAGAGGAGCATGTCTTGAAACTCCTGTAGGCTTTCATACGCCGCTAAGTGGCCTAAGAAGCTGCTGAACAGGAATATGGAGCAGGACACTATTTTGGAGAGGAGGCTAAGAGATGATGGACTTAAAAATAATTTTCAAATACTGCATCTATCCATCCTCTGAACCACTTATCCTGTTCAGGGTCATGTGGGGCTGGAACCGATCCAGTCCATCACAGAGCTGACACACAGACTCAGACAAATACTCTTCATTCATGTCACGTAATTTAGAGCTGCCAATTGATCTAAAGTGCCAATGTTTCAACTAGAGGCTTCATAAATGATTCTAATAACCTGGACCCGATTTGGGACAGTGGTTGTGTCAGAGACAAGTTGGTAGAATCAGTTTCACAGCACTTGGTTAATGTGAGGGAAAGATTGTGGTCTGGTTTGATACTGAACAAAGTTCACAGTGGCTTCAGACACATTGTGTTTATTTACATTAAACCAAAGACACAATCTCTCCCTATATTTACCATAGTGCCCGCCCCCCAACAAGCTCCTGTATAAATGTAACACTTCATTAAAAAAAAAATCGTTGCCTCTGAACATAATCCAGTCACAGATTATGTTTTCTACAAAACCTATTTGCCTGTTGCTGTTTAGTTGTATATAATCTCTAGGAGACATGGGTTGAATATTAAGTGGTGTTTTAACAGCTCCTGAGAAAAAAAAGAAAAATCCAGGCTTTCATTTACCTTCTACATGCTTTCTCCTCATCAGCCAAACTTTTACTGGGCACTCAGGTAGTGTACAGCTCACTTATGTGAGCTTCCCAAAAACTCTTACTTCAGCTCTCTGCCATTTGGCAACTTTAAGTGGGCACTTTCGTAGTATGCAGTTGTGCTTATGTGAGTTTATGTGCTGGGAGGCTGCCCGTGGATTTATGTAACAGTTGGTGAGAGGCATCAACCACAAGCAGCGGAGAGCGGCTAAAATGAGCTAAAAGCTCCAAATGAAGCATCAGCCTCGATGGTTAATTCTCAGCTGGATCAACGGCACCAGCAACCCTTTCATATTGCAGGAAGGCATTTCATTCAGTGTTAAAAAAATCACAAAGATAGACTAATGTTTTATGTATTGACTATATATTGTTACTATATTTGCTAATATTCCTGCTTTTTTTTCCCAGCCACTTGTATGACTTGGCAAAAAGTGCCCATAACAGACATTATATAAGGATGGAAATGGGAATTAAATTTATGATTTTGAAAAACTTTTATTAGATGCACTAGAAATGTAATTTTGTATTTTAAAAAAAGGTATTATTTATGACTGGCACATTCACTGTGTAATATTTCCCCACTGTGCAGATGCCAGTGCTGGAACCCTGACCCCTGTCGGGGTTTAGGTGAATACTAGCCTTGCCCTGTATTGAGTTTGGACTCAATCCCAGCCACTGCTACTGAAGATATCACTGCGTCTGTCAAACAGGTAGACGGTGATACCTGTGTGATTGTGGACAAAGTATTAAAGTTGATAAGCTTCCATATTAGGTTTACAAAATTGATATTTCAGTGTAAGTATGGTCTTCCTGAATATATAGACAGTGCGATTACGAAAACACTCAGAGAGTATTTTTTTGCTTTGCACAGTAAACGTCGTGCAGTTCTTTTTTTCTGTTTATAACAGCCATAAACCCACAGACAAGCCTTCAAAAAGACACAAGTGAGAACAGCTACTTTGGCAGAGGTAATAAGTTTTTGAAAAGTGGATCAGGTCTGGATAAAATACAGTCAGTGGGGAAACAGGCCGTGGCTTCATCTCAAAACCCTCATGGAAATGAGGCAGCTGTCCCTATAATGCAATTGGATGACATTGTGCATGCTGCTCTCAGGATGTCAGCTCTGATAGCTTGTTGCTGCATCATACCAGCGAGGAGCATCACGGCTGATGCTCTCCACACCAACTCTATCAGTCATTCAGAAAACATATCTGTTCTAAACCCTGTTATTTCAGTGGCTGAGCAGGAGGTCAGTGTTAGTGCTGATGTAAATGGACTGGTGGAGCAGCGGCGGTGCCAAAGCAAGGATAAATGGCATCAATTAACTCCCTATTCTACTTGGCCTCATATTCCCCCCTAATCTGCAAATGCAGTTAATTTCAGAGAACAAAAAGTGTGAAAAAGATTTAGCATTCATCTCTTCTGAGAAAAAAATACTTGTTTGACAAACAATCGACAAGAATTTTAATCAGCAAAGGCCTTTTGGGGATGGTTTTCATGTCTCAGGATGGGTAAATCTTAACACACAACGCTTCCTCTGAAGCCCTGTGCAAATTTAGCCACTTCTAAGGGCTGTGGTGAAGCCAGTGTAGGGAGGGATGCCGAGTGTCTGTAATTAACTTTGTGCAGTGAATTCTTGATGTTCTGCGGGGTAGAAACATCCAGTTTGTCCTCTGTTGTTCAAATTCAGCATAATCAACATAGATTAACTCAATTAACCTGCAGTGTGCCTATCATGCAGAATGTTACTTTCTGCAACCAAAATGCTTAAATCAATTCTGGGCTACGGCAATAAATTATACTGTAAATCGACCAACAGATTAAACAGGAGAAGACAGATGCTTCCCTCCCTGTCTCACCTTCCCACTGAGGCAGACTTCCCTCCCACTGGTTTAAAATTTCATGTTTTCTTGTTACAGAACAGGAAGTGAAGATGGTTATTGCCGGAGGAGCTGAGTTTTTCACATCGGGTAACAAACAGACAGTTAACTGTCCATCCATGTGGTCATTACAACATTTCCCCACTGATGAGCCAGACAGACCATCAACTCTACAGAAGAAATGGATTTTCAATTATTATAAACTGGTGTGGGTCTGACACAAACAGAATAAAAAAAAGACCAAGAGTTTGCAGCTATGCTAACATGTCTGTGAGGCTGTACTCATCCACAGAGCAGGTGAAGGTCAGGGAAAGATCATGGTCTCAGATAAATGTTCTGCTCTGCTCTGAAAACATTTGGTAGCTTGTTCCACCATCAGCGAACCACAGATGACAACAGTCTGGACTGCGACTGCCGTGTGTGCCAATGCCAGACGACATTCCCTGGAGAAACGCAGTGGTGGAGAAGGAGCATGTGGCTGAATGATAGAGTACAAGCAGACGGGTGCAGACCCAGAAGTTACCGTGAAGGCAAACAGCTCTAACCTTAACCGAGTGCTTCCGGTGTCTAAACTTAACCATAAAACAGTTCAGTAAAGCTGTAGTCAATATGAGTGTTTTGACAGAAATCTATCGTGCTATCATGCTGATGTTTTGCAGGGAAGGCTCACCATGGTCCCCATCTTAGTGTAGCCCATAAACATGCTCATATTCACTGAACAGGAAGTAGCTGCCAGTGGTAGAGATTTCATGTCATGCTGGTGGTGCTAGAGAAAATCAGGGATCAACAAATAGGATGCATTTTCGAGGAAGCTTTGGCCTGGTAGTGGTGCCAGATAAAAAGTCAGTGGGTCAACAGACTTATTTGATTCATTCTCATTATTTAATTTACTTTCCAATATCTCTGTTCTCTGTATGTCTTTGCATTAGAAGCCACAAAACCTGCAAAAGCTGTGGTAAGATGTAACCTAAGCTTTAGTCCCAGGCCTCTTACTGAAAAAAAAAAAAACTAGTTAGAAAGTTGAAATAGCTCTGAAAACTTATTACTCAGTACTGAAGAAAGCACCTGAATTCTGCATTAACATCACTGCAGTTTAACAGTCCTGATGTAATGTCCTGCAATGTCTCCCCCACATGAAGTAACACAATGGAGGGCTTGCTTCGCAACTTTCTAAACTTTTCTGAAGCCGTCATTATCTCCCAAGCATATTCTATGGCATGACAGTGCTCCTCAGAAACGCCTTGCTGATGCCATCACTATTAATGGCAAGTCATGCACCTGTCTCTCTAGGCAAGGGCTCATTCACCGTGTGACATTGTCTATCACTTTGTCATGTTTCCTGTCTTACACACTCACGTCAGTCCGTTGCCTCTGGTCCGTCTCTGGTATTTTGAAAGAGGGCACAGCTGCAAACCCTCACATTTAATCCAATCCACCCGCTCAAGGTGTCACCTGGCAGCCTGTCGTCTCCTCCCGAATGGCTTGGACTAATTAACAGAGAGCTGTGATAGTTACACAGATAGATACACACTTGTATTTGTCATTAAAAGCTGAGAAATTAATGCTTATAAAATGATAAAGTCGACTGACCTTGCACGAAGTTTTAGCCAAACAAGGCGTCAGTGTAGCCTTTTATTACCTGATTGGATTGTTTATATCACTGAATTAAGTTTAACCTTTATGTGGCTTTGAAAACTGACTGATGCTGGTGGTTTCATGTCAGCGAAATATGATATTTCATCCTGAATCTGTGTTTTCATCAGTCTGTTAAGCTTTGACCCACAGCCTTTGATCATTAATGGCTCAGCTGTCATGAATCGTTGTGCTCACTTTTATGTAACAGGAGGAAAATATTGATTTCAGTGAGTTTATGGCCTTTGCCTGTGAAAGATGCCCTAAAACATGGCAGTGACCTGAACTCTATTGAGTGTTGTTTTATTTAGGCTTGAAGGCACCGTTAAACAATATTTTGATATAGATTTTCATTAAATTCATTTCTTTTCATGGCAACATTTGACAGCGTTCAGGCCTGTTACAACAGAGCAAACTGTTATTTAACAGGTGTTAATTTTCATCTTATCAACACAAATTTCAAAGAATGGAAAAGGTGAGAAGTAAAAGATGACCGGAGTGAGCAAAAGCAATAAAAAAACATTTCCACATGGTGGAACAGGATATTCTCATTACATTAACAATAGACTGTAATTAAGTCTGCAGCATTGTGTGCAGAAAAACAAAGAGAAGCTGTCTCTGTGCCAATAAGATAAATAGAAGAAAGAAGTCAGGGATGGAGCAGAAAGCAAGCAGATTTCCAGAGTAAAAAGCGAACAGATTTCCAAAATAGTCCCTGAAGATCCAGCTATTTATGTAGAGAAATGAACCATTACTACATCTAATTTGTGGCAAATTGATCCTGGAGACTGAGGCTGTCATCAATCCTCCTGCTTGTGTGTTTAGGCTCTGATTTATACTTTGTCAGGGGGGAATAGAGCTAGGAGGACAAATGTGTCAGCTCACTGCCTCTCTGAGGCCCATGTCACAGAAGAGCTATGACAGTGAAGAAGCCAAGAAGGATTCACTCAAGCTTTTGGTGACAGAAAGCTTTTTGCAGGCAGATATCACAGAGGAAGCCAGCCTTCAGGTGCAAGATATAATAAAGTGAAGCAGGGTTTAACACCTACCTCTGGAAAGTGTCCATGTTTAATTTCTAGATAAGATTATTGGCTGTGATAAGTAGAGCTTGTTTTTTTTTTTGTTTTTTTTTTTACTCCTAATTTTAGAGTTTGATTTCAAGATGGTTTTGTAGGGGTCACTAGCCAGACACGTGGCTGACCGGAGTGGACATTCATTACACATGCTACTTGTAATGCTGATGGTGACTCATGCCAAACCAAACAGGTTAATTATATTTGCAGTTTCTGACTGTAGAAAGGGATGTGATCAATGCTTATAGCATCACCAGGGTTTAAGAGGTCATCTACCTGGTGCTGATATGAGTGCAGTTTTACACTTTCAGCATCTGAAGCAAAACAATCAATATATGTACATATATGTAACAAATTAAAGAAAAAACTCGAATAAATTAAAGGAAAAACATGAATATATTAATGGGAAAAGCTAATGAATGCAGACGGCAGGTGAGGGGTCACTGCTCAATGATTTGATGGCTATGAAAGAACAACTCTCTCCATCACCATCATCAAAACAAAGGTGGCTCAAGGATGGTGCTGTTTATTTGTGAACTCCTGTAACTCCTGTCGAAGGTCACATTGAAACAAAACAAAAGGGAAGGAAATGAAAAAGGATGCAGAGACACAGACAGTCAAGTTCACCCAACAATCTAAGAAAAAGACAGAAGACAAAGCCCTTACATCTGTCCTGTACTATTTTCATTTGTCTCACCACAGAGAGAGCTAAAGCAGTCCTGACTGTATATTTCCCACCAAAGTTAATGTAGGAGAAGAAATCTTTAAAAAAGGCCTGAGGCAGAATAAATGTTTAATGGGTGCATTTATTAGACGTGGAAGGTCCCACAGATGTAGACATAACTTTGAAATAAATGTCCCCATAAAGCCCTGAAAGCTGCAATGTCATTATTACAACTAGGACTGATAACACTAACATTAATACCATAACTGCTGCTCTCTGTCACTGCAGCTCTATCATTACTGCTCCCAACCACACTCCCCTCACGATGACTACCACTGCTGCAGCTCCTGATATCACCGTCACACCATCACTGCGTCTTCTATCACACAAGCAAGCGTGTATGTCACATTCCTTTTCTTTAAAGGCCACAGTCTGAACACACTTGGTGAACTGATATTGTATTATCCCCATCTAGTGGTCGAAAGCAGCTAATGCAAGTGCATTAGCATATTAAACTCCATTGAGGGAACAGTTCAGTTATATGTGGCAGTCATGCTATAAAAAAAAAAAAAAAAAAATCAGCTGATTCTAGGATGGTCCTCAAGTCTCTCTCTCTCTCTCTCTCTCTCTCTCTCTCTCTCTCTCTCTCTCTCTCTCTCTCTCTCTCTCTCATACTACTTGTTTTACAAGTTTTTTTTCTTTTACTGAACAATAAACTTAAACAACAAACAAATAAACTATATATATATATATTTTTATATGTATATGATGTATAATGTAACGGATGGGTGGACAGAGCAGCTCTGCGTCGGCCTCAGGAAGCAGCTGAAAGGGGAGGAGCTAGCTGCGCTGTGTGAAGAGTGTCTGACAGGAAAGTAGTTCTCATGGCGGTGGATCGAGCATCTCTGTTCCTGTAGAAGTTGCAGATGAGTCCCGGGACCGGCCGCCGTCTCTTTCCCAGCCATGCGCCTGCTGATCGGTGTGATAGCGCTGATATCTGCGCTGGCTTCGCGCCTGCCCGGCGGAGCGGCTGCAGGCTTCGCTCCGACTGTGGGACACTCTCTGCATGTCGATGACGGGAACTTTTCAAACCGGGATCACATGAGACAAGAGCCCTTTCAGTACCACCAGCAAGTGATGGCTCCCCTGCCAGGTTTGTATAGATTCGCCACTCAGACTGCAGTTAACTGGTCGGGATTATTACTGGCGTTGTGTGCTTGATGCTGAGGATGTAAACTGAAAATAAATCACATTGTATCTTGAGATTAAACGGTCATGTTGATATTTCTTGTAATTTCTACTAACCATCACATTAAAAGGCTTTTTGTAACAGATTAGAGACGAAGATGTCCAGATTTAGTGGAACTGGACCATCTGTATCAGGATTTGTTCACAAATCTGCTGATCTGTTCATGAGTAATAAGGGATGTGAGAGCTTGCTGCTGTCACCTCATGAGTAACGCCTACTCCATCTGTCTCTTTTCACTGCATCCACAACAACAAGGCATCATTTATCATTTCACGTCCGCATCATTTACGATATCAGATCATTTTAAAGTTGAACTTGAGCGTTGGCCAAAAGTGTGTTAAACATATGTGAGGGCCAAACAATATCACTCACTCAGCAAACCACCTGTTTAGACTACATCATTTGTAGTCTGCTCTCTAAGTGAGAATATACTCCCTCTCCCTCCACAGTATGTCAGAGACAACCATCTTGTTGTTTACAGCAGAGCAGTGCAGAGGGTCTGAAAGAGGGATTTGTGACCTTGTTTACTTATCAACTGATTCATGTTTAATTCATGCTCCTGTAGGAGTACATTACCATCCATCATCACATGACCCCTCTGCATGGGTTCATGATTTAACACTGGGAAATGTACCCAAGCATTCTGTTGTGTCTTGAACCAAACCCCAACCCACCCCTGCTGGCTTGTCCTGCCAAAGCATCCTGTCCCTTCAGTACAGAGCAGACTCTCAGGGGAATGACTGCCCACTTTCTTCTTCTACTAAATAATATGAAAAAAAAAAGAGAAGGCTGGAAATACAAATGTACAAAAAGCACCTTCTTTCTTGAGCCAGATGGTCAGTTCTAACATCTTCATTGTTGTGTCCTTCATAATAGTCAGAGCAACAGATTTAAAGATCTAATCATTTTGCCCCAGGAGGGAATTTGACGACAGGACTGGTTGGAGTTAGGGCATCAACTCTTCACCTCCACTCCTCCCTACGTGTCTTTTGTCTCAAATCTCAGGTCATTTTTATTTTTGCTGACTTGTGCTTGAAACTGATTTTGACCCACATATTAAAAGGTGCGGGGTTTTTTTTCCTCTCCATTAGTGGAATGTGTGGCCTACTTCCAACACACACACACACACACACACACACACACACACTTACACACGCAAGCATGTTTGTGGGGCGGGGTGGGGGGTGTCATCAGAGATAAGTCCCTGTTGGACCATCTGTTTATCTTGCTTGGTGGTCTCTCGGAAACGACAAGTCAACATGTTTTTGTTCCTTCCTCGTGATTTTAATGATAGTCTGTGGTGACATGATGACACTGTGTGCTCTTCGTATGACAGCAAAAGCACATTTAGGTGCTTTTAGCCACAAAACGTGGTGTTTTCAATAATTTTAAGTTGCCATTCTAATATTTACTGTCTTAATTTCAGAGACAAGAAGCATTGTGATTTCATCTTTGATTCATGGAAATATGTCCATAACATAGTTTAAAAAGTCTAATGTGCACATGCTGATAAAGAAAAGCGTTTGAAAACACCACCGGGCCCCAGAGCTGTCATGTATAACAGTATTCGAGCCACATCGCGCACCACAGGGGATCTATTTCTCATCTGCCTCGCTGGCCTCAGACAGCCCTTTTCAATATACTTCATAACCCTCTGTGTGGAACGGTTCAGTTCGCCAAATGGGGAGATTACAGTAATCTGGCACGACACACCTCCACTTCAGATTTAGTGACCCCCTTCTGCTCCGTTTGGCCACCAACACAGAGCACACAGACAGAGGAGGCTGCCTCTCCCAAAACAAGCGTCCTCTTGTCCATCTGCACTGGCAAACACTTTGTATCTCAGTGGGTTGACTCTTAACGCAGCCAAATGTAGATACTGGTTTCATATTGTGGCTGGAAAATGCCGGACCTCCTGGCAGCTCCAGGCGTTCGTCTGCATCTGATCAAAGGGAATCGTTATGGGGGGTTAGGACAGGGATTGATCTGGTTATCTGGCTTTGGCAATGGTGTGAAAGCTGGTAGCATAAGGCATGGCCTCATGAGTTTACAGTAGAGCTCTGGCAGATCGTTTAGCAGCAGGATTATGAGCAATCAGACTAGCTGCAAATTCAACCACTGCTCCTGCCAGTGTTGAGTTGTCACCATTAGAGAGAGACGCTCATGGCATCATAACTGGTGAGGTTGCTGCTATAGCAGTGCTGCAGCAGGTAGGTGCTGATGAAAAGTCCAAGAAGGACCTTTTTTTTTATGGCCTCCTAGCACAAAATAACTATGATATACTCTGGAGGGCTGATGATGAGCTAGCTGCTGAGATTTATGTCTTCCAAAACTCACTTTCTGGGCCAGACTCCACAGAAACGGTACAGTGGAGAAAATTTATAGCAGGGACAGAAGGTGAAGGAAGATACCTTGGTGCTGCCCAGTGCCAGCACAGTTTTTGCAGCTGTGCATAGCACTCTTGGTGCTGAGCAGCTTCTTTGAAGCAGCTCCATCAGTTTTTGTTATGGGGACCTTTGGCTCAGATTTTTCCAGCTTTTTTGTTTTTGCTCTAACCTCATGCTATGCTACCTCCACTGCTCCATAGCAAGTGTGTTTGGAATGCTAAACTTTACATTGAAAAATTCACAATTTAAAGTTACATCAATACTTTATTGATCATCTGAGGGCAGGAGAGCAAGCTGCAAACGTAACACTGACATATTATCACCCTGTAAAGTTGTTGTCGACGTGTTAGCACGCAGTAGCCTATAAACGGTAAACTTGCATCCAGAAAACCAAAACAATTAGAGTCTAAACTGATCTGCAGACACCTCTGACATTGCACATTTTAATTTGATCCATTGGTCATACACAAATATCGACTAGTGCAGCTTTAATTATCATGCGTCCCTCAGGCATTGATTCTTGGTAGGATCTGCTTATCTGCATGACGACCATTTGTTCACAGTGAGTGGGCAAGAAGTGATGTATTACTGAACCTCCCTTCATTCTTATGCAACACTGTTCCTCTTAGAAATAAAGTCTTGTTGTCATGCATTTACTATTAGATGTTGGTGCGCTGTGTGAAAGTGGCTAATTGGGTTTGTGGATAATGTGTCACATTATCATTAGGCCCTAAATGAGATTCTCAGGGAGCTACCTGAAAACATGTAATGATTAGGGCTCCCTCATGAGAACCACTTTATCGGAAAGGTGTACTGTACTTAGCTGTCTGCGATGCTGATGGAGCATAATGTCCTGAATGCTTACTCTGTTGTTCTAGTTGCCCGGTTTGTATTGTGTGTCCACCTCTTTAAAATCTGCTGAGATTAATTGACTGATATCCTCGAGGGGGTATGCAAATTAGCCGGCCTGTTGTGTTGTCAGTAAGGCCGACTAGCCTGCCAGGTTAACTGGAGCTGCAGCCAACTCCAATCTGTTAAAGCAATAAAGGACGTAGTTGTACTAGATAAAAGCGGTAGACAACATAACATATTACAAATTACAGGAGCTTACAATGCAATCTGGTGCAAGGTGCAATTCTGAGACTGGAAATTTTTTATTGTGTTTTTGTTACAATGAAAGATTTGATTGTGTGTGAAGCTGTAAACTATTGTGTTTCTCCAAAAGCACCTTGACCACAATCCCTCTTTATCTTCACTACAACCTTTTTTTCCTCTACAGGTTCTTCCTTTAACCTGAAGGTCCAGGTTAGCGACGTGCTGAGTCGGCAGCCCCTGAGCCAGGCAGTGGTGGACGTTTACATCAACTACACCTGGGCCAACACCAGTCTTACTGGGGAGGATGGCGGCGTTTTGCTTCGTGTACCTTACCAAACTGGGCTGCCCATCACACTTGTGGCCAGCAAGGACGGCTACATGAGCTCACTGCTGCCATGTATAACCAGCAGAACGCCAGGTGAGATGTTTAATGTGTGTATGTGGAGGTTGTTTAGCTGCGTCACCATGGTTAATGAGCTTCACCAGATGTGCAAATTTAAGAAAGTGTCACAGTGTTGTTTTTATTTATCGCTGACAACATTTACACGTACATTTAGACTCTTACATCGTTTCAACCTCTGAGAAATCGCTGCACATCTTCAGTTAATATCAGGTGTGTGTGTGTGTGTGTGTGTGTGTGTGTGTGTGTGTGTGTGTGTGTGTGTGTGTGTGTGTGTGTGTGTGTGTGTGTGTGTGTGTGTGTGTGTCAGTCAAACATGTCAGTGAATCTGCAGGGGGGGAAACATAGCAGTGGGTTTTCTGTTTCCTACTGGGACGCTTCAAATAATGTCCTGTAAAGAAGTGGTCGGAGAAAATACTGACATGCATATACTTAAGTGATTCTCCTAAAAGAAATTTCTGGTTGCCATGGCCACGTCAATTTCTGCTCCACAGTACTGCACTTGACACCTAATTGGATAGCAGGAGTGGGCAGCGCCCACGAAAATCTATTTAGGACATTTCTATTGGCCCACATGTGGGATGTGTGTGATCTTCTGTCTCTGAATTTTGACCTGAATTTTGAATCTTGAGCTACTGTTTTTGTTGTGAAAGCCTCCATCACTTCTTGCCTCTGTGTGACTTGATGTAATATAATGTCACGCTGCCATCTAGTGGAAAACATGTTCGTTCTTAGACTGAATTCTTATAATCTCTTCCCGTCCATTTCTCCTTTTACTGTTTCAGTATTTTCATCAGTGACCATGTCACTACTTGGTCTAAATCAAGGAAACATCTGGCTCTTTGAAGATTCTGTCCTGATCACCAGCAAAACATCTGGTACAGTATAAATGAAGTCCCACCTCTTATTTCTTAGTGCTCATGCTCTTTGTCTCCTTAGTTGTCGTTACAATCATTAATTTTAGGAAACATATCAAATCATATCAGCTATTTATTTTTTATTTTTTTGTTGTCTTTTCTTTTCTAGATGCTTCGTCACAGCCTGTTGTCCAGTTTCCCAAGAGCTTGCTGAATCTGACAGACAGCACTAATGTCACCTCTGTCAGAGCCTACCTGACCATCCCCAAGCTGTCATCAGAAGATGGCAGCCTTCTCAACACTCTGGGCATCCTGAGCAGTAAATCAGGTAGGTGGGTGTGTGTGTGTGTGTGGGTGTGTATGTGTGTTTTAGTGTCAGTATACAAGCAGTAAATAGTCAGATTTTTAACAGAAAGTGGACTTAGTTCCTCGCTCTCTCCAATTCATAATAAAAGTCAGTGTTATTGTGCATGTGGAGATTTAAGTACTTTTTAAACTAGTGTGTGAATTTTAATATTTTGTCTTTTGTGCCATCTGGTGGTTGTAATATTATAAAACGACTAATTTTAAAGCTTCATTATTTGACTATTGTAAATGTTTTTTCTTAATTCTTTCTTACTTTCTCGTATTGCATAGTTGTCTTTCTTGTTGATTGTGTCTTTGTGGTTGCTTCTGCTCGCTGCTTCTAGTTCTTCTCAGACCTCTCTTGAGAGAGGCTGCCTGAAAAGATTAAATAAAAATATAAATAAAAATTGACACAGGTGCAAAGAATCTGGGCTGAAAGCAGCAAATACCATAAACTGCACCAAAATTCACAGGGAATGTTTCGGTCTTTCTTTTTACAGTCACTTAAATAAATTCTGCACAAAGTGGCTGTATCAAAGTGAAATCAGTGTCACTGTTTGAGCAGGACAGTCAGTCTGTCACTGTTTATACCACATTATCCAAGCAGCAGTCAATACTATCAAACTACTGTGGTACCACTTAGCCGAAATTCCCTTTACCTGAACTTCATTCAAGAAAAGATAAGTGCTAGTAAATTGAATTTACCCAGAGGACATATTATCCAGCTCCTCCTCAGCTTTGTCTTGTTTTTTCAAGGATACGTGAGTGTGGAGTTGAGCCCGGTGGCGGCTGTGAGTGTGCAGCTTTTCTCCGGAGACTCAGAGTTACATGTGAGTGGGCCCATACAGATCAGCCTCAGCATCCCTGACAGCTGTGGACTTCAGGTGTCAAACGTGGTTCCAGCATGGTTCTTTAACCAGACCACTGGTGAGTAGAAATGTGATTTGTGATGACACACAAAAATCTTTGAAATTCTAAAGTTGCCTTCAATTAGACAACTAACCCAGTGGCTGTCTGTGAAATGCTAAAAAGTTCAGTTTACTTCAAATCAGCCCACTGGTCTGCTTATTCAGTGGCTGACAGTGGTTTACAGTCAACTCAGTGGTTTCAACAATCTAACATCAGGTGGCCACTTTCTATCCCCTGTAGAGTAACAGAGCCCTCTGACAGTTTATGAACCCCTCACAGAAGGCTCCTAACTTCGGTGCATAAAGATTGTAAAGTCCTTGAATATTATTTTACTTACACATGCAGTTCATATTTTCTCATAATCCAAGGCCCTTTATTATGTAAAATGTTGAAATGCAGTAAAATAAACACATTAAAACAAAAAATTACTGTCACTTTTAGAGTGATGGATTGTGATATATACATACAGACATATATAAATACACACATTATATTTTTATATATATATATATATATATATATATATATATATATATATATATATATATATATATATATATATATATATATATATATATATATATATATATATATATATATATATATATATATATATATATATATATATATATATATATAAAAAAATTAAATAAAAAGGTAATCGTGTCAACTTTACCTTTTTTTTTTAGACAAATGTAAATAAATGTTATTTACAGATAATGGTGGCAATACATGTCAACATATTCTGGCAGTAGAACAAATGTGTGTAAGTACATGTTTTGCCACTTATATATTGCCATTTATTCACATTTGTCTAAAAAAGGTAAAGTTGTGTTTACACTTTTACCTCATTCTTGGCCAAAAAAACTACGAACGGTCTAATTTCTCAATCAAGTTTTGGGTTATTTGGGGTCCACAAAAGAAAGTCCCAACATAAACCTCCAGTGTGAGAGATAGTTGAGGCTTATTCTTTTTCTTAAACCATACAGTGTTTTCCTCATGTCATAAAGCTTCTCATTTGCTTGTTTTGTGGTTTGTTGCACCCAGGAGGATGGATGAGGAAAGGACTTGGGAAGGTGGTGTTGGTGGATGGAAAGCTCATGTGGACGTTCACAGCTCCTCATCTAGGATACTGGATCGCAGCCCCTCTGTCATCCAGCAGAGGCAAGTGCTCACCAGAGTTATCCAGTATTCGTTTGATAGGACCATCTGTGTGCACAGCAGCAACACAGCAACATAATCGGTCAATGTATAAAATGGAAATGAATTAATTAATGACAAGCAACAAACCAACGTTTTTGTGATGGTTGTAAATCTGGTGTAAAAATTGACAGTTCTCATTGCGGCTGTAGATTTTTTCTAACTTTGGAAGCTAATGGGGAATCAGATGTTTTAAATAGCAAACACTTAAATACACAAAGCAAATAGTTCTTTTTCATCCACTGTGATATTTATCGCGTGTCTGTTCAGACTTCTTCCGACCGTCTCACTTTTGCTTCAGGTTTCTTTGGACTCGACAATCCCATTGACTTCATCTTACACCACTCATCTCTCCTGATGGTTGTGCTCGGAGGACTGCTGCTTGTGGTCATCTGCCTTCTGCTTGGATTATTGTGTTATCGCAGGTAACAAAGTCTTTCATCTCTTCAGCATCCTCTAAGTGGTGATGATATTAAAGTGATTGCCTAGAACAACATGTAAAGACACACTTAGTGGTTTTGTCACACAACAAATGTAAAAATGTTTTCTCAGCTTCAAGTATTTCTTTCAGTATATCTTCATTTTATGGTTGAGCTATGCTTCATCTGATACAACTGGAGGATGTAGTTCCTGTTTAGTTGTAATTTTAAGTAAATCATATTTTAGGGAAAATCTTCCCAGTGTCACAAGCTAATGGTTCCCCAATAGCTTCCACACAGAGGTCACTAGTCTTCCTGGGGTCCACACACAAATAAAAACAATTATTAAAATCACACTATATCAGTAAAGCAAAAAAAAAAAAAAAAAAAAAACACACACACAACAAAACAGAATAATTAAAATAACTTGACATGTAAAACAATAAACAATAATAAATTACAATGAAAACAAAATCAAGATTGTCACAAATGCACATCAACAAGAAGAAAATAAAGACAAGTTACAGAAACCACAGTGAGATCTACATGAGATTTATCAGATTTTGCTTCAGTAAAAAGAAAATCTGCTCTTGGTCTCTCTGATGATGGGGAGCAGGCCTGTAAAGGACACTTCTCACCGACAGATGACCAGTGCTTGATATGTTGTATACCCCAGACAAAAACCTGTTTAAATACTTTTTTTTTGTCAAAAAACTATTATAAAGTGTGTTATTCCATATATCATGCTGCATGAACAACAACAACAACAACAACAACAACAACACTGATGTTGTGTAGGCTGCTCTCTGCTGTTAGCATGTAGTGTGTTCAGTGTGTTCCAAACATTTACCCACAACATGGTTAATTACACTACATCTGTGCTGCAGTGTCACCTCCTCACAGCACTGATTATTGACAAAGTCATACGGCAGTGATTTCAGAATGTGTTGTGACCCATTTGTTTTCTGCTATGACTCTGGGGGGGCTGTTAAAATTCATCGTATCTGTGGTAGAATGACTGAAGCTGCCCTTCGAGCAAGCTGCACATTTTAGAGCCACTTTTCAAACCTCAAGACCCTGATTATTTTCACTTCAGTGTAAAAAAACAAACAAATCCATAGTGATTTGCACAACTGAATGTGTCTATATCTGAATAATCAGTGTTTGCAGGATGAACTTTTAGACTGTTTCATTTCTTTGGCCTCGCTCTGCTTAAAGCAAACGTTCTGTCTTGTCTGCAGACGTTCCCTCAGTGAGACGGAGGCGAAGACGATCCCTCCGGTGATGAGAAAAGACCAAACCACCTCCACGTGTGACGATGAAGTCTTTGAACTGTATTCAAGGGGCGCCGCTCATCCACAGGATGGGCTGAACCAATCATTCACAGAAAGGGGGGACAATCGACGCAATTCCTCTCTTAATTCAATGCACAGTGTGATAGCCAATCCCGGTGCTGTGGCCATCACGCTGGAGTGTGCCGACCTGGACCTGAACACCGAGCGTAATGACGGGACCTGTTTATTCAAAACCACGGAGCAGATGAGAGTTCCGACATCTCTGACTGAGAACTTGTTTTTCTACAACCAGCCTGTCGCCATCCTTCACGCTCCAGCCTTCTTCCATTTGGAGGAGCAAGCGGAGCAGCCCCAGTGGAGCAAGTCGGCTACTCTGCCCCGTGCAGGGGCTTCAAACAGTGCTGCCACCGAGCCACTGAGTAAAGACAGCTTCACCCAGACACTGCCAAAAGGTCCGTCTGCCATCCAGAACCAGGCGGTCGAAACTGAGGACCAGCTCGGGGTTTTAGAGGGCTCTCAGGCAGCAACCTCCACCAACACACCCAGGGGTCCCTTCAGCCTCCCAGAGTCGGTGTCTGTCCCGGGAACATTAAATAAAATCAGGGACAGCAGGCGCTCGGTGCACGCCTTAGGAGAGTTTGATAAAATGCCCTTGCCCCAGCCTCCCCGGGCCTGGTTTGTATCTCTGGAGGGAAAACCTGCAGCTGAGATCCATTACGCCGTGTCAGAGCAGCAGAGGAGACGGAGGCCAGTGGAGAGTCGAGAAACCAGTTTAGACTCGGGGGTGGACATGAGCGAACTGAACCAGCCACCTGGACGCAGGGCTGTAACACTGGAGCGCAACGCTACTTTTGTCAAAAGCACATCCAGCAGCAAACACGCACCTCCACAATAAAAGCTCCTAATACCTTCCTGCCTACAGTTCCCTTCATGACAAACGACATATTGACCTTGTTGCTTAAATATTTACATAGTAATGTTTTTATGGGCCCATTTCTTCCAACCATCAGATTCCACATACTTTGCACTCCAACCTCTGCACATGTTGAAAAGTGAAAATGTTGAACAGTTGTCATGGCTTCTGTAACGTTAAACATTAAATGCCAAAAACGTCTCATAACCCACCTCCTTTTTAACAAGCTGTCTCCTCTCTCATCTTCTGCCTCATTTATATTATTTTCAAATATTCAAATAACATCTCATTACTGATATTTTTGACCAGAGGTCAAACGCTGCCTTTTTAAGGCTACCTTAAAAAGTCTGAATGCTTATGTTAGTTTATTAATGTTATTGATTTATGCTCGTGCATTTAAAGTGTGTTTGTGCAAGTTTTGGTGTATTTTGCCATGAAGTGAATCATTTCATTATATTTTAATACAAATGAATAAATAAAACTGACATTTCCTGTTTCAAACCCACATTTATATACTTCTTGTATTTAGATACAGTAACATAAATAAAACAGAAAAATGTAATTTATTGTTATAATTGAGGTTAAAATTACCTGAAGCAGCTGAGGAATATTTGCTCTCAGCATATTTATGTTGTCTCAGTACATTAACTCCGGCTTGTGATGCTTGAGAGAAGCCCTGTCTACTCCTGGCTAACGAAGACTGACAGATTGTATATCATATATTTCTTACTCCACTGCCATTATTTAACAACCTAAGAACCTTTGGTAGCAGTTCCAGCATGTAGAGACATTCCCCTCAAAACCTCCCTCTAAACCTGAGCCCAGACACGTATCATGATCCACAACTTCACAAAAAGACTGTAAACTGTATAGACAAGAGATTTGAGCAGACATCAGTAGTAGTGGTATTATTTTAGCCTATTATTATTTTCTACCTTGTTAAAAATCACAGCTACAAACATAATAATTACTGGTTGGCTGCTCTAGACTGTAACTTACAGCAGCATGTAGTCTAATCATTTACTGTGCTCTGCCTCAGAGCCTGCCATGCTGAAGGTGTGGCCTATATGCCAGATCTGTACAGCCCACATACCACACAGATACTGAACAAGAATAAGGAAGTACTTAGGTCTGACCTTCAACTTTGCACCAACAATAGAGGCAGGGAGCAGCGATCTTTTGGTTTCTGTTAAGGAAAAGACACTTCACCTTTTTCCCTGCTGTTTCGTGAACAAGTCACACCAATTATAGGTAAGTCATGTGCACTATTTATTCTGTCATAAAGAGAAACTAGTCTGCTAGTTAACCCAGTGATATTCTGCTGATGTTACATTTATATATGAAAGTATTAACTGTATTGTACATACAGTACCCTGTAAGGGTTTCAGTCACTAAAAGATCATTTGCAGTTAGTGCAGTGTTTTATGCAAACAGAAGCTGATGAGAGTTGATTACAGAATTTACCCCTGAGGCTAAAACCTATACACTACTGTAATAATATCAAACACAAAGCACTGGGTGAATGTTTTAAATGAACTGTATTATGGGAGGGAACCAACAAATCCTCATTAGACATGTTCTGTCAAACTGTCTGACTTTCTGTTAACATGCAGAATATTTCCTGTCTGGTCCCAGGTCATGGACAAGCTGCAGTCAGAGCAGGACCAACTGTGTATGTGGCTTTCAGATGACCCTGATTACATCCTTGACCAGTGTGGGGATATTCTATCTAGGAACGAATTCCGACAGGTAGAAAAGCAAAGCAGTGCGCTCGAGAAGATGAGAGCGCTTTTGAAAATGATAATTGAAAAGGGAAAAGACGCCTGCCAGAGCTTCTTTGACATCCTGAGGCAACATCAAGCACATTACAGGCAACTGCAACAGCTTTTCAGCCCTAAAACTCAGGGTAAAGCTCAGATTCTTCCTTTCAGACTTCAGGCTTTTACAGACTAACAAGTTCTGATGGATTTTTTTTTTTTTTTAATCTCCAGGGTCAGCTGCTCGAACAGTGGTAGCTGATAGTGGCAGTGTTGTTACCGCCAGAGAAATAACAAATACAAAAGCAAAGTCCCTCAACGTGATGATTGAAACAGGGAGTGGTTCAGGGTGTAGTCCGTCTGGTAAGCACAAAGACTTCTCAAGTACTTCCTGTAAAATGAAATCGAAAGTGAAAGACTTTGCTGTGCTTCAGTAAAGACAAGTTAAACCTGTTGTACACTGTTTTGGTTTGAGCATTTTGAAAACCCAATATATGTCTTGTTCAGGGAGTGTTGGTGGACAGGTTCCCCAAGCGGATTACAGTGCAAGTGGTGGCAGCGTTATATGTGCTGATAAAATATATGGTGTCACTATTGACGGCGACATCAATTTTTCAGTGTCGATGAACACGCCACAAGTATGTGCAGGTAACTTTTTGCCAACTTCTTGTTGGATATTTGTCCAGTATAATAATCTGAGTGTCTCTGTCAGTGTCTCATTCATATATCAAAGCATTTAATGATAACAGACTCATTTCTGACTGGAAAATGATGCTGCTTTCTTCTCAGGTACAGTAGATAAGGCACTGCCTTCCTCTCAGGTACAGCACACACACACACACACACACACACACACACACACAAACTTTAAAGTCAGGCTGAATGGTGATATTAGCCCAGTGGTGTAATTCAGACTAATACTTTGCACTTGTTAGTTTATAGTTGCCAAGAGGCAGTATGGTACAGGGGTCGGCAAGTAAGTTTGGTCAATCTCATGTAATACAGATGGAGGACCAGAACATAATCAAGTGCGTATGTAAGAAAGTGGTTGACAGAAAAGCAGCTGCTTTGTTACTGTTCACATGTGTGGCACAGTGGGCTGCTGTTATTGTTTTCATAGCAACATCATATTTCTGCTTTTAGCTTAGAGGTTTGTCAAAAAGCAACAGAACCTTCCGGTCAGGAGGTTTCAGGATGAACGCCCACAGTCACTTGAAAGCATTGCAGCAAATAAGTACAAAAATAAATAAATGAATATGAAGGAAAAAAAAAAAACAAAAAACACCTTTCTCACACCGTAGACAAAATTGCTAAAAGAGGAAGTGATTGTGTGGGTAAAAAAAAAAAATCAGATTATCAAAATAATCTGATGGGCCAGATAATATTGCTGATGGGCCACAAGTTGCCAATTAGTGGTCTAGTATCTCATTCTATCTAGTATTGTTTCTGTTTCTGGCAAGTGGATTTTATCATCTCTGGACTGAGCCAGGCCGGTTCTTTGCCCCCGATTCCAGTCTTTATGCTAAGCTAAACTAACTGTCTCCTGGTTCTGCTGTCATATGTAATAGACAGAAATGGGAGTGGTATAATTCTTCTCACCTATAACAGACATGTATAGCAGGAAAAGGCAGCGCCAGACCAACACTGACCATACAGGGAAATTTCACAAACGTACTTTCAAAGTGCATGTTGAAATATAAAAATGTTGTCCAAGACTTTGTCCCACAGTTGCAAAAAGTACATTTTCGCAAATGCAAAGGACCCATTTCATACAAATAATCCCCCAAAATGTAATGAAAACAAGAAAAAAAAAAAAAGAAAAGAAAAAGTAATTTATGTTTGATTAACAAAACCTGTTGTCTTCAACAGAGCCCCGCTGTGAAAATGATCACGACGCAGAAGGTAGAACTCATCGACTGCCTGAGGGCGGATTGCTCCTTCATTCTGCAGCACGTTCACGCCAGACAAATTGTCACAGACAGACAGTATCAAACGCTGAAAGAAACCTCTTCGTCAGAAAATGCTGTCACCAATCTGATCGATCAAGTTATTGGCAATGGTCAAGAATCCTGCTCTCTTTTCACTGAAGTTCTGAAACAGCCTGAAGTTCTCAGTACATTTCCACAGCTCAAAGACATCACAAGAAATTGGTCCTGAGGAACAGTAAATAATAAGTAATGTGTGTTCTGTATGTACTGGTTTTTTTTAGATGTTTTAACTTACAGATTTGTGTTTGTTCTTTTAGGATCATTCAGTCCGAATTGATCAACATTTACAGAGAGCGCCACACACTGTGAGGCTGGAAATCATGGTTGCTGCACATAATCTACAAAACCACCAGAGGTCGCAATTGTGCAAGTTTTGTTTTTAAAGTTTTGATTTTGCCATGGTAATAATTAAATTTGCAATGCACTGCTGGACCCTGTATACTTACAATTCATTATTCTACATAATTTACAGTGCTACAACCAGCTAAATCGGTGTTATGATTCAGCTTTCAGACAGTTTTATTTACAGGCAATTCACTTTTGACTTTCACTCTGGAGAGGGAAACATGTGGATGATAAAACCCAGTGTGTAAGAAACATCCCCGACCACACATACGAGACAGTTTATGCAGGCTTTCGCCCAGAAGAGTCCATTAGTTTGATCAAATCCTGCCATCAGCCTTAAAGCTGCATGCTGTGTTACCTCTCGGTGCCTAAAAACTTATTTAAGAGACATGGTTGGCAAATAAGTTAGCATCACCTTTAATTAATCCCAGACCAGGGTGTGTAGGGTTTACCCAGCCAGAGCATTCAACTCCCACACAGTGAACAGACGTAGACAAGATCACATCCAGCTGCCTCCGCTCTGCTGGTACACACAGATACTGGCGAGTGTCTCTCTGCCCTGGACAGAGGCCGTGGATGTCTGGCCCCCGGCCCAGCGGACTCTGGATGTGTGGAGTAAGAGCGCAGACGAAAGGTGGCTGGAGAATCCGTTTGGAATGGAAACAGTCTGACGCACTTAGTGGATCATAAAACACCAGCAGGATTAGCACGGGCCTATGGGGGACAGTGAATGACAAACACACTCCAACACCCTCGTGTGAACTGCACGCTTGCCTCACTACCGTACATCTCTCTAGCATTTTTATCGACCTTGCCTCTTGAACACTTGGCACGTGTGTTATTTTGTGTACTTCCCTTCAGCACGAGTGAAATCTTGAGACTTTAACTGATGAAGTTTTGTTTTTGTGTTTAGTTTAGTTTCGTTAAAACTGATCCCAGTTAGACCAAATACAAACTTACAGGCAAAGCAATGTGCAGCTTTAGGTTCCACTTCTGGGCAGTGTGTAGGAGTAGTCTAATACTTCCCACCCTTGTCTGTAAGATTAATTGCCTCTGATTTTTTATTTTTTTTTTTTTTTTCCCCCCTCCATGAAGTTTGCTCGTGGAAGCTCGCTGTAGCATGAACGTTACAAGAAGAGTTTTCCCAGACCCTCCTCTGCTCCTGGGACAGAGATTATCACCACATGGATTTCATGATGACATCCTGCTGATTAGCTGAAATACTGATTTTAAATTTTAGACGACATTCTGACAATGTTGGTGGCTGATTTTTCCTCAACAAGCAAGGCCTTGCTAAATTTGCCTTAAGTTAGAAATACAACAGACAACCACAGACAAAGTGTTCTGTCACGCTGACATTTCTTGGAGACTCCTAACACTCATGGTCTATGATGACACTGAAGATCAGAATACATTTGCATGCCCTATTGTTCTACTTTTCTCCTGCAACACGGGGGACATTTTTCACATGCCACTGCACTGCCAAGCTTTCGAAACGTGAACCCCCACCAGGCCAGACAGCGAATGCAACCCGGCGGTGAACAGGGGGTATCTGTTACACAGGCAAGAGGCCAGCTCAACAGTATTTGTTTTAACAGCAGGCTATTAGCAGGCATGTTTGACTTGTGTATTTTACAAGGGTTTCCTGTCATGTCAAAAATCCTCCTCAGTAGTAAAGATGGAGGGGTTTGGTTTTTGTTTCTTTCAGATTGTACAGACTGAAGCTGAGCGTTAAAACTGCTCAGAGAGACACAGGACAGAGGTGCAGATGTTTTCATGTCAATGTACAACCTCCTGTTTGTGATCTCTTCAAAGACTATACTGAAATATCACCAGTGGCACACACTGAGTGTATAATGCCAAAGATTTTTGGTTTAAGTTGGGGGAAAAATAACATAAGGGCCTCAAGACCATTTAAACTACTAATGGTGGCTATAATATGTCAAATGTTGTGTTTACAGCTTGTGATGGCAAAAAATCCATTTATTGTAGCCAACCCCAACCTTAACCACAAACCAAGGTTAATGGTTTACCCTGTGGGGACCAGCCCCATAACATGAGTGTGTGAACACACCTCCCACAACAGGATTAATACAAACACACAGACACACACACACACACACATTTTCTATAAAAGGATGTTAAGTCGTAAAATTGGTTCGCAACAAAACACATTTTCAGCATTTTTGTGCTTGCATGAGACAAGCAAACACAAAGCAATGGTTAGTTTTGTTTTGCAGCCTGGAAGTTACAGGGACAACAGAGACTTATTCTCACAGTTTGCTGAAAAACGTAATCTCACATATTAAAAAACTGATCTGTACAAGTTTATTGCTGCAGCAACCTGCAGTGGTCCTGACTCATTGTCCCGGCCTGTCAGGGCATCGCAGATGAATAACTTTTAATAAAATGTTATCTGTTATCTTGCTTAAGAATATATTGATTTTTTTCCATTGATAGTGAAATAAACCAACTTCCTTATTCCGCCTGGGAAACTCTGCAAAATGCAAATCTTTGAAAGTATTGTGGGTACTGTAGTTTTCAGCAAATGTAACTCAAACAGAAGTTAATGGTGCTGTTGGGGATTAGTCAGCTGTGAAGGTGTACATATATACAGTATTAGTGTGGTTAATAGTAAATATCAATTGCACAGAGGCCTTATCCATTTCCATTTAATATATTTTTGGCTTTAGTCATCAAATGGGATTTATTGACAATAATGAAAATTATAGAATATCTCCAGCCATAGGTTTAGAGTAGCTACTTGTCTTCCCACAGATTTAAACTGTGTGAATTCATTCAGACTATTGTGACACATTCCCCCTTCCCCTGCGTGCACACCAGTCCCCCCGTCGACTTAAAAATAGCACCGCTTGGCGTAAATGGGTTCAGTTGAAAAGAGGTAGACATGGATACGCTGAGAGATAGTTCAGTCTCAAGTGTCATCTCACTTCCTAAATTTTGTTTGTGTCACACATAGATACAGTTTGTACCTATGGAGGCATGTAGGCTCTCATTTTCAACATTTTGAGAGTTCACTTGGGTTCACACTGTGACAGTACATTTTCAGTTCATTTATGCGCACACATGCTTTTCTTAAACAATTAATCATCTTTCCGTAAAATATTTCAATTTTTCACTTTGTTCTATGTATCCATTCACTTTCTCTGTACTGTTCTCTTTCATATAAAATAATGCTTTTATTTTGACAACATTTTGTTGATACAGTAAAAAAAATAAATAAAAAATAAATAATGAAGACAGATAGAGACACAGGTGATGCAGATGAAGGCCTCATTACTGAATGATGCACTTATCCTATAGCACGTCATGTTGGTTACAAATGTACTGTATTTCTGACTCATTGCTTCTTTCTGAATGAATCAACTGAAACAGCTCTTGATTCAGTAAATGATTGATTTGCACTGCATATATAGACTATGTAGTGCACTTTTTTATGCTATATTCTCAGGAAGGAATAGTTATGAAGAACTAATGACAGAAAAGATCAACTTTTTTTTTTTTCCATGAAATACTTTGTCCTGCAGTTGGCTTAGTTCAAGGTGATAATGGTTTGGGGTCAAGATCTGAGGTCACTGTCCCCAAGTCTGTTGGTCTACAGTATATGTACAGGAAATCAGAGGTCACTGTTGGCCAAATATAGGTAGCAACCTGATAAATTTACAGTAGCTCATAAAGAAAAGAAATCCCATGGAGTGACAAGAAAACTCACCAGATTCAAGAAGATACTGCATCTGTGTCATCGAGTAGATGTGGACACATTTCACTGAATCACTAAAAACTGACTGCAAGACGGTGGGGTCACCAGAGTCATCCGGATTCATGCTCAGTGATACCTAAACATCTGTACCAAATAACATGGCAATCCATCAAATCGTTGTTGCAATATTTCAGTCAGAACCAAAGCGGTGGATTGAGTGACCAGCCGACACAAGGCATCCACTGCTAGCGTGGCTAAAAACTTGTACAACATGACAGAACATCTATTTCAATTAGATAATTATGTAACTGCAAAACCCCAACTTCCATTAGAGCTGATTTCAACATCTTATTTTCAAAAGACAAAGGGATTCTGTTTGTTCTGCTGTGAACAATAGAAAATGTAGGACATGTGCTGTGCAGACTGGGTGGATCAAAGATGGCTGTTGATAGTTTTAAAGCCCCAAAAACTGCCAAATTGATTTATGATGGTGGACTTGCTGTTTCAGCCTTTTATAGCTGACTGAATTACATACAAACATTCGCCCTCGCATGGATAGAACGCCAATGTACCTTATAAAGTTTAGCTGAAAGTTTTCATTATTTATTTGGCTCAGGGTGCAAATGCAGAGCAGCTGTTTCTCACGCTGATCTGGGCCCAGTGATTGTCACAAGAACTGCTTGGTGAGGATACTGGGTTTCACTCTGTCTGTGGTCTGTTGTGGTTAAATGCTTCACAGACCTTCGGTTATGTGAGATTAGCTTTGAAGAGGAGGATGTTTCTTGACATTGACTTGTTTTTCATGTTCCACCTCATTTCAGTCACACATTTGACAGATGTTTGCTGTTTCCGTGTTGATGTGTGTTGAGTCTGTGTGCTTGATACTTGAAAGTTAGAGGCCGCTTCAAGATACTTCAAATTAAAATACATAATCTTCATTCCCCTCAGTCCTATGTAGCATTTTAGCATCTTCTGTTTTTTCAGCCTGCAGCCTCACTGTTTTTGCTTCACTCTCACAGTATCGCTTTCACAGTGTTGTTTTCCAACACATCAGCTAGCTTCTTGAAAATGTTCTAATACACTATAATGTGAGCACCACACAGTCAACAAACAAAGTTAGCAACTAGCAGCTAGCAATGAATCAGATATCTGTCAACTTTACTTAGATACTTCCCTTAAAAGTTAGTGGAGACGAAGAACAGAACTAAAAAGAGAGTGATTATTGTACTTGCCAAAAAAAAAAAAAAAAAAAAAATGGCCCCAGATGAATGCTAATATGTTTGCTAGATATGTAAATAGCTACCTGTTTGTCATATGGGCAGATTGGAGGGGCAGATTGGAGGCTACAGTGAGTCGCTAGGGCTAGGGCTAGCTGGTTAGCATGCTATCTTCAGTAGAAAAAAAAAAAAAAAAAAAAAAAAGGATGTGTTAGAGACAGGAAGTAACATTGCCACCTCTCGAGACAGAAATTAAGTTTGATGCTGAACTTGCAAAATCCCTTCTTGGCTGGTAAGTAAACAGCTGTTGATGCTAACGCTGGCTATGTAGCAAAACTTACAATAAGCTACTTTAAAAGATGATGGTATGTCAGTGCTTTGCCCCCTAGTGGTCAACAGTTCTGTTTTTCCAGGTTTACTGTGACAGTAGTCCTTCCTTTTCACAACATAACATTTTGATTAGCTGCTAATCCTGTTTTACAGGAATTTATTCAAGGTAATAAAATCAAATTTACTGTGAGAAAGGTGACTTTCAAGTCATGAGAAATATGGTACTGATGAGTGGAGGTGAGCTGAGCCTGAAAATCAAACAGCCCAAAGCACTTTGTAAAAGATATGACAGCAGTTAAGTGAAAACATAAACGGTCAAACCAAGGACACAAGTTTATTTTACTTGATTTTCTCATGACCATCTGACTACAAAGGTCTCTCATCTGTTCGCTAACACAAGTGCATCATCAGTGCCTTTCAACCAAGTCAGCTGGTGCTTCAGCTGTACAAATAAAAGGAAGCAGGCTCCATGCTGCTGTAATGTGTTTGAGTTGCCATGTTTGTGGTCTGACACCTGTATGGAGTGAGATAAGGGTCAGAAAAGCAGAGATGACGGTTTAATCATATGACCTCCGCTTGGTTCCTGGATGTGAACTCTTAGAACAGCTGCCTGCTTCATGACCCATTTTAATAATGATATAAGGAAATGATATGGCACCAATGATGAAAGCTTAAATAAAATAGCTTGAACACGAAACAGTCTTTTGAGGGTGAGCCAGCTCCTGGTTTATCGGCAAAACAATGAGCAGACAGGGCAGCGTTTGACTTTGAAAATAATGAAATAAATCATTCCTCCGAGCTACAGCGATAGGGCTGAATTGTAAATTGGTGGCTGCACACGGATGATTGTGTGTACGTGCAGCTGTGGCTCAAAATGGGATAATGTGAGACTGAGGCAAAGTTTCAAATGTCAGTTCAATTGAGCCATATAATGTTGTTAGGGGTTACACTGAGAGGTCAGGGAGAAGAGGCTATCTATAGCAGTATGGCCATGTGGAAGATATGATAAGAGTAAATCCTTTGGTAACCTCACTTTAACCTTTTGTCCAGTGGGGTGTTGCCCCTTTGAAGTACTGTGCGAGGGCCCTGCAAGGCATGTGTATAAATAGCTAATTTCAATCAGTGGAACATGTGCACGCTTGTTTCCCGTCATTTGGATCACTTTCTGATAAACCATGAGGTACTGTTCACAGGTTCTGGTGACTCATGCGGTCATGTAGGTCTCCACACACTGAAAAACTATGTTAAATGATCATTCACGCTGTATTGTTAATTTCCTGAACTGATTCAGGTTATTCTTACAAATATCTCAAGGCATCTTCCCTTTGAGGACATGATTTCCGTGCAATTTCGTAAGCAATTGAGAGAGACAGTGGCAGGAAGGCATTCATACATATGACTGCAAAACTGTTAAATTCACAAATAGAAGTAAATTAATATTTAGTTCAGTTTAAAGAAAACTTTACTTATTTAATATAAATACAACACTTTTGTTTTTAACTCCCATTTTTCATGAGTTGAAATAAAAGAGCTAAGATATTTTCTTTACACACAAATGCTTATTTCTCTTAAATTTCAGTCACAGATTTTGATCTGTGTTAGTGAGCACTTCTCCTTTGCCAAGATCGTCCATCCACCTGACAGGTGTACCATATCAGCATGATTATTGCACGGGTGAGCCCTGGGCTGGTCACAATGAAAGGCTCTGAAATGTGCAGTTTTATCACACAGCACAATGCCATAGGGACTGCACGTTTTGAGGGAGCGTGCTAGTGGCACGTTGAATGTCCACCAGAGCTGCTGCCTGTGAAATGAACCGTCAATTCAGTAGCATGAGCCGTCTCCAGTACCATTTCTGAAAGTTTTACCACATCATTCATCCATCACCATCACCTCAGGCTTCAGAATGATAAAGCCTGATGATGATCCTTGAAACTGAACAGCCTAAGTCATGTTAAATCCATAGTCCAATGCCTAATAAATGTATTTTTTCAAAATAAACTTTACATTTCAAAATGGCCTTTTATTGTGACCAGCCCAGGGCTCACCTGTGCAATAATCCTGCTGTGTAATCAGCTTCCTGATATGCCACACCTGTCAGGTGGATGGATGATCTCGGCAAAGGAGGAATGCTACTACCACCAACATGGTTTCAAACACATTTGTTAACAAAATTTGAGAGAAATAAGCCTTTTGTGTTCTTAGAAACAGTTTTAGATCTTTTATTTCAACTCATCAAAAATAGGAGGTATGGAAGCTGAGAAAGGCCACACTTGCAAATATTTTTTTATCCCGTTATCTCGATAACAAAGCAAGATAACAAGCTGTTATCAGGAGAAAACAATTTCTTGTTGTTATCCCAAGATAACAGCTGAACACTTTCCTTGAGATATTATCAAATTATTGAGAAAACAACTACTATGCAAGTTTGGCCTTTCTCAGCTTCTGTAAGGAGGGCAAATCATTGCATTTCTGTTTTTAGGTAGAAAATGGTTAAAAAAAAAAAAAAAAAAAATTCCTTCCTTCCATGTGGGGACAAATAGCAATTCCCCATAATATAAATCATTAAGATGAAGACATGTTTTAAGGTTAGGTTAGTAGTAGTCAGGTTTAAGGTTACAGTAAATCTCCATGAAATGAATGTAAGTCAATTTAATAATATGGCAAATTTCACATCACAATAAAATATGCAAAAAGTGATGTCATGTGAATACTTTCTGAAGCCACTGTGTATCTAAATACAGGCAGAAAGAAATATCAGTTTACAGGTTTTTTTTTTTTTTTTTTGTTTTTTAAAAAAAAAAAATTAAAAAAAAAAAAAATCAAATTGCAATTGTAAAATTCTTAGCCCATGGCCACATGTGGCCTACAAGATAGTACTGAATATTTCATTCAAACTCGCAAACATAATTGAAAATGACACTAAAGAAAAAGAGGAGGCCTCTTCTTGAATCAAGAGCTTGAGCACCAAAAGTAAAGTCCATTTAACTTACAGGCATGGAGACAATAATGGTACTAGACATGGTCCCTTTAGGGAGCTGACTGTGGTGGATGAAAGTAAAAAAAATAAAATAAAAAGAGAAGTGTGTACTTTGTACTGTTCCCCCTCCCAAATATTTAGTTCCCCAAAGACAAGAGGTGATGTGAGCTGTTGGCCTGACTACACTGCTCATTTCACAACCCGACTCCCCTCTCCTGTCTGGTATCATCACTGAAACACTTGGTGTAGAAATGGTTGCTCTTATGTAACACTAATGTTAGCCAATGGCCCATGGTCATAAAGCGTGTCAGCCTCCCAGGGATCTCATTCAGTCCTACCCAGGGTGGGGCTGGCCATCGGGCACACCGGGACATAACGGTGGGCCAGTGGGCTCTAAATCCATCAAGTTTTTCCCGACCTTTTCTGTCTGCCTGGATAAGTCCAGGACTGAATTTCTTTCCCGGTACAACCCAGTTGCTACCAGCGTTCCCCTTAATGCAAAATTAATGCAGTCTGGCAGAAGCTGCCCTGTTTAACAAAAGAACAACCTGGACTGAAATTACAGCCACTTTCATATGGAAAATACAGTAACAGCAATAGGTGAGCCAGTAAATAGCCACTGATACGCTGACAACACAGCAGGAAATTTTGCAACCTCGGATTTTCTTCTCCAGCCTGTGTCTCTGTCACCTCCCCCCTCCCTGTGACATTGCCATCTCCCAGACTGAACTGTACCACTGTTATCTCTAGGCAGCAGGGGGTTGTTTGAGAAGGGGGGAGGGGGGGGGGGGGTACAATCCAAGTATGAGCAAACCTCAAGTTCAGCATTTTTACTGCCCTTTGGCTCTTTTTGTTTTGCTGCCAAAGCCAATTTTATTTTGGAATAACCAGAACAGGAGCCCCCTCTGGATCTGGGACATAATACAGCATGATGATGAGATATTTAGCTTTGTCACAAAAGGCCGTCTGAATGAAACAAAGCAGAAAATACCAGGGCTGAAACTTTTTTTTCTGTCCCTTGTGTACATGTCTGTCACACGCTGTTAATCTGCCATTCCCATTCATTATCAACACAACGGCCATTTGTAGACTTCAGCTCCTCATAAATGATTCAGTTGTGATTTGTAATTCTTGGATTTGTGTCAGTTGTTTTCCACATGTAAAAATTTGACTATCAATAATCCACTAATGGTGATTTTAAGACTGTTTTACGTCATTTGTTCAGACCAGAATTCTCTAAGGCCATCTCACAGTGTGCAGCAGCTACTGCAGCAGCACAGTCTCACAGACAGTTTTTGACTTGTGCTTTTTTTCCCCCCAGTCAGAACTGTTGATATAGTTCAGGAGATCTTAGGAAGATCAGTGCAGTTTTTATACATGAAAAGCCAGCACCACCATTTAGGAAAGAGAATATCATGATGTATGCACATGGCATTGTGGGATGTCTACAGGTTCAGAGCAAACTGTGATGAATGTAAGTGTGCATCTGCCATTTAGGATATCAACTTTTCAAAATGCAAAAAGAGCAAAAGCAGGAGAACAGAACTTAAAAACTTGGCAAAGTGTCTTTGTTAAAAATGCTTCCCACACAGAAAACAAATTTCAGTAAATGTTAACAATCTTAAACCCGGGAGCTGAGATCAAAATCAGAGTCAGTAATTGAAAGCCAGAGGTCAGACACAGGATGTCAGCAAAGCAAATGATACAGACGAGGAGCAGGCAAGAAGTCAGGGGCAGACAAAGACTCATTCAACTACACCCTGGAACAGCTGGCCCACTGACCAACTGGTTGTGCAAAGACAACCTGGCAAGTAAAAAAGGGGGAGGACTTGGTTGTATATACAGAGAAGACTAATTGGCTAATGAAACGCAGGTGACACAGAAAACTGGCGGGAAAAAACAAAGGCAGGAAGTAAAACAACATTCAACACATATGAAACAGCCACAAAGAGTCCAGGCAGGATGTCACAATAAAAGCCTTCACAGTCACTTGATCCTTCCAGTAAAGTTCAGAGACACTTAATGCTGTTCTTTCTTTATGTTGAGGATCCGTCCTTTCACAGGTTAGCATACCCTGTGCTTCTCTAAGAATGATGGATATGCACAGTAAGAGCACATGGGATAAAGTCTGAACAGCAGATCTCCTCGATTCCAGCAAAGCTTTTATTGTGTCCCTAGTAAGCACTGAAGTTTTATTTTTTTTAATTTAACAAATTTAGGAATATTTTTGCCATTTGACTTAACTTCAAAAAAATGAAAATATGTATGGGAGCCCTATTTTTTTTAAAAACTACAATTCCCTAAAACAGTGTTATGGGATACCACATCAATACAACATTACTCTCTAACTCTCAAAGCAGGACAAATGAATTCATCCCTTCAGTGAATCGTGAGTTGCTGTTGTGTTCTTGTGGTTTACATATTCACATACTCTCATCTGAGTCTTTGTTTTGTTGGGGTTTTTTTTATGGCTGTGTTTTGTTCCACATGTAAAACAGCTCCCATTGTTCACGGTCGTTGTGAAATATGGCTTTCATATCTCCCCTCATGCAAACACTTAGTATCCCTCCTTAATGCGAAGCGGTACCCTTTGTTCTTAATACTGTGCAGGCCACTCAGAGCCTGTAGTGTGTATTATGTTCCCTCCCCAACCTGCCAAAAAAGACCAAAGGCCTCACAGGAAGAAGCGTGACCAAGGTTCAAGCAACACATGTGAGGAGGTCGTCAGTTGTCCTGGAGTCCACCTGTGCTTCGAGCTGTCGAGGTCCCAGGTGCTGACATTCACTTTCGTTCTGTTTTTTTGCTTTCCATTTTTAGAAAATGGTTGAAAATGATTATGTATCTAAAATCTGATATACTCAGCACTTGTAACACCAGCGTTCATTGTTATGACGTTGTGCAACACAGCTATCTTTGTTCTACAATAACATGGCCTGAGACAGCTTTCTCTTTAAAAAAAAAAAAAAAAAAAAAAAGGGAAAAAATGTCCTTCTCATATCCCTAAAGGCTTGACATTCTTCACCAATCAGCATATGCATTATTTATGGTATATCCCTATATGGCTTTGTCTTTTCTTTCCCCCCTTGTAATGCATAGGTTTTTTTTTCCCTTCCGTGAGAATTTTCCAGGATAACATCTGGATTTGTTTTCATGGAGCCTTAAAGACAGGACTTGCCTTCCTTTTCTGTACAGATGTAGATGAAGGGCAAATTCTCAAGTGAAAGATCAAATTGTGGAAAAAACAGAACCATCTCGTTGCAATGGAGTGGTGTGGGAATAAGCTATATGTCTGACATACACAGCAACTTCTATGTTTTTATTTTATAATGCCACACAGGAAATGCCTTAAAGTTTTTGGTCAAACATTCAGTTATTGTGCAGTTTCAGTTGTTTGTGCAGAGCTTAAAGGATTAGTTTGAAGTTTGGGGGAAATACATTTATTTATATTTTTACAGAGAACTATACTGGGCTGCTGCCACTCTCTTGTCTGTACAGCAAATATAAAGCTGGAGCCTGGAGCCAGCTAGCTTAGCTTAGCACAAAAACTTGAAACAGGGGGAAACAGCAAGCCTGGCTCTGTCCAAAGGTAACCAGATCTGCCCACTGGCATTTCCAAAGCTTTTCTAACACATCAACACATTATGTTGGGTTAAACATTTTAAATCCTTCCAAAAAATGGGGATTGTTTTGTGTAAAAGGAAGGAAGTTACTGCTTACGGCAAAGAAATGGTCAGAGTTAGTTCGCAAATTCTGTTGTTCAGTTTCAAGAAAGCTCTTGAAACGATTTGATTAGTATTGTATTTAATTCATTTCATAGCAATAATGAGTTCCAGTTAGAAAATATGCACAGTAAAATACCATTTACCATAAATGCCATGTAAAGAGTATTTTACTGTCCATATTATGCTTTTAGGGCTTCAAGTACAGGATTGAACTGTAAACATTAAGTGTAATAAATGTTGAAATGATGATGAGGGATGTGTTGTCAAGCAGTAGGCCAATCTGATTATTTAATGTAATTTAAAAAAAATCCTGTAAGCCTGTTCTCTGCTCTGTTTGACAGAGTGTCTCTGGCCTTGCCAGCCAGTCAGTCAGCAGACAGTCAGAACCACTGAGACTTCCTCCCTCTATCGACTCCTTCCCTTTCTTCAGTCTCCGGACTGATGTCGTCTGCGACTTACATCCACAATGTGGTTTTGATTACCCATCTTCAAAGTGGAAAACATGCTGAAGCTCAGTCTGGTGAGCTGACACTGTCTTGCTCGTATCCCCACAAAAATGTTTGACCATTTCCTTCTTTTTATCTCTGTTTCCTGTGTTCTCAAAAGTACAGAGTGTGGGTCTTCGGTGCCCCCAACCTCACTTCCCATTTTAAGTCTCTCTCTCTCAGGCGAGGAGAGGACAAAAACAGAAGAGTAAGGACTTCAACTTCCACACTTTCTATTTCTATTGTTCTCTCTTGTTTTCTCTTTTGGCTGCTTGGGGACAAGCCTGGCTATTCATAATGCAAGCTGCACCCTGAGCACTCAAAGTGGCTTTGTCTCCTTTGTCCTGAGGACAAGGCGAAGGAGCAGACTTGTTCAAATGGGTTAGCAAGAATTAGGAAAAACTGTTCCACAATTAATACCATAAATAAATGGAGACTGTTTTGGGGATTTGATGTTTCACTGATATTTTAGAGTATTTCATCAGTCAATAAGACATTTAAAAACTCTAGTCAATACAAGATTGGATATTTTGGCACGTATATGTACAGCAGATCAGTGGAAACATGTTTCCAACCGTGACCACAGTATCTGTCCATGTTTTCAGTCATGTTTCCCTCCAGGACTGAAAAGTTATATTTCAGGTTTTCCGTTTTCTGTTCCAAAATATTCCCATTAACATCTGTGTTTGGAGCGAGAGTGAATGCACCTGTTGGTGACCAGCGTGTATCTGAGGAAGCTGCGGATATTAACAGAGCACGATAACATGTATACTGAGAAAGAGACAGTGGTTTCCTCTTCAATGTTTCCTGAAAAGTTCTTCCTCTGGGAGAATCGCCGTCTATTTTTGACAACTTGTGTCATCAAATCAAATGAAACCAGAGCTGGCTGAATGAGGGAAGTGCCAGTTTGGCTTCGTGAGACAAATGCAGATGGACAAATGGAAGCCGCAGCAGCACGCCTGATAAATGCAGTCATTATGTTCTTTTTTCATTTCCTCATTTCAAGCCTAAACTAAATTGTTTTGCTAGAAATCAGCTACTTTGCTCCTGAACTAAAAAGCCTTTACCTGTCTTTATGATTATTTTTGTGATTGGTGTCACCCAATGCAAATAACTTTTTCTCAATAAGTCAGAATTGTGCCTGCATGCACTTACGTTGCACAGTTAAAATGCTGTTATTAGTTCAAACATAACTTCTGTGTGATTCTCTATGCAGCGTCAGTTATGATTTAAAGCTGGTGTAATATGTGTCACAACACTGTGCCGCAATACCGCCTGACTGAAAAGAATCTGTTCATTATTTGAGATGTAAGAAATTAGTTGTGATGGCTCAACGAACCAGCCACAGCTGTAAGACACGCTGGAACTCTACATAATACAGTTTTGACATGTGTCTTAAATCACACATCCAGGCCTGCGAGAGGTCACTGCTGCACGAGAACTGCGATGAGCCAAGTGCAGACATCTGTGGGAGCCTCGCAGCTCTGAGGTCAGAGGTCATAGAGTGTGCAGCCCAGCTCCTCAAAGCTATAATTCAAGTAAGGCTTACACAAAGACAATCAAACATGAAGCACAAACAAACACAAAAAAGTCTGCAAGCTGATGTTTTCATGAAAGGCTATATCTTGCGCGGAGGATGGTGCATTTAATATGTCAGAGAACTAGGCCTGACAGGGCTGTTAGATGAAAGGTCAGGGAGTAAACCATGAGCCTCCACATACAATTTCATGAAGATCTGACCAGATAAGATAATATAAGACAAGACAAGACACTTTATTGTCATCGTACATTGTACAATTAAAATCTGTTGCAGAGAGTAACAAGCCGCTGTGTCAGCACGCGCCACCATGACCAGTACTTGTCCACGTAATCTAAAAGACCTGGACCTAAGTGTAAAGGACAAATATAATGATGCACAGATATCAAAATATCTTCTAGAAAAAACAGGGTTTAATGAGACCTTTTAAGACATGAATTGACATGAAACTGGAAATGTCAAAAATGAAGGGCAGCGAATATTGCTGTGATTGAGCCTCTCACAGCTCAGTGAAAGTCTCAAAGTATTTTGCACAAGCTGCAGACACAGGACAGATAAGCAATGGGTCCCAGCTGCAGAAAGTATGTTGCACAACCAGTGTCAAACTGTGTCTTCATTACCCAAGAGACTGACACAAATTTGTAGCTTATACTTGAGGCATCAGTTTTCATTCAGACACCAAATGAGCATTGATGGCAACGGTGCAGAGGTCACAGTAACAACTGAGGGGAGTCCAAGTCATGATCAAAACAAAGGAGAGGAAGTCCCCTGACAGTCACTGTTCACACAGATAGACAAAGGAAACTCATATTGTAGGTACACACCCAGTGTGACGTCAGAAAGACGTTGGACTCTGACCACTCTTAATCATGGACAGACGTTAAATTTGGGTTGGGATTGAAAATTAGGTTGACATCAAGACCCAATGTTAACTAACTAACTACAAATTGTGACAATGGGTTTTGCTCACGACCAGAATGTCATTATGTCATGTGTCAATGTGACGTCGGGGTGAGATGTTTGGAAGACATTGAATTTTGGTTCCTTAACAACACAACTTAAAATAAGAAAACATCAATGCCAGCTGTTGTCAGTATTCTACCTCAAATTAACAATGGTATTAGATGTTGACAATGAATTTGTGTGTATTTTTTACATTTTGTTCATAATTATCATTACTTCCCAGAGCACCACATGGTAGATGTGGTAACGGTGAGTGTGTTGGCATTGTCTTGAGTCTTGAATCAAGACTGGAGGAAATCATTAGAGTTTAGACCATGACTGTGCACCTCCCTGGATACTTTTATCCTTAGCCAGAAAATAAAAATGAGAGCTGTGACACATGAATTGAGAAATGTGAGAACCATTTACCCATGATGAGTACATCTTCAACTAGTGACTAATTTTTTTTAAATGGATTTGTGGTTTAGAGCAAAAAAGAAATATGTGCAATGTTGGCCAATGAACACAGACAAAGATTAGCGCTCAGCTCAGCGCTGGTCTGGACACTGACTGTATGTTATGCAATACCTCTCTCACAGGAAGGCGCTTAATGTCTTGTCAAGTGGGAATTCCTGCACAAGGAAGATGATCTTAACAAATGGCCTGCTTCTCTTTGGACCACATTACAGCTGTGGCACGACTGAATTTACCACATCTGTGCACTCTTACTCATATCCACAGCATTCACTGGGCTGACACTGACCCACTTTCCCTGGAATAAGGGGAATTTTAGCACAATCATACCCAATTAACGCAACACTTGTACCCTTCAAAATAAAAAAAGTTTCCAAGAAAAATGCATCACAAAAAAAAAAAAATCTGGGGAAAGAGAGATCCTTTTTTTTTCTTCTAGCTAACATTTTTGTTTCAGCAGCTCGATTCCTGGCTCCGCCAAATTAAGGTTGCGCCAGGAAGGCCATCCAGTGTAAAAACCTACACCTAGTGGAATATGCAGGTGGCGGCGCCCCCTAGCAGGAGCAGGCAAGACACAGCTTGGACAAGGACGAGGAAGTGTGCCCACATTTATCACTAGGTGCATTTCTGAGTTGTGCTATTTGTGCAAATTTAACAGCTGAACTGTTTTGTAGTCTGTGATCATTTGCCCCAAAAGCCTTTATCTAGTTAGCCAGCAATCTATGCAGTAAGCCTGTATGTGTTAAGTGTTACTGAGCTGTGCTTGCCAGTTATGCCAGTTTCTGAGAGATCTCATCCCACGGGTTTTTCTTTCAGACCCCTCTCCTCTCCTTCTCTTCTTTTCTCTGTACACCGATGAAGTGCCGGCATGAAACCTTTGGATCAGAGCAAATTTTGCACAAATGTGTCTTTGGCTTTCATGAATACAATATGTGAAATGACAGTGTGGATGGGGTCTTTATGGATTTTTTTGCATCCTTTAGCATCCTGGATGTTTAGCTCAGTTTTTAGCTTTAGCTTTAGCTTTAGCTTACATTCACCAGGTTAATTTTGCTGTGTAACTGCTAGTTTTCTAATATGTTTTTTCATATCAATGTAAAAAGTGATAATATGACCGTGGCCAAAAAATCATTTCTTCCAGGTTTAACCATACAGTAGTTTCCAGACAATAGCAATAGCAACAATAGCAATGGAAGTAAAAATGATAAAAACAACAAAAAAAAATCAAAAACAAAGCAGGCTTCCAAAACAGAAGTTTGACAAGTCTGACAAGTTTTTTTGTTTAGGGGCATAGGAACTTTCAAGACATGCAGGAAGTTTCCACGGGTCCTCCCCTGAGCGGGCACGCCACTCAGGCTGTTAATTCCATGTAATACCACCTCCAGCTCCCATTTCCTTTCAACACATGCTGTGAGTTTGTTTTAGAGGTTGGGTTGGTTCGCAGGATCTCGTTCCACATGACACTTCACTGCCACTCGATGAGCACTCTGGGATGCAGTCAAGCTCTGAGGTAGATGTTGCACAAAGTCCCAGAGAGTAGCTGAATGTGAGGCATCAGAACATTTTGTTTCAGTGTTGAATGTGTGTGTTTGTGTGTGTCGCTATAATTTTGACTTCAGTGAGACTTTCTCTGTGTCAGTATCTCCTGGTTTGTCCCAGCTCCACCTCATCCTTCCTGCTCATCCTACGAAGCGCCTTGAGGACACATAATGTTCTCATCTTCACGCACCACACCTACATTTCACAGCCAAAGAGTATTTATCTTTCAAGAGCCTCTGTGTTGCAGAGCTGTTCACATTTTCCATTTCAGCCTCATCAACTATGAAAAAAAAATCCCTGCACACCTGAACATAGGCACCTTGAACCCACTTTTGAAATAACTCTGATGAAATCATATCTATTTTGTCTGTAGGTCTATCTTTTGTTCCTAATGGGGGCACCAATGTATTTCATCATGTTCATCATTTTCAGTGTTTTTCATGCTATCTTTTCTGACAGGTGATTTTAATGTGAGATCAGTCAAACCAATCTCTGCAGCTCCTATTTGTATGCGTATATGGAAGCGTGATGATGACTATACACTTGATGACGGTTGGATAGACTGAAAATGTTGTAATCCATAAATATTTCAGTAGTAAGTGAATTTGTTTCATCCATTTGATCTATTTCAGGATCTCTCACCACACTTAGAGTTTGAACTACCTCTGCTTGGCCATCGAATCAGGGCCCCAAGGGCCAGCCGCAACATACATGAGTCTTTTATTCCCTCTGACATACAGGCATTGAACACAAAATGACTGCACCAATAAACACTTGTTCCTTTTTTTTTTTTTTTTTTTTTTTTTTTTTTTTATTATTATTATTATTTTATTTTATTTTATTTTATTTTATTTTATTAGATCTGCCGCCTGGTATCTATATATGTATCTGCTAAATTCTCATTTGGACTAGTGTATATTTTTAACTGTGTGCTGTGTTATGTAGATTACTGTACCTATTTTTACTGTACTTGGGAGAAGCCTGACACAAATTTCCACTGAGGTGGACAATAAAGTCAATCAAATCAAATCAATCAAATCAAAATCACCCATGTCATTATTTCGGAGTCAGTTTGTAATTCTTTGACGTCCTTTGACACTGGACCTTGAAAGGACGTCGGCAGAAAGAATGATTTCGGATTTATCTCACAGAAACTATAAATCGTCTAATAAAATCATTTAAATGTGTGAGACATTTTAAAAAAGGAGAAATGTTGAGTCAGACTTCTCCATTACTTTGTTTGCTCACTTCTACTGTACAAATGTGACAGGAATGAGAATAGCACAGGGGACCCACTGCTATTTGAAGCTCCGATTATGAAACACTTTCTAGCGCAGCTTAAACTTAGAACATGCCAGCTGTGCATGTGCAGACAGAGAGACATAGTATGGTTAAAATAGGCAGTGCAGCAGGTGGCGATTAAAATTAACATGAAATACTATAAATGGCTTAGAGAAGCTACACACTGATAAATCTACTGTCTGAGAATGGAACAAATATGCCAAGGTACTGCTTGATACCAATTTGTTGATAAAGTTGAGATATGAGAATGATACATGGCTCATATAAACCTTAGTTCAATGAACTCATCCACATATTAAGAAAATAAAAATAAAAAAATGCATTAGACTTAACATTTTAGCATTTTCATGCAAAACTTTCTGCAATCACTAAAATAAACCTAAATATCTTTAACAACCATCGTGGCACTGCCTCACGTGCAAGTGGCAAACCCACCCAGAGCACATCATTTCTCAAAGTTAATACACTTACTGTAGCTGTCGGATCAAGAGTGCCACGATATCAGAATCACAGACGCAGGAAACAGATTGTGACGAACACAATGATGCTTACTGTAAATCTTATCGTTGCAATCATTTGTGACAGAAAAAGGCATGAATAGCTTCATTGTATTTTGTATTGAACTGTGTTTAGATAAGCTGCCTTGACCCCCAAAAAGCCATTTGTATTAGCCTTGTCTGATCTGCCACTGCTTTAGTTATCACTGCCATAGTAATTATTTTTATTAACAATAGGTTAAATGACCGTGTGTATGTAGGCCTGTGGGGGTGGCCTGTAGTGACAAACCCACAAAGAATTATCCCCCAACTCTGCAGCTCCCCTCGGCTTTACGGAGAATTTTAGCATCTTTCGGCATCATTTTCAGATCCTTATGTTGACTCTATATTAAGATGGATGCAGCCTCTGTGACATCACCCATAGGTTTCTGAAGAGCACCACCTAACTCCCAACTAATCTAAAATGGGCAGAAAGTCACAAGGTTTCCGTGAACTGGAGACAGTAGGAGAGCTACTGAGCACTATAACGACACATGCATGTTTCTAAAAGTTAAAATACATTTGATTAAATAAATGAAATATAACCTTGTAGTCCATTTTGGTGCCCCCTGACGTTAAAGTGGCTCAAAGCAGCTGCTTAATTCATCAATGCCCTGGGCAAGCTCTGTGGCGAAAGAACTTCCTTTTTAAGTTAAACAGCAGAGTAATATGATGAGGCAGATGGTTAAACTCCAGATGAGCCTGACTGTGGCCTCAGGTCCTCCAGCAGTTTTTTATTAGTTTTCTGGCTGGAGATTAAAGACAAACAATCTGGCCTTTCCCATTAGGGCTTGTCAACTTTAAAACAACTTGCACGAGGGGCTCAGTCAGGCTAAATCTGTTACTGTGTCCTTTACTTATTAAATTTCAGTTTTATGGCCTGTGTAGTTTTTTTTCATAACATTTATAATTCAGTTTTGCCTTTTTCTTACCATGTCCTCATTGCTTTTACTAGTTTTCATTTTCTACTGTTTGTAAAGAGCTTGGTAACCGTTCTGTAAAGTGCTACATAAGAGAAGACAATGATGATGAGTAAGTCTGTGATTCTAAATTACAAATGTATGCAAATATTCGTAAAGCACTACATAAGTAAGTAAGTACAGGGAGCAACATCAAAACAGCTGAACTGCTCCATGATAATGACATACCCCTTATCATTCCTCCTGTCAAAATATCAATGGTCTAATATGCATCATTTGAGGAACTCCCTGTCTAGGATGCCAGCACTTTGTTTTCCTACTCAAAGCATAAGGAAAATCAGACAGTTAACTTCATGAGGCAATAAACACGATGCCCATCAACCGATGGAAATCACAAAAATCGGGACATATTGGAAGCTCATGTCAGAGACCAAAAATCAAGTGGTCAGACTCTCTTTATGCACATGGGCATTCATTGTGCATGAGCACTGAGTGGGGGTGGCTGGACTATTCCTGAAACCCATCAGTACCTGTGTTTTGAGTACTTGAAATCGTGGGTGTTCTGTGTTGCCTTTTTTTTTTTTTTTTTTTACATAATGCAGAAGTGTGAGAGCGAATTCTATTTTCTATGAGTTGACTGTCACTTGAAGTGGGCTCGCAGGTCATGTTAGTCATTGTGATGATGAGTCATTCATGCTGCAGTGCCGGAAAACAAACAGAACAAGAACTCTGCGTCAGATACAGACTTTATTTCTGCAAACACTACAGTAGATATCTAGTTTTCATGTCATCTAACGTTCAGAGGCTCTAAAAGATACAGAGAAGCATCCACCAAGGATAGTGTGATGCAGTTGAGAGCTCCAGAAAAGGCTAGTAAGTGGCCCTTTAGATGGGCTTGCAGTTCCAACAGCGAGAATGAACTTTCATTTATGACAAGCATTATTTTGGAATTTATCTAAAACAGGAATCGAAAGAAATTTGAACATACTCATTATCCTGGGTGCTGCACACTTGTGTTGTCAAAAATTATACTTCTAGAAGAGAATAAACTCAAAAAAAAGTTGTATAATCAAGATTCTTCCTAATGTAAATACGATAAGTGATGTCCCAGAACTGCAAAACTGGCAACTACTGAATATATCAATGTTGATGTTGGATGCAAAATAATTTAGTTTTTTCTCTCTTTTCCATTAACAAGTAATTTCCTAAAGTTTACTTTGTGTTAGTCTTTGAATCATCACTGTGTATAATTTTAACGTAAATACAGATCTAATATGGTAGTGAACGTTTCAGTTGACAGCATTAAAAAGTTTCTGCGTAATGTAAATAAAATGTTTTAAAGTGATTTCCTCAGAAGCGAAGAACACTTAGGAAGAAAGCTGCTTTGGCAGTAAGAAGTGATAAAGGGCTTTTGAGAAATCAAAGCAGGGATGTAGCAGGTTATGTTCAGATGTCTCGGTTGGTAACTGAAAGTCTCTCTTTTCTTTTGAGTTTACCAAAGAGTAAGGAGGTTAAGGTTAGGGTTAGATACCGCTTTCCTACAGCACAGCAAACGCTTTAAGGACAATCATGCAGGCAGGTAAAGGTCATTTCTGTATATATATATATCTCTGTTATTCCTTGACACAGTCTACTTCCTTTAAATCCCACAGTTCTGGGCCATCAACAGTTTATAATTATTTGTAAGCACTTCTTGTCCCAGATGGTGAGTATGTTTGTACGCATTGCAGATGTACCCAGAGTGCCTCAGCCAAACTTCTTATCTGTGGCGTAAAACAATGATCAACTCTGAATTGTTTTTACAGTCTGTCCTCTGATGCAAAGCCCGGCAGCACTCCCACACTGAAGTCAACATTAATTCAATATCACTTCCTTAATTGCATTCAATTATGAGCAAATGGCAGAGAGAGGGAGAGGAGATTTAAACAAACCAGTCTGTGTTTACAGAAATGTCTTATCTGGGGATGTGCAGGAGATTAAACCAGAGGAGGATTTCAATTGTTTGGTACAGGAAAAGGAAAAGGTATTGCAACACACTACACCAGTCCTCACTTCCATAAATATGACATTCAAACCATGGTTTTTTAAAATAATTCAACCATGAGATCAGGGGTAAACATTTGAGATGACAGTATGGGTCAACAAAACAGTTAACTTTAACACGAGAGAACGCTGTTCGTTTGCAGTTTCAAACTGATGTTCAGTGTTGTTTCTTTTAACAATGACTGTTCCTTAACCATGCGTTTATTATTCTAACAAATATGAGGAAGGTCCTCCGACCATAGCAAAGTACTTTTACTTTTAACCCAAAGAAATGACCTTTCTCTTAACCTGAATGAGTTATTTTTGTGCCTAAACCTTTACCTTTATTACAGCATTGTCACATCATTAAAAGGTTTTTTTTTATGAGTAAGTTTAGTTTATTTTCCGACAGTCATTTTTAAGACTTTATGCTTGGGGCAGTAATTCAGGGAACACCACTTCTCTGGGTGGTCTCAGAGAGCAGGGACAAATGACCGCTGAGCTCGCTCAGACTGGAGGACTTGGCTGGAAAGCTTGATGTTACATTGGGGATTTACATCTGCTTCTCCGCCGGATCCTTTTCACATTATGACTGTGGTTCCCAAGCTGCGGCTCAGGCAATTACAAGACAATTCTGAGAGGGTCACAAGTTGATTGATGTCAGTAGAGGAAGACAAAACATTGCTGCTGCAAATAATGTTTGTTTATTTTTTCTGGCTTTCATCACTCGTTGCTTTTTTTTCTTGTAAAATACCACAGGGTCCTGCTTTGTCAGGACTGCAAAACCTCAATATGAAACTGAAGAAAACATCACTGTCCAAAGTGGCCAAAAAGGTTGGAAACCAGTACATTATGACGCAGGGATGACATAAACAAAATACCTTTTAGTTCAATGGTTTCTGCCCTTCACATGCTTTAATTTATTTTGTCGACAGTATGTTTGGCTTTTTGGTGCCACTGAAGCTTATGACACATGTACTGTATTATAAGAAAAGCACTGCATCATGTTTCTTATTAAACAGGAACCCCTCTATAAGAGCTGGGCCACACATGATGCTCAGGGATATCGTGGTAGAAATGTGGAAGAAGCAATGTGTGTCTATACTTATCACAGGTCATCATCGTCACACTGCAGTGCCTTTAAATGACCGGCTGCTGCTCTGGTTGTTGCAACACCAACTGCTACACTATCATTACCTATTACTCACACTCTGGGCAGTGAAATACCTCCTGGTGGCGCTTTATCCACAAAGTACTAAAAGTGTTTGCATAGACAAAAAAAAAAAAAAAAAAAACTGAAGAAAGGGGCTCATCTGAAATACTACATTTCTTCCCAAAATTTAGGTAGGAACAAGTCCCTACTGTCCACTGAAGACAGAGTGTTCGACTGCAACAGCCTTGTTGCTTCGCAGAGCATCTTAATTTGTTCTGAATCTCTTCCTGCTCTTCATGAGTCTCATGATATATTCAACTGTGCACTTAAGATATCACAGGCTGTGAGACCGAGAGATGTTTCCATTACTCTCCATGGTGATGTTTCGCATATACAAGCGGCTGCTACTCAAATGCTGCTCTGGTCTGCAGACTCTGCAGCTGTGTATCCTCTGGCTAACTGCAGTGCTTTAGCCCTTGTTGGAATGACTCATATGAATAATTGAAGATCACAATAAACAGGTTGGGACAAATTGATCTTGCTATTACTGATCAGTCCATAATTTACTGAGAGCCATTTCCTTCAATTATGTTTGGCATATGGCTCTGTGGAGTGCGGTGTTATAAGCTGCCCCCCCCCAGCCCAGACAGCAGCTAAGTCTGGCCAATAACATCTTCCTGATTCTGTAGTACTGTTGATGTGCAGGTTTTATGGAGTAGGACCAGGATCAGGATTTCTAATGTGAGAAATGCTGAAAACCTACACATAGACTAAAACCATGTTATTCCTCCTTGCTGTCCACAAAACACACGACAGACTATAGAAACAAATGTTTAGAATCTAAAAAGGTAAGCTTGATGTTTTGCTTTCCCTAATGTGTTTTTTCCCCCTAAGCTGCCACTTGCCTACACACTGCTGTGGGTTACATTCAGGTGGAGAAACATATCTATTCTTAACACTACGAGCTAAGAAAGCATACACATTTCAAGTCAGTGGTTTCTCACAATCGCAGGAAGACTTCTAAGTGCTCTGCCCCTCTCCATAGTGCGCAGCCCGGGCAGACATTTCCTCGTGTGATAGCAGAGCTCCACTCTGCAGTTTGTCTTGTTAGCAGATGTCCTGGCTCCAATAACAAAGACACCTCTTTCCCTTTTCTCCACTAACTGAGAGGATTTGTGTAAATTGTTGAACATTCCAGTGTGACCTGCTGAATGACAAACTTTACTTGAGGAAAACTTGTTTTGACTTCACAAGGCATGAGGACAAAATTGTTAAAGAACAAATGAAGAGCAGGTCACACATTTGTTCAGTCACGCCTCGAGGAAAACAACCAGAGTGTAATGTTTTAAAAGAACATACACATTGCATTGGCCTCAATCAACTCCATTGTAAAGTTTTTTGTTGCAGCACTCTCATATACATATTAACCCTGATGGTCAATTCTATGGCGTTATCTTCAGGAGGCTGCACAATGATGCCTGTCTCATTTCAAAGACTCCTTAAATGCAGCCTTCTTTTCCGGAGCAACAAAGGCTCCACAATTCATTGCACGTCGGTAATGAAAGCAAACAACGCTGAAAGAGAGCCTGAGGATTACACTGTTAATTGTAAGTACGAGTATAAGTGTTAACCAAACCAAAGCAAAAATCCTCCATAGACCACAGTGTCTCATTCCGTTTCGCCCTTTACTGTCTGCGGCGTTGGGAAGGCCACCCCTTCGTGGAGCACATCATTTGAAGAATGCGGCGCCTGAATTGGGACACAGCATATGACAATTCTTGCGTGTTCTCTGTTGCCAATGGGAACAGTCTTGCAGGTATTTGGTAGATCTTTGATGCTGCCGCTGCATGAGAAGTCAAGAGATTACCAAATTATTCCAATTTATCTTCAGGAGAACATGAATGTCTGTAGAAGATTCCACTGCAGACCAATAAACTCCTCTGGAGAGTTTCTGCTGTGAAGATAAAATGCCAACCTGCTGGTGTCAATGCAGAGCACCAAGGTCAATCACCAAGACTCATGAACTTCTGCACCAAATTTGTGGCGAACTGTCAAATAGATGTTGATATATTTCACTGGTTAAGTGAAAACCAGTTTGTGGTTCACCAAATGTCATAATGAATGTACAAAACCTCATGGCTGGTTTAAGGTTCTGAATTATTTATCTTTGTGAATAACATTCATGACAAATGCAATTAGAACAAATGAATAGCACTAATGTGAACGACTCATAATTAGTCCCAAACAAAGCAGCGTTAGAGGGGATTTTGCTTCTCTCATAACTGGAACTAGTGCTGATGCAGTTGGTGTCAGCTGAGCTGCTCGCCTCTTCCGAGTTCCAGGAGACATATTTAGCAAGGAGTTAAATCCCCAAACCTCTGGTGTCAAATCCAAGGGCACAGGAAGTATGAGTGTTACAGTATGTTTGTTGCCATGGATGCAAATGCACAACATGCATTGACGGCAAAATTGCACAATGTTCTAATATTTTAGGACTGAATATGCTTTTCAGTACGGACGTTTGTTTTGCACAGACTTGCAACACACGGCACCATTCACAACATACTACACCCACAAAGCTGCATTCATGCAACAGAAATAAACCTTCTGGTGACACACATACATGCACATGCAAAGACACGCAGCTCTCATTATACACACGCGCCAAAAGCTCTGTCACGGCTCATCCTTCTATTCTCACTTTCAGTGGTGTCTGTGCCACTGTTACCACACCTGTCATCAAACTGCCCAGCGTCAGCTGCCAAACAACTTTTGGCCAATGGGCATTAGCCGCTTCCTGGAAGTGCTTCAAGCTGGATATAGATACAGAGACACAGCTCTACAGACTGGCCTACAGTAGGCTATAAAGCTGCCAGTGTTTCTCAAGCAAAAAGTATGGATGTATAGGTTGAGATGAACCCTCTTATCTATAGATATTTGAAATAATCTTCTTTTTCCTGGAAACAAATAAAAGCTGAAAGCAGAATACTAACGTCCCTCCAACTGAGCAATGTGCTGCTTTGCATGCGTGGGAATCAAATCCATTAGAAAAGTGATCTGCTGTTGATTGGTGGGTCATCAGTGTGAAACATCAGCATGCGTGCAAAGGCAATAAGTTTCCACTCCTCATATATTGCAGTGTTATCAATAGGTTTTTTAGCAGCTCGATCAGCATGTGATGAACTACCAGAGCTTTCCTGCTCCAAATCTATAGATATTTCACTCTTCCCTCCTTTTTGCATTTGGTTACCTGGCACTGAGAGAATACTGTTTTTGCCCAGTGTGTTTTGTGTTGGATAACAGTCATTCCACACCTCAACCCAAACAGACTGAGGTTCATGAGGCTCCACTACTGCAACAGTATCCTCCTCAAAAATACTAAGATCTCCGCTGCATGTTTGATCACCTACTCTTGCTCTCGGTCAACCAATCCTCCTCTGACAAAAGAATTCGGGTCAAATTCCTTCTCACCAACCGAAAACCTCTCAGTAACGTGTCCTCCTCTTCCCTTACGGCTCTTCTCTATCAACAGGGTCACATGAGCTTGCTCTAACCTGCTGCCAGCACCAGACACTAGACCTGTGGAATCAGGGATTTTTTCCACTCCACCTTAATCTCACTGTGACTCCGTGCTCCTCTGAGAGACGTGTTCATGAATTAAGAATAATTATCTGTATTTTCCCAATTGTTCTCAGTTTTATACACAAGACTATCATCAATTATATCCCCTTGGACATAAAAAAAAGTTGTAAACAAAAGTCCCCTGGGTGTTTCCCAAGGTATTTCTAGTCTTGCATATGGCCAAGAGGAAGGCTTGGTGAAGCCTTCATCCCAAGCACGGTGAGAGGGAGAAGCAACAGCAAAGACTCTCAGATATCTGCACCTGTCCGGGTCTAAAGAGGAGTTTGTGAGGGTTCAGAGAATGATGAAGAGATAAACAGGACTCAGAGAAAGAGTGCTGGGAAGAGGTCAGATAGAGTCAGGCTCAATTTCCTGTGATTATTATATAGCTCAAATAATAAATTACCCACTTAGAATTTAAAAGAAATAAAAATCAAACCCTGGTGAACACCAGCTGCTGTGGACTGAATCCACTTTTTTTTGATTCAGTGAGATAAATATTTATTTCACAGCAGCCAAAATCATGACATACAGTAACCAAAACACTAATGCATAACTCAAAGCAAATGTTCCCATGAGCAAAGCCTCACCACTGCCTGGAATAGGAATCAACCAGTAGTACACAAATAGGACACAATATTACGCAAACAAGATACTTTGGATTTGGACATAAGGTCATGTGAGTTGCTTTTTACAATATGGTTTCGTAGAAAGGGTGGGAATCATGAAAATTGGAGACCAAAATGAAATGCAAGAAACCTAGCTGATCTAACCGAAATCTTTAAGCCCCAACACGTGACAAAGGGTCTGCGGGTACAGCAACATCTGCTAATGAACACTAAAACAGAAATATTGATGGCACTTGAGAAGGAGCCAGAGGATCACCACGGTTATCACAGCTCATCCTTCACATCTCATCTATACCAAAAAAGAGCCCTAAAGGTCCAGGTCAAGGTAATGACTAAGGGTGATTGGGCTTTTGCTAATAGAGCCCCCACACTCTGACTCTTCCGACTGAAATCAGAACGCTCTAACTCATTAACTTCTTTTAAATCTCTTTGTCTCAGCATTTGGTATTGTTTAATATGTGTTTAATTATATGTTTTATCCCTGATTATTGTTCTTATATATTCTGATATCATATCCTGATATATATTTTTATTTATGCAGTTCTATTTGCTTCTGTTTATTTGTGCTGCTCTTCTGGTTTTATTATTATTATTATTATTATTATTATATACACCGTCAGAGATGACACCAAAAGCAAGTGTTCAGTTGTTGTAAAAACACTTCCTGTATCTGCCCATTTAACTGGATCAGTACCAAAGTTTTATGGGCCCAGGCTCCTGCTCCATCCCTCTTGCTACAAATAAGTTCAGCACTTTCTGCGCAATCCTCCTAACACACAAACAAACAAGCAGGTACGGGTTAAAACAGAGGGAATCAGGGTATAGTTACTCTGAGTGATGTGAGAATAAAATTTTTTCAGATACAGGCCTTCATTACATCAATTAGCATCATGCCAGACATATCATGGGTTTCAGAAAAATGCAAGAACTAGTGGATTTCCTAGAAGGAACTGGAGGAAGCTGGTGGGGAAAGGGATGTTTTGGCTACTTTGCTGGTCTGTCGCTACTATGACCTCAACTAGGACCAGTGATTTCAAAATCTGGAGAATGAATGAACAGAGGAACGGAAAGGCCAAATGGAGGGGTAAACAGAAAAAAGGGAACCTAAAAGATGTCACTGCAGTGTCACAATGTGGATTAATGCTGAACCCACAAAATAATATGGAAGTGAAAATGTGATTTAATGTGAGAAACTAGAATGGAAAATAATTCTGCATGTATTTTGTTCTAAACAATAGTGTTATTTATTCATATGCATTAATTCATACAGCTCTATAGCTGTGTGAATCATGTCATTGCTATGATCAAATCTGTACAGTACTTTTTGTGTTATCCCGCTGACAAACAATGCTGACTAACTAACGAAGAGGCACAGGTGAAAACATAAAAACCAGTATGGTGTCTGTTGTGTGGTGGTCGCTGAATCAAGTTCTAGTTTGGAAAATAATGCAAGTAAATGTTGATGAATTCAATAAAAGTTTATGTACAAACTCACAAATGAAGATCAAATTGACCTGTACATTTGTCAAAAGAAAATTTTGTATAACTTGCAGCTCTTTCTTTGACACTGTTGAGTCCCCTCTGAATATCCGTGTAAATATTTGAAGAACAAGATGATCTTGATAAAAAACAATCCATGGAGTAACAATTAGGCTTGGTTCCGTGACTCTGATCTGCCTTAAGCTCAGGCTACATTCCTTAAAATCCTGCCTGTCTGACCTGGACATCGCAATATCCAAGATTCCCCAAAGGTAAACAGTCTTGCCCAGTGTCTTTCTGGTGAAGCTGGCTGTTCTCCTACATATAAACAACAGCAGCTATCAGTCCGAGACAGGCTGAATGTTTTCGTTAGGCTAAAGGCCTCCCCACGTCCCCATTTCCTCTGCTGTCATGGAGGGGTAGGCTATAGGATGGGTGTGATTAGATAGCAACAGGCACACACATTGGCGCCTTCTCATCCGGTGATGCTTTCTGGGTGTGGTGGAGGGTGGGGTTGAGACTACATTGTTGTTTTGTAATTAATCAAATCCGTCTTACCACTGCACTCCTGAGTAAGGGGCAACTGTGTTCCTGAGGGATAGCTCATGCAGTAATGCTGTGACCACACGCTGAGAAATGCGACAGCCCTTGTGGCTGCAGTGAAGTTGAGTCTCATTAAATGGTGGCAGCTGCAAAAGTCTTATCTTCTCTTTGTATGTAGCTCCTACTGAATCCCACTGAGGCAGTGACTGAAATACTTTTTGAGTCTGGATCAGCTCGACTCTCAGATGATCTTGGATAACAAAGTTCAGTTTAAACCAATAAACAACTGTTAACAGATGAAAATGTCTGGTTGTGAAGAAAATGAGTTGAGAACATCTGCATAGCTTTGCTGTATCACCCCTAATTCATTGACGGGGCATCACATAAAAGAGATTATTATGTGTAATGTGACTATTTAAATGAAGCTGTCTGTAACTGTGGAGTAGAAAGTGCAATGTTTCCCTCTGAAATGTAGTGGGATGAAATGTAAATGTAGTGGAAGTATAAAGTAGCATGGACGGGTAGTGGAACTGGAAGTACAGTCCTTAAACTAAATGCACTTAATTACTTTCCACCACTGATAATGCAATTACTGAGCTTTCAGCACATATGCATTTTAATATTGTTCAATTAGCTCCTGAGTGAGAACAAAGGGGGTTTCATCTTCTCACTGCTCATGACAGAGAACCAGTGTTTGCTAAAATTAGACATATGACATTTTATATTAAAAAATGAAGCTAGCTAATCTTAGTTAGCTTATCTTGTTACTTAAAGCTAAAGTTAGAAACTAGCTAACATTATTGTTCATCTGAGGATACACAATTTAATTCAGAAGCTCAGATGGTAAGACAGTAAAGTGTATTAAACAAAATAGATAGTTAGCCCTGGGGTCTTTGGGGTCAGATTCCACCAATTGCCCCTGTAATTTAACCCTGGCTGCCCTGAGGCATGGACACTCAAAAAAGCATAAGAATATGTTGAGTCCACATTCAAACTATTGTGACTCCAAGACCTGGTATTATAAACAATGACTGGACATGAAGTGACATGAATGATGATGATTTTGTATGGATCCATTTCAATACATAACACTTTGTTAAACTAGCTATATGAGAAAGACACATTTGTATAGGTTGAAAATGTTTTAAAGAACTTGCAAATGCAAGTTGTGCCACTGCTACATGAGCAGCATTAGCATTAACTGCTGTTTGCTTAACAGACTAGCCTCTTCAGCCCTGGGGCTGGTGAGAGTCTCTAGAATTCAAATATTTAGTTCATTTTGCGCTAACCATAAGCACATAAATATGATTTATTAATGTCTACCAGCGTGACGTACCAGATGTAAGAGCGACGGGGCTGATTCGCTCTACCTGATCAACGGTCCAGAAGACGTATTCTCCGTCCAATCCTCCATTATTTATAATCCATTAGTCCGTAAGGGTCCACACATCACGAAAATAAAGTTGTTTTTTAATAAAAGTATTCTGAGATATGAATATCGTCAGAGAAGTCCATGGCAGATTACAAGCGACTGTTTCGCACATTTCATTGTGTCTCTCCTTCCTGTTGCGTCAGCGCTGTGTCAGCAGTGGGGCGTTTGTTCGTTAGCTTTCCATGCACTGTAAAGATCTGATCAAATGTCACTTCAGGAGGGCCGGGTGAAGACACCGAGCGTACCCGAGTGAAAACGTGATGATGCTATGCTTTCAAGGAAAGTGCTACTACTGGTTACTGCCTTTGGCAAGCATGCTGGGTCGAAGACAGAAGAAATGAACTAAAAATACCACTGAAACCATAATATTAGGGCCAGAGGTCTGAAACCTGAAAATTGAGTTTCTGACCAGATGTAGAGGTAATGTGAAGCTTTCCATAGTTCTTGTATAAAGTATATGTTAGTTATTGTTATCAAATATCACTTTTTTCAGGCGAGGACAAAACATTCCATTCCAGCTTCCATTTCCATTACTTGTTTTCTTCTACTGAAGATGGCATGCTAATCAGCTAGCTTCAGCCTGGCCGGCTATAGTACAGAGGTACGCTGCATTACAGTGTACAACATGGGAGTTGCTAATTTACACACCCAGCATATACAGTGCAGCACTGTTTTCATTTGGACTTTTGTTTCTGGACCTCTGGCCTCTCTTTTTGGCTCTTGAAGGAAATATCTGTTTCCGGCTGAGCTCCATTATTATTATTTTTTGTCTTGGTGTTGATCAGATAGTGTTCAGTGGGTTTTTGGAGGCTTTTTGGTGAAAATAGCTTCCTACTGAGGCTGACAAGGAGAGCAGGGAGAGTGATCGAAAACAGGAAAGGTAAAGTTGAACTTAAAGTTGAGGTTCATCATCACAAAATAAAAATAATGATTATGGCTTTTTTAAATATCTTGGGCAAAAAACAGCTCTAGACACTAGGGACAGCAGTGTTTGGCTAAGTAGCATGCACATTGTTCTGTTTAAAGGAACTCAACAAAAATGCAGAACAACTGCTGTTTAACTGGGTCTAAAGTAAAAAAATTAAAATAAAATACTACCTCACTCCAGCCAGAATGTGTAAATGAGAGAACAATGTAATAGTTCCCGTGTTGCACTTTGTGCAGTGTACAAATGTATCACTGCTTTTGAGGCTAAGTGCAGATGACAGCGCCCTAAAGCAGCTTCTCCACGCTATTTACCAGCCAGTGGTGTGCAGCCTTACTTATTCAGGTCACATAAGAGGGAGACAAGCCACCAGCAGCAGAGAAAAACACATGAAATGTCTGCTCTCATAGAACTACAGGAAATGTGTGCCTCAACCATTTTCATCACTGAATGAAATCTTTCTTTTTTTTTTAAAGCCGTTGCTAAGGTGACATGTTGTGACTTAGATCTAAGCCTCTGCTGCGGCATGCTGAAAAACTAGATAAGGGTCATAAGAAATTCCGTATGTCAGCTCCGGCTGGTTGGAGGCAATGGAGCGGCAGTAAATGAGCTGTACAGGGAGTTATAATTGGACAAAGTGGCATACAGAGGAGGCTGGTGGTGGAAGCACGTCTCTATCCTTGTGTTGTTCTACAGTTAGAGAGTTGTGAATGAACTTTTGAACTTAACTGAGAGCAGCTTGTGAAATTATGGTATGAATGCATTCTTGTAGTGAGACAACCCAACATTAAATAGGATCTCTGCTTTTCACGTTCTCCTGGACTTCATTGTTTTGAAGCAGACGCTGGGAGAAAAAAAAAAAGAGACAATCACAACAGATCATCACATATTTTTTTGTGAATGTGCACATAAGGCAGAGCACAGAGAGAGTTTGTGCGGTTTTTGAATGGAGTGATCTGCTACTGGTGCATAACCTCGCAGTTCTGCCTTGATGTCGGCTAACCCATAATCTCATGAATAATATTGTACCAATATTACCACACGCTTGAAATTTTTATGAATAATGTATAATTTAAGACCAGCATTTTATTTATTACAGTAACAGAATTACTAGTGTATTTTAAATGTTAATCCCAACACTCATGATTTAGAATTTTATGAAAATAACATACAGGAGGAAATTCAGGGAGGTGTCGCTCTCAAGGGAGCTTACATCAGTGAGAATGTTCTGTGTCAAGACTAGAGAGGGCTGATGTAGAGAAAACTGTGACATATGAAAACATATTTCATAATAACTATTAAGAAATTACATGGAGAGAAAAGGAAAGTGGTAGTCACAAAAGTCGTGATTAAAAATACTTTATGTTCTCACATGTAGTATTTATCTCATGCTGAGATGGGATATTACTCTAGATTAATTTTCATTTATTCATTTGTGTGCAGCAAAATGCTGCACTTTGTCATGATCTAAATATCATGACATGTATCAAGGAGCCTTATTTTACACTTTTATAGTGTTTTATTTTTTATGCGTTGATATCCATGAGAAAATATGTTTGTGCTTTTAAGAACCAAGGCTCCGAGCCTCTCTTCTGATTGGCTGATTATTTTCAGCAGATTTCAGATAACCAAATTCTGCAAGGTTGGATGGTGGGTCTGGGCGGGCTGGGTTTAGGGCATGGCTGACGGCGGTGACTGCTTTGTTGTGACATCACAGAATTACAGAAGTCCTGACGGCTCATTTTAAGGCTCACTTTCTGAATACAGGCCATGGGCATTTCTCTGTGGACTGAGGCTTTGACACTTTAACAGTATTAATACAGAACTTAGATTTATGATCAAAAAAAGACATAGAAATCTTACAAAATGGGACCTCTAACTTTTTTAAAGGTCGAGGTGAAATGGGTTTGTCAGATAGAAGCATAAATGAGCTTTCGTGAAAACTTCAGCAAAAGGGTTTGAGGAGCTGACTGACATAAAAACAAAGCTTGTTTGTTTCTTTTGACGGTGACTGTGGAGACTCTTTGCCAACATCACAGATGTTTGTCATTACTACAACTCCCCTCTGAGACACAGGTGACAAATCAGTCCCACATGTTAGTTACATTATGTTCTTAAAAATTTGGCAGGCACGACTTTGACACTAGGCTCATTCAGTGAAAAAATAAAAAAGACACATTGTATGTAAATATATATATATGTATATATATATGTATATGTATATCTGCTTTTCACATCCAGAGAATAAAACACGACCAGTTACATTCAAACAGCAGTGTCGAGTCAATGTGTCAAGACTATCAAAGATAAATACAGTACAGTATCAACAAAAACTACACACATTGTCCTCAATGCTTTTGTCATACTTAATAACATTACACCAAAGTGTCACTGGGGTCTTCACAAACCTTATGGAGAGTCTTATGAAAATAATTCACACATAAATACACAACTTAAAGGTACACAGGAGTTACTACATTTGCCAAAATCTCCAGGCATTACGATGAAATTACTGTGACTTCATTATTTACCGTGATGCACTACTACACAGTCAATGACTTGATTTATGAAGACTTCATGATGCTGTCATTGCACATTGATCACTTGCTGCAAACCAGTACAGATAGCCATAAATGCAGGCGGTACAGTTTATGGTTAAATTAAAGCAACTGTCTGCTGATCTGAGATAAAAAGTACAACAGTGCAGCTTGATACTGACTACTGTGAATACATTTGTCTGAAATTAACCCCTCAGCTCAAACACTGGCAGCCAAGAATACATTTTCATGTTTCTTACTTTTCCTTTTCTGTGTAGAATCAAGTGCTTTAAGTTCTCACAGCTGATTTAAAGACTGTTGAGAAAATGGAGATGTTCAAAAGTTAAAATGAGACAATGAATCCGCATCAGAGAAATCTTTTGTTTGAAAAAGTTAATTTTGAACCGTGTATCTGAAAAGAATTTGAAAAATTGAAACAGATATCCACCTCAAACAATCAAAGATTGTGAAACAGGATGTAAATATTTGTTTTCAAAACTCTCCATTACCATCGCAAAGAAAACACACCCTTTGGAAGATTGAGTGTGAGTCTTCCCATAACCAGACCTGCACTACATTTGTTGCATGAAACATATTTATGTCTGAGTGGTGATAACATGGCATGAATAACTCACACAGAAGCTAGTGGTACTTTTCTTTCTTCACTTTCAAATACAGGTAAAATAGAAAGATGACAGAACAAACCAAAGATGATGACAAACAGTACAGACAGACAAATACAGTAGCTTGTTGAAAGCGCTCAGTAGCCCCGGCCCATTTCCCACCCCTCCCTTTTTGGAAAACACAAGTAGAACAAACAGCGTCTTTATCAACATCCCACACACTGTCACATAAGATGGTCGCCTCATGGTTGAATGCTTTTGAGTATGACGTACTCATAAATACTGTATATATAAATCATGCACACTCACACGCACATACGCTCACTCACACCTTCATAAATGTGAGACTTAAAAAATTATTTACATCAGCTGATAGTGACTCATGTTCCCAGCATTGTGGACAATGTGTTAAGGATGTTCTAAAATGAAGACGAAAAAAAAAACAAAACAATAAAGGTTTTGGGGTTTGAATGGCTAAAAAGAAAACATGACTGTGAAAAAGTGCAATGTTTATTGGCCAGGTCTGACTACAGCCTGCGCGAGCTAAATGCTTTACAGAGGATGGTTTTTGCAGTATGTTTTTTTGCACAGCTTCTTGCGAGACATGGAACTCACATCACATGCACGTCTGAATAAGGCTGCGTTCAGACTGATGTTAGCACTACGTGAAAAAAAGGCAGCTCTCTCATTCATTTGAATGAGGTCACTGCGTGAGGTCACAGGGGGTGTCCAAGCAGAGGGCTCGTTAAAAAAAAAAAATAAAGATAAAAGAAATTCAAAAAATTTTGAACGGGTTATGCAACAATGCAAGGCGGCATCATTATCTGTTTACCTCACGATCATGAAGACAAGAGGATATAATGACTGTCAATCTCAGCCTCCCAGTGCTGGAAAACATCTCAGTAAATGCACAAAAAAAAAAAAAAATCCAAAAATTAGGCAAAAGAAAAGACAAATTAATTCTTGTTCCGATCCCCTATTAATATGCAAGGATAAGAAGTTGGTTCGTTTCCAGTCAGGTGCCATTAAGTTTTCTAAGCCAAGCATAAAATCAGTTTTTCAATATTTTTAGCTTTTTTTTTTTTTGTCCTAATTGTCAATTTTTTTATCCATAAATTGAAAATCATTGTAATCATTCATTGTCTCCATACTGATCTTGAAGGATCCTTTTCTAGCACAACTACACTGTAAAAGATGGAGGACAAATCTGCCTACATATTTATTAACTGAAGCTAATTGTGTAGTCTGAGCCAAATAAGGTGTTTATCTTCCATAATCAGAGACTTCTAAGTGTGAAAACTGCTCTATGAGTTTTGCTAGAAAAAGATTAAACCATACATGAAACTAGCTAGCATAAACATACTCACTTGACTTGGCTAAAACTTGGCGACTTGGCTAATTGCTATTAGCTTCGACTGAATTTTATAAAGAGAACTGTAGTCTGTCCTTTCTTTTCCTAAATGTGTAGTTGTGCTTTTAAGAAACTGACTCATCGCTTGTACAAAACAGAAGGAAATACTATGGCAAATTTCATCTTCTTGCCAATACTTGAAACAACACGCCCTCACTCAGACAGCCCCCTGCACTTTTTTACCACAGTGCTGCTTTTGGTCTGAACGCCCAGTCATGCTTACATCTCAGTTATATCTAAGCGATTTGAGAGGAATAAGGCTAAAGACAGCAGTGAATGGGAATGTGATGCATATACGTTCAACGGAGCCAGGTCTTGAAACTTAACGGTTACATTCAAGTATAATGAGCAGATACTGGAGTACATGTGATTTCACGACGGCTTCTCGGTGATGATAATGTGTTTGACAAGTCACATTACAACCTACCATGTGGTTTAAAGGATACACATGTCAGTAAGGATCACTTACAGTAAACAAGCACACAAGCTCAAACGTTAGCATTAGCAACATTAAATCTCTAAAAAATAAAGCGTGCACTCTAACAGTATATGACTCATACCATTATCTGCATTAACTGCACACGTAGAAACAAACACCGAAACAAACAAGAAATGCTTTTAAAGTTAATGTGAAGCTGGCAACAAGTCATATTGGTATTGAATTGACAAATTTTGAGAAAAAGTAGCACAACTTTATGTGCCGACGACTTTAATAAATACTGTGTGGTATTTATTCTGTTTTCATTTAATAAACAAGAATATGTTCAGATAAATTAAGTTTAACATATTGAAAGATATAATATAGCATTAATATATTATTATGCTCCTGTTAGATGTCCTGACTCTGTTCTGATTCTGTAATGATAATAAAAAAATAAATGAGGCAGGCAGGATCTCCAGGTTTGGCACTAACCATATCGAAAGAATTTTTACAGTGTAACCAAAGGCTTTTTGTGCACGACATGACCCCAAAATGATGATAATCAAGCAGTTAATATCTATCCCTTTAAAAACTATTTTGTCAGGCAGAAAGATTGCGACAATATTGTGATTATCAGAATTCATTTTCGTCCAAGTGAAGCAGTTCAGTTGCAGAATGTAGAGAGAAGACAGCGCAGGAGCAGCTGTACCTGTACAGTGCTGTTAAAGGGCCTGTGACAGAGAAGCGGCAATTTCCTTCGGCTGTGAAATCCTGGGGTGTACAGACCTTTTCCTCTCTCGTTTCATCTGACGTTGTGTGTTTAGAAACAGGAGAGTTTCCTTAGTTGCCACAGAGCTCCTACCATGCTGCAGTTTTTACGGGGGAGAGGGTGTGATGGATAGAGTTCGAGAGGAGTGTTGCTGTCAGGCGAAGGGGCTGTCTGACTTTAAGATGGAGCCGTCTGCGTCGTGGTAGCCCTTGCCGTTCATGTGTTCTGTGTGGCTGTCGATGCTGTAGCAGCCCTGTACCTCTGTGATGGAGGAAGCTGTGTAGGAGGCTGAGCGCAGGGCGTCTGAGTGGTTCCCCACGCTGCTGCCAAACTGGATATTATACTGGTTCCAGTGCCTCCTCAGAACCGCTTGGACCTAACCACAGAAACCACATTTCGGATATTAATTGGAATACATAGGAGTTATTTGTAGACATATAACTACAATAAAATAATACACATTATTAGCTTTTTTAAGTCCCTACCAACCCCTCAAAGGTTTATTAATGAACAAGCTGTAATCTCATTTTTTGAGCTTTACACAAACAGAAATATAATAATTATACTGTGGTTTTAGAGGCATTTGCGTAGTGTAACTATTTCGTGTTTTTTCATTCACCCAGTACGTCTGTCTAATGGCTAGACTGGTTGCCTGACAACTTCACTGTGAAGGCAAGGCCCCATGAACTCAGTTGTAAACAAAAGCCAGATGAACTTTTGAACAGGCTAGCCGTTTCCTCTGGTTCCAATCTTAATGCTGATCTCCAGTTCTGTAATTAATACACAGACTTAAGAATGTGTCTCAACAATATCACTGTTTCTTTGGGCACATAATAAGGTCAGGAATATTATAAGATGTTTTATGCACACTTCATTTTCTGTTAACTCCTTTTCTTCCCATCTTAAAGAGCAGTTACTCAGTGGCTCTTGTGAGACTTTAGCAAAAAACAAGCTATTTTATATGCAGATCAATCACCTGCATAATTGATAGCTATCAGTGTACAGCCCAACAGTAAAAAATCTTTAGTCTCCAGCAAAGTCCTGAGGGAATGAGCCTGTCAAGACATAAGCCTCCTCCACCATCCTGCTCTAATGGTAATGCAGAGGGAGTTGCCATGTCGACCCCTGACAACAAAGGGGAAATGTGGATAAGTGTGTGTGTGTGTATGTGTGTAAGCAGCTCTAGAAATAACAGTGAAAGGGCTTAGCCCCATCTTACTTCTCCGTTGAAAAAGCAGAAGATGGTGGCCACCAGCAGACCCTGGAATAAAAATAAAAAAAAGAATCACATGAAAAAGAAAGATAACATTCACCACCTAACTGGTCTTCAGCATCAGTAGTCAGCTTGTGGGTGATATCTTATGGTCTAAAATGATGAAGCAGAAAAAATTAAGTTCACACTAAACAGATCCAGCCTATTGCTCAATATGTTCTCCCTGCACTGCCTGTGATGGGACAGTACAGGATGATCAGATAACACCTCCCTAACATCCAACTGATCTCAGCCCCTCTCAGCTCAGATAATTCATGCCTTCCTTCCTGCTGTTCTTCACTGGGCTACAACATAAACAAACCGATGGGGATGTTTGACTTCCACTAAAACCTATGAAAACAATCACGTTTATGTCCAGACAACAGTTCATTTTGTATATGATGCTAAATTTATAGGAGAGAGACACTCATTGATATACATGTTATAAGGACAACAGGACTTAAACACTACACAGGAACATCGAAGGCTATGGACCAGACAGTAAACTTTCAATACCATTCTAAAAATATACACTGCACATGCAGTTGAACAGCATGACATAATGTACACCTGTTTATGTGTTTATTTTTTATGCATTTAAATGTTCTAAGAAGCTGATATCCATCACTTATTCACATCTAAAACACTACTTGAATCAAAATAAACAGCTTAAACCTTCCTACTGACCATCATCTCACCTGGTAATGCATTAGTATGTGCATGATGTAGTCGTATATTTCAGAGAAGACCCGTCCCTCGGGCTTGTAGGGAAGCAGGACAAACTGAATTCCCAGGAGAGGCACCAGGATAAGAGTGGCTCTCACCGCTTTCATATAGAGACTCGACTCTGCTTGATGGGTCACCTTCAGTTTGGTGATGAGCACTCGCACAATGTTCAACAGAAAGAATAAATTGACCTGGGGAGATAGCAGCAGAGAGGACATCAGTACAAATACAAATATATTATAATACATGTATACATAATTACATGAAAACATATATGAAGCTGTAAAGAACAGAATATTAGAGGAGTGGTATTCATGACAGCACCGACAAAAACAAATGTGTCAGCTAAACCCACCCTGACTTTTACTGTTACTATTTTAAAATGAAACAAAAACTTGTCACATAATTCAGTTGCTAAAATGTACTCAATCAAGATTTAAACCAAAAAAATCATGATGAGCAAAACTACACCTTAACAGACCATTTAAGGGTTGTTTGAGGCTGAATCATTTAGCCCTAAGAGAGTCTTAAGGGACCAGATTTCTCTGAAGCATGCCTGGCTGTGCTGATTAGGTGAATTCCTAGAATGAAACATGGGCCTGGGGACCTGGGCAGATCGTCAAAGGGGCAGATGCATTGATTTCGCAAGATAAACACAATTATGAATGCTATGAAACTGCGTCCTGCTTTCAGGCCCCCCACAGTGTCCACTCAGAAGAAGACAAAAGCAGCTTATTGCTGCACATTGCACAATAAAAACAGTGCACCAGGTTAAATATGGAACAAATCAGCTGGTTTATCTTAGCAAATCAATATTATTATGATTTACTTTGCTTTAATTGATTCTTACCAAAAGAGCAGCACAGATGGGGCCGTGGATGATGTAGAGTAGCGATGTATTGGAGCTAATCCAACAGCTACAGTGAGGGAGAGGACAAAAGAAAAGTTTACACAACAGTGTCAGTGAATCACATGACAACTGACCCATGATGCAGATCAATGGGTCTTCTGAGAAATTAATCTGCATGAACAGCTTGGGAGTATTCATAAGAGGAGCTATCAGCCAGGTTGGATGTGTTGTGCAAGATGTACAAGCAGCAGATCATTTTACACAGTCTCTGAATATATTAAGGCTTACAAGGCTCAGTTAACTTCATTTCATTTTAAACACATTTTAAAGAGGATTTTTTTTTCTGATGTTTGCATTAAGGCCTGGCAACACCAGAGTTTTAATCAAAATCATTTATGAGACAAGAGTTGATGGTACAAATTCATCTTCTGAATAAACTGTGAATAAACAGCCCTTATTGTCCCATTAGCAAATGAGCTAAGTTAACTACCTAATGAATTTACTCAGTGGATGTGGGTAAGATCCTTAGCTGGGAATAAACTGTACTTATTGTCACTTTAGCAAACAAGCTAAGCTAACAAGCTAACAAGTTTGCTATGTGGCTGTGGGTAAACTTGGTAACTAGAACAGCTCTATTTCCCTGTTCAGTAACCTTTTTATTGAAAAAATGGTTTTTAATGGAGAACAAAATAATAATAATACTTGTCATTGTAGTAGTAACTTCGTGCAATGGCATGGATGCAGGCCGGAATGAGAGGAAAGCCTGCAAAAAAAGTGAGAAAATACAAGGCATAAGATCATAAGGTCTGAAAACCTTACGTGATTGTGCCTCACTCATTTTATTGTTTGAAGAGCTGAGTTGCTGTCAAATTACTTTAAAGGATAATTACAGTTTATTGGAATATGCAGCTAGCAAGGCAGGATCTCCTACGTACCCCAGCCTAGAAGATAGTACCACATTAGGTGCTGCTTCTCAGCAAACACGGCCACCACGATGAGAGTGTGCAGGTATATTCCCTCACACAGCATCCAGAAGTAATTGCAGCCGAAAAGGTACAGATGAATGAACTGGGACACTTTACAGCTTGTCTGAGGAAGAAACATATGCACATAATGAATGTAGATAGTGACTGTGACAATTCTTTTCTCTGCTGCTAAATTTTTTTTTTTTTTGTGCAGTACTTTCACAGTTACGTGAAATGAATAAAGAGTGCAGTTTCTGGAACAGAGTTATGATTAAATAATGAAACTAGGGTGACAAAAGGGAATAGCTCAACTTGAACTTGTACAGAAATCTGTGATATGATTATAAAATGAATTCAAAATTAATAAAGAAGAAGCCCTCACTGGATTCCTCTGCACCAGCTCCTGGTTGTTCGCCACTGCTGTCAACCAAATGATGGTGATCACAGAGTTGAGAACAAATGAAAAGAAGAGGTTTTTGTGAAGTGTGATCCTTTGGCAACTTAAACTCCTGCAAGAAGAGAAAGATGACATTACACCACCGTGCTAGCAATTTATGCAAGGCATGAGCGTTATCTCTCTATAAAGCATGTTAAGATGAGGTTTGTTGGCTCACTTGAAATGGAAGAATATTCCAAGGGAGATGAAGAGGGAGGTCAGTGACAGTCCGTGACCAATCAGGGTTAAGTAGAAAAGATTCATTGCAGTCTGGAAGGAAACAAGAGAAACAAATTAGATTATTTTATCTTCTAATGACTACTAGTGTAGTGAAACAATATATCATCATAGTTTCACCATGACGTTACACCTACATGTTTCCATAAATACACTCACATCCTCTCCTCTTACAGCAAATCACTAATTTATGTCATGATGACGTCAAACCATGGAAAGCTGTATTTTAAGGTTACTCTCAATGGGAAATAGATGAGTAAGGAGAAATGACCCATGACCATTTCGTGGATATTCCTGGTCCCCAGAGAACGCTGGAATGTATTACAGTTATGGTGACCCCCTGAACCTTTCATGTAGCATCATCCCACAAGCCAACTTTTTCCACTGGTCTAAACTCTTGTCCATAGATACAGTATATACATTTGCTGTACTTAATATCCAGATGATTAATTCTAGATTTCTACAAGCAAAACTTCCATTTACTCACTTCATATGTTATAATAAGTAGAGCAGAGGCATCCATAGTGAACCCATGTTTTCTTTCTAGTGCCACCCTCATGACAAACTGCAAACTTTTGGCCCGACCACAGAATCATTTCAGTACATTTTAGCTAATAGAGCATGACATGTGTGCTCAGTTGTGCTTTTTAGTTTAATATATATTAAAGAAACATATGTCTCCTGACGCCACAAAATGATGCAGCTGCGCAGGGATCGATTAAAAAGTCTACACTAACCACAACTTTTGACATACTACTGTATATATTATGTACTTTTAATGCTATATCATAGTGTGACCAACCACTCTGCCTTCATTGGTGTGTTCATTGCAGCGGGTGTAGTTGGTCCATGTCCGGTTGCTCTCAGGATGCAGGAACCAATGGCCACTGTCAGTGCAAATCTTCGTAACCATCTCTGCAGGTAAAAATTATTCAAACAGTAAATATGAGACAGAGCACCTCCCAAATATACTTTATATTTATACGTGTTTCAGTCCTTCTAGCTCAATCTTAAAGGATATTTATTATTTGAAGCAAAGCAGGTGGAAAAAAATAGTAGTGAAGGGTAAAATCAAAGAGTTTATTAGTCAAAGGAGCTCAGCCTGTAAAAATCAGGCATTAAATGTCATGTATCTCACCTGAAGGATCAAAATCCTGGAAGTAGTCTGGGCAGTGCTGCTCTGAAATAACTCCTGCCCTAGTGTCGTCCCAACACAGCCATCCATCCCAGGTACGATTACACATGGGCTCTAAAACCATAGAGACTGTTAAGGGCATTGGACATTATACTGATCAAATGATTTATTCAATTTTGTGTTCTTTCCAATAAAACACAAACTTTACAAGTTTTAGGTTGATGCAAAAGGTCTGCGCAAAAGCGCAGACCTTTTTATCCTTTTTTGTACTTGTATGCTGATTTGAGAAAAATTCTCAAATATTGCAAAAACTTTTTCACTAAGACAAATGTGCTCTCGCTATTTGGCCAATGAAAACTCAAGAAACTGAACATTAAATACACAAAGCCCATAATTAGCAACACAGACATCAACAGCACATTCTGTAAGTAGTGTTTTCCAGTTTTTTTCTTACTGCCATTCAGTGTAGACAGCTTTAAAGTTCAGAAGCGTGTAACATACCTTGTCTGTTGTGGGTATTATCCTTCATTATCTTTTGATAGCACTCAAACTGTGCTGTTACTATCTTGTTCCTGGTCAGTCCAATGTCATGGTAGACATTGGTTGGATAGTGGTGCTGGGTGTCATTGACCTCCATGCTTGCCTTCACAAAAAACTGCAAGGAAACAGAGAAAACACAAATACATTGTTTCAGTCATTTTTTTTTAACCAAGAGAGATCATTTTAAAGAGGTACTGGAAATGATTGCTGAAATAGTGGACATGAGTATTTTAGTAAATTATTATGTGTAATTTCTATTTAAATTTAAGTTGCCAAAGCTACCTTAAAATATTAATGTTGAATGAAGCTTTCCTGCAGATTCATGAGCAAATTCTTCCTACTTTTACCTTATTTTTAGTGTTTCTCATCTTTTGTTAGCAGGTGAAAACCAGGAGTGGAGAGAACGCAGCAAACGAAAAGAGTCAGATGAGCAGCTGCAGCAGAGAAGAAGCTGCTGATTTACCACGACAAGTGTCCCGAATCAAACACCCCTGCCATGTTGCATGACCAACTGGTGCAGTCTGGATCTGGCTAAATGCTAAACGCTAAAATACTGATGGTGAATCTTTCAGCTGTGACCTCTATATTCACTTCAGCCAGTGAGCTGCTCCCCACCGTTCTGTTTTTTTTTTCTAATAATCCCTCTTGTGACTGCAGAATTCATTCAGGTCAGTGTTTGAGAACCCGGAGGAGCGCAGGGAGACAGAGGCTGAGTTATATTCTACAGGGAGAATGAAGGGAAGCTGGATTCGAAGCAGACTGTGGAGAACGTCAGTGATGAAACAGGTGAGTGCAACAAATGGCTGATGGTTGTAACTCAATGAGGAGAGCATGAACAACCAGCCTGATGTGTTACCTAGCAACGTAGAGTTTTGTCTGTGTTTGTCGGCTGCAGCTGCTGTGGAGTTTGTGCTGTTTATACACCTTCGCCTTTTCTGCTGCTTCATTCTGCTGTTAATTCTATAAGAAGTGGCAGTGTTTGATTCATGTAGCTTAACACTGCTAAATAAAGTCTTCGGAGACCCTACGTGGTGTCATAATTACCAGTTGTATGCACAGGCTGCAAAATGCCTCACTGGAGTTTATTGGCTGCTTTTGTGCAGTTCACCCCTGGGAATGGAGTATATGCATTAAAAACCAATGCATATACGCCTGTATGTACTCTTGGAGCCTGAAAATGTTCTTTAATTTAACAGTTCATTTATTGTTATTTTATTTCTTACCCATCCCCTTCCCCTTCTACTTGAGTAAAATGTCTTTTGAGTGACAGCACTTTTAGATGAATACAATTTTCCAGTGCTCTGTCCATGTCTGGTAAGAAAAGACAGAAAGAGAGTCTCAACAGTTTTTTCGTGCAAGCTTGCGTCTGACTCCAATTTTGGCTGCATATTCTGACTCAGTGGGGATGTATTAAAGTAAGACAGTCCTCACTTCCTACTCCAAAATGGCTGGAAAGGGAGTCTAACATACACAAGCTTCCATTAAATCCATTTGTGCTCCCTGGAAAATATGACATCTATGCAGAGCCACTGCCAACCAGATGTGTCCAGCTTTTTATTACACGGCTGATACCAACCTGAAGCAGCTTTGGATCCTTTATGAAATCTCCAATATAGACCGACATACTGTAAGTAAGTCTAAACAATTAAACTGCCTCATAGTAAACTACAATATTTGTAAAATTTAGATACTGTCCATTGGCACAGTGAGATAAATTAATCTACTGAAGTGTATTTTGTGTGTGTTTCAGGTATTTTCTTGTTTGCCTGTGTGTTTGCGGGCTGTCCTACCTTTGTTAGATTACACAGCAGTACGAGTGCCACCATCCAGCTCCACCCAAAGCTGTCAATCCTCCGTTGGGCCATGTCAGAGCTGGTTGACGCCTTCCCAGCTGCAGATCTGGAATGGAGAAATAAAATCATTAGAAAAATAGACCTCCACGGTGCGTCTTATCTTTCCCTCTGTTGATTAGTGTTTCACCAGTGGCTTTATTCCACTGAAATGTTGCCGCTGTGAAACCTAAAGAGCCAACACATAATTTACAGCAACATACACACTCTTTAATCAGTCATATTGACAGGTGTGTAAGACTTGAAAGGACTCAGAAAATCCCACCTTCATCTGTTACTTGTTGTCACTGGATTTTAAAATGTAGAAAACAGTAATATATTGAATCAAAGTAACTTTCAATGTGTGTGATTTTCTGTTTCCACCTCAGTGTCGACAGCAAGAATGAAGTACATACTGAATGACTGAATATGTACGTGCAAGATACAACACATATCAGCGACTTATGTTATGGAGTCATGTTGCTAAGCAACCCCCAAAACCACTCATGACTGTAACACGATAGAAAATACACAAGGGAAATAAAACTGCAATTTCAAGAGGAAAGTCAGTAAAAATGGAGGAAAATGCGCAAATATTTGTTCTGGTTGTGAACTTCAGCAGAGGTCACTTGCTGCTTTTTAAGGGACAGTTCAAAACTGTCCCAAAAAATAGGCCAATCTTGACTCCACTTATATAAGTGGAGTCAAATGGTCAACATATTCAAAAATGTCTTTATGGGAACATCATCAACTGGAACAGAAGGTTAAGAACTATCTGATCTGATCTAGGTATGCGTTCACTGACCGTAGATGTGAGGTCCATTTAGAGGTGAATGTACCCACAATGCAAGTGTTTTGGCTCAGTGATCAAAGAACAACACAGCTGACAAAATAAATTGTTGGAATTGGCCCAACGAAGGCCCATCGATCTCAGAAAGTTTTCCGGTTCCCTGATAAAAGTCATGTAAACACAGCTGAGACTCAAGCCGTCACTGCTGCTGTGCGTTTTTTGGAGCCACGTCTCCTTTGAACTCTTCCACAAATTCTCAAAATGTGACAGCAGTTTTAAATCAGTTAGCCTGCGTGTTCCACATTTTCACATTTCATTTTTAAAAAGGTGATGATGGTGTCTCATCAAAGCAGAGTCCCAGAAAGCTGTTTGCGGCAAAGCTGCGGGCCGCTGGGATCTCACGTCACGGCCGCTGCATAGCAGATGAGACAAAATTCAAGCGGAGACACATCCCGCAGGTTGTACAAATCTGCTTTTCAAAACAGCGGCTGTGCTGATGCCCAGGTAGCTTCAGTTTAAGCCTGCCTGTTCCTGTCACTATCAAAGAGACTCTGTGTGCCGCTAACAGTCAAACCTTCGATGCCCATGTGGTGGCTCTCTGTCTGGGTGCTGTATAACATGTCATCAAATGTATTTCCTGCTTTATTATGTGTTGTTTTTGCCATAAATGCAATGTAGCATGAGCAAAGAGTTGCATACTTGCAGCCAGTGATATAAATCACCAGGCTAGGTTCCTGTGGCAGCGTTGCTTTCGGCATGAAACTGTAACAGGCAGCTGAGGAACAAAAAGAAGCAGGAGCGATGAGAGAGAACCTGAACCCAGGATGACATACACGTAGGTGCACGGCACACGGGACTGGGTTACATCTCATTCAAAAGCGAAATTTAATAACGTCCTTCATACCCCAAAGGAACTAGGTCATCATCTTGTATTTGCAACAACTGAAGTCTAATTAAATGCGGTGGAATGGAACAGCTACACCAACAGGGAAATCTGGAAATTAATTTAGGAGGCAAAGATTTACAAGAGGCAGGGCCTTTAATTTTAGGTACACAAATATTTATTTTCAATCACTGGCGATAAATTGACACGTATGAAATATTTAAATCACATGATTCCATCTTCACACCTCACGAGATCTTTTTTTTTTTCCTGCTACAGGTGGCTACTGTTCACTGCAGTTTGCAAGAAACAGGGTTATGTTTTAACAGCTTGTGACGGTTTAGAATATGAATCTGCTGAAAGAAGGAAAAGAGAAATATGAGGAGAAAACACAGAGGAGCTGCTGGTTATGCTGCAGTTTGAAGATTTTGTCCCAGGACCCCGTATCTGATGAGATCTTTGCTTGTAATGGAATTATAGTGAAAATAAATTGTTCCCCTTTTTGCTGGGAACCAACAAGAAGCCCCTCAAGGACCCTACTTACAGAGTCACTGGTCCAGGACACAGACAACTCATTTTTCAATAACTGCAAGAGCTAACTTGGTCCTATTTGTCATTTCTCCCCCACCACCTCTAAAAGGTTTAACAGGTTTACAGCTGTTTTTTTTCCTAATACTGAAAATGTCCATATATAAGCTGTTATGATATTATAGTAATGTTCTTTCTACCTGCGTGATCTTTGGTTTGCACCTGTCCTCCACTGCTTGTAAACATAGAAACCTGTCCGAAGCATTTTTTCCTAATTGGACTTTAATGCAGCTTTAAGCTGCTTCAACCTCGGTCAAAGCTTGAAAATTAATGAGCCTCCCAATAACCGAGGAGGTAAAGCAGGGGGGCCTCCGGTCAGTGCATCGCGAAGGGGTTTGACCCATTTGGTTCCCACAAGCTTCCCTGCAGCGCGGTCACTACAGAGACTGGCCCAGTGCCTCCACAAGTCTGTTCAGAGTTAAACCAGCATTGCACTGGGGAGAGGAAGGGGGGGGGGGGCTTACTGAAAGTGGGACCGTAAATGATGATGTGCAAATTAGAAACAGCCAAGAAAAGATCAGCTGCTCTGTCACACATGCATGGATGCAAACGCACACACACACATACACACACACACACACACACACACACACACACACAGAGAGAGAGCTCCACTTTGCCAAGTTCCCCGGGTGTTTCTTGGCAAGAGCTGTGCTTCATACATTAGCAGAGCGATACAGGGGCTATAACTTGTCAGATGGCAACAGAGAACGGACGGTAAAGAACGCCTTCACAATAGCTGCTTAGCTGCTCGAACGCTGCCTACAGCTGCAGTAGCTGAGATTTGTCTCCCATCCTGTTTTCTTTGGCTGTTGCCTCGTTTTTAGTCGCCATGCACTGCAATTAAACAAATACTAAGGGTGGCAGTGAAGAAAAAACCGTGACCCCCATGGAGAAACAACACTATATTTTGAGCAGTTAATGTGAATGACAAGTGGCACATGCTGTAGCCTTACAGTGACTGTGGTTGGTACTGCACAGCCAATTACAGCAGCCTTGAATGATAATGAGTGACATCAAAGAATGAAGAATAGATGGTCATAGATGTTTTTTGTCATTTCTTTTGTGTTCAGTTGTGTGTGACCCAAACCAACCCCGTCTCCTTCTCTCATGCAGTATTCAACTAATTTATAATAACAATTTCTGTTCAGTGGCACCGGGATGTCCGAACTTCACCTTAGGCTGTGCCCACATAACTACGTCTTCATTTTAAAACAGCGTTTTGTTTTTGCAAGACAGCTGTAGCATTAAAATGCAGGATTTAACTCCACAACAGCTGCTAGCAAAGACAACAAGGTCAGCAACGCTTTTATTTCATTATCTGTGTTGCATTGGAGACTGTTAGTCGAGGCTGATGAGACCTAATCACTGAGCAGACGTGGGTGTCTGCATCATCATTATCAAAGCTCTGCGTTTCTGCCCGTCCAGATGACAGCACAGTCCCAGAGTTTTCAAACTAAACTGGCTCCAGGAGCATTTCCCTTCTCTCACAGCTGCAGTAAAATATTTTCAGACACCAGGTGGCCACAGAAATCTAAAACAGACTTACATTCCTAAAACTGCCCTGCAGAATAATGTGCAGCTAATGCTTAATAAAACAATTGTCTATTTCAACACTGTCCATTGGATTTACATTCCTGGCCACAGGAAGATCAACAACGGTTCACTGGTTCGGTCTATGTGAACAGTATCTGGGTCTCAGGAAAGTTACTCATGAGCAATTTGTATATGAGCATTGTGAATTGTGAATTAAAAAGGGCTGGCACTGAACATTAACATGTAAAGAGTTGTGTCCTGTTATGTTTAGAATTATGTTTAGTATTTCACCATTTTAGGAGAAGCTGTGCAGTGACTTCGGATATAGTCCAATGCAATATTTCTTTGGTTCTTTCATCTGCAGTCATCCTGCATTTGCTGCCACCTCCAAATTCACATTTCTCCTTATGGATCCAGAACAGTAGCTGGATTTGTCACAAGACAAGAGGTTAAAAAGTTGGCACATGTTGCTCCTGAAATCCACAACCAACGAGAAACGATCTGTTGCTTTTACTGTTGGCAGCTTCCTGAAAGTGAGGCTGAAATCCTCTGTTGCCCTTTCCTGGGTGGCTGCAGAACAATTTGAGAATCCATGGAAAGGCCACTCATCTTCTGTCCTGCATTATTTTCCACAGTAGTCTGAGGCCAAAGAACCATTCATGTATCTCTGGTTGTGCATCATGTGAAAACTCATCAATTTTGTAGAAGCTACAGTGATCACAGATCACACCAAAATGTCATCCACACCTTGTTTCTCCTACGAACACACAGATCCGCACACGTCTGCAGCAGTGTGATGCAAAACATGAAGAAAAAAAGAAAGACCGGATAAAAAACTGATAGATTGTATATTTCATAAATAGATTAGATACATCTCTTGCTAATTGCAGCCCAAAGCTAAGACAGCAACTGTCACAGATGCACAGCACTTGATTATTGATTTGTTTGGGTCAACTTAAACCAACCGCAGACCGCTGAACACCGTGGGTGGTCTGCTATTGTCTGTAGTACCTCAGAGTGTTCCACAGAAGTGGTTAGTCATGTACACTTTGCACAAGGGCTGACATCACCTATTACATCCGCCAGTACACAGAAACATACCTAGGAAAACAGCCTGTGCACAACAGCTGTTGTCTTCTCAGCGGAGGGCCGGAGCTCAGCCTGTACTTATCAACTCCCCCTGTCCCCGCAGAGATGCTGTGCAGTGCTGTAAACATCCTTTTGCCCTCGCAGGATGTTTGGCGCCCCATACCACAAGTTCCACTCTGTGGCATTCGGATGTCCATTAGGCTGGTGAGGGCCCATAACATCATTAGTGCCTTGTAGCAGGATACAGACTTAACTAGAGAACTGGTGAAGTCTCTGCAATCAACTGACTGTCTGTTACAACTGTTCATGGTCTTCTGCCTACTGTGAAGTAATTTCTTAAGAGAGTTATCAAACATTTTTCTTCAAAGGTGGCACAAACCATTTTAAATATGCATGCTCCATAATCCTGTAATAGTGGCAGAGCACTCCAGCAATTAAACTGAAGACATGGAAAACCCTTTGCAAAGTTCACCAGCTGTTTCTTGGCAAGAGAACCCAAAGTCATGTTTTTTTTTCTCCCTGTGCAAATACTAAGCAAAAATTTCCTATTCAGTAAAAGCTATGGCAATCTCAGATGATAGTGTGCTTTCTGATGTATTAAGGATCAACTAGTGAGAAGACAAAAATAAATACTGTACTACTGCAGCAGCTACGTTTGATTGATTCTGTTATAAGAAAGACAAACACGAAACTGGTCACTGGGGTATAGTGGTAAGTATCTTTTGTTTGCTATGTAGACATGAGACAAGAAAACTCCCAGCACGGGCATCAGCGCAGCTGTGTCTTCTGAATCCGATTTCAAAGGTTTTTTTGGTAAACAGTAGCAGTCAGGGAGCAGGGTCACACATATACATCGAACCTTTTTGAGTCGGGCTGTACTTTTTCATAACATTAACTCTAAATGAATTCAAACTGATTTGAATTTGTTTGAATTCATTCAAACTTAACTTATGTAGTCTTATTTTTAACTGTGCTGTAAAATAGCTCTTATTCATTAGCAATGATGCTGCCAAACTTTGAGGTGGCAAAATGCTGGTGCTTCTGAGATGGCTCAGTGATACAATTACCAGTTCAGCATGGCCTGCTAGTCATCTCAACTTAGCATTAGCAAAGAGAGCAAGCATAGACTAGTTTTCTTTCTTTTTTTTTAATTCATCTATTTATATATTTATTTTATGATATAGATTTTTTTCTTAACTCCCACATGAATGTCAGCACTGGCCTCAAAATCTAGTACGAGTTGGGCTATACAAAGTAGTGACAGCAACATGGCAGAGCGGATCAGTAGCTGGGAAACTGTCCAGTACCAGAGGTCTGCAGCTGGTGAATGAATGGTATCTTGGCAAGTTCAAATGGAGCACGGGTCACTATTCGACCAAGGCCAGGCAACACTACATATCTTTAATAAAGCTACTAAGAGATATTACATAACCACTTAAAAAAAACAAAAAAACACTTTCCTATCTAAGAAAAAACTGTGATCAGCTGGATAATGTTCTGATTCAAGAATTTACACCACCCCTTTGGCAGTACCACAATACACTTTGCTCCCACTGAGGTATTTCAACATACTCTGTATATGTTTGCTGCATCCCATCAGATGAATTTCTGTGTGCAAGTTTTTGGAATTCATTTTTATCCTCATGTTTGAAAACAGAATGACTGTCTCCTGACCTCAGAAAACACAGGCTGTGATAAATCTAACTACTAACACCAGTCCACTCTTCCTCAGCTTCTCAGTATCACGACGTGTTTCAAGCCAAGTTTCGCTTTTCATGCAGCACGTGCAACACGTGGCCCAGGTCCAAGTCCTTATCAGTTTCGCTTCTGTTACCTTCACATCAAACGCGTTTGTTGGGAAACAGCTTGAGGAGTGCAGGTGTTAGTGCAGTACCTCACTCCACACCAGCATCCAGATGAACGGTCTGTGTGTGCATCTGTTTGTTTTTACAATTATTACATCATTAGTTATAATATTTTAACTTTCAAGTGCCTTCTGAGGCTTAGCTTACATGATCATTTTACTGTATTTTCATGCATGTATGGGTAATATTTCTCTGATAAAAGAAAAAAAAGATCTACCTGTATATTGAGTCTTTCATTTAACAAAAATAAATAGTTGTTTTTCTGACAGGAAAGTCTTGATGTGGACAGTTAAGGTTCAGTTTCAGCTTTTGTGTCCCACTGTTTTCTCTCATTTTGTGAGCACAATAGGAGTTGGTTGAGAAGATTGAGATGATTGAAGTCGTTGAAACCAAGAAATAAAATAATAATCCCAAAGCTATTTTTATGAGTCAGCCCTTTTGAGAGCTTCATCTCTCAATTAGCAATACCAAAATAGACACTTGTAAATTTACAAAGTCTTTCCCATGAAACTGAAAAAAAAAAAAAAAAAGTCTGAAACAGAGTTTAAACATCTGATTCACTGATGTTACCAAGCCCAGGACGTGAGAGCAGACCTCATGCAAGCCTCATTGCCAAGGGCATCGCCAGATGTCAGGGAAAACAACAACAATCCGACACAGATGTGAAGGAGGAGTTGGCTTTGTTGCATGAAAAGACCTCCTTAACTCTCAGTCCACCCGCCCTGACTGATGCAATGTTCTTTGCATTAACATGGCAACAGGGAGGTTGTCTTCCATTGGTCTTGCAGTACAACACAACAACCCAGATGCCTGAATATTTATGTCATTGCATTTACGCCCTCATTGCCATCATGCCAACATAGTCAGGGCAAGCACATGGTTCTACTTACAACTAGTGCTGAAGGGAAGGAAACACTACATCTTAATACTAAAGAAGCTGATGGGGAAATTAAGAAAAGAGAGCCTCATACTGTACTGGTGCTAAATATTGTTACTATAACTACAGATTCTAAAGATGCAGTCACTCTCTGTGGTCATTCAAGCCCTTGGGGGTGTACGATCAAAGGACAAATGATGCAGCCAAGAATCCCAAGGACTGAAAGATTCTGTTGCACACAATCTTCATCCAGAGCCAAGGTTCACTATCAATGCAGCATGCTCCGAGTGCTTTTCCAAACCAGGCAGACAGTAAGTGTGTGAAGGTTGGCGAGGTCATGTAGGCATCAAGTGGAGTTTTTATACCTTCAAAGTCCAACCATTAATGTGAGCTTTACTTTTGAACAGCACCGAGTCTGGCAGTCTTTTCCTAACCTTGATCAAACCTTTATCATCCTCTAGCTGCTAAAGCAGATACTGTTCTGTACAGATAAATAATTTACAGTAAATTATGCAATTATTCAATATCAGTGTTCTGTCTGGGAAAAGGTTGGATTATGAAGACTACAGCAGTTTTCTTTTCTTCTTGGGACATCTATCTAGTAACACGGTACCTTAGGATTTAACTTAAAAAACTGCATTTTTTGGCCACTTGGGGGCACTGCAACAAGACCAAAACACAGCATCGGCATTATATCACCTTATGACAGTAACCAGGTTAACATGCTGGCAATTATTTTGACAGATATTCTAATTGCGATATGAGTCAATATTTTCAGTTGGAATGATCATTTTCACTGGAAAAAATATAAAAATGATGATGACCTGATTTTTGTTGGGGCTTGTACCAACCAAGCATGTTCCTTTATGTTTGGAGAATATGATTTGTAGGCCGGGGCATCTCTGTAGCACCACAATGCTTCATTTCTGGTTTGTTGTGACACATTTTACCTTTCTCCAAAAAACAGCAGCTCCCACGATTTGGACATTGCCCTTTGCCATATTCCGATTTCAGTAATATTTCCATTAATCGTTCAGCCCTAATCTGCCAATTTTCACATCCTGGAGCAGAACTGACATTCATTTGGAGCTGCTGCTCTTTTTTTTCAATTTTATGAATCAAAATCCAATCTCCTTTTGATTCTGTTTTGGTCTCAGACCGTCTCTTTAGCTGCTTAATTCTCCACTATGTTCACCAGCTAGTTGCTAACTTTGCCTGTCTGCTGTATGTTGCTGGGCAGGTAGAGTGCAGTGGCTTTATCAGAGTTTTTAAAGGTTTTGAGAGCAGAATTTACAAGCCACAAAATCAAACCAATCAGCCTGTGCTCGATAGAGCTGAGGGTAACTGCAGTTTGGTGATAACTATCTATAGATTCATTGCTACTACCATCATACTGATTATTGCAGCTTTAAAATTTGTCACATTTTACCACATTTCATTGGATCTGAATCCATTTATTCCAAACTGTTATTAAGTTTCACTGATTCATATCATTCAGGTAATATTTTGGCAGCTGTGCACAGTGAGGGATTAGTTCATGGAGAGTTCCTGCCAAGTTTGGTAGTAATTGTATAAGAAAGGAAAGGTGTTGCTGAAAACCCATCACAAAGGAATTGGATGCTCCAAATAGTTGGCTGTAAAAAAGTTTGCTACAGGATTTGATTTCATGTCCTTATTATCACACACTGAATAACAATATGAGCGAAAATATAATAAAACTGCAATTTTAAGCATCCATTAAAAAAAAGCAATAACACACATGAGTCCTGCTGTGCTGAATGTCAAGTGTGTGTTCGTTTTATTAAAGGTCTAACAGGTTAATGTGAATTTTTAAAAAACACCTAAAAGTCCAAATGATGCCAAATATTCGATACCTGAGCTCTTCAGTAGGTACATGAGTTACAAAAAAATCCAGTTATTTCATGTAACCATGGGAATAGTCTGAAAAACTGCCAAGCACAGCAGCATTATCACAGAGGAAGAGTGGGCACCAGTCACAGAGATGTTATTGTATCAGGACGACGGCTTAACATCACAAAACTGAACCCGGAGTTTAGTTAACACCTACTGCGACTACTGTTGATTCATGAATCCTCCTTCACCCGCAGCACTAATCTAAACGAGCCGCTGTAAAGACGAATTATGATCTCATTCTATCACATCACTCAAAAAGCTCTCCAAAAGAAACAGTTTCACACAGGGAAATATGCTTACTCTCTGTTTTGGCAAGAGTTAAATGGAGAATTGATACCACTCTCACAACTGTATAATAAAAACATAGCAGGAGCCAACAGCCAGTTAGCGCAGCTTAGCATAAAGACAGCAAATGGGGAAACAGCTAGCCTGGGATGTAACTGAGTACATTTACCCAAGTCCTGTACTTAAACATTGCTCTTTCTACTCATTTGACTACATTCATTTGACAGTTTCTCAATTATACACCAGTGGCTCCCAACATTTCTGACCTTTGAACCTTTACAGTCTCTGGTTGGGGCTCAAAGTCAAACAGTAAACTAACAGTTTCAGGCCCAGCAGAGGAAAAACAAGTCAGAAAAATAATCAAAAACAAGTGTAAGATTTTAATTAGCGAGCTAAGAGGCTGTGATTAGTGGATTATGTTACTTTACCTTTGGACAGAGCCAGACTTCCTGTTTCCGGTTAGCTGCTGTGCTAAGCTAACCTGCTCCTGGCAGTAGCAAAATATCTACTGTACAGACACGTGAATCAGGGTGGCATCAATCTTCTCCTCCAACTTTCAGCGCAAAACTGAATTTGCATATTTATATGAGAACAGTTTAATTTCGCCTAGAGGATGAATGAATATATCTATCCTGTTCCCCAAAGTGTCAAACTAGTCCATTAAAAGGAAACGCTGATGAACATTGATCGATTGGTTGCTGGAAAGACAAAGTTACATCTCCCCCCGAATAGAAATGACATCGCGCCATGCCATCATTATTCCCACATGACAAAAACATCCCAAACACCTCGACTGTCTTCAGATGTAGAGGTATCACCACAGAAAATGATCCCATTCCAGGGCCCAGGAGTCTACGCAAAGGAAAAAATAGCACAAATACTTAGTTAAAAATAAACCAGGCTCCTTCGTGCGTAGCACCTGCACGGCTGGTAGTAATTCTCCTTGTCTTTAGTGTAAATGTTCTGATGTTTCTCCAGGGCTTCTGGGCGGTGTTTAAAATAGTCTAGCCTGCTGAGCATGTACTCACTCTTTAACCTGAGGCGTACAGTACAGTCTGGTGGGGCAGAGTGGCTAATTCTCCCAATTCTTTCCACTACATAAAGCCACATTTTCACAGGTCAATAGAGTTTCTTTGTCAAGTGCTTTAGGTGCACTGACAGGCTGCAAGCTTTGCACAACAGCTTAAGCTTTCTTAGCAGGTTTTTTTTCCTCTCTGTGTGACATTTCTGCATCATAACTGGCTGCTGCTTTTCCCAGATTTTGGTCTCATGGCTGGGTTTGTTGCAGCCATTAGTAGTCATTGCACTGGCATACCGCCGGAAGGGGATTTTCAGGCCTAAATCTGCCCTGAGAGTTTAAATGGGTGTTTGTATGTCTTGTCTGATTTTATTTTGAGTTAGGGAAATGGTGGTTCATACCTCCAAATTTCATCAACTCTTCAGCTCAATTACCAGCTGTTTTTCCTCATGGAAACATTATAAACCCGCAAAGAGGCCCTTTGGGATCTCTCTCCGAGTTAGTCAAGAACCATTCACTAATCCTCCCAGGGTTCAGTGTCATTCTACCCTTCTGAACATCACCAAAGCTCCACGTCACACTCCCAAGGTAAGGTATGTGACATACAAACAAACAAAAAATTAGCATGGAAGAGCAGTGAGGTGGTAAGACAGCTGTAATTGTGCCACTAAATCTTAGAAATCCTTAGAAAAATGATAATAAAATGAAATGAAAAATGTAATTACATCTATACAAAATACATCCAGGTGAAAAGGGGTTTGAAAAGCTTTATGTCACAGTCTCATGTCAATATCGCATCTCTTTTAAGCTTTACTGGACTCCGACAACATCAGCGGTGAACACGGGGTCTTCCCGGACTGGTGTGTGTGTGGTTCCCTACTGGTACTGCCACGACAGAAATAACCCTGGAGCTTGGTCAAATTCACAGCTGTTTGAAGACGGCCACAAGGAAGCTAAGGAAAATCCTCCATGTGCCTGCTGTGGGCCCTAGACTTGACCTCCAAGAGAGCTATTCACGTCATTACTAACAGGCTCGAGTGTCTCCGTATGCTGCGGGTTCGGGTTACAAAAACATTTAAATGCTTACATGTGTGAGCTATGATGAAAATAAATGGTAAAAATATGAATTATCAGGGGTTTTGTAAAAATCTGAACTATAAATAACGACCACCAGCGCCAACATACGACAGCAGGAGGAGTGCAACCAATATAATTAATCTGCTGATAATTTTTTCTTTGAATTGTTTAGTCCATTAACTGTTAAAAATTCACAACAAAAATGAAAAAAGAATAGTGGGTTGATTGATCGATAAAAATAATAGCTGATTAATTTTCTGTTGTTTGACTGCTAATAATTCCACTAATCATTGAAGCTCTAAATAGCAGCCATGATAGACATGCCTCCACTCAGAGCAAGGATTAAAGCTAAGAATATAAAACAGCTTTTTACTGAATGAACAGCCACAAACGAAGGCTTAAAAAAACAGTGGGGTCACCAAGATTTGAAAAAAAAATCTAAGATTCACATAATTATTAGAGAAAACTGAATGATATGATAAATGTACTGCACTTATGGCGCTCTTCTAGGCTTTTTGATCACACAACAAGCCACATTCACACATTCACACACCAATGTCGAATCAGGGGCAAGTCAGGGCTCTGTGTCCCAAGGACACTTGGACATATGGGCTGGAAGATGCACTGACCTTCCGATTAGCAGATGACCCACAGCTTCAGACAGGATAAAGCAGCCAATTAGCAACCAAACTGAAATTAGGATTAGTAATTCTCTTCTGAAGTCAAAAATCATTGATTTCTAAATGTATTGTTAATTTGATTTATTACTAAGGTTATTCAGAAGGGAGAAAACAGACCGTTGGAGAATGTTAACATTACTGCTTCATGTAAATGCAGTTAAAAATAAAAACATTTCAACCATCTTTGAAGATGGAGAACTAATGGCTTTCTGAACGATGGATGCAAAGACAGGGGACGAAACTGTAAAAGCAAAAAAAAAAACAAAAAAAACAAGGAGAACACAGGACATGTGAATTAAGCTGGGAGCACAGTGACGCTGTGGCTGCGGAACGTCTTGGTTTTCATTTCGGTGCCCATGTTAACAGGTGACTGTGGACACACCTCGCGGCTGCGTCACTTGATCTAGAGATTTTGTTCTCAGCAGAAATAGACAGAAAAAAGACCTGTTGACTGTCATATTGACATAAGAACAGCAACATTTTCTGTCACAAAGGAATCAGAAATGTATTTATAATGAAAAGAAATCCGATATTTGATTAGCCTGCTAACGGTCGTTATCCAAAGCAAACTGTATGTACAAAGATGGAGCTGGCAGTAGTAGCGATGCAGCAGACCTGCAGCTTGTTTGATTTTAAATTTTAAAAAAAACTTATTAAGGCCCTTTTTTTTCCTTCTACAGTGCAAAGAATGCAATGACAAAATATAGCAAGATATTATGTGTTGCAGTTGTTGCCTATCAAACAACAAATACAACCTCCTGCTTGAGGTGTATGGCTTAAAAAAAGTAGTATATTCATGGAGGTCGTGCTAGGAGCTGTAGTAAAGACCACTATAAAGAACATGGACAATAATACACTGTGTTTTTTAAAAAGGGAACTAAGCAATTTGGGCCTTTTATTAATCTTGGAAACCAATTAACTGCACTAATATGCAGAGGATTTTGGCACAGCTTACGGCAGCCTGGGTTTGACAACAATAATAGTCACATTTTCACAGTAGAGTAAGTTAGCTAATTGGGGATCCAACAGAAATGCTCGCTGCAGACATTTGCTCATAGCAGCAGAAAATGCTGGAGTGGAAAATGAGTCCAACGCTTTGTGTGCTGGCTGGAGAGAGGAAGCTGTTCAAACCCAGAAATCTCTGCACTTACTGTAACAAATGGTTCATTAATGCACTGTTCTGTAAAATCCCCAAGAGTAGAATATGGTAATTTTGTGTAATGGGACAGTAAGACCTTGGACTGCAAAATGATTGTGGTTCAGTACTCCTTTGTGAGTAACGATTGCACAGTACTGGATGTTCACCTTTGGAAGACAAACAGACACACACTCAGAGCTTCCCAGGGACTACTTCCTCTATGCCATACGCCAGAAGCCCCCTCCCACACACTAAATCAGGAAGCCTGTGTCACTGACGGTTTGTTTAGCTCACACAAACATGGAACACCCTTAGAAACCGCACAGCCTCCTCTTTCCACTGTCTTGCATCTTCCACAAGGCGCTGCAGCTCATACTGCCAACCCATGCACGCACACAAAGCTTTTAAATTAAATTAAAAACTGGATAGGGAAAAAAAAAACGGACCCTCCATAATGTATGAGTGGAAAAATAACCTCAAAAGGTTTCACATCCCCGAAACTGAATCCAGAACTGGAGGGGAGCGCAGAGACCGGTGCATATGTACATCATTGTGCTTTGTGTAAGACGATAACCTGAGCCTGAGGTAAGCAGACAGGAAAAAACATATAATGTATACTTGGGTTGTTGATTTGATCTGAGTTGAAACACAATAAAGGTTCAACTTGAATGCATTTGAAGGACAGTATGAGACGGTGGACGTTGGTATGAATAAGTGTAAGAACGCTCACAGTGTCCACACCAGGACGGAGACTATAGCGATCAATAAGGAGCGGGGGGCAGAAACCCAGTGCTCCGTGGTGATTTATGAGGGGTTAAGTTTCATGAGCATCATCATTACTCTTGTCACTGTGAATCTGGTGACCTTTGCACTCAATAGTGTGGGTTGCCAGGAAGGTAGTGCCTCACAATAGCATCAGTAGTGTCACCACGGCCATTTAAATATAACAACAACTGCTCCTAAATAGAAGGTAGAAAGAAAATCATCCCTTTGCTGCTTGACTGCAAAGGGATGATCCTAAAGCTACTGTCTCAGCTATGAGATTCCACTGCAGCAACATTTTAAATGCCACTGCAATAAACCTACTACACCATGGAGACAGCAAGGGCTTTGGGAGCTATGCCGCCAACACCTTTGTCTCATCCACATTTAATAGCTGTTTTCTGGACTCCGCCTGTAAAGCATGACCGTCTGGAGAGTTGAATGCGATGGGCTGCACGACATTCCCACTGCACAACCAGCTCGTGTATTTAGTGTGGGCTCGGGCAGTTGGAAGATGTCACAACGAAAAGGCCTCTCAGACTCATTTGACAGCGCTGCCAACTGGCAGCTTTAACGCTTTCACTGACCAAAGAGCCCCGAGAGCCGACATGCATGCACAGTGAGGTAAGAACCCAGTTTTACCAGGCTGACCCTGAGGTATTTATGATCATTTGCACCCTTGTGTCCAGTCATCAAGAGTTTGCAAAATAATTGACATTTATTTCCTGGAAACATTCAAAGTTAATGCAAAAAGTGGAGTGACCCCCATAAAAGGCTGAAAGATAAAAACCAGAGGAGCCACAAAAAGATCAACTCGAAAGGCCCTAAAATGATATTTTCTCAGTCTCCTACTAAGAGCACAGGAGATCTGTGGAGACAAGATAATGGGCCAAAGTCACAACAGGCCTTCGTTATTTCACAACAGATTTCTGTACCTGTGTGAGGCGATGTCATGTCATGTGCTTCCATGCACCAATCAGTATTCAGCAACATCTGCAAGTAAAGTAAATGATGTTTGTGGGGCAGTTTGGTTGTGTTGCTAGGCAACTATCAATCAAATCTGATGAAACCACCCCCACACAGTTCTAATAAATGCAGATTATTCGCATTTAAACTCTTAAAAATGATACCTAATGATGTTCTTTTCAAAATTCTGACTTAAATGGTTGTTTATTTAGTTAAAAATATTTAACGTAACTGAGAAACACCTTCCTGCCTAATGCAATCAGACTCTACAATGCATCTCTATAATTCACCTAAACACTCCTGCACTCTCACCCTTGCACATCCATATACACATACCTATTCACTGACATTTATCTACTTTCTCATTTCTATTGTTTACTTGTGGAATTTCTTTTGTCTTTGTATTTACTGTATTTAAATTCAGCTGCAATGACAATCTAGTTTCCATCTATCTATCTATCTATCTATCTATCTATCTATCTATCTATCTATCTATCTATCTATCCATCTTACAGGGGCTTCAACCAGTCATATTTTAATGGGTTATGATTATTATTCACTATGTCCACAATTTTTCCTTCAACGAGCTGAGTTTTAGTCTCCTAAACTAAACTTTACCATATCTAGCTCTTGTTTTGAGAAGATATTAGAGGATTTGATGGTTATTTCTTGTTGGATTCTAAACATGTAGAATAATTTGGAACAAAGTTTAAAGGAAAGGGAAATAGCACATGACACCTGTTGATGTTCTGTCTTTCTTTCTTTATGCAGTCAGATTTATTCTTGATCATTTCCTCTTCACCCATATGAAAGTGCTAAATTAAAGTGTGGTTAATAAACATAATAGGCTGTAGAGCTGGATCAAATGTACCGCGTTGACACAAAGGGAGAGAGAGAGAGAGAGAGAGTTCACTCATGTCCTGAAACCCTGCTGTGAATTGGTCCCGGGAGCCACCTCTGCTCTGTCACCTCCCTCATAATGACTCCAGTGCGTCTTTCCTCAGCACAGCATCCAGCGACCATGGTCATCACACCCTCCTCCTCTACACATCATTACCACCACCATCATCATCATTCACCACAACCATCATCATCATCATCGCTTTTTTTTTTTTTTTTTTTTTTTTACCGTTCAGCCCACAAACTTCCAGCGTGTCCAGATCTGCTGCTTATGTAACCACGCAGATGGTTCAGCAGCCAGCGACCGCCGCTCACATCAAGCCCCGGAGCTGAGCGGACTTACAGTCCAATCCACCCGCATTTCACTCCTTCATACCCTGTCATTCTCCAGCCTATAGAATGGATGTCAGGTCCGGCAGGCTGAGCAATCCGTGCATGTACAGTCAACCAGCTGAGTGAGCAATACGCGCAGGCTGATGCTACGATCGATCACATACCAGCAATGTGAACAGCTATCATTTATGTGTTAAAAAGCTCAGAAGGCTTTTACGCATTTTAATAAAGCATGAACACACTGCAGGCTGAGTAACCCTCAGTGCATCACTACATCACACACACACACACACGCACATCGCGAGTAAACCCTCCACAAAGCGGATAAAGGTGAGCTTTAATCTCTATGTATTAAATATCTGAGATCTAAATGACCCTGCACCACAAAGGTTCCTGCTTCACTCTTTCATATTTGTCTCTGGACAGCAGGACAACGCAGATCAACTGGACGCAGTTGCGCGGATGCTCACGCTGGTGTTCAGACCTTTCTGTTGGATTGAGGACGTAACAGCGTTTTCTACAGATGCACATTCCACGGCTCGGTAATCCACGCAAACACATCTGAAATGACCACGACAGACACACAAAGATGAACAAAATGCGCCGTCAACTCTGAGCCGCTTCTCTCCGACAACGCTGCAGCCCCCAGTGCCAGAAAGCTCGGCGGCCACACAACACGACCCGGCCCAGCGCAGCGCAGCGCACACACACGACCCACACTCGCGTCCTACCCGCGGATGAGCTCCGAAAGCAGCGCGGTGGCTCTGAAACCGGAACAAACTGTCCAGGCGATCCCCCACAGCGTCCCCGGTCCTCGGCTTCGGCGCGGAGCACCAACCACAGCAGATCTCCGCCGCTCAATGAGCGCAGCTGAAGCGGCTGTCAAGTTGACGTTGGGAGCAACCCACTACTTCCTGTTACATCACTCTGGAGCCCACAGCTGAGGACCTGCTTTGCCACTCCACTCCCACACTCCGATGCTGACTTCTAAGTGCAGTTTGTGTTATTTGCTTCACACTGCAAATACAGTTTCCCTTCTCCTGGGCCAGGGCTCACAGCAGCTGCTAGGGATGCGCTGTCTTGCTCACGGGCACTACAGGAGAGACACGGGTTTAAACCTTTAAACCATGCAGTTGTCTCCTGGCTCTTTAGCCTTTTGGCCACTTAACAAGTCCAACAATGGGTTCTGAGGAAAGACAGGGTCCCTGATCTGCCTACAACACGAATGATGGACAAAATCAATAACACTTGTAATTATTTGTATAGTTTTTTCTTTTTTAGGCCACTTTGATGCAGCCAAAAACACAACACTGACATATCACTGCATGAGGTTGCAATGGGGGTGTTAGCAGACAAACAGCAACATTAAGATTCATTTTGAGTCGTATTTCTGTTCACCTGATGGATGTCAGTGCAACATTCAGCCTCCTTTTTTTTGATCTCCACCAACCCCTGAGGGAAATATCTGGCTCTGAAGCTGCTAAATGTTCATTCACCAGTTACTCATTGTCTGACTGCTATCTAGTGATGGCAGGCGTGACTCAGGCGACTCACGAGAGGTTCTTCACTGACAACAGCTGCCGACCAGGTTGATTAGAGCTGTTAGAATGAATCAAGCTGTGGACCATATCACCCACCCAACAGAATAAGCTGAAAGAGCCTTAAAATACTCAACAGAGCTGAGATTATTATTAATTCTCTGTGGGTCTGTCACTCTCACATTGAATAAAATCATTTGATCCCTTGTCAATATAAGAATATTGATAAGTGCAGCTTTAAGTTAACTGTTCCAGTTATGTTTTTTTTTCTATTTTATTACCCAACACGAAGATATAAATGCTACTTCAGTCCTTTCTCCACAGCAATTAAATTCTGGTTGGGAAATACTGATATGATTTAATTCACTGATCAAACCTAAAGTGACTAAAATTTAAATATACTCCAAGTCCAACATGCAGGAATTTAATAATCCTGTACAGTCCAAGTGTTTTTCAGTGTAGAGTTTAAAGTAAATTTTACATCATTGCCTCAGAAATAACCAGAGCATGCCTCAGTATCCTGACTGGTTGTGACCGTCCAGGATAAAGATCAACACTGATAAGTTTCAGTCACTTTACATTGACTTTTGGTGTCAGTGGTAGAATATTAATTTTACACCACTGCACAATTAATCCTAATTCCACCTGCAGTCGTCCAGAAAGGGTTTGAAAGAAACAGAATCAGGGCCATCCAGTAATTTTCACCCTTTACTTGCCAGGCTCATAATAACTGTGGCATCTCAGGTACTGCATGATTTAAATCTTTTTTTCTGTTTATCTCTGTTGTTCTTAGTTGTTTTTACTGAGGCACTTTGCGGTTGTTCTGCACAAAAGTCTGGAGGTGAATTATAACAGATAAAACCTAAGGAAAGAAAGGCAGGCAACAGTGGAAATTTATTGTATCAAATCTGACAGTCCAGTTCTTTAAAGCCACAAAACAAGACAGTAAAGCAAACACTGTGAGGGGGGCCAGTGCTGAAAATTTACTTTACACAACACTGCCCCCTTCTGTTTTTCCTTAACAATGACACCATCAATACTGCAACAGTGATTTATAAAACTGCATAATATTGATTAAAAAAAAAAGTTCACGCATAATGTGACAGATATAAAACAGTCATTCCCTTGTTCACATTGATTTACAGCTGCAAGGACTTGGTCCTCATGATTAATGTGTTTGCTTGAGAACATTCTTGTTGTCATTGATCCTGGAACAAGGCTCCAACACTTTAATCTGCTAATTTTGTTTTTCACAACAACAGTGACGATTCACAAAAATCATTGTAGAAAAGCATCAGTTGCCGTATCTACACAGTAAATATGCAGTAATTTCCTGCTGAATCAAAATCATATTGTAATTTTGGTGTTTTTCTTTAAGTTACTGTAAAACGTTAATATCATTATGCTCATAACAGAACTTTTTAAACTGTAAAATTAAAAATATATTTGTATACAAAATGCAAATCATCAGTGAAGAAAGCTGCTATATTGGACATCAGCAAAACAAACATGTTTTTTGTCTATGAGATATTTGAAACAATGTGGACAATGATTCAGTCACTACAAAGTTAATTCAGACACACTAGAAGCTGTCTTTACATGAGAACTGTTGCACATACAAAACAACAGTATGAGTAAAGCAAAGAATAAAATATGGACATAAATACAGGTGACTCCACAGCAGTGCAGGATGTAATGCGGAGCCACGTGTTCAGACTGGGCGATGAACGATGTTGTTTATGTTTTTCCTCTTTATTCGGATGATCTTCATCCCGTGAGCTGCAGCAGGACAGAGCAACAAAAAGATCAGTCGTGATTTTCTTTTGAAGGTTTTCTTAAAGATGGCAAACTACAAGTCACATCTCACAATGAGAAACCTACAAAAAAGATTCCACTTTTACATTTACTTACATGTATCTTCTACAGCTAAACAACACTAAGAAATTGTTTGTGTGTGTCCTGTAATTGGAAACGATCTCTTTAAATAATCATACCCCTTCTGCTCTTAATGCACTTTTTAATACAGTGTTTCCGTGACGTGAAGTTATTCTCGTTTCCCCCACATCCGGTGTAGTGAAACACCTGGCATCTCTTGGTCTTGTGGTCGTAGGCAAACCTCTTCTCTGCACCGTCACACGTTCCCCTGTCCACGGGACTGAAGCACACCTCCCTAGGCTTCAACTCTGAAAATCAAAACAAGAGCCAATATCGTCATCCTGTACATCGTCCTTTAAATTATATATCATCACATCTTTAGATAACTTGCATCCACTCCAGTTTGCAGGGTCAGGAAGAGGGCAGAGGAGGCAAAGGATGCTTGTTAGCATTTCATCCACATCTTCCCTGCTTAAAACTCTACATGAGGTCATACACTCACAAATTAAGCTTCAGTCTGACTGGACTTTGTCCAGTGTCGGCAGGAGCTCAGACTTAAACTGACAGATTTGAAAAGTAGGAGTTGTTATAATGGCTCCCCACAGGCCTTTGGGGTAACTTATCTGCTGATTTATTCAGGACTTTTCTTCGTGGCGAGAAGCAGCCATATTCCAGCTGGGGGAGAGCTTGTTAGCAACCATGAGTGGTCTTACACACAAATTGTGGACCTTGATTTTAATAGGTAAACACTATGGATTCCTCATCTTTACTTAATTTGTTGGCGTCAACTGGGGTCAAATAGAACAATAAAAAAAAAAAATGGAGGAATTGATTAATTGTGACAACTGTGAAACTGTCAATAAATATCAATAGTATTATAACATTACTGACTTCACCAGTAAGGAAATACGCTCCCATTGGTGAACTGCTGTATTAGAAATAGTTGCCAACAACAACAACGTTACCTAAACTGTGCAAATCTACACAATGCTTAAATCCAAAATGGTGAAGTAAGATTTTTATTTTCACCAAACGCACTTGATTTCACCACGGCAAGAACAAAACTGTATAACAGAGAAAGCCCCACTAGCAAAAGGTTTCTATATAAAAGCCGCATGTGGATTATTAGTTGTAAGAGACAGTAGTAGGCCTAGTTGTATCCTGTAAAGCCAATTTCTAAACAAGTATGTTTTCAGGATTTTGGGCCCAGAGCTGCTTTAGTTGAGGGTTAGATTACATTCCTCTACAGTTCTGCTTCTCTCACTGTCGGTGAGTGTACATCATCATATAACCACAAGATGTCAGTGTTTGGTTTCACCATGGCCACATCTGCTTGGTAGACTGATATCAGAATTTATACTTTGACCTTAAAATACAGCATTTCAGAAAAAAACAAATATCACCTGCTATTTATGTTCAAATGTTCTCTAAATCTCTCTAATTTAAGATCTGGATAATTCACTTTTAGTCCAAGGCTTTTTCATTTCAATACCAGTATTGTTTCTGCTACATGCTGGAGATCTTGTCGCACAAAACTAAAAAACAGAGACTGATAAGGAGGCAGAACAGCTGAGGCCAACTCATCATGAATCTTTCCCTCTTGATTTTTTCTGACAAGAGTGAAATTGAATTTTTAAAATTATAACTCTTTGAGAGAGTCGAGGGAAGCGGGCCTTAGCTCTCCTACTGCAGCACAGAGGAGCCTTGGAACATGACAACCGTGATGTATGTTCCCTCGCTGCTAATAGACAAAAAATTAGTAGGTGGGAATATGTGACAAATGGGCTGTGGGAAGGAGACACTGATGCACTTTGTTTCTGCCCATTGCCTTTCACGACAGAATCAATTTTGCAAGCTATCTACCATCTATGCATGACTGCACCCTGACTTTTTATTTTTTATTTTTTACAAAAAATAGACTGGTTTAATGAATGAACTGGATTTGCTTACACTGAGATTTAAGCATATTTCAGAATTCAGTACCGGTTGCTGCTGACAAGATAATAAGATTTAATTATGCCTTGCATCAGTTAATCTGTCTCATATTCATCATGCTGGTGCTGTTTCTATAATAAACTGTAATACACAGCATAAACTGCCTCTGGCTTTGTGCCCCGCAATAGGTTAATCTCTGATGGTGTAATTAAGACTGAAAACAACCCTCTCATGCTGGGCTCAGAGAAGAAAGTGAAGCAAACTTCCTCCTTATTCATGTGTATCTGTGAATTAGGGTGGTCTGAAACAACGCCAGTATAGTAGAGCTAGCTATAATGACCGATTGAGTTTTCAGTGTGTGTCTATGTGTGTTTCTTTGGCGGCTCAGCCTCTAAATGATCTGAAAACTCGTCAAGAAGTTCAGGTTTCATAAGAGCTGAGACATTTTTTAACCACGCAGAAGTGTCTTCACCTGGCATTGAACCAAACCAGGTGAATCTGCATCTATTCTTCAAAACACTCACGTATTTGCTTTGACTTAATCACACCATATCTAAAATTACCTTCTGAACTACCTTTAGAGTCCTCATTTCCTACCTTTTATCTCTTGATTAGAGTCATTCAGTTGCACTTGAGGTTCGCCTACAGTCAGTTCCCCTGAGAGACAAACCCAACACATCAAGAGATCAGTCATTTAAAGGGATTTTGGGAAATAAGCTCATTCATTTTCTTCCCCAGAGTGAGATGAAAGGATCTGTACCACTCTCATGTGTTTGAGTGCAGAATAGGGACGCCATGATGTGGCAGTTTTCCAACTGGGTAAACACCAGCATTACAGATTTAACTGGACTTTTTACAAGAAAAGTGGTGTTGGCTCAATATCTGTAGATGAGAAGTGTTAGTTCCACCACCATCACACACAGTTTGCCTCATGAATGTTATCAGGTTTGGGCATTAGGGTTAAATCCTAAATATTGCCAAGTAGGACTAAGTATTGATAACTTGTATTTTACAAACTTGATTTTTATTTGATGAACGTGGGCACAACAATAATTAACCAATGGGTTGGATGTTTATTCAAAAAACATTATGTAATCGGCGTGTGCCTGAACACTGTGTAACAGCAGTAGTACAGACTGCCACGGCAACCTGAAACTGGGAGGTGATTAGCTCAGTTTAGCATAAAGGCTAAAAGCAGGAGAATACAGGGAGCTTGCCTCTCTCCAAAGTTCAAAAACACATCTACAAACACTTCTAAGGCTCTAATTCACCAAAATGATCTATATTCCTGATGAATAACAGTTTATTTATCTGCACAATGAGCCTGTGCAGATTTTCTTTTACTTTAAACTAGCTGGCTTGCTGTTTCACTCTGACTCTAGTCATGCTAAGCTAGGCTAATTGGCTCCCGCTTTATCATACATCACAGTGGTATCAATCTTTTTATTTTACTCTCAAGAGGAAAGAGAGTAAGTGTGTTTTTCAATATGCTGATTTTTTACAAACCTTTGCCCAGTTCCAAGGGACTGATGTAATGAGCAGTTATTACAATCATGTCTTACAGTTTATATTTGTCAGACAAGAACAACAAGAAACAGAACGCTAATGTATTATACTTTAAATACAGTGAGGAACATTCAGTCTTACCAGTTAGTACGGTCGGCTGCACAGCCACAAGTTTCTTAGCAGACTGTGTGTGAACTTCTGGTGCCCTGGTGTGTTTAGCTATATGGACAAAAATACAACATTTGAGAGAGTGTCGACATAACATGAAGCTAATAACAATCGATTGTGAGCCAGGGTTCTTACACCACCTATATTTAGAACAAATCTCATTAAATTCCAGTGATCAGTCATAATTAAAGAAAGTTTAATTTCATTAGTATCAGTCTAGAGAGGGTGTTGGTCGGCAAACAGATATAATCTACTTATAAACCAGACAGAGTCAATAATAAATATCACACAATAAAAAAAAAAGAATTAAAAAACATCACACAAGCTTTTCCAAACGATTTTCACTGCAACATCGGCTGCCGGCAGAATTGGTCACATCTGAGCGACTCGCTCGTTATTTTCTCACAATTTCAATATCTAAATGACTTCTAAATGACTTCTAAATGACTTCTAAGTCTAGCATAATTGAGTCTGCTTTGGTAACTTAAGACGATTTAAAAGCTAAATCAAAGTGGAATGTGATTTCATGGTCAGCTAAAATTCATCAGAAAGCTAATTTTCTGAGGTAGAACTATTTTGATTATGTCACCACTCTGAAATGAGTTTTCATTTGTTGTGCAGCGACTGTGATCTGTTGTGGCTCAGCCGTCAATGGACCCAGAGGTATATGAATGACACTCTGCACTGCATACTGCTGTGAGATTAGGGCAGGAAAGTAATTATTTCCGTTTGGTCAAATTAAATAACTTACAATGATGTGGTAAAAATGGGATAAACTATTATTGCGAGTCTTGCGTTGGGTTGTTGTACATCCAGCCCGCTGTTAAAGGTGACATCATCCACTGTGTTACTGCCAGACTCAAGACTCTGCACCCCAGGACCTGCTGCATGCTAATGTTAAAGCAGTCTGGTGTTTCTACCTCACACATTACTTATTACACATTCGCATTTTTACATTTTTCTATTCACTATTACTTTTCATAGTTGTTTCATAGTCTTTCATAGTCTTTTCTAACTCTGTCCTGTGCCACTGTAACAAAGCACTTCCCTGTGCAGATCACTGCAGTTTTTCAGATTCAGGGCTGAGGTGTTCATGTATTGTCTCTTACAAACCCTTAGAATAGTCATTTTCCACGAAATGACGACATCCTTGGAGCATTCACAGTGACTGAACACAATAACCCTCTAGACTTAGTATGTGGCTTTGTATAGAACCTAACAATGCTGCTGCCATGACAGCTTGGGAGTTTGCCAGCCTTTACAGAATAAAGGACAATACTTCAACGTGGCCTACCTGGGTTCTGACATTTCGCCTGGCACTCCACCATGCTCCTGAAGTTGTTGGCATTGCCAAAGCAGCCGCCATAAAAGAAATGCTTGCACTGCTGACTCTTGCTGTCAAAGAAGTAGCGCATCACCAGCCCTCGACAGGGACCAGGAGCCTCTGCTAAATGACATGGGTTCTTGTCCTCTAGAAAAAGGAAAAGAGGGAAAAGAAAATATAAGACACTAAGAAACGTCTCTGTTATGACACTTAATTACTGAATCTGTTGCTAAATAATGAATATTAAAGGTGTGTTTTTCTTTACACTGCACAACAGTCAGCAGCTTTCCCTCTATATTCGACTTTGGTTTTACTCCTCAGTTATTTAACATAAAAATTCTGCTTTCTTTCATTGTAGGTTTGTTTGACCAAGACAGAAGCACAAAACTGTTTTCTATATTCTACATTATTTTGCATCATCTTCAGTTTGTTTGCATTGAACAGTTTTCCTTTTTTTTTACTTTATTCTCCAAGTTCGTCTTTCTTTCTGTCCTGTAAATTTTTGTTCAGAAAAAAACACTCCAATGACTGTGAAATCAACTTCCCCTAAAAAAGTAAAATAAGAAACAAAAACAAGAAAAACATGATGTACTTTCCTTCCTCAAATGAATTTTCAGTTTTGCTGTGAAGGCATCTAAATTGTACTTTTTAAAATATGCAATATCCTGCAACAAAGCCAGTGGAAGCTATTTGGTTATGTACATGTATGTATGATGCAAGGCCTTGAGCAGTGAGTGGCACAATTGAAAGAGAACACTGAGTACGATACAGTCCAGTGAAACTTCTTTTGAAAATAAAAACATATGCAGGAAAGGCCAATGGAAGGGCGCTATAATACAAACATAGGGAGGGAGGAGTCTTCAAAGCCAGTACAGCATAAGGTGCAATAAATGAACTGCAGGGCATCAACCTTGCAATCACTGTCCATTCAATCACAGCTAACCCACTCCTGCCTCCCCAGAGGTTACATGACATTTCCACTCCAGTCAGGTTCTCAGATTCAGGTTGCCCCCCCCCCCCCAGTCTCACTCTGAAAGCTGAAAAGTCACCACTTCCAGCAAGAACGTCCTTATGCTGCCTCGTCCCCAGTGAACCATATCTCCTCCTCTGCCATGTCTACACTTTCTTTCCTGTCATATCTTCTCTACCTGTTACCTCAGCTCCCGCCCCCCTCTCTTTCATTTCTCAGCACTTATCGCATATTTTATCACCCCTGGGTCATGGCGCATTGGGATCTCGGCCTCACAGTTCTAAGCGACGGTTTGATGCTCATCTAAATTCTTCAACTTTCACTGTGAGATTGTTTTTTTGTTGCAACACTGTAGTTTTGTTTCCCGGTTCTCTACCTTTCCTTGAATACAGTTATTTCTTAATCCAACCTTTGCACTTTTGAAAGGTTGGATTTGAAAGTGTTTTAATTTTAAAAGTTATTTGTACTCCAGATCTCAGAACGCAATTTGAATATTCTCTTTAATCAGAGATGTGTTACTTTCAACAGCTCCAACTTCTGCAGTGTGGAGCACTCGACTGCAAGTTGTTGTGGAGGGTTTTTTGTGGAAACCTGCTGTTTATTTCAATAAGCTGTCACAAAACCTAAAAGAAATTACAAGCCAGTGACAGGCTCACGCTTGACTGCAACACAATCACAACAATGGTGTGAAATGCATCACTCTCAGTGGAACGCCTCAGTTTTGGACAGACTTTATTGGCATTATCAACCAACGCAGGTGCAACCTGACAAGGTGTGACGAGCTTATCAACATTTTTCAGCAGCAGAGTAGAGAGTATGTGTCCATTGGTGCATGTGTACAGGGTTGAATGAACACAAACATGGATAATTTACATCGTGTATACAAACGTTTAACTCCAGATACTAAAAAGTTCTTTTCGTGATTACATTAATGAGACATTTAAAAGCACAATGACGATGCATTTCACTTCCTAAATGTGTGGTCCGAAAGTTGTTGAGGCAGTGGAATCAAACCCCACAGAGCCACCAGTGGATTAGCCAGTACGAACCCACGCTGTGAACCAACACTTTGATCAAACCCACTAAACTCTATTTTAAATTCTAATGGAAATCCAAAAATACCAAATATGCAAAGCTGTGTTTTGGGTTGATGTGTCTAAAATGATGCTCAGTGCATAATGAAATTTTTCATTTCATGGACTGGTGCAGGCACGAAGACCGGGGTTTGAATAGTTCTTCAACTTCAATAGAGAGCTGAAGCAAGGTGATGCATAATGTGTATGGTATTGTCAGATTATAAAAACTCATATCATGCAATATGTGATGCTAATCAATAATCTGTCAACATACCAATTTGAGAAGACTGCCAGACAACAGTCCCTATTATTTCACATAACATATGGTCATAAAATTATATATCATCTGTCCACTACACTATTATGTTATGAACTCATTCTTATTTTGAGTTTGAAACTTACAGATGTGCAATAAAAATAATCTAAATATAGCAACTGTTGGCAATTTTAACCAGGATGTTCATTATTATCTTTGCTGGAATATCAGAATATATATATATATATATTCTGATATTCCAGCAAAGACCAGGCAAAAATACACAAACTAAATAAAACAAAGACATAATGTATAATCCCAGTTTTGTATGCATGTTGCTATTGCGTGCTTTGTGGCTACATCACACTACATCTCATCTGATGAGAAGAAGAAAGGTCATATTTTTCACAAATAATTTAATTATTGCATTATTGACCCAAAGTTGTATATATGAGCTTAGAAAACCTGAATGCTCTTCAAAGAGAACATCAATATTTCAGCAAAACAGCTGATTTCTTTGTTTATTAATTACATATATCTCACCTGGCTGATTTAACAAAGCAAATAACTTAATGTCAAAGAAATATTTCAACATATATTTAAACTTTTTTGCTGAAAGTCAGATGAGAAGATGGTTATCACTCTGTTAACGTCGCCGCCGGTCTCCTGTCTGCAGTCCCAGTCAACCCCATTCAGAACTCCACATGGCCTGGCAGTGACAGAAGGGTAGACTGCTTCTCCTTCACCTGGTAATCCTTGAACTGGCACTGTCCATTAGCCAGATTTACTGTCTCTCCCTCCCCGCTGCCCCCTTTCCCCCATGTCTACTCTACTCTTGGATGGACTAGTGTTGTGTTATTCAGTCTGAGCCACTTTGGTCATTTCCCATTTACAGAGCCAGGGTTGTGTTGGGACAACAGAATGTTTTTCAGCACACTTACAGAGCGGATAGCTAGTGGACCGTGGGGAGATATTAACTGAATTTGACAGAGTGTATTAGATTAGAATCACTCCCTCCACCTTTAAGCTCAGTTGCTGCTGGCTGTGGTCTTATATTTACCAGACAAGATACAAAAGTAAAAAAAAAATAAAAAAAATAAGCATATTTCTTCTTCGATAACATATTCAGCCATCATGAGTTTACAACAAGTTGGTGACAATTAGCTGACCAGACTAACCAGGCTGGTTAACAAGCTGACAAACCACAGACTCAGTCACACTTGCAAGAAGCCAAATAGAAATCTGTTGCGTCGCTTTACTTGTGTATACATAAATGCTGCTAAGTGTCTGCACCCACTACCCAGCAGCCGAGGATGCCTTGCACCAGCTACACACTCTCTGTGTGGTTTATCTGTTAAGTTCCTTTTATAAGCACACTCTACTGAGGGCTGGCCGCCATTAAAATGCTATCATTGCAAGATCTAAATACATTTCATGAGGTGACTTTGACTTAAAAGCACAGGGAAGGGGATGTGTCAAAGGGTAGTCTAGCATCCGCTCCAGAGCAACGTGGTTATGAATAATTCAGAAACAACATTCTTTATTAAAGCTTTGAAGGTGGAACAGATGATCAGTGTTTTGAGGAGAATTATCGGTCAGATCTTTTTTTTTTTTTTTTTTTTCCAAATGCTGTGTGTAAATCATATGGTCCACCGTTCCACAGGGTTTTGGCTGCTCTCCAAAGAGAATATTTCAGCAGAACAGACATCAGCCTTTAAGATGGGTGTGGAGGAGTTTTAGAGGTAGTCTGGTTTGTGAATAAAAAAAAAAATGCTTGCTCTCATACTGTGGCCCCTTTGAGTGTCATACCCAGAAAGATGAGAGTGATGAGATTTTAGGACACAGCACAATGAATCTATTGAAGACAAACAATGTTTAGTCTACACTTTGTATCACCCCATGCCTCCCTTATCTCTGCTCCGTTGCTTTCCTCACTGCTTAGTTTCTTCCCTCAATTTTCTTCAATATATTTCAACATATTTTGAAAGGTTTTTGTTATTCTGCCTCTAAATGTGCTGACACAGTCTTGGCGAGGCCTTCTGAGGACAGAAAAAGACAGACAACTGAACTGTAATGGAGCAGAGATTCAAGCAAAATAAATTAACTCAGGCATAAAAAGAACAGCGGCCACTGGATGGAGACAGACGTAATCCAATCCTACAGAAAGACACTGACCTCAGCAGCAATGTCAGCCAATCCATGTTCCAAACAATTACTATTACAATGTTATGGTTTGTATATTGTAAAGTGCTACATAAATCTAGTTTGTGGGAAGCACTAATGTCACAACGAGGGAAAGGTTAGACGGCTGAGCTCTCAGGTCGGAAATGCATGTGTTATCTCAGGAGAGAAATCAGATGTCAGAAATCATTTGAATGAATGGGAGAGGTTGAATTATTTTAGAGATTATGCTAATCTGTAATAGGGTTGCAACTGGCAATAATTTTCTAAATAGATCAGTTAACAATATGGTCTATAAAATATGAAAAATAGAGAAATATGACAATTTCCTAAAGTCCAAGTGGATATCTTTAAAATCTTGTTAACATCTGTTTTGTCCAGTTCATAGCCCCAAACTCTCACATTATGCTATGAAATATTTTTTCTCCTGACCTGTTTCTGCTACATCCAGCAACATCAAATTGTATATACTGTTAGTTTGTCTACCAATTTTCTTTTGCTTCCTTTTTTTTTTCTTTTAACCAATGTCTGTCTCACAGACTGAGCATAAGCCCTGAGCCAAAGACAGAAAAGTTCATCTGTCACAGAGAAACACAGTGTTTGTGTCTCTGACCTGTTCAAGCAGAGCTATAAGAGAGAAACCAGACCAAAGGAAGAGTTTGGGGCGTAATGGCTATGACTCATTGTGGTTTCAGTGAAACATTGCGGCTAGAAAGTGAAAGCCTTTGCTAAGCTGCAAAGACAAAAAAAAAAAAAAAACGTATCCCAGTCAGTAAGCCAGAATGTTCCTCCTATTGGTTTGTGACCTTTACAAGATGTGAGAATTAAAATATCTGCTGCACAGGATGGCTAAAATGACATGCAGCACACAAAAACACATTAACCCATTAAACCTGCTTCCTGTAGGTTAGAATTGTGGTGATATTTTCACATGTAGCTGCCAAAAACAACCCCTCTTGGAAAAGTCTTACCTCACCCACTTGCTAGTGTTGCAACACTGAACCATTGAAGATTAAGTTTTAATGAGCATATTTATGCAAAGAAACATTAAAGATTATATTGTAAAGGCAAGGGTAGAAACAGCCAAACAGAGAAATGCTATGGCACACTAAAAACTATTCATGGGTGGTGTTGATCAGCGAAAATTAGACCGCTGTTAATTTAGTTTCATTTTAAATTAATTTACAAATGCATTAGGCTTAATAAGCCAGACAGGATCAATATGACATTAATTGAGCTGCAGACGACCTAATTTTATTAGGTATTAACGGCTTCATTTGTTTTTGCAGTCATCACACTCATGACTGTACAGCTGTGTCCATATTGCATACTGATTGTAAGAACTACAATCCTTGTACTATCCTTTGTACTATTTTTTGCAACACAGGCTTCCACTTTTCCATAAGCACAAAGTCATCTTCTTCCACACTGATTTGACTATATCATCATATATATTACAGCTGTAACTTAAAGCCCTATGACATTTACACAGCATAGCACATTGAGACCCAGGACTTTATGGGTTTATTGCTCCACCATTGAGTCAAATGTAAAATATTCTAGATGTGCTGAGCAAAATTTCCCACATTTTCAGACATATTTGGTAGCTTTGGAAACTTTTACTGCAGTTTTTAGTGACCCCTCTGTTGGGCTAGTGAGGTTTGAGAGGTCTGATAAACTTTATACTTTACGTAGACAATATGCAACTTTAGAAAGACAAGTCAATTAGACTTTACAAGACAAAACCAAACACTGAAACTTTTGTTTGTTCCCCAAAATCTCCCTGTAGCTGTCTCACTACCATCTGCAATTTCTATTATTTCTTTTGCAGCTGTGAGGAGCTCCTGCTTTTCCTTTGCACGTGACATTGTGCAACAATAGTCAAGAATGCACTAAAATCACTGCATATATGCAAACTGACTGTTTTCAGTGCAGTTAAAGAGAAAGCACACCCACAAATTGTGCAAGACCCGTCCCTCTGAGTATATGTAAAAAATTAAACAGCGGTAGGGGACAGACTACTATATGAGACACAGTGTCAGGGAGTATAGGGACACTGCTTACCTACAGTGCTTGTACACATAGATAATTAGCCATGAGTATTTATTGTTGGGCTCTCTGCGTCTCTGTTGGAGAGACAGGGAGTCTGGTGGAGCTCCAACAGTCACTAGAAGCACATTTTTGGCCCCTGGGAGTGTTTCTGTTTGGATACCTGTGTTGTGGCTGGGTTAGAATCTTTCCTAAGATCTTGTCGCAATGTGCTTGAGTCTGTGCCAGTTTATCTCGGTTAAGTTAACATGCTGTTCTCAGGCCTGAAATATCTCGCTCTGAATATAGCCCAGTCATCTACAGCCACATGTGCTGTGTTTACTGCCACAGAAGAGAAATATAGTAAATCTCTCACCCCTGCTTGAGCTTGTAATGGCAGCTACGTCACCGTTTAGTCGGTCACTAATGGAATTTTGAAATTCAACTCACTTTGAGAAATATTTTGATATTAACCATCCTGAAAAATGTCTTTATACTTTTAGAAAAGAGCTGGTCAGCTTTGGTGTGGTAAATACAAACACAGTTGGCAGTACACCTCAGGGGTCATAGTGAAAACCTACCTTGTATTTGTATGTAGTACACAACTAGGGAGTAGTTTATTTCTTTCTATTGTATTTTTGACATTGGCTATTAAACCAAAGTCACTACCCAGCACAGAAAAATACACTCATAGAAGAGTGATTCAATTTAGATAAAAACAACTAGTAGAAGGCGTTATGCTATACGGTAACTTGCATTATTTTATTCAACCAATAACCAATAAAAATAGTTGTGGAAGTGTTTATATAACATATAGTTTATAGCTCTGTTCAATCCACTGTCATTTTCTTTATGATCAAAAAGCAGCAAGTTTCTTACACGAGTGAAACTTTGCACTCAGACCAGTTTTAACAGCTGACACAGTGCTAGCATGCCACCTACACATTTCCGTCCAAGCTGTTTTATTATTATTATTTTATTATTATTATTAAAACTCAACTTTGAATCAGCTGAAAATGCAGCGATATAAGATGCCGTTGTGTTGCTGTTGTTGACCATGAATTTGGGAGGCGGAGCTTCTGAAGAAGCACTGAGAGGGATGTATTTGTTTTGCAGTTCAAATGTCAAGAGACTTCTCCAGAAACCCTTACTCAACCATAAAGGTGTGTTGTTCGCCAGCTGTAGATAACAGTTTTACATACTGCCCACAACTGCTATACCAGAGAAAAAGGTGTTCCACTGCCATTCTCAAGTTTCCCTTTCGTGTGCATCCAGTTTTTTTTCACACGCGTACCTCACTGTTTCCACTCCCCTGAAGAGCTTTTGAACCAAGACAGTTCATTTTACTGTGGATAAACTGAACGCCCAGGTGTGAAAGGTCTAATTGCTGCAACTTTGATTTCTATTCAAGAGCAGCAGTTTTATGATACAGCACTTACTCCCACTTAACACAAAGACACATTTTATTCCTGGAGTTTCAAGACTGCACTTACCTGTAGCAAAGTTCTGTCTTTAAGTCATTTTCAAACACACACAGTTTACAGTGATATTTATCCCTCTGCTTTTATCATCTCCTCGGGTGCTCTGGTGTTGTTATAAAACATCAAATTTCAAATCAAATTTCAACGCTGTGTGTCATATGCAGTTTTATAAATTGTTTTCGTCTGTATATCCTTTTACCCCAGCCCCACCACAACACACACACACAAAAAAGCTTCCACACAACATGCTTAAACTTGTGGCATTGAGCTCTGTTCTGCACGGAGAAGGGAAAGTGATGATGATGGTGATCGCTGAGTCAATCTTTCCATTCAACAACAAGAAAAGTGGAATGAACATGTCTTGTGTGTGTGTGTTCATATCCCTGCCTCTTTTATCTCCTGCTCTGACAGTCTGTGTGAAAAGGCTGCTGCAGAAACTACACGTCAGCGTTTGATGATATTGGCAACATAAAAAAAAAATCACATAACAAAACACATATCACCAACATAACTTGAACTTACACAAGCATATTCCAATTGCAATGGCAAGGATATTAACAACAGCGTTTCAGGGTGTTGTGAGAGAACATAAACAGAATCCCTGCAAATGTCTAGGTGTTTTCATCTGCATTTTGAACTCATCACTTACCTGGGAACACTGCCATACAGAAGCTATGCTCCCCGCCCATCCAGAATCCAGTGGGAAAAGTATTTTTAGCTACATTTTTCATTTCACTCTAATTGCACTGAAAAAAACACCCTCAAATCACGGCAACGCTCACCATTTCCTGCATTAGTCAAGCAGCACAAACAGATTCACAGACACAGATTAATACTGACAAACACATACACTATACATGTGCAAAAACACTTCTGATGTAAACACAGCACTCATCCATGTATTATGTTAATTATATAGAGTTTATTTTTGATCCGCCCTCCTTATTGCTGTGTTTGCATACTTGGCTGATGAATTATTTATCTGACTGAAAAATAAAACATTGATTGCCTGTAATGAAGTGTTTGCCAGCTGTTTGCTGACGGTGACCACACGCTGATATGGGTGGAATCCTCTAATGTTACTTTTACAACCTCTTATCTTCATAACTGGGACTTCATTGCTACCCTTACAGGCGTGATATACTCTTCAGGGTCACACTGGCATCCTCTCCTTTTAACCTTTATATGGTTCCCCTTAGCTACATTATTAGCAAACATTGGTTAGTTTATAGTTAGGCAGATGACACACAGCTTTTTAACTTAATATCCTATAATGACTTGCAATCAGCTGTTAGGATGAAATTAACAACTGGATGGCTGTAAACATATCCAAAAGCTCCATAAGGAGAAAACTGAGATTCCGGTTGTGGGAGCTAAAGCTCGTAAATGCTTGGAGTCATGGCAACCCGCTAAGACCAGGCTTTTGTCATTAACGGAAATGGTATTCACACTCTGGTCAAATGACTCTGCAGTAGACGCGGGTATTTTTCAGCTCCGGCTCCAATCAGAATTGATGTATACTCAACACCTGGGTGAACGCCACATTTCGCCCTCGTTTCTATCTTTCAGAGCACAAACACTATAAACGGACCTGTCAACTGCCCAGCACAGTGTTGTTAAACCAGGAACACCATGGCCACACTCTGGACTACACGAGTGAGCTGCAGCCTCAAAATAAGTTTCAAAAACACACAATCACCAACTGAAGAACTGCAACATTGACAACATGTTAATTTTTTTTTTTTTTTTTACAAAAATTTGAGGTTTTAGGGCCCTTGGTTTTTTAACTGTTGTAGCATTAGCTGTTGAACTGAGGTGAAATCCAACACTTAAATTCAAAAGTGTAATCCTCGGGCTCTCTGATTGCACTGTTTTCTGCCATACTTTTAATTTAATGCTGGGATAGGTTGGGTCGTGAAGGATCTACCCACTGGAGTCTTCATTGCCCAAGAAAAGTAGGTTGCATTTCCCGGCCACATTAGAAATTGGCCTTCGAAATGGGACAGCCTAGTCACACCACTTTGATGCAATCAGTCTTCAAATGCAGCATTTGAAGGATGTAGCCCTTGATTTGAGACACAGCTTGGGAGTTTTCAGTGACTGACCATATTATTGTCACCTGCCAACAGGACACACAGCTGTAGATGGACACACAGTGGTGGTGTTGGCCACTGTACTGGACCTTTGCTATCTTTAACCATAGGTCACCCTATTTCTCAAGCTGGTGACCTATGGTTACCTGATAATAGTTTTCTCAAGGCCACACACATCCAGCATCTCTTGCAGGTGCTGTGTTTTCCTTTTTAGTTTTTCCTTTAAAATGATGGATTATACAAGGTGACTGTAAGAACATTTAAAATCAATTTTCAGTCTAATGAGCCCATCCCCTGACACAAGAATCAGGAAATCTAATTGTTCAGAGTTTGAACACTCAGTTATTACACATGATCAATCAATTTAACTTCAGTTTATCATCGATGTAGATTGTGTAACACATAAATAATCCAGTACTGACTGCCTCTCTTAAAAGTGGCCTTTTTTTTTTTAATTTACCAGATGCCTTCAGGAAACCTGTTGAGAATTAATGTGCTGGCAATGTTCCATTTCAGCTGCATACCAACAAAATGACTTTGTAATAGGATTTCATGCCCAAGGTGGCAATAAAGTCTAATGAGGAACAGTCCTTAAAAAAAAATAGATCTGTTGCTAACAACAACATAACAATAGACAACTATAATTCATCCTTGTTCTGTGTAGTGTTAGTATAAAAAAGTAATTATTTTGTATCCCTTTGTTTAGTGATGTTGGTGTTTGTGTTCACTATAATTTAAGTGAAGATAGTAAAATTTGTGAATCTTTGAAAACATGTTAAAACCATCTGTCACTCACCTGACACAACACACGTTTCCTCGCATGATTCTAAGGTCTCAAAGTTGTTGGCGTTTCCCCCGCATCCTCCATATTCAAACAGCTCACAGTATCCCGTATCAACATTGAAGAAGAATCTATCCTTAATGGCCTTGCAGGGCCCTGGCTCGTCCTTTAAGGCGCACAACTCGTTGAAGATGAAGAGCTCGGGCTGTCCTCCATCTGCTGAGGTGGGATAGAAAGGCAACTTTTAGTACTCTGCTGCTTGTGGCGCCCTGTGCTAAGGATTTTTTTTTTTTTCAAGAAATTAGGTCATAGCATCAAACTATAACCTCAGGCTTTTAGATAAGGTAAAGTTGCATGCCAGTATAATTTCCAAAGAATAAATGGTTTGACAGCTTACTGTCTTCACACTGGGTTGCAGCAGGAGGCTTTGTGGAGGATTGTTAACTGCAGAGAATAGTGAGTGGTGTGGTAATTAAAAATATGCAAACGTTGTAAAAGTCAGAAATGCCATTCACATACTACTTTTTATATATTTTATACAATGCATCTTCTGGTTCAGGCATAGGCCTACAGGTTGTTTTTTTTTTGTTGGACTTGCACTGAGGGTAAGAAACCAGGGAGCACCTACAAAATCCCCCCAGTACATTAAGGCAGATGCTGGCAGGTGGCAGCTAGCGGGAGCAAAAGTGAGCGAAAGCAGTGGAAATTTCACAGCAGCACACAGCGGTAGTTTGCACAGCAGCATAGCAAGAGACAGGCTCATCAGCCTGGGTTTTAAATAATCTGCCCATTTGTGGAGAGCATATTTGACAACAGAGAGTATGGTGAATATTATGTTGGATGGAGACTGACCTCACATTATTCATAACTGTCAAGATCAGATACTGTTGCGAACAGTTAACTGTGCACAGACATACTTCCTTACGTTCATTATCATTCATGAAGGCTGGGTCTGTCAGAGCCAGGAAAGAGGTGACATGAAACCCTCTGAGCTCTGCTAACCACTGTTGTCAATGTTAATTCACTATCTCAGTGTGCTGCTGGGAAATGGCTGTCTCTTGTCCCTCATCCCTGCTGTTTTTGGGTCAGGTCTCTGTTATGTCTGGCTGTAGCGATGCAGTTACTTCAAAAACCCACTGAGAAGAGAGGGATGTCTGTCCTAAGCGTTTTGCAGATGGTCAAAGCTTAAGTGACAGTGTTTAAAAGTGTCTTTCTGCTTTGCACATGCTAATATTTAATAAGCTTGATGTTGTAACATGATACCCAATTTGCCAAAATTTCCACCAGTGCCTATATATGGTATCTGCACTAAGCTAATACGACCTGGCCGATTTATCCGTCTACCTCTAGCGCTATCATTCAGCTCATATTGTAGGCAGTTTAATCGTCATCTAATTCTTTTTTTTTTCCTGGTCAGCATGGAAAACAAACATTAAATTCTCTTTTCTGAAAGGTACAAAGTTCCATCAAAACACAGCCTCTAATGGTAACCACCCTGCCCTTCCCTATCAGCACAGCAGTCAACAAACAGTCCCTCTGCCAGACAACGTAATGAGGGCAGCAGCTCACCACTGCAGCCTGCCCTCCTCCTTCACCCGTCCAATTCTAATTTATAACCAGGGATTGGGGGACACAAATCAAATACTCCCAATCTCCCTCCTTCCATCTGACCTGTGGTATTGCTACTACGTGCAGGAGGTGGCGTGAGGGCAGCAGGGAGCTTCCCTGCAGAGTCTTGTGGTGTTTTTATTTACATTCTTCTTCTCGTGGCTGATAAGCAGTACCAGACTGGGTCGTCTAGCAGGAGAGAAATTAAAACACCAACACTGGCAATGTGGGTCTCTGTCAGGTGCCCAATACCATTTTGGCTACGTAAATACACCTCACTGCCACTGATGTAGCAGAAAAATCTGGACATTGTGCTCATCCAGCCTCAGTGGGCCCTCTTCCCCTTTTAATACATTCACTAACGCCTGTACAAATACTTGAATTAACACAGTCAACACATGCATATATATTGTAGTTATTAGAATAATCCGTTCTGAAGATCCCAGCACATTTCACTGCCCTGTCCTGCCCTCTCACCACACTGTAATTATCATGTGAAGCTTTCACTATGAGATTTTAGAAAAATATAGAACATTATTTCATTATAACCTAAGCATTAGGTGATGGTGGAAAGCTGTTTTACTCTGACCCCAGTGCAAATATTTTTTTTTTTTTGTTTTTTTGGCAGAATTAAGGTGACTCAGTTTCCAACAAGGATTAGCCCTGTCTGTTGCAACACAGAAACAGCAAAATAAAAAAAATTCCATATGCATATACATACAGTAAATGAAAACAATATACATATAAGCTGCTATCAGGGCTGGGTGAAACATTTTTATAGCACTACTGATAAGATAAGATAAGATCGCCTTTATTAGTCCCACAGTGGGGAAATTCACAGTGCTACAGCAGCAAAGTGGCAGTGCAGAGAACAGGAAAGCTGCAAGAAACTGCAAGGATAACGATAACGATACCTTGACTAATACTTTTTTTCTGTATCGATTTTATCAAATCCATTTTAAGCAAGTGGTAACCTCAGCGGCTGAAAAATGAAGCCAACACAAAAGTACTAAATCTGCAGTTCCTTGAATGACCACTTGAGGCTGGCTCCAAAAGCAAGTCAACTGCCAAAGACTCCCATGTCAAAATGCACAGTTTCACAGAAACATATTGACAGCCTGGTACAAAAAACTGTTTTGGTCTCTATAGCTAATTAGCTAACAGGTGGGGGCCGTCACTGTCTGCTTGCTGTCTGTGAGTGAAATTCGGACAGCCCACCTCTTTGCCCATTTTTGGATTAGCCTTGAGTTAGGTGGAGCCAGGTACTGCTAAGATGGCGACAGTGGAGCAGCCCACTCCGAGCTTGAAAACCTGTGGGTGATGCCAAGGAGGCTACATCCATCTTTATATACAGTCTATTATTTTGACAAAAAGAAAATATTAATATGCACTACGGTAAAAAATGTTGTTTTACTTTAGTTTTATTTTTAAGCTCTGTCTCTTTACACACTCTAATGTGTTCGTTTAAGTAAACAGCTTATCACCAGCATTATGAGTTCTTGGTCCAAGGATGCTGCGTGCTTATTGGCTCAGTAACACAGATTAGATTCACTCATTTACTCCTCAAGTATCAGAATTAGGCATTGAATGACACAGTATTTTTCAAACCAATTCAGTTGATCCTTAAAGCCTAGAAGTTCAATACCAAGCCCTATGTTGGCTATTTATTCAGCTAACAGTACTAGTTTAGTTATAGTGCTAATAACATACAATTAAAAACAAAAGTCCAAACAAAACCAAACTTTTTGACAGCCCTCCCTCTGTTGGGGCCCAGGGTACTTAGTTCCACTATTCCTCTTACTGCTACACGCCAGCTCATTATTAAGCCTCACTGAAGAAACCAGAGATATAATGACAAGTTGAGACTGCTTGCTGCTTTCTTTGTCACTGGATGCTTCAAGCTACCATGGTTGCAACAGAATCATCCCTTCTGGAGAAGAAGAAAAACTGAAAGACAGTCTCCTCCAAATAACAGTGTTCAATAAGATGGAATTTGGTCGCCCAAGAGAGGGAGAAAAACAGGTTCTTCCTATTGATTTCTGCTCCTCTTGTCTGAGATGGACCAAAGTACAATAAGCAGTGTGTTACTCAATCACTCATGTCCAATATCCAGACAGAGCCATTGTGAGGCAGTCCAAAAGAAGGAGAGCAGAAGACAATGTTAAGAGGCAAATTAAAACATTTTCTGAGCAAGGAAACCAGAAATTCTCCATGGAGAACGCAGAAACATCCGAGCATGTGTACCCACACAGACAAGCGCATGCATACATTTAAATAAATTCATCCCACAAACCACAGTATAACACATGGCCATCGATTCTCGGGTGCATATGGGGTGATTATGAGGACCCATGGGGGAATCATACTGTCAGTAGTAGCATTGTCCAGTGAAGATAAACACAGGAAGAGAGGAAGAACGTCACCACAAAGTTTTGACCATTCCCGTATTTAACTTTCTTGATGTCGTCCACAGTCCCCTGCAGGTTTTTGACCACACGGTCATTTCACACAACAGCATAAACTGTGTCATTTCGAATCACCTTGTGAACTGTCTTAAAACTATGTGTTTAATGTAACGTAATAGAGATACAGGTAGAAGCTGTAAAGGCTTGCAGTAATCAGTTACACACAGCACAGCCAGTCAGCCAGCATCTGTGGGGGATGAGCACATAATGGTAGCTCTATTGTAGCATATTGTGGTTTTTTTTTTGTTTTTTGTTTGGGTTTTTTTTTGGGGGGGGGGGGGCATAGTAAGTATTATGCAATTTGTTGTTCTCTGGTAATGAGCAGTTAGCATAGAGAGGCCGTCTTCTGGGACTGGGACAGGCTTATATTAGACAGAGGCCTTTATTTCTAATTTCTTCTGCAGTTATCAGTGTGTCAAGTTTTGTAACAGTACCTTAACATCATTCAAGAGAATATGACTGGAGTTAATTAGAATGCAAAATATCCATAAATTTTTCATGTCAGTTTTTGTTATAGAACATTTCAATGCTTTTTTATGCGACTAGCTTTTATTTGTTTGTGCTGGCCACAAACAAATTAGCCATTATTTGATCCGAACTGCTACTGCTACGACCCAGGGATTACACATTAAAACAACATGGAAGAACAACAGGAGCTGTTATTTAACTTTATTACACTTGTTGGTCCCTAAGACTCTTGCAGGTTGACATTCTCTACAGGGCGACTTTAGGAAGCACTTATGTGAGGAACAGTGCTAGTAAGTTTTTTTTTTTCAAAGAAATAATTAATTAATTATGCATCATGAGTTTGCAGTCTGCACTAGAAATTAATTATTGAAGAGAGGGGGATTTGCACACCCTTAGTGATGACGATGCAAGATCTGTCATCAGAAATCCTCCATATTATTGAGCACAAACAAGTAAATATACTCCCACTCACACACAATGCATTAACAAAACCCTTGAAATTGGACCAACAAATCAGCAGGCTCCTCGTGCTGAATAGGGAAACAGATTTTAGATGAGACCAAATTCACTGGCAGCTATTTTGCTAACAGCCTCAGCTTAACCAAGATTTTCACACACACACACACACACACACACACACACACACACACACACACACACACACACACTTGGATAAAGATCTAAGTTGCTCAACATGTGCACTATGCCAAGCACCTCTGTAATTCCAGATATGGGCAGGTTGAGTTGTTTTGAGGCCCAGTCCCAGCTTGTTTAGTGCACCAGAGGATTATCCTGTATCTTCATTTCTAGTTCCTCTAGCAAAGGGGACTTAAGCACCAATTGCAAGCCACAGAGCAGCAAACAACAAAAAACAGCCCAATTATTGATAAGTCAGACAAGAGACAAAACACCACAGAGCTCACACTGCTATCAGGATGACAGTTAAGTATGACATACTAAGAAATAGCTGGAGAAAGTGAAACAGATGGAGAGGCAGCGATGTCACAGCCTTGAGAGCTTACATATGCTCTCTCAAGAAACAGTGGAAAACATAAAGCAGATGTACGAAAACATTTGCTGCTATGTTGAAAAATAATACACACATTCCTACGGTCCTCTCAGTAGAAACAATGAGACAAGGATGGAATACCAAAGTTTTATGATCTAAGTTAGTAACTTACAGATGCTTCCCTGCAGTGCCGGAGTATCTACTGTGTCTGATTATGTACTAATGCAAAGCAGCATAATTACAGCAATTACAATAATGGTGGAGCAGAAATCATTTTGTTTGAATGGCTTAGAGGGGGGTCTTATTTTCTTTTATAAAAATTCAAGTTGAAATATAGTGCCAGTCGTAAACCAAAAGACAGAATACAGCGATGAGTTTAAGTCCAGTCCAGAATTATAGCCTATAGCTTAAAATGATGTTACAACCTGCTGCAGGAACCACACTGAGAAAAGTCAGGGTGAGTGAGCTGTTGTTCACTTCATATTAGCATTAACATGTCGGAAAAATGTTCATGTTACTGTTTGAATTGTGACACCTAGAATCTGTTGTAGCAATGCTCCACGCACAATGCTTACAAATGCTAATGTTAGCTTGATTAGGCATACGGACTGCTCAGAACATCACATTAGCATGCTACCTTCATTACAGCTCACTCTGTTAAAATATAACACTGAATGAATGTTTTCACTACTGTAGTCACCTTGTCAGTCCATTGAAACTACTGTTTGCACACAGACCATCTGGAAGCGTGCACATGTGCGTGTGAGTTAGCAGCCTCTGTTGTTTTCTGTTTTTGGCTCTGGTATCAAATCTGGTATCATAATAGTGGAATTTCACTATGTCAGGGCTGTTCAGGTATGACGTCACTGAAACCGTTAAAACAACTGGAGTGAACATTGCTTCAAAGATAAGAAAACTCAACAATCACTGTGTGTAATGCACATATGTCAATGGTCAAGTTAGTCACTGCTGCTGGTGCATTCATTTCTGTAGTGAGTCACTTCGCTGAATGGTTAATGAGGCAAAGAGTACAAATTCCTTTAAATAAAGGTGATGCTGGATTGCAACACTTGGTCAGAGGAATAGGTGTGTGCTTTGGTGAAGAAACCGACATGGCGCATCGAGAGTGCAGATAGCCCTACAACGAATCTGTAAGAAAAGGCTGTCAGTGCTTATCAGAGCCGAGCCCTGAGGCCAGCGGACAAAAGGCTGAGGGTGAGTCACAGCCTGTCCCAAAGTTTTACAGCTAAACTCAGAGCAACTGAGGCTACCCTCAATACACTGTGTGTGTGTGTGCACATTTTAAAACATGTATGTTATTTATCTTTAGGTTTCAAGGTTGTCATTGAAGAAAAATAGATTAGTGTATTATCTTAACAATTTATTATTATTATTATTATTATTATTATGCTGACATAAGTTTGAATAATATTGTACATATGTAGCCAAACCATATATTTGCTCTTTTAATGGAGCAAGTACAAAGCTCTTGTGCTTACAAATGAGCCTATTACTTTAAACGAGTGCTGCATTATGGGTTATTTATAGCCTTAATGTTGCCAGGCTGACTAGTTTCAATCTGTTCATCCACTGCTGCACGTCTTCTAGGACTATTCGGTACCAAAAGTGACAATCTTTCGGCTGGTTGGTGCAATCTGTGTTGTTACAGTGGCTAACTTCCTAACAAACAGAAAATATCTCCCAACATATTTGGTGCAGATATTTACTGGACGTAGTCGTCTGTCCAGCAGCCATGTAATATGGTGTCATGGATGGTGTGGCCACAAATGACACATGAGAAATTTTAACTGTCAGAGAAAGTCTCTCCTTCCTCCCACACTGACTGTTTCCAAGAGCCTGGCAGGGCAGTGTGTGGACTATGTGACTGGAAAAAATGAATGAAGCCAGGAATGTCTGTTCATAGCCACATCACTTGATGAGTATACTTACATCAGCCACACAAAGGTAAGATTTGTTCCTGAACAATTTTCAAACAATAAATTATGTTTAATAAAAAAAAAGAAAAACCTTCAAGGATGACAGCTCATCAATGTTTGATTGATCTAGCTCAGGTAAATCTCTAGTCCCTTAACACACTGCTATAGTAAGAGTCAGGTTCTGCTCCATCAGAACCAGTTTGTGATATTTAAATTATGAGTTATTTAAGATTTAAATTGTAATTATTTCTCTTCAGTTTAACCATGGTTTGTATTATCAGTCTGTAGAATATTTTCAAAAAACTTTATTGTGCACATCAAAGAAAACTGGAACGTTGTGGTGGCTCAGTGTGGCACAAATTTTACTCTTCTACTTATAATGATGTCAGATTTAGGACACAAGGCTCTGTGAAATTAGATGAATTATAAGGGGAGCAGAGCTCCTTTCACAAGGCTTAAATCAAGTGTGATGATAGCTACTGAATGTACATGACTCCAAGGCTACTAACAGCAAAACAAGGCGTAGATCAAATCAATAAGAGTGAATCTGAAAAAGAGGGTCTATGGGGAAATTGGATAGAAACAGTGATGGTGACCACACAGATCATTTCAGATGCAGCTCATACAGCAATAGACTCTGGCCTTCGCGCAGTGACAGAAGGATGACCTCACCCCTGCAGCAAGCCTTCAGATGGAGGACGTTCCTATATCCCACTTCCTATGGAGCTCCATGTTTGGAGATCAAACTGGGCTCCAAGCACTTTCTAAAGGACTCCCTCCATCAGATCAAAGGAGTTCCTCTGAAACACGGACACGTTTGTGCCTCCAGGAGGAATCCGTTGCCATTTCTACAAACAATAAAAGCTCTGAGAGCCCTCATTGTGTGGTTGGGAAAAAACCTGGGGGCTACCCTGAAGCCTGAGAGAGTAGTGAACCTACTTGTGTTTGAGCAGCAACAGGCCTGGTCCTGTACAGCTCAGTACATAGAGCGTGACACAAACCCTGCCTGGATTGGTTGCTGGTGGGGATGGCCAAGTGGAGAAAGAGTCATAATCTCATAAAAAAGATCATACAACATCATGTACTACAAGGTTAGTCTACAAAGCTCTGTAGGTTTTTTATCTGCTCTTGCCTTCTGGTGTGCTTCCTCCTTTGTTCTAACTAGTATCACTGCAGGGAAACCTTCTTAATTATCTAAAAGGCTTGTGAGGCCCATGCATTTTTAATTAGAGCCTGCGTGTTGGTATGGCAGGTGGCGAGGGAGGAGGGATGCAACGAGCAAGTTAATTGTCGTTCCTCAATTCGATAGCTTTTGTCGACCCATTTGTCCATGCCAGGCCAGATTTAACATTCATTTCAGCTTTCTGTCTGACTTTTCTGGCTTCAACTCTCCTCCCTGTATCTAACAGGCGCAAACTTGAATAGATGTTTTTATCAATCCAACCAACTTTTCTCCGATGTCAGCTCAGAGGTGGAAACCTCCACTCCCTCCCCCATTATCTTTTCCTGACGATATCTAAGTTGAGCTCCTACCTGTCTCGATAACAAAACAATAGTGGGGAACCAGAAATCCTTCTTGCACCAGTGACTCTGCAAAATCCGGGCCCTGACATTTGCAAAAGCATGAGCGCCGCCATGCCGAGCAATCCTGCTCAATGCCAATTAGAGTCTGTCTCGGCTGGTTCTCAGCCAATCAGTTGTACAAAGTGCCCTTCCTGGACTGCACTCTAATGGGTGTGCGTGTGATTGTGCAGGTGGGTGACAGAGATCCTCAAACCGCTCATGACTTTTCAACACATCAAGCATACAGCTGTAGGGAGCAAAACGGTCGTCCGGCCCTATTGAATTTGACAGGTGTCGGCAAACTTCTCAGGCCAGGAGGAGCATATGGCAAACAGCGACGTGGACATGTGATGTGTGGACGTGAAGTGAACTTGCCATAAGCTGCACAGGCCTGTAGGGGAGAAAGCACCACGACGCCATCTGCCAAACTGAGGAAGTACAAAACAAGTGAATTATTCATCGCGCCACTCGCAATAACAACCGAATGATTCACAAGGATGGAGGTGTTCAAACATGAACAAAAAAAAAATCAAAGGCTTTCACTACAAAGAGCACTGGCATGTAGTGTGATTAGATTATAATGTCTCCGACTGTTTGAAGACTTTAATTAAGAACATTCTAATATTATATGAAAACCATTGTCGCATTGTTTAAGGCTTGAGGCTTGGGTTCAAGGCTGCAGAGCTGCAGACAACTCTGTCTAATAATATCAAAATATATATATGGAATGTCACTGCTAGAAATGATCTACTTTGTCTTTTTATTCTAAATAGCAGACACACATTTTTGGGAATCAAAATAATTAGTGAGATATTTTTAGAAATATAGGCTATTTAGTTGTTAATCTTATCACAACACTGGTCTCACATAAGCCAGACCTATTTAAAAAGACACAAAAGAGTGCAATTACAGAACAGGAGGAAAAAGAAGAGAGAATAAAGCCACAGTAGGACTCAGTCCCTGGCCAGCTGGGCTACATAGTGAAGGAGGACAGAATATTTAATAACTGCTTTAATCACACAGACAATTAAATCTGACAGTTTCTGTAATGTTTTACTTTCTCACAATGTCTACGAATCTTATCTGTTATATATGGAACATGTATGTATATGGAATATTTAATCTAAAGGTTTGTTTTTCCTGCTCATTACTTGTCTCTGATCTTTAAACATGTTAATTCACTAATCTTCATGTAAATTTAAATAGCTTAGTTTAGATCATCTAAATGTGAAAAAAATCTCCCTCAATGATTTCCTGCACGTAATCAGAGCATTAAAGGGAGGAGAATACGACCTGGCATCTGGCCTATCACACCATCCGTCTAACACGTAGCCTGCCAAACACGGGTGATCAGCCAAGCTTGAAGCATTGCAGGTATTTGAGCCCCGTGTATTACGGTGCCACTGTGCCATCAGGAGCTACCAGACTGGTCATGCCCCCCTTTGATTCCCTCCAAAAGATCAGAGATCAGATGCAAACATGGGAACAAGGAGGGCTTCTTGGCCAAGATGTGTGTATAAACCAGTTCAAAAAAATTAATTTGTTATTTGGCAGCCAGACACATTAATCCAAATGCGAGATCTGCTGTGTTTAATGTAAATACATGTGACCTGCATCTCATTATTTTCATACCAGGTGAAGCTATTAGAGCATTTCAGATGGTGAAATCTGAGTGAAACAGAAGACATCTGTCTTTAAAGGCAAAACTGTTACCTCAGTACTCACGAGGTACAAGTCTGATTTTGAAATTATCCACTGTCCCCTGAGGACACTTATAATGGGCCTAATTTAATTGTAGATGAGCTCTAATTAGAATAAGCAAGCAACATATAATATTAACCAATTACCAGCATGATAAATAAGTATATGAACCTTTAGAGACATGCATCGGCACAGCACACCATCTCGTTACCACTCATCCCAAACACAAGTACGCTCTAAAGTGCCATTGAAGACATAATGCATGACCCCTGAGGCCACATTACTTTTTGATCTAATGCAGCTTGACTACCATAAGTATAGTGTTTAAAGCTTGAACTGAGGAACCCGTATTGTTTTACGAGAAGGTAAAGCGAAGCACAGGCTGCTTGTAAAGCACCTGGATGATGGGCGGATGACCTGTGACTCCTTTCATTTTTGATGCAGTGCCAGACATTTAGAAATTATGCTGACGATGTTATGCAATATATTGATAAAATGCTGGCAATAACCCAACCAGACCAATAGAGATAATATGCACAGGAGATGCAATATTGGTGTTACTGTAATTTAAGTGCCAGGAAGTCTGATTTTCTTCAGGGTTTTATTCTATCATCAAACTTCATTTAAAACATCAATTTAAAATCTCTATATTACAGTCTCTATAATACTGTGATACTGCTGTATGAAATGAATATAAAGTCAGTATGAGCCTGTTCCATCTACCACTGCTGTATGTTTGAGCCATGTTAGTAGAGTCCGCTGTTTGCCACAAGGCGACATTCATTTCTTTCAGAAAATCAACACAAAAAATCAAATCAATCAACACTTTAGCAAGTCAATATTTCCCACAGGGATAGGACAGAGTTTTTTGAACAACAGCCACCAATAAAAACCGGTTGTGCAGCACATCAAAATCCCAAGCTAAAATTATTTTCCATCTTCAGTACCTCACATACAAAGGTCCTCCCCTCCCAAGAAGGAAAAAATAACCAGACCGGGGGATCGAAAGGTTTACATATCCTATGCAACTTTAAAAATAATAATTAATATACTCACTTTCAAGTCCTGAATAAATTTGTAATATGATTTGAGACCCCCCCAAAAGCGATCATACCATTTCCATGGTGAGATGTGAGAAGTGGCAGGGGGGTGTTCTGCTTTAGCCTTGCAGCACTGAGAATGAGAGAGAATCCAGCACAGGTGACTGACTTAAAACTCCCCTAAAAATTCTCCAGGTTCTCTAAAATTACACTGCATCTAGTTTTTTCCTACAGCAAGAAGCGTTTGAGTTACAGGGAAGCCAGGGGGGCTAAGCTGCCCCAAATATGACCTGAACTCCTCCAGAAGCAAATAAAAAAGTTTGATTTGATTTGAGTTGAGTTTGATAGGATCCAGAAAAGATAATAAATAACCATTAAAATTCCTGACATGACAATGAATGATAAAAGAAATTTGTTTACTCTAATAAAAGTCTAATGTCTTGTCATTTTAAATGTATGTGTGCAGCTCGGCCCTCCTGACAGTAATGCCTGTAACATGACTTATGCAGGGTATTTATATGTATCAAGGCTCATGTGCTGCTTTCATGTGTAGTTTTGTTCACCCATGTAAAATAATTTCACTTAGATTTGGTGTCAGACCAAGTCTGAACAACCTGCTGGAGAGGCACTTCCTGGCAGCACATCCAGTCCAGCAGCTTCTCTCATCCCATCAATGCCTTACTGCAGCAATTTGTCTACACATTGGCAAAAATGGTCCTATCAGCCCCGCCTCCCTCTCCCCACCCCAAGTGAAGAGATCTACCCAAAAGCTAGAATGTAATTTGAACTCTGGAAGCTGTCATTTGTCAAACACTGAATGGACCTCGAAGGAGTCTAAAGACTGCAGCCTCTAAAGATGTTTGTGTCTTAGACTCGTCTCGTTTGATGGGGATCTGATTGCACAGCTGAATCAATGGGACAGACTGAAAGCGAGAGCAAGCGGCTCATTCCCCGTCTGTGCAAATGTCATCCTCAACCGATTGTACTGTAGATGCACTCCAGATTAGATGAGAGAATCGATACAGCGGCCCTTTTCTGCAGAGCCGGTTATCATTTAGACGATACAAATGAGGAAAAAAAGGGGAATGCTTCTTTTATTGGCAAGTGGTGAGTGTCACTGAGACTGAAAGTTTAGTTTGAAAACGTGTTTTTCTGTGAGGGATTAACCCCTGCTGCCGCTGGGATCACACCTGAGCAGCAAATGATTGCACATCAAAGTTCAGCTGAGTTTACATTTTGTTTTTGTTCCGTCTCCAAATTAGCAGCATTTATTTCCGTCCTCTCTGGCATGGTCACTGTGATCCTGTGACCCATCAAACAAGACTGTGTGTTCAGACAAACGAATTCTAGACGCGGCACAACTGCAAACAGTCAAAGGAAAGACATGAATAGATTAGAAGGGGGATCACAAAAGTCAGTAGGACTGAGAGTATCTTCCTGTAAAAAACAAGGTCATAGGTGGTAGGTTATTTGACCCACAGTTACAATTTGTTGTCAAGCGACATCTAGCAGCAGGAGCAACGGGAAAAGTGAGGTGACGTAGTTTATAATCAGGAGGAAGTTGTGGTGGATGGATGGGTCAACAAAACACAGGAATATGACTCGAAAGAGCAGTGTTCGATTCCCATGTGAAAGCATGTTGTTATCACTGTAACCATGACAACAAATGATCATCCAGTGTTAAGGACGTACAACAAGTCACCATCTTTTCCCAAACTGACTGTTTATTTGGTAGCCATGGCGATGAATGTATGTATTCCACTCTTCCACTCAGTCTGCATGTTTATTATTGTAACCATGACAACCAAAGTCTGGTACCCCTGAAGCCTTAGGGGCACTATTTCAGGAGACACTCCTATGGGTCCTATCAGAGGGCTGAAAAAAACGACCTGCGTGGTAGTTGGGGTTGGAGGATTCATCACCACATTTTGTGTCCATCCATCCTGTAGATGTTGAGATATTTTAAAAGATAAGTGAAAATTTTGAGCCGCTGTTAGTGCTATTAAAGACAGGAGATTGGCAAAGTTAGTGGGATTCATCCTCGGAGGACTATAAATGTACATACACCACGTCATGACAATCCATCCAGTAGATTTGTTATTTCTCATTAGTGGTGCATTTACAACCTGTTCCGTTTCAGGTGAGAGGAGAAGGAAGAGGCTGTGTACTGTATGTTAGATCTGAGATGCTACAACTATAAAGATGCAGACCATTAGTATATACAAGTTTCATTCAAAGCATGAAAAAGACAGAATTATACAGCAAGGGGTCGAACAAGCTAAGTGTTTAAATACACATTTATATTATATGATTTGGGATATTGACATATTCAACTTTATTCAGCCCATATTCTGCTGTTACTGTTATTCTTTCTTTTTCTGATTACATATTTGCAAACTTGAGTATGCATGTACAATGTCTATATTTCCAATAATAAAATATTCATTTTATTGCAGTGCTTCCATTTTCACAGTCAGAGAGTTGGACAGGTAAGTCCCATGGTATGGTTTATATTTGTAACCATGCTGGAATCATCAACCAGCTGCAGGGAAACTGGCAAAGAAAGAGCTGGTTGGCATGGTTTTTTCGTGTTTTTTTTTTTTTTCTTTTCATTAGTGACTCATGGTCAAGTTCATCTGTGCGCACTGGGCCTTCATTGAACCTGACACTACACTGCACCTTGCTGATTTCTCAAAGTAAGAAACTGATGGACTGAAAGTAAAGAAGACAGATCCAAACACATTACCCATCGATAGCAGGTGTTTCTCTCTTTATCTGAAAGGCTGATATTAATTCAGCATCATCTTGTCATTTTTTTTAACATTACATTTAATCATTTAGCCACGTTCCCTCGTATGAGCTGCTTCTGAGCTCAACTCAAAATCTCGGAGAATCGAAATCAAACTGTCAAAAACAAGACACCCAGCACTCCCACCTTGTCTGAACTGGCACAGAGTGAAGACAAATCATCACTTGTTCATTGAGTGCTACTTCAGCAAGTTCAGACTTAGACCTCTTTCTTTTATTCTCTAAACCTTTTGTACGCTTTGCTCACATCAGTTGCTCTGGTTGAGTGAAAAGCTTTACAATTAGCCTGCACACCTTCTTGTGAGGCAGGGTAGGGTTTTTCCGTTATAGCATATCAAGAAAATCTGGACTGACTTTTTATACTGTTTGCAATGTATTTGCAGTGTATTAAAAATAAACTAATACCATAACACAACTCATTTAACACCATTATACAGTGGAGCTAGTGAGTAGCCAGACCCCTACATTTAAATTAATGGATAAACTTGACATTTTTTCCCCAATAATCTACAATCAGTAACAACATGTTTTTAGACATTGTTGCAAATTTATTAAAAATCAAAAATTTAAATCTCCTATTGACAAAAGTACTCAGATGCTTTGTTGTGGCTTCAAACTGTGGTCAGGTGCATCCTGTTTGCTTCAATTATCCTTGAGACGTGTCTAGAGCTTGATTCCACCTGCGGCAAATTGAACTGATTGAGCAAACCTGTACACATGAGGTACCACAATTCACACTGCATGTGAGGCTGTCCAGCCACACAGACCCAACGGTCACTCTAACAGAGCTTTAGTCCTGTGTGGTGATGGAAGAACCTGCTGGAAGAACAGCCATCTCAGCAGCTCTCCATCAATCAGGCCTTTAGGTGAAAGGCAAAACTGCAATTAATGGACTCACAGAACACGGGGGAAAAAGAGTCCCAGTTCTGACGAGAAAAAAATAAAAGTTCAGAACTTTCCAAAACTCCACACACAATGTCTGGTTAACACCTGGCACTGCTCATCACCTGGATATTACCATCCATGGTGGTGGCAGCATCATGCTGTGGGGGTGCGCCTCAGCGGCTGGGACAGAATCAAGCTTAATACAGAGAGGTCCTTGAAGAAAACCTGCTCTAGAGTGCACATGACGTGAGACTGGTGCAACGGTTCACCTTTCAGCACCACAATAACCTGAATCATAGAGCAGATCTGTCAGGGAGAATGGAAAAAACTGCCCAAATCCAGGTGTGCAGAGCTTGTAGAGACTTGCCCACGAAGACTGAAAGCTGTGCTTCTACAAAGTACTACATTAAAGGTCTGTATACTTTTGTAAATGAGAGATTTTAATGTTTTTGTTTTTCTTATAGATTTATAAGAATGTCTAACATGTTTTCACTTTGTCATTATGGGATATTGAGAGTAGATTTTATCCATTTACAATTAAAAAGAGAAGGGGTGGGAATACTTACTGTACTTACTGTACTTTCTGTCACTGAATATCTTAGACAATGTTTCCATTCAGGCATCTGTACATTGCTCATTTCCATTGTGACTAATAATAATTGTTATCTCCCACAAGTTCAGTGTCCTATAAGACACACCACTTCCTGGAACTCCCCTCCTTAAATAAACCCCCTTACAATTATCGTCAGTACAACTCATACAGGAAACCCTACCATGGCCTTATCCATCTGCAGATGGCCAGTTGAACTCTGCAGCTAAAACTTTCCAGGCTCTGAAAAGATACCACTATCTTTATAAACAAACCAAAGGGAGTGAGTCATGAAGGCATGAACACAACATGAACCACATCCCTAATTGGTTTCCTTGTTGGTGTCATTCACCCTCAGTGCAAAATGTAAAATATTTATCCAATTATGTGTCAACATTTAAGAGATTACAGCTTCCTGTAAACTAGAGATACTAATAATGAATCTCCATCCGCAGACGCTGCTGTCCACACACACACACACTGCCCGTCGAGTGTGGTCAGAACTGTGTGTTTTTTGTTTGTTTTTTTCCCGTGTTACCACTGGAATATTAACCCGAAGTGCATCATCCTTTTAGCTCAGACAGAGGCCAAAAGGAAGCAGTAGCAACAGGAAAAAGACAGGAGTTTAAGTGTATCTCTAAGCTAACGCTGTTTTTTCTTCGTCCACCATTATTACAAAATTTAATTCACTGTAGTTTTACTGTAGGTGCTAAGTATGGGGAGTGTAGCAAGGAACTAGGTGGTATAAGCTTAGAAATTGCATGTGTGAACTGTAGGTGTATTTTTTTAATCTGTATTATAAATTACCATCAGGAAATAGCAACAATAGCTAAAAATCCTGTAATTTATACTTCACCATTTGCTAATGGTGAGACATGTGGGGCTGAAACCAACGATTATTTTGCTGCACAATTAATGAAATATCATCAAAATCATAATATGACCAAGCGCCATATCGAAATCACTGGAGCTGTAATCTTTTTTTTGCTAAAGGTCAAATGTGTCACAACATACCATAAATGAAGCATTCAGAGATGCCCCAGCTTGTAGATCATATTCTCCAGACGTAAGGGAACATGCTTGTTTGGTACAAGTCCCAACAAAAATCACATCATCATTTTGTTTTTGTTTTTTTTCTGATGTTTTGCTTAACTGATTAAGCCACTTAATTATTTCAGCCCTAAAGATATGAGATGTATAAATACATAATGTTTACATCACATTATTTAAGCTGACATCTGTCGTGAACAGGAAAGGATTTTTGGAGACGTTGCACAAGTCTCTTCAAAAAAAAAATGTCAATGCATTGTAAAAAACATGTTCAGCGCTGAAGCCACACGATTCCAGCTGCAACATTAAACTCGTTTTTTTTATCCACTCGGTGCGACGTATCTCTGTGAGCTGATTGCTTGCGAGCTGAGCTATCGTCTCCTGCTAGTGAGCAAATAAGATGGCAAAGAGATTTCTCGCTTGTCGGCTTTGGAAACAAGTCTGCTATCAAACGGCCCTCACAAGCCTCTCTGCTGTAACTGCAAAAAGGCCACCTTAACTATGTTGTCAAGTTAGTGGAGAAATGCTCGAGGAGACAGCATCTTCTCTCTAAACACAGAAGCGTGTGGTATCCTCCACCAGTTCCAGTTGCCAGGTGACAGTCCACAGGACAAAGATGAACTTGTGGCTGATGCTCAGCACATTCATCACCTCTCCAGCTGTGTCCCGCTGGAGTCGACAGCCGTTTTCTCTGACATACATCTTAACCACATTGCAATGTAGTCAGCTTTTCATCTGGAAGTAGAATAATAGCGATTCAAAGGGCTGATGCTCAGAAGCAATTTCCCTGAAGCGAAGTCCTTTGTCGTGTTCAATGCCGGCCAAATCAAATGTGGAAATTTTGTGTGTTGTGCTTCTGTTAACTGTTTGCAGTATTTTGTTCAGAAAACTACTTGGAGTTAATTCAGCAGACGCTCTATCTCCTCAGTATTCTTGTCTTTGTTTCATTACTCTCACTCACGCCCGAAAAATCACACTCATCTTGTTCTCTGTAGCATTCTCGCTTGTCAAGTTACACACCAAAGTGTCCTTTATCTTATATTCCGCAGTAGATTAATCAGCAGGAGATACTGAGACGAACAAAAATCAAAAAATTGTCCTCAGTCAATTACGTAATGCAAGTGTCATAATGAGTTCACGACTCCCACTCAGTTGTGGAGCATCTTTATCCTATTGTGTATTAATATGCAGCATTGGTTCACATATTCTATGTTAACGAAGCAGGAATATACATCGTATAGTCACTCTAGTTTATTGAAATGGTGACAGAAGAAGACAGAGACAATAAACTCATGATAACTGGACAAGCATCACCCCAGCTGGGGGCATCACCTTCAGCGGGAGTGAACCCTCTGCCTCTGAGATGTACAGTTACCTACAGCGATGGTGTGTTGGGAGCAAGCTGGGAATGTCAAAACTAGGTCACATTCACCAATGGAATTCAATCAAGCCTGTTTTTCCATTTCAAAACGATGTCACCTTTTAAGATTTATGCTGATGTACAAGGCAGCAATGAACAGGAAGCTGAAAATTGCTTCATTACAGCAAACATTATCAATCTCTTATCGAAGCTTCTCACAGGCTTCCATACTTTTACAGGAGCACCAACCTGTGGCTGAGATGGATCCGTTTTACCAGTCTTCTCCCCTGTGTGTGTATATGTGTGTGTGCTCTGTAACTGCATATGATATCATTGCTCCCTGCAGTTGTGTGTGTGTTGTGTGTGTGTGTGTGTGTGTGTGTGTGTGTGTGTGTGTGTGTGTGTGTGTGTGTGTGTGTGTCTCAGAAAGGCAAACTCTACTGGCAGTGTAACGTGAGTCAATCACCTTTTTTAGCGGCTTGACCAGCCTTTAAAAAAATCTACTTAAACCCACTAATTTTGGTGTAAAAAGGGTATTAGAGTTATTTTGTGTCATGGTTTAGCTTTGGAACATAAGTTTAACAGTTTGTACAACAGTATGTAATGTAAAGTAAATGTAGAATTATGGTAGTTTGGCTGAGAAAACAGTTCCTGAATTTTGAAAGATTTGATCTTTGAATGCAGTTTGTGTCAAAGCAAGAAAACTGATGCACAGGTTGCACCACACTGACTAAAGTGGTGCTGACTGTGTGGAGAGTTTAGAAAAAGTGAACTCAGTACAGAGAAACTGCAGTTATAAACAACTGTAATTCATTCAGTTAAGTTGACTAACAGTGACTGAAATTACTGTCATTGTGTTACTTATGGACTAAATTATAGTGGAAATAAATTATTTTCCTTTTCGCTGGGGACCTTGGGGGATTCATGGGGGTCCCCAGATCCCACTGTGAACCACTGCTTTACAGTACTGTGCCGTCTGTAATCTGAGTTTTGAGTCTTGGTCTGGAGCCAGCAGCTGCAGCTGTGTGTATGACGTTATTGAGATGCCCTGAAAAGCCCTTTTATGTTATTAATTATTCATGACAGTTAGGCAGCTCTCCAGAAGTCAACACTACACACTTTTGGATATCTATAGGTCAGCAGATCAAGTGTGCTCATCAAGATGAGTCTTTAAGAAGTCAAGTCTCACAGCAGATGAATCCAAGTGAAGTGACAAGACTGCAGTTTTGGTGAAGTAGATCACAAAGATCGCAGTAGTAAAAAACACAATGTAAAATAATTAAATGTGTTGGCACAGCAAACAAAAACTCAACAAAGAATTTGAAAAAAAAAAAAAAGTGTTAATGGAGATAACCAACAAGATTCAACAAATATCGTGCACCAAAGGCAGAGACTGAACACAAATGCAAAGTGGGAGTGGGTGCATGCATGCATGTGCAAACAGAGAACAGACAGAGAATCGTGAATCGCATCATTCATGGAAAATTACATGCAGTTATTTTCATTAAGCATCTGTATTATAATGGTAGATTGGCCCCTGGATAGAGCTGCTGCTTTTCTTGCAGTGAAATTGCTTCTAGGTGAGATGCATGATGAGACAAAACAGACTCTTTTTTTCTTTTTTTTTTTTTTTTGTTAAAAAAAAAAAAAGAAAAAAAGAAAAGCATTCTGGTCGAGGAAACATTAAGCTACACCTAATAATTGGCAATGCAAAGAAGTGCCTACACCTCACAGTTATAGTTGTATTCATCTAATGGAGAAATGGTTTTTAGTGACAGTTTAGGTCAGTACTTTTCTGAAGTCTCCCCCTTATTGCAAACGCTAATTAAGATGGCACAAGCTCCACAGTTTCCTCTCTCTTTGGCCTGAGGCTCCCTAATAAAAGGACTACTTCAAACAGCAAGTGAGCATCTAATTAAATTTCTCCACAAATTAATGAGACACAATGTTTACGCCTCCATGAGGCGATTAGTGAAGCAACCACAACTGTGCACCAATGATACTGATGTTAAGTTTCAAAGAGGCTCGGTGAGTCCCTCACTGTTTTACCACTGAGAGCACCTAAGCGATATGCAAATAATAAAAACAAATGTTCCTCTATGAGCAAAACCTTGTTGAAGGCCACTGTAATGTAAATGGCCCAAACTGCGTCACTGTACTGCTCTAAAGCTTGTTTTCTCTTATCTCTGATGGGTGACAAATATAATTGCAAAATGTTCATGTGTTTTTGTAATACCGCCTGGAGGCTCAATTTTTCTTTGTAATATTTAAGCACTCAGCACATTTGTCCTCATGTGCTTTAAGGTTAAAACGATAAACGCGTGTTGTTTGCAAATGTTAAACCATCAATAAATGTCAGCTGATGGCTTGTGGGAAATCGGTGCCTTTTTAGATGCAAAAGATGCTAAATGCTGGTTTAAGGAAAGGGTATGACGATATCCAATCCTTTAATGAATGCAGCCCAAATAAATTAAAATTCAAATATATTCAGACAAGATACAGCGTGTTCTGCCATGTGCTGTTTGCTCTGACAACACAAGAGCTTTATACTGGCAACATGTAATATTTACCATTATTTCATGTGCAGGAAAAGTGCATTTATCTGTAAAATTTTGCAGTTTTATTTGAGGATAAGAATGCCCTGTCCAGCAGGGGTTTCTGCTGAAACTTAAGTGTAACTTAAGTGTTAAAAAGACAGTAGCTGCCAATCCTCTCATCAGCAATTTAGAAAAGTGACCACTGTAGATATTTAAGGGTTAAACCCAAAATCTGACCAAATTTTTATCACCTCATGTAGGTTTTCTATTCATGACTGTAAGACCCAAGTGGCATTTGGGATTCTGAATATTACAAGGCTGCCATGTGCATTCTGCGTTGTACCTAATGGGTCCTTCAACACATCCAGAAACATACACAATGCACAAAGTGAGAGGATCTAATGTAGTGAAAAGAGGCCCGCGGCTAACTTTCACCACGATGCCCAGACCAAGGTGACAGTCAGCATGGAGAGCAATCTTACCTTTGTTAGTTCTTGATGTTCATGTAAATGGTTGACTGTACTTGCTATATTCAGTTTTATACAACAGGTTTTTTTTTACATACACAGACTATAGGAAAATGTTTTGACACTGGGAACGGTTATGTATATGTATCAGAGAAAAATGCTTGTAGGAATTATTTGTAAATGTGTTACATTTTGTCTCCATAAGATGGTTTTCAGGCTTCATGCTTTATTTAAAATTCTGCTCGTATAGACTGTAAATGCTCCTTCCATACTGGGAAATAATGCACAAAGCTGCATATCTCTGAGAGATAAGAGAAGAAACACACTCACCCTAAAGGCATACAGTGAAAGCTGCAGTTCATCAGTCCTCTGCCTGCAGCCAGTATATGACCCAGCACTTTTAGAGTGACCTTTCTGTACTTTTATCTTAGCTGCATAGCTTTCATTAGTGAAGTCAGACCAGTGCAGTGTTTGCTCTCAGGGATGGAGGAAGAGAAGCTTTTCCTCCACTTTAGACCAGACCTGCTTCTACGGAGACCTTTGCAGCTTGTTGGGTATGTGACACCCAATCCCAGCAGCCTCATTACCGCCTGCAGGCTGTGGTTTCAACGTGGCAGGACAGGAGGAGGTGCCAGGCGGCTCAGGTGTGGGTCGTGGCCGGTATGTGAACTGCTGTTGATCCGGACTTTGGCCCTGAATGACGCCACATCTCTCCCCACAGTGACAGAGGACTTGGACGGCCTCCAACACAACAAAAGAGACTACGTAGTGCATCAGCTGTGCTGTTCGTACAGAGAAGGATTTCAGTACAAGCACTGCCAGCATCTATTATAAGTTTTTGGGACTTTACATATAATTATCACCTGATAGAAACGGCTGGATACAGGTTTGACTCAGTTTAACGAGTCACACTGAAGCGCAATTATTATTCCGCTTCAAACTATTTCGCTTTGATATAAATATCATAACGAAAATAAGCCACAGTACAGAGTGAGACACAAAATACAGCGTTCAGACAAAAAACAGCCCGAGGCTCGGATGTGTTATAGTGTGAATATCTACAAAGTCTGGACTCAGTTCAGTTTCGGGAGGAAAACTTTGCCAAACTGCCGTTAACACAAGAGCTCAGACGAGGCGTGAACACAGTTAAAATAATAATCTGTATGAACATTTACCCCCCCCCCCCCATCACCTTCATCTTACCTTGTCTATGTCCTCTGCAGGACCCGAGACGGGCGACGCAGGACAGCGAAACGGCGCAGAGGAGCCACCACTTGTTGGACAGAGCCATGCTGCTGCTGCTGGTCCGCGCTGAGCGGCAGGTTTACAGGGAAACTTCTTCAAGTTGAAGGGCTGAAGTTGTGTGTGTGTGTTATATATGTGTGTGTGTGAGAGAGAGAGAGAGAGAGAGAGAGAGAGAGCGAGAGAGAGAGAGCGTACTTCCGTTTGATAACATTGTACAGTCTGAAACTGTAATTCCCAGTAATTTCTTGGAGGGACATCTAAAAAATCCCCCTGAGTCATAATGTGTACTGTGGAATAGAGGAAAATTTGATATTACAAAGATCTATAATCTTACCCCACAAACAAGGAGTTAATAGATAATTAAAAGATAATAATTGATCCTGCTGTTGAGCAGCAACACAACATCTCTCTCTCTCTCTCTCTCTCTCTCTCTCTCTCTCTCTCTCTCTCTCTCTCTCTCTCTGTGTGTGTGTGTGTGTGTGTTGTGATCTGATGAACTGTAGCGAGGCTGCATCTTTTCAACTTCTCAACAACACTTTAATCCGCAGCAATTCATCTGACAGTGATGAGAAATTTTCACCTGAAGCCCATTACCCAGCCTCAGCTGTCTGTTTCATTCAGGAAATTCGTACCTGAGTAATGGGCTTTGGAGAGGGTACGAAACGCCTTTCAGCTTCTGCAGGCCTCCGCTGGTGACACACAGTGTAATTTAGCTTCAGGCTGGCACATACACACTGAAATTATAGTCTGCCAGCACCTTTGCACCCCATACTTTCATAACTTAAATGATTTCATTACACTGTGTTAAATACTGCATTGAATTTATACAGTAACACACTATGCTAAAAAGAGACGGCTGCAACTGCTGCCAAGGCTGAGGATTTGATACACGTTACAAGTCACACAGAATAAAAATTCAGAAGAGTTTTTCTTTATCCAAGTGAGAGTTTAGAGATGGGTGTCATCTGTTGTAGAGACTGTAAAGCCCTCCGAGACAAATCTGTGATTTCAGGATTTATAAATAAAGTTTATCGAATGGTGTTTAAATGAAAGAAGGGTTTTCAGTGGCATAGCAGCCACAAAGACTTGGTTTTCAATTTAGTGTGGAAGAACTTGACTAGCCTGCGCAGAGCCTTGACCTCAACCTTACAGAACAACATCAGGTGAACTGAAAAGATCACATCATGACTGTATTCAACACATCACTAATTCTAACCACTGTTTATTAGGCTCAAAGCTCAGCAACCAGCAATCTAAAAATGAAATTAAGGCATCACATGTTTCTGTGACTGTCATGGTGTTTCAGTAAGCTTCTACCTAAAATGTAACTTACCAGGGGAGGGGAGCTCTGTGTCCCTTCACTTTGAATACTGTATCATTTATTAAATAGATCAACTGAGTCATATTTGTATTCCTTACAAACTACAAGTGCTGTCAAAGAAAGTGAAAGAAATTCAAAGAAAGTGGAAGATAATTCAGCATTGTCCCCAAACCAATGGCCACATTCTGGCTTCAGAGTTGCCAAAACAAGCTGTCCTTCCCGACAAGACTGTGACAGAGGGTCCTGGTTCAACTCCCCACAACAGCTGGGAAAATCTGAGCAAGGAAGGTTAATATTTGTTTCCTCTCCCTGGAGGGACGTTGAGATGCCATCAAGCCAGCCTCCTCAACCACAACTGCTCTCATGGAGCTCATAAAGAGCCGGGAGTAGTAGACGGTGGTCACACTGGTGAATTCCCAGGATTGACTTTGTGGAACTTTATGAGTGTGATGCAGACGAGGAAAAGGGCAAAGATGCTCAGTCCACCTTCCTTTGGCAAATAAAGGTTTGCAATAAAATACTAAAAAGATTTTTTAAAAGTGAGATATCTCTCTAAATGATTGAGTGCGATACTCTCATGTGGATATTATTAACTTTATGAGTCAGTTAAATCTCATCAACCACCCTGAGTAAACCATGACTACTTCATTTTGAATAGGCAAATGTCAACCTGGGCAGTTGCTTTAGAGAGGACGTCATCGTCAATAAAGGTTTCATATTCTGAGACCAATGTACTGTACTCAAATAGTTTTAAACCTACCTGGATTGACATTCTTCATGAAATATTCAGGATGGAAAGAATTGCTTTTTATATTAGATTACAACAGGGATTTGAGTATTATTCAGGTACACCTCAACTTTTTGATTTTAGTTATTCTGGCTTGGTTTTTCAGTTTGTTTGTTTTTTTCTTTGATGCCTATGGTTTGATTTACTTAACTGCTCCTCTGTTACTTCTCTATTATCTATTTTAACTCAGATTCATTACTTTGGTTTATAACTGTGTCTTACAGAAGGCTTAGGTGGTTAACACTAACAAGACATAATTTTGTTTGAAGGAACCATGAAGTAACACAATAAAAAAAAAAATTAAAAAAAAACACAATAGCAAGTTATTTTCAGGGGTAATTTTTGGTTTAATAGCTGTTGTGAAAAAGCACCAACAAATAATCATCCACGACCTGCTCTGCAGCAAGCAGCCGACAGACACATTTAGCATCTACCTGGAGAACATAGCGGAACATTTAGCAGCTAAACAGCCAGATATTTCCCTCTGGAGTTGAAGGAGACCAAAGCAGAGCTAAAATGAGAGTGAATATTAGCTACAGTATGTTTTCATTTGTCACATGGAGAAAAACTCAATGAATGCTAATGTTGCTCCATGTTATCTGGATGTGAACATAGGCTACTGTCTGCTAACATGTTAGCCGGTAACAGCTTGTGGTGTAGTGCTGACAGGTTGGTGACTCTGCCCCCAAGAGGCCAAACAATTAATCAATGCAGGTTAAACCTTCGTTAACCATAATAGCATCACCAAGTTGTTTCCCTACACTTTAAAATGTAGTGAATGGCAATATTTTGGGAATAATGTATTGGATATGTTCAAAGGTTGTGTTTCCCCCAGAATGTATTTTGCGTTCTCATATTAGCCGACTAATAAGGTGCAGCAGTTTTTTTTCTTTGCACAATAGTAATTTCTAATGTAGTAGGAGACGTATGCTTAACTGGTTTTAAAATGCCTGACTGTTGTGTATGTACATACCAATAGTAAGAATTACCATTAAATGTACAGAAAATGTAAATAAATGTACAGTCAAGATAATAAAACTCACTTTTAATTTTCCTGTAACAAAAGAAAATGCGTTTGGAACAGGACACATTATCTCACCCCTCTGGCAGATTTGTTCTTGTTTGGAGAAAATGAGCCTTGAAGGCTGAAAATGAGATTGAATCACTTGCAACATGCCACAGTCCACAGTGTTGGCATGTTGTCAGTGTGTGTGTGTGTGTGTGTGTGTGTGTGTGTGTGTGTGTGTGTGTGTGTGTGTGTTTCTGAGTGTGCATGCTTGATTGTACATTTGTGCACATGTGTGGGATGTCAGTCGACAAGAATGTACCCGTCTGTGAGACTAATCATGCAGCACCATTACTCACTCTGTTCAGGGAAGCCAATGCCTCTCTGTGGCCCCCCCACTTTCTGAGGGAAAGCTGTAGAAGGAGAGAAAGTAAAAGTCACACGATGGAATTTCCTGTGTGCTAATTTTCCCACGATATCATGACCTCAATATTTCTCACTCAAAACAATGTGGCGGGAGGAAGAGTCCAGACACTTTATGGCTTGGAGCAGATGAAATGATGTCGTTCTCTAGTTTCAGTGACTGTCCTCTTCACATCAGAAGGGGATGGGAGTCCTCGATTTTAATTGTCTCCAGAAAAGAAAATATTTTAGATGGAGGGGGCACAAGAAAGTGATACATTATTTACATATCTGTTCATTGTTCATTGGTAGAAATGTTAAATTCATTTACAGTATGTTTAGAAAGGTAAATAAATGATGAATTAATATATTACAAAAGTGAATATTTGATGCTTTACAAAAGGAAGCAGACTTTCTTTTATTTCATATATAATATTCGTATATAATATTGTTAATTATTTTTTGCAATTTATTAAAAGCAGCTGTACAGAAAGAAAAATTCAATGCCTGCAGGTAGTGCAACAATTAAAACTGCAGCAGCAAATAGTTTCATGTCTTTTAGGGCGGGCGTTCCCACGCGGGGTTTGGGATCTCAAGATAAACATGAGAGGTCACAAGATATGAGTTCAGGAAAGGTGAAAAAATATCTTCCTACTACATGAAAATCTATTTTTTGTTTGCTCTTATGTATTAATGAATGTTTCTATCCACTATTATGAGAATATTAAGAGTTGGGTGCATCATGATAAACAGTAGAAGAAATGTTGCAAGACCAGCATCAAACTTTGTTCCTTTACTCACCCACAGGTGTCTCCAGTGGTGGAAAGCACCACTAATGTTAATTCTTGTCTCTATCACATCTTTTCTTCGACTGAGGTTAGCATGCTTACCAGCTAGCCCTGGCCTGTAATGTCAATGATTCAGATAGCGACTCACTGTAGCCTCCAAACTACCCTGATGGTGTAGCACTACTCAGAGGACGTATTATAACCTCTTGTCTTGCAAACACAACAATGGCCGAAGCTCTTGTCAAGCAAAAATCACCGCCACCCACTCCCGGTAAGAAGCCATGTTCAGTGGAAGAGAAAACTTACCCATAGCCCCTTTAAACCATTGCAGAAGGGGTTGGTACAAGATTCTGTGATTAAAAAAGTCAAACTTCAAATGATTGGAAATAATCTGGAAAACGTGGCCGAAATTTTGTATTTATTTTGTTTCATGCATTAATTTGAGGAAAATTACAGAGTCTGCATTGATCCACATAGGAACTAAGTCACACGTTTTCCTTTTATTGACACACCAACATCTCCCCCATCTCCAAACTGACGCCGCTATTACTTTCCTTCCCAAAGGGCGTTGCAGGTCAACATGAGAGCAGGTCTGACAATAACCAAACAGCCCCCCCTTGTGGAGAATCAGCTGGCTGTTGAATGACTTTGAGTTGTGAGTGAAACGGATTCCCGGAAATTCCCTTTATGCATTACAAATAATGAGTAAAAAATTTTTCTTATTCCCCCTCCCATACATACAGGTCATTCTGCCATGTCCTGTTTTGCTCAGATAACACTCGGACTCCTTTAGCTCCATTAGAAATCCTCTACTGCAGCCAAACATGTTTCAAGTTGTAAATGAAAGAAGTTTAAAGGTAGTCAGATGATGTTGGTGGCTGATTTAGAAATGGGGGTAAAAACGCTTTCACAAAAAAGTTCATCTTAAATATGGTGCTCCTTTATAAAGTTAAACAAGGCAACCAGTAATTTACATTATACTCCACAGTGTGTTAACCTTCAGATTAATCGTTAATTTAATGAGTCAGTAAAAGTCTTTGTTTGACAAAGGATGGTCCTTGAGAGTAGACTTTGCAATGGCCACTTATAAATCAAGCTACAGAGAATGAGTCACAGCTACAACACCTGCTGGCTTTAATGTGAACCTCTCCCACTGGATTCTGTAACCACCTGGTGCACTTCATTATTTGTCTCAATGTAATCTCTGTAACTTCTAGGGGCCCAGCGGCCAGTGAATAAGTGGCTCTCTTTGATGTAAAATGGTACCGTGATTACAGTCCAAACTATTTATACTATCTACCACAGCATTACAAAAAGTCTGAACAGTTAATCTTTTTCACTCCTGGCAAACAGAGGGGGTGGGGGGACAGGGTGCAAGGGGTATACAAAAGCTCTGCCACCTGGAGCTTAAATTCAAATACTGTTGCTTTGATATCAGGAGGAAATAGCGCAACATAACTGTGTACATTACTGTTTATAGCCCAGTACATCTGTTCCCTGAGCACCGTCTGAACCCAGCTTACATTCATCTCAAGTCTCAGTTAAATGTATTAGATGCTTTAATTGCATCTGCAGGAGGTGATGAGTCATTTTGCATCTGGAGGGAAACAAGCTAATGTTATATTCACACTCCTGAATATATACAGAAAAGAAAAACTTATTGATTCCTGCTGTGCGAAATGTCACAAATTAGGGTGGTAACGGATTGAAGTGCATTGATGGATGAGGATGATTTTAATTGCATTTTCTTTCTTCTGTGCAATTAACAGTTAAGTTGTGCAAGTGAAAACAAGCTAAATCAAACATCATAATATAACATCCTCAGTGCCTTCAAGTATCATAGTAATATTAATGCAGGCACCATTCTGTGAAGGAGCATTTTGAAAAGTGCTTTGCAAAGGCTTATTGGGCTAGAAAATAATTCAAATACAGAGATTAAAGATAATTGGTCAGATTGAGTTCCCCATGGATCTGTCTTTGAAAATAAAAAAGCTGCTTCTCTCTCTAAAACATTAAGTCTTTCTTGTCTGACACACCCCTGCACTCCTACCGAATGAGCTCCAGTAATGTGTCAATCTCAGTTGACAATACAACAGTCTTTTTTTTCACACAACTGAATTATTAACGTCAGGCTGATCAGTCAGTTTGCAGTCATATAACTACCACTTGGAGTGGCAGCAACAGGACCTTTATTTATCCATTACTTTTGGCTCTCTGGCTAACTAATTTCAACATTCTTCTATTGCTTTCACCGACCTGTTTCTATTACTATTCTATTTACTGTTATTTATTACTTTTAGCTAATTAAATGTATCCATATAGGCTACTTTTATGGATTACTACTGTTAATCCATTACCGTTGGCAAAATTATTTTCTCAGTTCATGTATTACTTTTAACAGATGATTTCACTTGTTTATCTTTATTAATTTCATATAATTAATTTAACTACTCACCCATCTCTATTAGCATGTCTCTACACGATATGCACACGACTAGTTAATTATGATTTACATACAAAAAAATGCACTTAATTCAGAAAATATGACATATAGTTACACAACAAACTACTTAGCAGGAGGTAAAATTAGCTCCACCTGCACCAACAACACCCAACAATAACGCTTTTAAATGCTCCATTGACATTAATACATGAGTAATAATAATCCAAGAAGTAAAACTTCCCATTTATTTGAGTCTGTCCAGACTGAGAAGTTTAAGGCTGTAGCTACAGCTGATTGAAACTAAGTGAAGCCAAGTGATTTTTTTTTTTTTTTTTTTTTTACATTGTCACTTGTTTCTTGAACACACATATTCGTCTCAAATCATATTAGCTTTCTCTTATTTTAAACAACTTTTAGATAATTTCACAGTGTAATTTGCTTTTATACATGAGTTGTGCTGCTTTAAAATCTCTTTAAAAATCAAGCCTTTTAATTTGTTGAAAGGTGATTCCGTTTGGTCTCGATGAAGTTTTGTTTACAGTTCTTTTAGCTCTGTAGTCAAGAATACAGATGTCACAGTATTTGTTGTGTGTATTTCCCGACTCCTCCACAGAGTTAGTAATGAATGGAAAAACAAGTGAATAACATAAAATGTATAATGAAACTTGACTTGCTTTATACAGTGTTGTAATAAACTGTAACACCTTTGCTTTGAGATAATTGATATGTGGATAACATACAATAATTTAATGCACACACTATGTAATTTTCCACACTGGGCTTTTCCATTCAAATTCAAAGGTGTTTTATTGGCATGAAAGTTTTAGAAAAAAACACTCGCTGCCAAAACATCAAAATACAATGAACAACACCAAAATCAATACACATGTATATATCAATTAAATATTTAGAGTATATTTCTTGTATATTATGTGTATATTTTGCTTGTAGTTGAGCTCTGTTTACAGTCTGCTAGTAAAATTCCTTCCACTGTTTAAATAAATACATGTATTCATATAAAATTTGCTGTAAAGATCAAAGCAACATATGAATATTCTACTGGAACTCAGAGAGTTCTATTAGAACTGAGGGTGCTGTGTCATCACAGTGACAGCAGTCTGCAGACACAGTAGAGTTCTCATTTCAGACTTCAGTTTGGTTTTATTCTCCACAGTGAACGGACATAGTATCTTTACTAAAATACAGCTATGTCAAGAGAAAGAGAGCTCAACAAGAAAACAAGAAAAGGAAAAGTGCAAAATGCAAAGCAAGTAAACAAAGCTCATCTGAAGATGTCTGAAGACAGGCAGGTAAGAAAATGAAATGCAGTTTACAGAAGGATCAGCTGTTAACTAGTTTTGTATTTAGAGATTAATTTGCACAATTGAAAAAGGTTATGAAGAACTGAATAGAACAGAATAATCACCTTTACAAAATGATCTTCCTCTTATTATTGTTGTTTAATACAAGAAAATAATATATTTAGAAAATGTTTTTTGGTTTTTTTCTAAATCACAAAAAAGCATATCCCCGCATTATCAGGAAACTTACAAGTTATGATGTACAATGATCACACAGGAACCAGAGTAATTATTGAACATATTACTGCAGACCAAATGTGAACAGAAATAACATTGAAAGACTGGAGACCGTCTTAAGTATTTCATTTTTTAAATATTTGAAATTGGGTTCTGTGAGTGCTTACATGTTTGTCTTTCCCCACTAGAGCACATCTTCAAGAGGCATGGATGAAGAAATGTCGGACATTGACAACATGGCGGACACTTTCGTCTCAGACATCATGGGACAGGCTGCTATGAATGTCAGTGAGCTGATGCAGTCAATCCACCGCTGGGATTCAGTGGCATGTGCCATGTTTGAGCGTAAAAATGAAACCTCAGCTGGTTCTTACACTGAACAGAAGGTGCAGCAACATCTTGAAAAATTTTTCAACATGAGGCGAGTCTTTGCGGAGCATCGTGGGGACGTTCCAGAGGAAGAAGAGTCAATAAACACTACAGCTGCCTGTGCAAAGGATGAGGATGTGATTTCACTACAGTCAACAGAATTAGCTAACAAACCAAGAAAACCGTTAGCCAAGCGATTCTTCAAAAATATGAAGTTGGCGTGGAAGAGCCACTTCGGCAAAAAGCACACTAAGAAAAACAAGGAGGGTTCAGAGGAAAAAGAAGAAGAGGACATGATAGAGGGGGAGATGGGGGAAGGCACGTCTTCAGCCTCCACCAGAATCAGTCTATTACCCAGTCAGGTAGATGAAGTTGGTCAGCCAAAGGGCCAACCACTGGCTGAAACTTTAACAGATGAGGAACAGATGAGATATGATGAGGTTCTGAGAGCTGCTACTGGCACTGAGGGGGAGACGTCTGTCCCTGATCTGGCAGAGAGTTGCTCTCAGGCCTTTGTAAAAACCTCCAGGCCAACTTCCACGGACCAGACCATTGAAGTTCTGCCCATTAATGGCCAGAAGGACTTTAAGAAGACTAAAGCTGATTCCATACAGCCAAGTAACGTAGAGAAAGTCAGGATCCCAGAGAAAACATCATCCTCCAGACTCTCTACTGGGTCAAAGGAGAGTGTGGAGACAGCTTCATCAGCCTCATCTTCCTCCGCCACATCAGCCATCTCTGAGGAACCAAATATGACCACCAGCCAAGTGGTTGAGGATGACGGAACACTGGAGTCCAAAACCAAAAAACCAGCCAAGAAAAAATTCTTTAAAGGGCTTAAGACAGCTTGGAAGAAACACTTTGGTAAAAATATTACACCAGTTCAATCAGATATCGAAAAAGAAAAAGAAGAAGAAGAAAAGGAAGAAGAAAACAAAGAAGTAGAAGAAGAAGAAAAAGATGAGGAAGAACATGTCCAAGAAGTAGAGGAAGTCAGGATCCCACTGAAAACATCATCCTCCAGACTCTCTACTGGGTCAGAGGAGAGTGTGGAGACAGCTTCATCAGCTTCATCTTCCTCCACCACATCAGCCATCTCTGAGGAACCAAATATGACCACCAGCCAAGTGGTTGAGGATGACGGAACACTGGAGTCCAAAACCAAGAAACCAGCCAA